>NC_140960.1:109167484-109767484 GCF_014529385.1 Adiantum capillus-veneris
AGCTGGGTTAGGTAAGCCTAAAGAACTGTGGATGTGTGGAGCTTCACAATGTGGTAGCTTGAAACGCGAGGAATGTATCCTAGAGCGGGTTATAGAGGATATGGACTATATCCCAGAACCATTTCCTGAAGAAGAGTTAGAGCCTTTTGGATGGGAACACATCTTGGCTACTCTGGACGTGTGCGCCGTGGAGGATGCTCCCACAACAAAGTTTTGTGATGAAAATGGCTATGATGTCGTTCCTTATTTTGAAGTGAGTGTAATCCAGGAAAAGGAAGAGAACCAGACATCAACAAGCTCTCGAAATAAGGAGCAAACAAAGAAATGTGGAGAATCAAAAGATGAAGAAGACGACGAGTTCTATGACTCTGTAGAACACTTCGAGCTTCAAGAAGATCAACGACCCAGGAATCAATGTCATCGCTACACGAATAAAGTGCATCAAAAGTGGATTCCAAAGTCCTCGGTGAAGACACAGCCACCACAAGCATCCTCATACATGGCTCCTAATAAGGATGCAAAGACTCAGCTAGGAGGCATACGACCAGAGCAACGAGCTAACAATGCTCTAATCAATGGGCTAGACAAGTCCTCCAAGAAACTACCACCCACGAGCAAACAGACAGTAACTTTCCACTACCAGCCAAAAAATCAAGGGAAAGTACAAGAAGTCAACCTTGCTGAGGATAGTAGCGATAGTGATGAATCTTACGACATCCCCTATCATCAACTCAGGCCATCACTATCACCAACCCCTTCAGCAACAACCATGACAGGTCAAAAGAACAGGACAACAAGCCAAAGCCAAAAAGCTCGACAAATCTGGATACCAAAAAGCTAGATCGGCCAAAAACAGATATGGATCAAGAAGACAAAGATCTCTAATGACAAATCACAAGATCCAACACCAAAACAAAAACAAGGAAAGCGTGCACGAACAAGTAAGAATATCACAAAATCGCAAGCTTTCACAACTCAGGTTTGGGCTCCAAAGAAGTTGATTCAAGCACCAAAAAGTCAGGAATTCATTTGGATTCCAAAACAACCACAATATCAACTTTCAAAGCCTGAATCCCGTCACCAACCAAGCGTACAAGGGCTGAAGCAAAGACCACTGTCGACTCACACAACAAAAAGGTGGATCCCAAAGAAGTCTCTTCAAACACAAACGAAGCACGGGCAAGTATGGGTTCCCAAATGAGAGCCAGCAACAAAACAGCCAATAATCGCAAAGAAATGGGTCCCAAAGAAAAACAACAAAACTGTTGTCAGTGCATCGCCGCTTGAATTCTTACAATTCTTCATACGATTACAGTACAGTTAGAAGAGAGCAAGTCGCTTCAATCAAGCAACGATACAGGAGCTTCAAAGACCATTACATTGCTTAGAATAGGAAGCCTCGCCAACAGATGCCAATAAGCAAATTGCTTATACCCACATCTTGCACAACATAAATCTTTTCCATGAATTGACTGTGTATGCATAATAGGGCTACATTACAAGGCCTGCATAGGCACAACTTTTAATTGCCCAAGCACAACACATACCCTTTGCGATACCCTGTCGTAAAGGATGACTCCAAATAGGAAGGGGGGAGGCATTCTGAATGCGGACCTAACATTATGACTATTAGAGGGCAATGTTTTGTGAGATGCATTGAATTTTTGCGTTTTATTGTTATAATTTTTGACAAAATTTAGAGTATATGCCCTCATAGTAGTGTTACAAAGGAGTATGGGGACAAAATCCATATATGAACCCCTAGGGACATGTGTATAGTGTACATAACATTTAGATTTCTATTTGAATGATTTTTCTTTTGTTGAGTTGTTTTAAGATTTTCTTTGTTTATTATTAAGAAAAATATAAAAAATCCATAATCCACATGAAGAAAAGACTGACGAGAGGCCTGAGCACTACAAAGAGAAGAAGGTACAGGGAAACGATAAAAATTCACGAAGTATGTCTCAGCAGCCACTACAACAGCCAAAGAACTTGTCACAAGTAGTGTCAACATGCAACCGACAAGTCATACAAGTCAGAGTCGAGTAGCTACGCCACAAAATGAGCGAGGTGTTAGTCCCAAAGCTTCAAGTAATATTCTCTGTGGTCTAAGTGTCTTAGCTATTCTAGGTACTGCTCAAGCTGGAAGAGTTCAGCATATTTAAGTTGTGTCGCTCATGCTGGTATAGGTGAGCAAAAGAGTCGAAGTCTAAGTACTTAAGTCTGGTGAAGTGAAAGAGAAGGTCCAAAAGACACTCACGTACTGAGCACAGTGAGATACGAGTGGAGAAACTTCTACATCGAAAACCCTTCTTGGAAAGGTGGAAGCTATTGAGACATCTTTTGATGTCACATGTGCTACACATCATCTCCTTCTTTCACATTGCATGCTTTTGTTGACAAATTTCTCATATGCATATAGAGTGTCCCATAATTGGCACTTGCATCCGGCACTCTTTCCGTGTTTCACCCACGCACTCAATTTTCATGAACATGTACTTCACGTTCAACTGCTCAACTCCAATAAGAGCGTATACCAAAGGCATTTTTTTCCCACCAGGTTTTTTCCCTTTGGTCATCCAAGTTTTAGACCCTAATCTAAAGACACCTATCACCATCTTCTTGTATTTATTCCTTCTACATCAACAATAAGGAAATTCTACTCAAATCAATTGACAAATGAATTGGAGCACCAATTTCAGATCATAGCATACTTCTCCTCAATGGCGAGTCGAAGAATGGCCTACAATGACAAAGCTGCAGACAACACTCACAACATGATTGCACAGGAACAAAGAAGTCCCCAATGAAGAAGAGCAGACATAAAAGAAATCAGAGGATCTCAAAAGATGAATGGTTACGACGATAGACGTCCACTCTAATGGAACATAGTTCTTGTTGTGGTTCGACAAAGATACAAGCAGTGCAACAGATGAAGCCAAAACAACAGCAAAGTGTTAACCGCTGGGTCAACATCACAACATAATTCCTTACAAAGTTGTCATTGGCTCCAAGATCAAAATGCCAATCACTCAATTCTACAGATTGTAGAAGTTGTTTCTGAGAATCACAAATACTCCGAATTCACAGATTTGCTAGAGCAAGTGATGGATGGAGCTTTCTCTATCCATGATGATAAGAGTCAAGTTAAACGACATTGGGTTCTTTTTGAATTTAGATCTGGCAGTAGACCTATAATGACAGAAACAGATGCTGCAGCTCGGAGCGTGGATGTGAAAGACATAAAGTTCATCATCAATTATGATTTTCTTGAATCATGTGAAGACTATGTACATCGGATTGGACGAACAAGACAAGCTACTGCAAAGGCTATAGTCTAGACTTTCTTTCCAACAACAAAACGACAGCAAAGACCACATCGCCATCGACAATCAGGTCATGTCGGGGACGACATGAACGCGGAAGGGGGGGATGTTGACCGCTGGGTCAACAACACAAGATAACTCAAGTTTCGTACCAAAGTCTTATCTTTTGCGAGTTATGAAATGCTGCGGATTATGGATATAAACGTCATTTGTAATGAGTAGTTATTCTAGTTTCGGAAGCCGGGGTGCAATGGCACTTCCAGATTGTAAATACAAATCTATTTGACCCTTTCAACCCCATTTTTGGTTAAACCTAAGGTAGCCTTAGTATATAGGGTACCTAGGTCATTTTGTAAAAAGACTTTTATCATAATCAAGTTTTAGCGCTGCCGTCTACTGTGTGTGAGAGAGAAAGAGAGTGAGCGTGAGCTTCATCCTCTCGCTACGCCCGGCTCGCTCAACACATTGGAGATCCGACTGCACCATTGCGGTAGGCTCAAGGAGAGCTACGCAACAACGCCAAGCATTCCACGCGAGACGAAGCGCACACGCCGACGCATCTACGAGCTAATTGTGGTCGTAAGTGTATCAAACGATGTCTGTTTTCTGCGTGCTAGTAGTCTATAGAATCGTGGCGACATAAGCTACGCATAGGTAGTCATAAATTTCAGTTTCGGGCACTTTCAAAATTCGGCTCTGTCATCCTACGCGTTTTCCGCAGATGGGTTTTGAGTGAGGGTTTTGAGTGTAGAAGCTTAGGGACAGGTGTATCCTAGTGAGGGGATGGTGTTCCTTAAGTTTCGTACGAATCTGGCATGATTAGGTGAGTTACCTTCCGCATGTGTGTATGTGGCTAGGTGTAGTTGAGAGCAGTGAGGTTCTTGATTGTGGTTTAGTTGGCCTTCCTGAGTGTTGTATGTGTAGGATGGTCTCAGCCTGACAAGCTTAAGAGATTTCCTTCGTGTGCCTATCGTGTCATCTGTGTCCTCGATTGACATTATGTTGATCTAGGTAGTGTTTGCATGCACTTCATGGGTGTGTGAGTCGCTTCCCATCCAACATGCTAACTCCTATTTCTAGGGTTTAGGATAGCCTAGGAAGTGTTCTGGCACCCTTGTGAGCCTGTACGCAGGACATGCATGTCCAGGCATTTTAGATTAGTTGCATACCCTTTGATTGCACATGAGCATAGCCAGTGTCTGCTACGCATAGGCATTTGGGAGTGTTCCCATTCAGTTGCATTAGTATCTAGCCTAGGTATTTATCTGCATGTGAATCGCCTCTTATTAGTATGTGAATCGCCTCTTATTAGTAGTAACATTTTTACATCATTTTAGAAATCGTGGGTTTTTATTGGCATTGCCCGACCCAGCTTTAAGTTCATATATAAGTGACCCTAGGGGTCACTTCTCAACAATAAGTCAGTACGCTCGTTAGCAGCACCAAGTACCCATATTACCTCAGCCTTTCCGGCGTTTTTGCACCAGAACAGCCCATCAACACCAGCGATTTCAGTTTTCAGTCGTAGCCTCGCCGCACCATCACAGATCCAGCCATCAGCACTAGTGTTTTCAGTTTTCAGCCCAAGACAGAAGATCAGCCAGTGTTTTCAGATTCAAGAGTTTTTCAGTTTTCAGTCCATCACCGCAATCTACGAAAGCGGTTCAGCCCATAGCCTCGTCGCAGTTGCAGATTCTAGCCAGAATCCCTAGCGTTTCGCATTTTCAGCCCTTAGCCTCGCAGATCCAAGCATCTACCACAAGATCCCATCAGCATCTCAACATCTAGGACCACTGTATCAACATTTGTGCAATCTAAAGCAAATACCTCTCTAGCGATAGAGACGGAGGCCCTTGAAACCCCCCTCCCCATCTGGTGTCAATCCTCTCTCTCTCTCTCTCTCTCTCTCTCTCTCTCTCTCTCTCTCTCACACACACAAAACCTTCATTCGCAGTTTCACTCTCCTCTTTGCATATCTCTCGTGAAGTAAACCGAACTCTCATTCAATAAAAGGAACCTTGAGTACGCACTGAGCACTCATCTTGAGCATATACTATCAATCACTTCCACTCCACATTACATCTACAAAGGTAGGGGGTCAGTATGCATCATCTCCCTACACACTCTCGGAGCAGCCACCTCTTCCAGATCCGCGAGAGCCATGCCCACACATGTACTTTCTTTACCGCCAAGACGGTAAAGAAGGCCATTGAGAGGATGAGGACCAAGGGAGCATATGATCATAATGGCCCAGTAGCATATCATTTTATACATGCCAAAGATCTGCTTGCAGAGCTTCTAGCAGTGATGTTCAACCGTGCCATGTGTGAGGGCCTACCTGATACTTGGAGTTTGTCTACTATCGTACCTATCTTCAAGTCGGGAGATCCTATGGAGCCTGGAACTACGGGACTATCATGATTGGACACACATTAATACGGTTGTACGCATCCATCCTTCAGCAGCAGTTGAGTAGATGGGCAGAGAAAGAGGGTGTACGGGCAGCACGACAAGCAGGTTTCAGGAGAGGTTTCTCTACTCTTGATCATATTTTGACACTCACATCCATTACTGAGAGGGGAGATCACATGGGAGACTGCTCTATTGTTGCTTTATGGATTTCCACAAAGCCTTCGACACAGTGCCCAGAGCTAAATTGATGCGCAGACTGTAGGAGATGGGGATACCCACAATGTTGATTTGGGGGATCATGGCTCTATACAGGTCAGTAGTGGGGCATGTACGCACTCTAGTGGGGATTTTTGATTTGGTTCACTCCACTATCGGGTGAAACAGGGTTGCTCACTATCTGGCATGTATGTGGATGAGATTTTTGACTACATTGAGAGGGATGGTGATAGAGGAGCATAGTTGGCAGGGACATGGATCCCACTATTGTTATATGCTGATGACACATAGTTGACACGTACGGTCACGTACGATGGTTACACGTACGAAGACGTGCGGTACTAATCGAACTAAAAAAAATTAGACGTACGTTGACGTAACGTACGATGCAAAAAAATAAATCATATATTTTTCAGAGCTTTTACTCTATTATGAGTAACTACTTAGTATTAAGTACATACAACTCAAAGGAGATGTCTTACAAGTAAGAACATTAAAGATTTGGTCATGGACATTGGAAACGGCAATGTTCGAAAAGAGATGATCATGATTGCATTTGATTTCATAATTCATTACATAAGTAGAGAGTCGAGGCTCGAGAGATACAAGTGACAAAAAGTAGTACAAAAAAGTAGTGACACAACTCATAGTCTCATGGCCCATGGGTACAAACTTTAAAGCATAAAGAGAGAGTTCTAAGTGCTCATATTGCTCTCATCACCGGAGTTGTGGTCCGAGCTTGAGCTAGAGGTAGCTGCATCATCCTCATCACTACTTGCATCAGATGCACTAGATGCAAGACCATAATCTCCCTCACTAAGGATGTTGCCTTCATCATCAAACTCTGGCTCTCTAGGATCCGCAGGTCTAGAAATGGACACATTCTCCAAAGTGGTGTCCGCCATAGTAGATCCGCTACCCGAGCCTCGCCGCACATAGGTCCTGGGTGTCCGTGCCGACGCTCTTCCACTCCCACGAGCAACCGAAGTGGAAGCTCCTCTACCTGTAGTTGCCAAAGCTCGCACAACCACCTTCTTGCGGGACCGTGTGCGAGAGACACGGCGATCAATCTCCTCCAACTCCAAGTAGAGGTTTCGAAATATTTGCTCCTCCTCTAGATCGCGATCTTTGTTGAGACTCTTAAGAGTCTCAATGGAGAGCTTGCATTCATCTACATTCACCTATTTGTCATTTACAACATGCAAGAAGATTAATGGAGTTAGCAATTTGGTATGCCAAAAATATGAGCACATGATACATCATACATATTACATCATACATGTGAAAGCATAAATAAAGAGTATGATGTAGCCAACTCAATTACCTGCCTAGCCATTGGCATCTCGTGCATGGACCTCAACATGCGTAAATTGGAGCGACAATAGATAAGCCGCTCCAATTGCTTCGTAGAAAGCTTGTTGCGGATCTTGGTGTGTATAAGAGAATACGCCGACCAATTCCGCTCACATGCACCCGATGAGCAATCCTAGAGCACATAGATGATAGAAGAGAGGCATGAGATTTGAATTGTGGGAATTTTCAATTGAGAGGTGACTTATGTGACATGTCACATGAATGATGAATGTCAAATGATGACATGATTGAGATTATAAATTTATAATTTATGGTATGGTATTATGTATAATTATTAATATATATGATATACCTGTCCAAGAACCCTCAATGCCACCCTTTGAAGGTGAGGCAATTGATAGCCAAAACATTCCCACCAAAAAAGAGGCTTCACTAACGAATCCCTCTTCCAACACACCGAGGAAGCGAATGCCGTGCCTCTTTGGTCTCCATAGTTGATGAGCTCTTGGAGAAACTCTCCATGGTGTTCTTCATTGAGTATCTTTGGAAGGTACTTGTCGCGCTCCTCTTGAAGTGCTTGATCCGCAAAGATTGATGGCTTTTTGAAAGCCGGATGCAAGAGGGCGGCAAAGCCATGGATTGGTCGCCTCATCCAATCCCACCGCTTTTTAACAAGGAAGAGAATGTCATCTCTCTTTGGAGAGTCCTCCAACACATCACTACAAAGAGAGAGAGAAAGATAGTCAAGCATGGAAGGGTAGAACCGTAGATAGAAAAAGACAACTTACAATGTACATAAATCATAAGGTGATATGTTTACCGTGAACCATCGGGTGCTCCATCAAGAATGGTGGATCTCTCAATCTCCTTGTAAGCCTCCTCCATGAAGTGGTAAAGGAGACCTATGGTAGACCCTTCCATGTCGGTCATCCGAAGCACCTTATACAATGGCAATACCACCATGACAAGACCCTTGACCTCTTGCCAAAACTCCTCCTTCAAGCAAAGCCGTTGGATGGCCTTTGCATCTTGTTGGGATGATTGGGTCTCTTCTTCAATCCATGCTTTGAACTCATCCGAGACCATTGTCTTTTGCAAGTTGGTTTGCACATCATAGAGGCGCTCAAGGAGGAGCCACATAGCGGCAAAGCGTGTTGCGGAAGGCTTCTTCAACTCCAAGCCGGAGTAAGTGCGATATATCGCAAGTACTCTCACCTTTTTGTTGATGAAGTTGACGATGGAGAGGGCTTGGGATAGAATGTCCTTTACCCAAGGTAGGTCGCCAATGTCCTCCAAGAGGAGGTCAATGCAATGTGATGCACATGGAGTCCATACTATGTGTGGATACTCCGCCTCTAGCTTTTTGGCCATGGAAGCACAATTGGAGGCATTGTCAGTGATTACTTGAATGACGTTGCTTGGACCGATCTACATATGGAGAAAGAAGGGAAAGTGAGAAGAGCCAAGGCAAAAGACAAAATTGAAAATAGTAGATACTTGAGAGTGGAATAAAAAATTTTACCTCTTTTATGGCTTGACGAATGTGGCGGTAAATGAAGGCACCCGTGACCTTTTTCCCCCTTGCTCCCGCATCAACCGCTCGCAAGAAGTAGGTGCCAAGAGGGCATGAGACAAGGATATTAATGATTCCCCTCTTCTTGCGGTCACTCCATCCATCGGTGAGAATAGAGCAACCATACTTTACCCATCCGGCACGCACGGGGTCAAGAGACTTGTCGATTCGTGCCCTCTCTTCATCAAGCTTTTTGGTGCGCATGTCATGGTATGACACTCCCGTCCACCCTTCACATGGACCAACCGCGGCAATAGCCTTCACCATGCGTTTCCAACGATCCGTGCGAAGAATATGAAAAGAGAGATTGCACTCAATGATGGTGCGTGCAATCTCTATCTCCGCTTGTCGTTGCCTCTCTTTGAGGAAAGACAATGGACCGGAAGTTCCACCCACCGTTTGTGCAAGAGTAGCTTGCTTTGGAGGCCGCCCACCATGACTTCTTTTGCTCTTCTTTGAGACGCTACCACCCTCGGTGGAGGCCATGGTAGCGCCGCCGGATGCAACGGACATTGATGGAGAAGCATCCTCTCCCGAATCGGAGAGATCATGGTCGGGCGGAACCACCTCCTCCGATGCCTTTGCAACCGCCTTGCGCGTCTTCAAGGGGAGATACTTTGCTTTGCACTCTTGGAGAATGTCGTCGGGGATATTCGGACAAGGACCCGCTTCCCCTCCCACCTTGGTCAAGTGGATGATAAGGCGGGTGGAGCTTGAGGTCATGGTCTTCGGGCAATATTTGCAATACCATTTGCAAACATTTTGCTTGTTCTTCACCCTTTCAAAGTAGCGGCAATGCTTGTTGAAGGCTTCATGACGAGCGGGCGGCATTATGGAGAGCTTGAGGGATGGGGAGTGATGAGAGAACTTTAGAGTAATGGAGAGCTTGAAGGAGATGGATGGAGATGAAGGGAGCTTAAGGAATAATGGAGAGCTTGAAGGAGATGAAGAAAGCTTGAGCCTTGAAGGAACAATGGAGAGCTTGAAGGAGATGAAGGGAGCTTGAAGGAGTAATGGAGAGCTTGAAGACTTGATGGAGTGCCAAAGCTTGAAGCCTTGATGGAGTGCCAAAGCTTGAAGCCTTGGCCCTTGATGAATGGAGAGAGCTTGAGGGAGCTTGAGTAGGGAAGGAGATGAATGAGAGAGCTTGAGGGATATATGGAGAAGAAGAGAGGGTGGGCAACCTTATATAGGTTTTGAGGAGAGAGAGAGAAGAGGGTTAAAGAGAGAGCATGCTTCAAAATTCAAATTCCATGTGCCATGGCCATAGCCCATGTGGCTTTGTGTGTGTGTGTGTGGATGTTGGGGGGGGGGGGGGGGGGGGGGGGGGGGGGGGGGGTGGGATGGCACATTGGCTTATGATGCCCCAAGGGCCAAGGCTCCAAGGCCCCCAACGTTCAATTTTTAACGTTCAAAAACTGCCAGCACGTGGCGCTACAAAACGGCTGTAAAAACAGTCAAAAAAGTCCGCCAACGATCACTTTTTTTTTATCGGACGGAACGGACGGGACGGACGGGACGTTCCGTTCGACGGACGTGGACAAGCCTGTTCAGATGACATTGTGTTGATTTTTGACTCCTCAGAGGGGGGCGGCATCACTTAGATGCTTTGTACACATTTGCTCATGATAGTGGATTGTCTGTTAACCTGGGGGAAACCAAGGTTATGGTGTTTAACACCACACCACAGTGGGTCAGAAGGTCAGCACCTACATTTACATATGGCTAGGAGTGTCACAGGCTTAGGCACCCAAGTCGAGAATCCGACACGACACATGAGAATATCACTTAAAATGCTTCACAACTTTAAAACTTGAGTCGACACGGCCCGATGTAGTTCTGTGCCCAGAGGTATTGGCCCCAAAACCTGGCACCCCTTTCGGTATTTCTTTATTTTATTAATGCTTGAGCAAAGTACAATACCCGAAGGGGTCCTCTGCTCTCAAACTCTGCGTCCAGATGCTCTGAAGAGTGAGACCCCTAAGGGTCCTTTAATTCTTACAAGGGATGCCAACAGCAGAGCCCCCAAAGCAATCTAGCTCAAAAGCAAAGTGTTCCAAAAGTAATAATCCCCAAAAGCTGGGCCAAAAAGCATCAACGTAATTTGCAGAAATTTGTATAATATACCACGTCAGCAACTTGTCAGTGCATTTTCACGGACAGCCCGTACACTTTGTCATGTCATCAACCGTACTTCCACGTCATCACCTCTGTCCGTACATCCTACTGTCAGTCCGTATAGTCTGCCACATCATCAACCGTATTGCCACGACAGCACCTCTGTTCGTACATCATGTTGTCACTCCGAACAATTACAACCACATCATCATTGTGTGTCCGGACAGTACTGCCACATCATCAATTTGTGACATACCCCCCTCTTGAAAGAATTGTAATTGCCCTCGATTACGCCTGCAAAATCAGACATAAGCCATAAACCAGTTCAGTAGACATTGACTCTAAGTACCGACGCACTAGACGACACAAATCCAGCACTTGTACAAAGACGACAATCACATCACATCACATTCAGATCACATTCAAATCATAGTCAGATCACATAGAATCTAGGACCATGATTCCTGGCGACGTATTTAGCAATCGCACCTAGATCCAGACCGGAACTCACTGATGTCAATTAACTAATCCCATATCGTGATCACGCCCCTAGATTTCATTCTGATCTAGGACCATGATTCCTGGCAACGAATTTAGCAATCCCATCTAGATCTATCCCACATCTCACCGATGTCGGATTGACTATTCCCATCATAGATTTTTGCACTCAAGCATTGTCATGTGCGAGTGATCATTCCATCTGCACTCAAGGACTACCGTGTGAGAGTAATCATTTCTGGAGATAAGAATCCATCACACACTGAGTTCATACTGAACAGAGTGGTTCAATCATTTAGTTCTAGCTATGTGGCCATCTCATCCCGCAAGAACTCTTGATGCGCGCACGACAGTTCCATTTAATCCGTCGTGATTCAAAATTCGTGACTCATTTTTAGGTTCATTCGGGAGCTGTCATTGCTCCAAAATCATCATCATCTCATTCTTAATCCTATTATCTGTTCACAAATAGCAGGTTCTTCCTTTAATTCATGATACTTATCGGGTTCATTTTGGAGCTGTCATTGCTCCGAATTCATCATCCATTATCATCAATTTCACCTGTTATCTCCACACATCTAGCAAGTTCTTCCAAAGAACACTAATTCTCATACATAAATCATCGTCGGAAATTCCTATTTCAAAGTTCTCATTCACACACTTAGTTCATACCGAACACAGTGTTTCAATCATCTAGTCATCTCATCCGTCCAGAAGTCTTGATGCACCTAGATCCCTGTGTAGCCATCTCATCCCGCAAGAACTCTTGATGCGCTCACCACAATATCCAGTCATCTCATTCATATGGGAATCTTGATGCACTAGAATCATTAGACATGCGTCATCATCCATTCATTCAAATTCAGCATTCTTATCTTGAATCGACAGATCCATTCTCGAGCTTCCGTCGCTCCCAATCTCACCATCTCATCCTCGATTTCACCTGCAAAACAGGTAAGGAGATGGCTCACCTCGTTGCAAAAGAGTAGATGTCCAACTCCATGCTTCCCAATCCATAAAGATGTGAGTTCCTCGCTCCTATTTCCGGTTATCCGTCACAAACAACCAGGTTGTCACTACATCAGTATCCCTTTCATTGTCCTTTCCAGACTCCGTATCTCGTTCATCTTCAGGTCAACAGTTCTGTTCCGGCTCTTCCTGCGAGTGAAGCTTCCGCTTTTCTACACTCGTCTATCCTTTCAGCTTTCCACCGCGTCCTGAGAGGAGACTCAAGGGCCTCATGCCATCTCGAATGAATCTCATCAATCGGGTAAATCTCAGGCCTCTAGAGTGCTTGATCAACCTTTTCACACACGTGTCAACCTGCAATTAGCGCTTGTACTTCGCTGGCAAACTTCTCCGTCGAAAAAATTTGCCCAAATCTTCATTCTTTTCTTCAATTCCCGCACCAGATTTCAACTCTTCTTTGCCTTCCCGTTGAGAGGGTGTTATC
This sequence comes from Adiantum capillus-veneris, assembly GCF_014529385.1. Taxonomy (NCBI): domain Eukaryota; kingdom Viridiplantae; phylum Streptophyta; class Polypodiopsida; order Polypodiales; family Pteridaceae; genus Adiantum; species Adiantum capillus-veneris. The sequence goes on from NC_140960.1 coordinate 109,180,398, forward strand.
TCTGTCAGATTCTCCACGAGAACTCATGTGTAATATGGGATTCTTTATGGCTTATGCCTTGTAAGACAGAACGATGAAGACGGGAGCGCGCCCGATGCGCAATGAAGTAAGGGTGGGAGTGGCTAAAAAGTCCGGGGTCGGAACACCACAATTCCTCGATAACAATTTCCGAAGTTGTGCCCAAATGCCCTGTCTCCTGTTTGATGGGACCGGTATACTTTGAGAAAAGCACACACTTGATGCTCTGATACCACTATCACAGGCTTGGGCACCCCAAGTCGAGAATCCACCACGACACACGAGAAAATCACTTAAAATACTTCACAACTTTAAAACTTGAGTCGACACGTCCCGACGTAGTTCCGTGCCCAGAGGTATTGGCCCCAAAACCTTGCGCCCCTTTCGGTATTTCTTTATTTTATTAATGCTTGAGCGAAGTACAACATCCGAAGGGGTCCTCTGCTCTCTCACTCTGCGTCCATATGCTCTGAAGAGTGAGACCCCTAAGGGTCCTTTTATTCTTACAAGGGATGCCAAAAGCAGAGCCCCAAAAGCAATCTAACTCAAAAGCGAAGTGTTCCAAAAGCAATAATCCCCAAAAGCTGCCCCAAAAAGCATCAGCATAATTTGCGAGCTTCCGAACAATCTGCCACGTCAACAGCCTGTCAGCGCGTTTCACGGACAATCCGTACAGTTTGCCACGTCACCAGTCGTTTTGCCACGTCAGCACCTCTGTTCGTACATCCTGCTGCCTGCCAGTCCGTACAATTACTGCCACGTCATCACTGTGTGTCCGTGCAGTAATGCCACGTCATCAATTTGTGACAAGGAGACGGTGGAGTATGCAGATGCATACACCTATCTTGGGGTAGTCTTCAATGGACCGGTGTTTTCATTGAGGAGAGCAGCAAAGACTAGATTGACGAGAGCTTATGCAACCTTGGAAGGATTGGAGAGGATGTGCTCGCAGGTTCAGTTTTAGAAACCTCAAACAAAGCTTTGGCTTTCTGACACTCTAGTGGCTTCAGCTATGTTTTATGGCGTTCAGATATGGGAACCCTTACTGGACCACCATGGCAGATCTAGTAGCTTTGATAGATGGACATGTATGGAGAGGCCTTTAGTCTCTATGATTTCTCAGATGATTCGGGCTAAGGCCTCAGTGCCACATAAGATTATTTGAGCGGAGCTAGCTGCCCCCCCTCTCGTGATTGAGGGACTTACTAGATCAGTATCCTTCATGCATAGTTTATGGGACCTCCCTAGAGACGGATATGCTCGGCTAGCCCTTGAGTCATCCCGACAGATAGCGCTACAGGGAAATACAGCATGTTGGTATGGGCAGATGACATCATGGTTTTAGTCACATGGTTTTAGCATGGATAGACTGCCTCCGTTCCAGTACTCCTTGGATGCACCCTCCCTATCTCTCACATGGACAGAGATCACTAGACTCATACGTCAAGATCTGATTCAGTTAGATACAAGAAGCACATGGATACAGCCGACACGGGAGTTGGACACGAAGATGGCTTTCTATAGAGAGCATCTTCTCCAACTCACAAAGGATGGATATGTGATCAAACCTGCCTATATGAACACTCATGTATCCCATGGGATACGATGTGCTATTGGTCAGATGCGCACATTATCGCATCAGTTAGAGATTGAGACTTTGAGACTGGCAAATTTAGGAGAGTACCAGCAGAGGCTTTGCTAGTTGTGTCATACAGAGCCAAAGACAGTTACATCACATATGTCATTGTCTGGTATACTATGAGATACGAGACTGCTTTCATTGTCTATTCAGAGAGGGCTTTGGACCACTGGTTAGAGTCATGAGATATCAGGATCAAAGATGCCTCGGGTTGTTTTTGCTAGAGCTGCACACAGTGAGAGTCTCCTGAGGAGATCAGACAATGGGAGACATTCAAAGAGGGGGATCACTGACTTCTTTAGAGCAAAGACTCTGCAATCAAATAGCTTCACAGCAGACTTTAGAGCCCACCTATAACAGAGGTATATTAATTGACAGAGCCATTGAGCTCGGGAGAGTTAGACGTCCACGTCTACAAGGGCGACCACAACATCAACGGAGGCTCCATCAAAGGATCAAGACTATTCTAGCATGACATAAGAGACGTCCAGTACGACAATTTAAAGAGGCAAACATTGACGATGCTCTTCAGCGACCAATGCAATACATTCTCGGACAACACCCAATGTCGGGCATCCTCGGACTTTGATGATGATGATGATTTTAGTTTTTTACTTCATTTTTATTTTGTACTTCGACATTGTATTAGATCCACCAAGATTGTATCAGTTTGGTCTCATAGGTCATTTTCGCCTTTTGAAGACATTTAATATAACTTTTCATTTCATCTGTCAGGTGCAGCGGAAGTGTTTATGGATTTAGCTCGGATCTAGTACTCCGCACAAACACAAGGGCTGAAATCTGCTGGCAACCAAGGGCTGAGATCACTGGCTGTTCTGGCTGCAAAACGCTGGCTTCCTTGGGCTGAAACGCAGGTTCTACTGGCTGGAAACGCTGAGGAATCTGAGGGAAACGCAGGACTTGCTCCTCCTCCTGCTTCCTGCTCTACAAAAGCTGCCCCCTGGCTGCCTATATACCCACCAAAGGCTGGGTCAAGCAGGCTAATAGGCAGCCCACGATTTCATTCGTTTGCTAAAAGTCACTTATGAATTAAGTGTCCAAAATAAGAGGTGGTTCACGCGGTAAAAATGCATGTATGCTGAATACCGTTTTGTGGAAGAGAGGGTTTGCAATCTATTGACTAGCCTGGACATGCACATCCTGCTAGAGGCTCACAAAGGTGCCAGGCTCAGCCCTAAGCTACTGGATCATGCTAGACTGTGGTAGAACATGTCCACGTAGCGGAAGTGAAGTGCGCACGTGACATCGTCCCCCTCTCTCTCTCTCTCTCTCTCTCTCTCTCTCTCTCTCTCTCTCTCTCTCTCTCTCTCTCTCTCTCTCTCTCTCTCTCTCTCTCTCTCCATTGCTTATTCAGGGAGGGCTTTGGACCCCTAGATAGAGTAATGAAGTATGAGGATCAGAGATGCCTTGGCTTATATCTACTTGAGCTACAGTGGCATAGGGATAGTCTGTTGAGGAAACATGGGACACGACAGTCACAGAGACCGATCACAGATTTCTTTGGATCGGGAAGCCAGGAGAGCAGCCACCAGCGCAGAGTTGTGCCCACGTGCATACCAGAGGCACCCTCATTGACAGGGCGATTGAGCTTGAGAGATCGAGGCGACCACGACCGAGACACAGGAGCACACTCCATCGACGGAGACTTCAGCAGAGGATCAGGGACATCCTAGCACGACATCCGGAGTGTCATTGAGAACTTACTCTACACTTCATTTTCACTGTCACTACTCACTTCTCATTTTTATTTTTTGCATTCAGTACCTTTGTACTTTTGTATTCAGACATTGTACTAGTTTCACCACTTTGTATCACATGGTCTCATAGGTCATTTTGGCCTTTTGAAGACGTTAATATATCATATCATATCATATCTCTCTCTCTCTCTCTCTCTCTCTCTCTCTCTCTCTCTCTCTCTCTCTCTCTCTCTCTCTCTCTCTCTCTCTCTCTCTCTCTCTCTCTCTCTCTCTCTCTCTGTGCAACGGCACTCTATGGACACACCCAAGGAGACTGGAAGAGGTGATGCATGGTAGAGACATCATCCTGCTCACAGAGACACACGAGAGCTCAGAGAGAGGTCTACCCCGAGTACAGGACTATCAGTGGGAGTCTACACACAGGAAGTGTACACGGCACAACACCTCCAGAGGATCTGGCGGAGTAGTCGACCTCTATTGCCGCTCACTTCATAGCAGATACAGATAGTAGCTCGCGATCCAGAGGTACGCTACATGTGGATACGGATTGAGCTATCTGAGGAGCACATCCTCTACATTACCATTTGCTACTTTGCACCCAACAGATCTAGGTTTGCACAGACAGGCGGAGGAGAGACGGAGGAGGTTCATACACAAAGAGGAGAGGAGGATGATACACACTAACCATGGAGGAGATCATGGAGTACTCTAGACTGGGTGAAGTCTTCCTCAAGGGGGCTTTCAACGGCAGGACGCAAAGCAAACAGTGATATTTACGCCTTCAACGACCCAGAGCTACACTCCACCATGGAGGATACGGGGATAGAGACTATCTCGAGAGATACCACCACATCCACACCATATGGAAGACACCTACTTCGCCTGGGATCACAACACCGTCTCGTTATTTATAACGATGGCGCAATGGCCATCTTCCGGCGGCTTGACTTAAATACCGACATCAGTAGCCAGCGGAGGTAGTACAGTGGATTACATCATCGGCTTCAGGGAGGCAGCCCACCTGCTCACATCCTTCACCATCCCACCATTACCTATTGGAACTGACCACGCATATCTCGCCCTCTCTTTCACTGGCTCAACTATCTCACACACACCACCTCCACCCACACCACTATACACTTCACACATGAGCTAGCCAGAGTTTACTCATCACATGAATATGAGGGGATCTACACTCTCGACCCAGACACACCGCTCTCTACACTCACTAGCCAAACACACCACTCTCTACACTCACTAGCCAGCTCTCTGCAATTTCACACCTCCGCCTTTTTACACACCTCCGCCCTCAGCTGCTTTCCACACGCTACCCATATGGTAGACTCCCACCCTCTGGGACGATGCCCCAAAACCGATGGTACAACGAGGAGTGTAGAGATATTTACAGACAGCTACGGGCTCGACGAGCCTTGGAGAAGATCACAAAGAGTGAGGTCAGCTGTCAGATGAAGGCCATCACACGTCGTATAAACGGCGGGCCTTCGAGGAGGCGCAGGAGCTTGAGCTTTACCACCTTCTCATGAGTACAGAATGCGCCACAGCATGGAGGATTCTGAGAGAGCCACGCCCCACCACCCCCCTGGAGGACCCCCAGATCTGGCATGACTATGCCAAGCGCTTATACCAGATACCTGGGCAGCCACTGATCCCAGAGCCAACTGATCCCCGACCTATCACCTCAACTTTCTTCACATCTAGTATGGTGGAGAGGGCCATTCGACGCCTTCAGCATGGCTGCTCGGCAGATCACATTGGACTACAGAGTGAGCACCTAATATATGAAGCAGACACTCTCTCCCCCTTGATAGACGTCTCTTCAACCGCAAGTTGGTTGAGGGGCTACCAAAGGAGTGGACTATGCACACCATTGTGCCCATCCACAAATCTGGCGATACCCTGGACCCAAGGAACTACAGGACTATTATGATTGGTCACACATTGGCCAAATTGTATGGGGCAGTTCTTGAGGTAGAGCTTAGCACATATGCAAAGGCATCAGGGCTACGCGCACCAGGACAGGCAACAGGCTTCCGACGCAAATTCTCAACTATCGACCACATTTTCGTGCTTCGCTGCCTGATCGACGGAGCGAAAGCACGGAAGAGGAGACTCTACTGCTGCTTTGTGGATTTCCGCAAAGCCTTTGACACCATCCCCAAAGAGAGACTCTTTCAGCGCCTTCAAGAGCTACAAATACCATCTGAGATGATATAGGTCGTCCATTCTTTGTATGCACAGGTCATAGGTAGAGTGTCATGCCCAGGTGGACTATCAAATACCATTGCTAGCACCATTGGTGTGAAGCAAGGATGCCCCCTTTCCCCGACTCTATTTAGTCTCTACATCGACGAGATCTCAGATTACATTCTACGAGCAGGCGGAGAGGGATCAAACTTAGCAGGTATACCAATCCATATTATGCTCTATGCTGATGATATCATTCTAGTTTTTGAGACACGGGAGGGACTACAGAGCCACCTACGAGCCTTAGATGATTTCTGCACACATCGAGGGCTCACTGTGAACCTTGGCAAGACCAAGGTCATGATCTTCCACACCTCTAGGACAGTTCGGAGCAGAGCAGTACTTACAGCACTAGGCGGGCAGGTCGAGGTGGTTGATTCATATTTATACTTGGGGTGACTTCTAGTTGCACCACGGGCAGATTTTCCATGGCCCAGGCAACCCGAGACTGTGGCTTACACGAGGATATGCAGTGCTGGCCACCTTAGAGCGCAGATGCCATCAAGCCCACTGCCAGGAGCCCCCTTGCCACGTGACACATCCAACCCTATGTGTCCGTGGACAAGCTACAACATGATCAGGGTTCAGTTCAGTCAAGTCAGTCTAGAATAGGAAGTGATCTGGCACTTTTGTGAGTCTGTTCGCAGACCGTATAACCGGTCTGTACAACGTAGAGGGCGGTACTATTTCAATTTACCTGTTAACTTTACACAGAGCACTGAGAAGGAAAGCGAACACACTTGCGTCCAGCGACTAGAATGCCACTGCGCACACGAGACCGACACCCTGTAGGCCCCAAAGACTAGCGCCCCTTTCGGTATTTCTTTATTCAAATTAAGGTAGACGATCCGACCACTTAGCACAAGCTTTCACAAAGCTGTCCAAACCTGGCGAGGGCTGAAAACGCAGGTTTTCGACCTGATTTTGGCAGCATAACGGCGCAAAAACCCCTGTAGGTCAAAAGCACCTATCTAGGACGGATTCCCTCGCTATCTGGAAGCTTTCTGGTGAGCTGTCACAGAAATTCAGCGGGCTGTAATTCCCTGTTTTTCACTGCCAGGTGCCCAAAAGCCTGTACACGCATCCCAAGGCTCTCACGAGGCTCCCCCGGTGTTCCCTTGCAGTTTAGGTGCGAAAACCTAAACCTGCAGAAAAACACAGCAGGCTGTAATTCGCTGTTTCGGATCGTTTTTAGCGGAGCGAACACGCCTACGCGTGTCCCAAGGGCTCTCGCACACAATGGGACAGTTCCCCTGTGAATTGGACGAGTTTTCATGCGAGAAAACTCTCCAAACTCGCAATCTTTTGCGATGGAACTGTGCGTACCTGTGGGGGATTAGCAATTAGCTAATCCGGTTCCTGTTCAGAAGGCTCTTGCCTTGGCAAACACGCATAAACCCCCAGAACTGTACATGTTCAACTGAGTAGCCCAACTAGTGGGGCATTACCATATGTGCCAAAGGGGGGAGAGAGATGCACGAGAGCAAATCATTGCGCTACATGAGACAGAGGAGAAGGCAAGCTTTCCATTAAAGCTGTAGACCTGCACCCACTACTCACACACACAGTAGGTCACTTCTGTGTGAAAAATCAGCCCCCTCTCTCTTGGGCGCCTCCTCCAGCTGAGGTGTCCTGCAGACTGACCTCCACCTGCCAAGTGTCCAGTTTGCCCCTTTGAGTTAATTCTCTAGTTCCCACTCACTTATAAAGTTGTAAGTGACTTTCCGAGTGGCCCAGATTTCGTTTGGTGGGCACAGGCTTCCATAATCATCAGAATTCAGTGCTAACTGGCCCGACCAGTCCCAGACTGACCGACCCAGACTCCCGCTGTGAGAAACCTATTCAGCCGCAACCGTTTCACACTAGCCATGCAATGTCCACTTGCACCTTTTCAAGGGTTCCGGGGAAAACAAGTAAAAATAAAATAAATAAAAATATCTAGTACTTATTTACGGAAGGCAACAGGAAAAATACACCTCCTGGTGACAGACCGTGCATGTCGAGACACTTAGATTATATGCATATCCTCTGGTTGCACACAGCATGACCATCAGATTCCAGTCAGATCCCATCACTAGCATTTTTACAGTGCATAGACCTATTTTCCCTATTTTTGACATTTTTCACTTATTATTTTTAAGTGACTTTTGTTGGAAAGTAGGTAGGGCAATTTTGCTAAGTTGTATAAATAAAAACCTAGCGCTAGCACTTTCTGGCAAAAGAGGCAGCAGGAGCACCGCTCAACAGGCAACTTCTCAGCAAGACACCCCCCCATCAACAAGGCTAGCGTTTTTGCATCTGCAAGGACCTAGCGTTTTCTTCTACAGGCAGCCTGGCGATTGTTGCACAGCGGATCAGCCCCGGCAGCAGCAAGACCCATCAAGAAGCCTAGCGTTTTGCATTTGCAGGACAACCAGCAGCAGCAGGACCAATTTCAGCCCTAGCGTTTTTGCATCAACATAGAGTTTTGCAGTTTCACCGCGACGAAATATCAAGAAACCCAGCGTTTTCAGTTTTCAGCCTTTAGCACTCGCAAAAGAAGTCCCGAACCTCGCAGATCTCACCTTCCCGCAGTAGTTCCTTGCCGCACGGTGGGATCCATCGAAGTTTGTAGTTTCAGCCCGGAAAACGGAGATTTTAGCATCTGCTTTTTCAGCGCGTCGTCGTCCCATCGTCGTCATCAACATCGTCACCGACTTCAGCAAATAAAAATTTGCAGCTTTCAGCCCTTAGCATTCTCAGATTTCAGCCCGTCTCGTCGTTGTCCTCATTGTCGTCGACATCGTCGGCAAGTCCAAGCATTGTAGAGATTTGTGCATTCATAAGTAGACCACTCTCGCCATAGAGAGTGGGGCCTTCGGAGGAGGGTTTTACAACGTCTCTGGTGTCGTAGTCTCTTCTCTATCTCTCAGTCTCATGCACTCCCATTCACAGTGTTCATCACTTTGTTTGTGTCCATTGCAATCTCTCACTAAAGGAACGGAAGGCTCTCCCTTCAGTAAGTAAAAGGAACCTTGAGCACGGTTCAAAGCACTCATCTTGAGCAAAGTTCAAACATTCATTCGCTACACCTAACATTGGTATCGTAGCTTTGGCAGTGTTCTGTATCACTCAAGGAAAGAACCACAGAATTTCTTTTGCTTGTTGAGGTCGCACGAACCCAAGTTCGCTTGGGCGTGTCAATTCCTAATCGTGTTTTTGAAGAGTGACAGGAAACCCAAGAAAGAAGAGCTTGTCCAGCCTCCCCTTGTGCCTCTTTTCACTCATTGAGAGCGGACCGTGCACTTAGCGGCTGGCCAATCGACGTGAGGTGGGAAAAAGCAACCTTGGTGTGAGCGCAAGGCCGCCAAGGGGTGCGCCCACGAAAAAGAGTAGAACTCGGGTGAAGAGAAGATCCTTCTCGAACACAGATTGCAAGAGAAAGAAGAACCTCAAGAACCTCAAGACCCTCAAGAACCCAAGAACCCAAGACCCACAAGAACCCAAGTTCCTCGTGAACTTAAGAACCCAAGATCACAGTATGGTCATCACTCGAAGCGGCATGGATACTTCGCATGGAGATAATGACCATGAGAGAGGCGACGAAGAATTTTCCCCACCAAGAGGTTTTTCCGACCCTTCCACATCTACGCCACGAGTTGTACCAAATCCTATGGAGGCAATGGTCAAGTCGATGTTGGAGATGATGGCACAACAACAAGAAACGACTTGCGTTGCGATGACACAACTAGAAAGAAAAGCAGAACAACAAGAAGCGACTAGCATTGCTTTGGAACGCGAGCGCGATGCACGAAAGGAAAGAAAAGCACAAAGAAAGGAGGAAGCCGAAGCAAGACGAGCGGCCTTGGAGGCCGATCGTGAGGTTCAGAGGGATCTCCGCACTCAAGAATTGGTTCGACAGGTTCTTTCCTCGAAGTCCGAACCAGCCAAAGATGTTGGTAGTTCCTCAAGTGGCGCAAGCCGTGATTCGGACTCCAACAACCCAGTCACAGAGAAGATCCAGTTCAGTAAGTATGATGGTAAGATGGATGCTACAGTTATTCAGTCTTGGTTGCATCAATTTAATGCTTATTTTGCGACAACAAGAAGACAGGAAATAGCAAGGTTTTGATGGCAGCTATGTACCTTGCCGGTGATGCCATCAATTGGTACCATGCATAGCAAGAGGCACAGTTAGCCGCGCACCTAGAGGAAGGTGACAAATTCACGTCCCTTTCCTTCAATTGGGCTGATTTCTAAGACAAGCTCAAGGCGAGGTTTATGCCACCTCAGTACCTCGCACGACTGAAGGACGATTGGCGCGCTCTCAAGCAAAATGGTATGCCAGTTATGTCTTTCTCTAATCGTGTTTTGCAGCTAGGTACCCAATTACGCAAGTCGGATGATGAGCGCAAAGAGGCATTCCTTTACGGATTGGACAAGTATATCAAGTACTTTGTCGAGGTACTCGATCCAATCGATCTCAACAAGGCGGTAGCGATTGCTCTCGCACAGGAGATGAAGCACAATAAGGGAAAGCCTAAGGAGAACAAGACTTCGACAAGTACCTCCCAGACTTCTGAGAGCCCTCAGAATGGTAAGAACGGTAAGAACGGTAACTCTGCTAACCAATCTTCCAACAGTCTCTCAGAAAAAGAACTCTTCCAATGAACCTAAGGGTAAGGCTAACACAATTGCTAAACCTAAGCTCACTTCAGATGAAAAGGTAGCACAAGGAATTTTAGGAGGATACATCACGTCGGAAGAGCAAAGCACTTATTCTAAGGAAGGTCGTTGTTTTCATTGTCACATTAAGGGTCACATAAAAAGAACATGTCATAAGCTTCACTCTAATGAATCTAAAAAATCCACAGAACCCACTTCCTCTGTCAATGCAATCAATGACAACACGAGTGTGCCCCAAGTTTCTCTTGACCCTCCCATTGATGAGTCTCTCATTAAATGTTATGGTCATATGACGGGGCAGTGTTTTGTCATATTGTTTGACCCAAGCAGTATGCATGATGTGATCAGTCCCTCTTGTTGAGAGAGCCCGCCTAGAGGTTAGTCAGAAATCCCCTCTCGAGGTCGCTTCGCTCCCAGTATGGACTCTCTCATCACGAAAGAGTGCCTTGATGTGTTGTTTACAGTTCAACAAGCTGCTTTCTGTAGAAAAAATTTTGTCTCTCCTCTCTCAGGATGTGATATGATTTTGGGCATTCAATGGTTTCGTGAGTATAACCCTCTCATTGATTGGGCGGAAAATACGTTCACTTTCAATGCCAAAGTGACTCTCCCATTGTCATTCGTGGAGAGCAAGTTGTTCATTCTCCATCTCTCATTTCTAATGTGCAGGCGAAGATTGAACGGACTCAGGAAGAGGAGACTCTCTCGGTCTCGTCTTCTCCAAAGCATGGTACACAAGATTTGCATGATGATAAGCATGATGATTTGAATGATAATGATGCGTATGATGATTTGGATGACAATGACAAGCATGATGATTTGCATGATCAAGATGTGATTTCTCACAAGCATGATGATTTGCATGAAGAAGGTTGTGATTGTTCACAAGAAGGATGAGTTAGTGGATACTTTCTCTAGCGACGCTAACCTCATTGCAGATTCGATCAATCACGAAGAACCGATCTTGGCTCTCGATCCTAGGTCCAAAGAACCGTTACAGGAAGTACTATGTATTCGAATGATTCGTCAACACGCATTGTTCGTGTGTTTCATTCGTGATTGTTTCCTGCATTTTAGTCAACGTCTATATGTGATCCCTTTTCCAAGGCATGACATATTGTACGTTGAGCACGTTTCACTCATGAAAGAGCACAAAAATGTATGTGGATTTTTCATGAAAAGCTGAAAAGTACGCATTCAAGGAAGTCATCTTTTATGTCTCTTCCTTTGCACCACACAGTTGTAGAAAGAGCACATGAAAGTATGAGCACCAAGCGTGGGCATTTCCATTGTGTTTTGCCACAATTGATTGATTTAGATCCGCACGACAAGATTCGATCTCATTGTTTGCGTCTGTGTGGTGAACGGGTTAGCACTCCGTCTCTTTGTTCATCTACATTGCATGCACAGTCTTTGAGGAAGACAAGATTTTTTCCACTCGCTTTACATGGAATGGGTATGTTCATGTTTTTGTGTTGGAAGTGGTTTCAGGAATTTTCAGCCATGGAGATTCTTGAAGATGGAAGAAGCGTGACTCTAGACGAAGTTGAAGCATCGAAGGAGCCACAGGAGACTTTGTGTCACTTTCGGCACGGCCCAAAGAAGCAAGCGTTGCCACCTTTATGAAGTTCAAGTACCTCACGACCCACACATCAGAGTGGGCTGGCGAAGAGTCCCTTCCAGACTTCCGGATGCTATTGGCGATCTCCCTCGACGCCATACAGTTCGGTACCAGTACCTCACTTTCAAAAGGAGGGGATGTCACGTGACACATCCAACCCTATGTGTCCATGGACAAGCTACAGCATAATCAGGGTTCAGTTCCGTCAAGTCAATCTAGAATAGGAAGTGATCTGGCACTTTTGTGAGTCTATTCGCAGACCGTGCATGTCCAGACACTTAGATTATATGCATATCCTCTAGTTGCACCCAGCATGACCATCAGATTCCACTCAGATCCCATCACTAGCATTTTTACAGTGCATAGACCTATTTTCCCTATTTTTGACATTTTTCAAATATTATTTTTAAGTGACTTTTGTTGGAAAGTGGGTAGGGCAATTTTGCTAAGTTGTATAAATAAAAACCTAGCGCTAGCACTTTCTGGCAGAAGAGGCAGCAGGAGCACCGCTTAACAGGCAACTTCTCAGCAAGACCCCCCCCCCATCAGCAAGGCTAGCGTTTTTGCATCTGCAAGGACCTAGCGTTTTCTTCTACAAGCAGCCTGGCGATTGTTGCACAGCAAATCAGCCCCGGCAGCAGCAAGACCCATCAAGAAGCCTAGCGTTTTGCATTTGCAAGACAACCGGCAGCAATAGGACCTGTTTCAGCCCTAGCGTTTTTGCATCAGCATAGCGTTTCGCAGTTTCGCCGCGACGGAACATCAAGAAACCCCAGCGTTTTCAGTTTTCAGCCTTTAGCACTCGCAGAAGAAATCCCGAACCTCGCACATGTCACCTTCCCGCAACAGTTCCTCGTCGCATGGTGGGATCCATCGAAGTTTGCAGTTTCAGCCCGGAAAACGCAGATTTCAGCATCTGTGTTTTCAGCGCGTCGTCATCGACATCGTCACCGACATAGAGTCAGAATTCAACAGATAAAGATTTGCAGATTTCAGCCCTTAGCATTCTCAGATTTCAGCCCGTCTCGTCGTTGTCCTCATCGTCGTTGACATCGTCGGCAAGCCAAGCATTGTAGAGATTTGTGCAATCATAAGTAGACCACTCTCACCATAGAGAGTGGGGCATTCGGAGGAGGGTTTTACAACGGCTCTGGTGTCGTATTCTCTTCTCTATCTCTCAGTCTCATGCACTTCCATTCACAGTGTTCATCACTTTGTTTGTGTCCATTGCAATCTCTCACTAAAGGAATGGAAGGCTCTCCCTTCCGTAAGTAAAAGGAACCTTGAGCACAGTTCGGAGCACTCATCTTGAGCACAGTTTGGAGCACTCATCTTGAGCAAAGTTCAAACATTCATTCTGCTGCACCTAACACCCTTACCAAGGGGTGGCTTTTGGACACTCTAGTCACACTTGCCATGATATATGCCGCTATAGTATGAGCACCAGGGCTATCAGCATCTCTGAGGCACAGATAGAGCGCTCAAAGATCATCATGATCTCTCGCTTGCTCCATAGCAAACCCTCGGTACCACATGACATCATCAAAGCATAGTTAGTTGCACCACCGATGCTAGTAGAGGCCTTCTTTTAGACAGTTTGCTTCATCCAGCGCATGCGAGCGCTCTGACCAGACAAACTCGTTCGCAGAGCTTTTGAGGCATCGATACAGCTGCATCAGGAGGGGGACACGAGGGCATGGTACTCACAGGTCATAGAGTGGTTTGCATCCCATGGCTTGAACATCACAGATTTGCCTCCTTTTCAGTATGATCCTGACTCCCCTCATATACGCCTCTCACACACCGAGAGGAATCGAGTTCTCAGTCAGGATCTCTGGCAACATCAGGGAGACATGGATCACACCCAGAGAGCCTCTTCCCACGAAGAGGCAGTACTACCGAGACCACTTCCTGACCATCCTAGCAGATGGGTTCATCCAAAGACCGAGATACATGGATATCTACATGCCACATAGAGCACGGGTCACCATCGGACAACTCAGAGTATCATCACACCAACTAGAGATTGAGGCAGGGACATGCTGCACATGTCCCCAGAGCACAAATCAGAGGCAGATATCCGACCTTGTTGGCAAATCAGTCAACTCTACATCAGATTTTTGAGTCCAAAGACAAGAGACAAGCGACAGTTCGGCCGCTTCCTCCTAGAGGCAGCGCAGCATCGGGATTCCCTCCTCCAGGCAGCATCAGCTGTGAGGGACGAGAGCCATACACAGCTCAGACTTTTTTCAAAGGACCATAGCAACGCCACCATCTCCGACCATCCAGAGAAGAGTGACTCTACAACAGGCTGAGGAGGTCCGAGTTCGCAGACGCCCAAGTACCCATGGACGTAGGGCACCTCGCCTACACCAGAGAGAGATCCAGGACTATAGATCTTTGGAGGAGAGACGCATCCGGGCTTTTGCAAACCTAGCCGCCATCTTACGCGGATTGTTCACACCCTACCCACCCATGCAATATGTATTACACCCAGATTATGGTACTGGATGGAGCTAGAGATAGGATAGCATTTCTTCTCATGATTGTATCTACCCCAGCATATAGGATTGCATCTTTTCCTCAGTTTTGGAGCTCCACCCCCACCCTTGTATCGCCTCCCTCCTCCCCCAATCATTATACAGGATAGTCACTTTTACTTTTGTACCTTTTATTCTTTACAAATACACAGAGGACACCCACCTCATGTACTTTGATTTGTCTCATAGGCGATTTCGGCCTTTTACAGACGTTAAAAAATCTCTCTCTCTCTCTCTCTCTCTCTCTCTCTCTCTCTCTCTCTCTCTCTCTCTCTCTCTCTCTCTCTCTCTCTCTCTCTCTCTCAAATTTTGTAAGATCAAAGATGCTTAGGCTTGTACCTACTGGAACTACATCGGCACAGGGATAATCTAATGAGAAGACAAAGAGCACTACAGCCTCAGAGGCAGATCACAGATTTCTTCGGATCGAGAGAAGCAGGAGTGGAAGGAGAAGCAAGAGGCCAGCAGCCAGCACAAAGGAGTACCCACATTCATACCAAAGGCACCCTCATTGACAGGGCGATTGAGCTTAGGAAATCGAGACGACCACGACCGAGATGCAGAAGCACACTTCACCGGAGGAGACTACAACAAAGGATTAGAAGCATTCTAACCAAACACCAAGAATGCTCCTAAGAAGTTTATTTGATACTTTGTATTTAGTTTTTCACATTTATTTTCACACTTTCACACTTAGTACTTTAGTACTAAGGTACCCAGACATTGTAACAGATTCACCACTTTTGTATCAGTTTGGTCTCATAGGTCATTCTGGCCTTTTGAAGACGTTAATATAACATTTCATTTCATTTCATTTCTCTCTACGAAATACACATGCACTCTAGAACCAAAAACTTACATAAGTGTGTGGAGACGATTTCTTCAGTTCATTTCATTTCATTTCTTTTCTCTCTCTCTCTCTCTCTCTCTCTCTCTCTCTCTCTCTCTCTCTCTCTCTCTCTCTCTCTCTCTCTGCCTGCGCGCTCCCGCTCCCTACCGGGTTTCCGGGTACCTATTGTATCAGCTGCTACACCCACGTAGTTTTAGATTGTAGTAGTAGTAGTAGTATTTTGTTCCACTTCTAGTTCTTTTCTAGTTCTTTTGTACCCAGACATGGTATTAGATTCACTATTTTGTAACTGATTGGTCTCATAGGTCATTTTGGCCTTTTGAAGACGTTAATATAACATTTCATTTCATTTCTCTCTCTCTCTCTCTCTCTCTCTCTCTCTCTCTCTCTCTCCTCTCTCTCTCTCTCTCTCTCTCTCTCTCTCTCTCTCTCTCTCTGCGCGCTCCCGCTCCCTACCCCTGCACGCTGCCTCCTCCCCTCGCGCTGCTCGCTGCCCTGCCCCTGCCCTCCCTCGCTCCGCCTGCAGCCCCACCACGCTGTCCCCCCCTCTCTGCGCTGCTGTGCCCGCCCCCCCCCCTCGCCCTGCTCGCTGCCCTGCACTCCCGCTCGCTCTCGCTGCCCGGCTCCCCCCGCCCCTGCCCTCCCGCTCCCACTCCTCTACCCCCCTGTGCTCCCCGCGTAAGGTGTCCCCTAGACCTCTTCTACGCGTAGGATGTCCCTCCCCCCTTTCTCTACACGTAGGTTGTCCCCCCCCCCCCCCCCCCCCCCCCCCCTCTCTTTTACGCGTAGGATGTCCCCCCCCTTCTTCTACGCGTAGGAAGTCCCATTTTTTTATTTTTTTTATTTTTTTCTCGGACATGGTATCACACTCGCTATGGTGTATCAGCTTGGTCTCATAGTTCAATTTGGCCTTTTGAAGACGCTAGTATATCATTTTATTTCTTTTTAATACTCCCCCCCCTCTCCCCTCCCCTTCCTTCCCCTCTCTCTCTCTCTCTCTCTCTCTCTCTCTCTCTCTCTCTCTCTCTCTCTCTCTCTCTCTCTCTCTCTCTCTGCGCGCGCCACTGCTGCTGCCCCCTGCGCGCACCACTGCTGCTGCTGTTTCACCCCCTGCGCGCGCCACTGCTGCTGCTGCTGAACCCGTTGTGGCTGACCTGTTGCGACTGCACGCTGCCAAGGCTGTAGCACTTGCCGCTGCCTCACTGTTGCAGCATTACCAAGTGCACCAGGCCCGCTGCCCCCAATCTCTCACACACGGATACATACCCACACACACACTACACACATACACGCATACACACACGTACTCCCTCTCTTCCCCTTCTCCCCTCTTCTTCACAATATGAAGAGAGGGTAGTTACGAAGACAGCCATGTCTTCCCCCATCATCAAGACGCCGGCATCGACAACGAAGACAACCTTCATGCTCACGAACAAGAGGCTTGCACAATTGGAGAAGGACATGAAAGAATGGCGGATGGAGAGAGAGATATGGGAGGAGGAGAAAGCCACCTTCATCAAGCTATGGAACGAAGAGAAGGAGGACATGAGAGTGGAAATCCAAAATCTCAAAGAGGAGAAGGAGAGAAGGGAACGGGAGAACGAGAAGGAGAGGGAGAGATGGAGGAAAGAGCAAGAAGAGATGAAGGCACAAATCGATCTCCTTCATGCTTCCATCACATCCCTCACCCCCGAGGAAGGAGAGATTAAAGAGGAGGCTAAGGAAGCCCTCAAGGAGGAGATCACCAAAGCCCTCACCGCAAGCATTGAGGACAAATTAGAGGCCACCAAAGAAGGATGGGTCGAAGTGGTCAAAAAGAACATCAAGAAGGTAGCAAGAGAGGAAGCCCAAAAAGATGAGGTACTCATCGTACACACAACCATCGAGGAGGAGAAGATGCGACAAGCTCGCCGTCTCAATGTGCGAGTGACCGGCATCAAAGAAGAAGAAGGGTCTACACCCGAGAGCGATGGGAAAGCTTTATGCAAGAAAGTGGGATACAAGGAAGAAGAGATCCCTTTCTCCAAAGTTTGGAGAGCCGGCAAAGATCCAAAGAAGAGAGCTCTCATCCTCCAATTCGCCTCCGAGGAGTCTCGAACTTCTTTCCTCCGAAAGAGGGTCATCTTGAGAGGGCTAGAAGGCCCCCCGATTTATCTTGATGATGACCTCACAAAGATGCAACAAGATCACCGTCGCGCGTGCATGCCTAGAGTCCATCAAGCCCGCAAAGAAGGGAAGAAGGCAGTATATCGAGATGGTAGGGTTATCATTGATGGCAAGACCATCGCATAGGGACTCGCGGCCTGTGGGACACACGAGGAGATTCATGTCACGGTTTGGAATTGCAATGGAGACCTATGGACACACCCAGAGAGACTTGAGGAGGTGATGAGAGATCGAGACATCATTCTACTTACAGAGACACACGAGAGCCCAGAGAGAGGGTTACCACGGATACATGGATTCCAGTGGGAGTCTCTACATGGGGGATGTATGCGCCAGCACACCACTCGCGGCTCAGGAGGAGTGGCCATACTCTTTAGACAGGGGCTTCACAGCAGACTACAGATTGTTGCCCGGGACCCACAGACCCGCTACATGTGGATTCGCCTCGAGCTCTCACGAGACAGGATCGTCTACATTGCCCTTTGCTACTTTGCTCCCACAGGCTCCAGATTCGCCCCTATTGAGCAAGAGTCACCGTACGCATGCCTCACGGAGGAGATTATGGAGTACTCCACACTGGGTGAAGTCTTCCTTATGGGAGACTTCAATGCTCGTACGCGCAGTGAGCAGTGTGAGGCATATGACCACGAGGACCCAGAGGCACTACACACTCTAGATGAGGAGGCTACTATGAGAGATACAGCAGACAGAGCTCCAGTCACAGCCTACGGACGACATCTACTTCGACTTGGCTCCCAGCACCGTCTCGTTATTTATAACGGGATGGTCCAGTGGCCCACCTCAGGGGGCCTGACTTGTATGCCACATGGAGTTGCAGAGGGAGGGGGGAGTACAGTCGACTATATTCTGGGACCCAGGGAGGCTACACACCTTATCACATCCTTCACCATTCCACCCATACCCATCGGAGCCGACCACACATACCTCTCTTTCTCCATCACCGGAGATACCATCCCACACAGCTCCACAGCACACACTCCACACACCACCATCCATTTCACACATGAGCTAGCCTCTCTTTACTCGGCCGAGGTCGAGCATGGCCTATGCCTCCTCCACCCATCCACACCACTCTCAGTTCTCACATCACATATCTTCCGTTCTCCACACTTCAACTATTAGCTCTTTTCCACACACCACTCACACAGGACGCACTCCCCCCCCCGGGACTATGCCTCAGAACCGCTGGTATGATGATGAGTGCAGAGAGCTATACCGACGCCTCCGTGCACGGCGAGCCTTAGGAGAGATCACAGAGAGAGAGGCCAGACGGCATATGAAGACGTTGACACGCCAAAAGCGGCAAGCATTCGAAGAGGCACAGGAGCTTGAGCTATACCGCCTATTCATGAGCATGGATAGCGCGACGGCATGGCGCACCCTGCGCGAGCCACGTCCGACTACAGCTATTGAGGATCCACAGATATGGCATGATTATGCAGAGCGACTTTACAAGGTGCCAGGGCAGCCTCCTATCCCACAGCCACACGAGCCACGCCCCACGTGCTCCTCCTTCTTTACAGCAGAGATGGTAGAGAGGGCCATACGTCGCATGCAGCACAGACGATCAGCTGACCATACTGGATTACACAGTGAGCACATCATTTATGCGGCCTCCACTATAGCCCCGTTGATTGCACATGTCTTCAACCGGGCTATAGGGGAGGGCTTCCCAGAGGAGTGGACACAGCACACCATAGTGCCTATCCACAAATCTGGCGACACCCTGGACCCAGGGAACTACAGGACTATCATGATTGGCCACACGATGGCCAAGCTATATGGAGCAGTACTTGAGGCACAGCTCAGCTGCTACGCAGAGATCGAGGGTTTACGAGCTCCAGGCCAGGCAGGTTTCAGACGAGCTTTCTCCACCACTGATCACATCTTCGTTCTGCACTGCCTCATTGATGGGGCAAAGGCGCGGAAGAAGAGGCTTTACTGCTGCTTTGTGGATTTCCGCAAGGCCTTTGACACAGTCCCACGCGAGAGACTCTTCCAGTGCCTTCACAGCATTGGGGTACCAACAGAGATGATTTGGGCCATATATGCTCTCTACGAGAAGGTGACGGGTCGAGTTCGTTGCCCAGGCAGTTTTTCAGAGACCATTGCTAGCACCATTGGTGTTAAGCAAGGATGCCCACTCTCCCCGACACTCTTTGGGCTCTACATCGACGAGATCTCCGACTACATACTGCGAGCAGGAGGAGAGGGGAGCGACTTGGCAGGTACTCCGGTCCACATCATGTTATATGCTGATGATATTGTGTTGATTTCAGAGTCACCCGAGGGCTTGCAACGCCATCTTGAGGCCTTGGACGAATTCAGCACACACAGGGGGTTGACTGTGAACCTTGGCAAAACCAAGGTTATGATCTTTCACACATCCAGTGCAGTGAGGAGCGCTGCCACCTTCACAGCAGCAGGAGGACAGGTTGATGTAGTCACCTCCTATGTCTACCTTGGCATCACATTCACCAGCCTACCAGGACCCTTCACTATGAGGCAGGCTGCTGCTGACAGGCTCACCCGAGGATATGCAGCTCTGGCCATGCTAGAGCGGAGATGCCACCAGGCACACTTTCAGGAACCCCGCACGAAGGGGTGGCTTTTCGACACCTTAGTCACCCCGGCCTTGATGTACTCGGCGGCAGTATGGGCACCAGGATTGACAGCTGACCAGTGGACACAGCTTGAGAGGCCACAGGTATGTATGATCTCACGCTTGCTCCGCAGCAAGAAGACAGTGCCACATGACATTATTAGAGCCGAGCTCGCCACACCACCTATGGTGGTAGAGGCACTATTCCAGACAGTCTGCTTCATCCAGAGGATGAGAGAGCTACCTCCTGACAGACTTACTCGTAGAGCATTTGAGGCAGCTATACAGCTATCAGAGAGTGGGCATGAGAGAGCATGGTACTCACAGGTCAGAGCATGGTTTGAGGGACACGGTCTTGACATGGAGAGCCTACCACCATTCCAGTACGACCCCCACTCACCATATGTTCACCTCTCTCGCAGTGAGAGGAACTTGGTATTGAGACAGGATCTGTGGCAGCTATACACTAGGAGATTCTGGGAGTCACCTGGCTTGGGGACAAGGATGTCAGATTACAGAGACCAGTTTCTCACCATATTGTCTGGGGGGTTCATACAGAGACCACGCTACATGGACACATATATGCCACATAGCTCACGGGTGGCGATTGGTCAGCTAAGAGTGGCTTCACACAGGTTAGAGATTGAGATCGGGAGACATACTGGTGTTCCCAGGGAGGAGCGAGTCTGCAGAGCCTGCACAGAGGAGGTGGAGAGTGAGGAGCACTTTGTATGTAGATGCATAGCATACACAGATCACAGGCAGGTATGAGGCCTTATTCAGAGGACAGCCCACTCTCCGAGAGATCATGGACTCTCGAGATCAGAGACAGCTCGGACGGTTCTTACTAGAGATACAGAGCCATCGGAACACACTACTACAGCCACACACAGCTACACAGACAGAGGGGAGACAGTCGCAGCTCACAGACTTCTTTCAGAGGATTGCCGCCCCTCCCTCACCAGACACTCAGAGGGGAGTGACACTCCCACAGGCGGAGGTGAGCCGAGCTAGACGACGACCACGAGTCACAGGCTACAGGGGCGCGAGCTCCCACCACCGATAGATCGAGGAGATCCGAGCTCGGGAGCGCCGTGCCACTGAGGAGCGAGTGGCCCAGATGAGGGCCGACCCGACAGCTTTCATCCGGGTAGCCTTGGCACCAGACCCGCCCATGTACCACATCTTACATCCCCCCATTAGTACAGGATGGAGCTAGATAGCTTGATGCATTCTCATGATTGTACTACCTTGAGCATATAGACATGCATATACCCCTAGAGATAGAGCTCCATCCCTCCTCAGATACCCCACTACCTACATTCAGTTCAGTCTTGTATCAGTTTTGTTTCATTTGTCTTTCCGATAGACGGATGACATACACACCATGTACATTTGATTTGTCTCATAGGCCGATTTCGGCCTGATATAGACGTTAAAAATCTTTCTTTCTTTCTTTCTTTTCTCTCTCTCTCGTCTGCACTCTATCGCTCCCCCTCCCTTGCCGTACCGCCCGACGCTCCCCCACCCGCCCAGCTACCGCGCCCGCTGCTAGTGTGGGTGCACACGTACGTTTAGGGACCCCTTGGTGGACGGCGATCAAGCATGAGGAAGCTGAACGATAAAGCAGACCCCCTAGAGGATGCCATTCAAAACTGCAAAGAGGAAATGACGGAGATCACTACCAAGATGAACCGCAAGCTCTGGGGCACAATAAACATGCTCGAAGGACGCGTGCTGATCCAATAGAGCAAGATAAGTACGCTGGAAGACCGAGTGACGACTCAAGAGGCAGAGATTGCGTCGCTCAAGAAAGATCTCGCCGAAGCACGATCAAGAAACATACTGGAAGAGGGCGAACTGCAACCCTCAGTAATCGAAGAAATCAACACAATTAAGGAGCAAGTACGGGCCATCAAAGAGGGAGAAGAGCAACACAAAGAAATGACGACTTCTTGGGTGGATGTTCTTACCAAAACTCAACAGAAGGTGGATGAAGCCGAGAAATGGATCAAGGTGGCCAAGAAAGGAAAAGGCAAGGAGATAACGCCCACGTCCACACCCACTATCATTAATTAGACACTAGAGGAGGAGCAAAGGAGACGGATGCGCGCTTTACATGTGAGAATTTGCGGTCTTAAAGACGAAGGCAATGTGGACGAAGAAGTAAAAGAACTCACAGCCTTGATGGGGGTTCATGAGCCGACGCACACAAGGGCATGGAGAGTGGGCAACATAAAGAAAAATGGAAGCAGTGGAGAAACCTCAAAAGAAAGAGCACTCATCCTCCATTTTCCCTCCATGGAAGCGAAGAAGTCCTTCTTGAAGAAAAGACCAACTCTTAAAGAGACTGGCATCTTTCTCGGGGATGATCTCACCCTCTCGTAGATCGCCCATATGCAGGAAGTAATGCCGGAGATTAGAGCGGCAAGGGGAAAAGGCAAGATTGCCTTTTACCGAGATGGAAAAGTGGTAATACTAGAGCGACGCTCCACATGACGGTGCGAGACTTATGGGACCACACTCAAAGTGGCTGCCTGGAACTGTAATGGATCTATGCGTCTTGATGTAGGTGCTTTTGAGGATAGCTTTACTAAAAGAGACATCATCTTTTACTCTGAGACACACCAGGCCCCAAAGCAATCCATGCCTCACATCAGTGGATACAGGTGGGAGACAGCTTACAGACAGGAGACACGCTCAGAGCACAGAGGGCGGGGCTCGAGGGGAGTGGCAGTGTTATTTAGAGAGGATCTGCAGCCACTGATACATATAGCCCGCAGGGATGAGCAGGCTAGGTACATGTGGGTGAGATTGAAAGCAGAGACAGGCAGATATCTCTACCTAGCTATTTGCTACTTTCCCCCAAGTACATCAGTTTATGCATCACCTAGAGGACAGTCCCCTTTCTCTATTTTAGATGATGACATATGGGAGTTCTCTAGGAATGGTGACATTATCATACTAGGGGACTTCAATGCTAGGACTGCCCATTACCAGGCAGTGTTTTATGACACTTCAGAGGAGATGCTAAGAGAGCTAGACGTCATGGAGACGGGCCTGTCCAGACTATCACACAATGTGGAATATACTG
This sequence comes from Adiantum capillus-veneris, assembly GCF_014529385.1. Taxonomy (NCBI): domain Eukaryota; kingdom Viridiplantae; phylum Streptophyta; class Polypodiopsida; order Polypodiales; family Pteridaceae; genus Adiantum; species Adiantum capillus-veneris. Next base: position 109,203,597 of record NC_140960.1, read on the forward strand.
AGTATGGGCGACACCTGATAGACATGGGCATTGCACATGGATTGGCCATCTTGAACGGCCTACAGAGATTTCCTGTTGCGGGAGGTTTTACATGCTTCCCACACAGGCATGGAGCCAGCACAGTGGACTATGTCATGGCACAGCCGAATCTCATCTCTAGTATCCAGGATCTCACAGTTGGGCCCAGACCGGTCGGGGTAGCAGTAGATCATGCTCTGGTGTCGATGACCATCTCTTTCCAGTTTAGTGTAGCACACAGGCCACGGGTAGCAGCCCCTACTCGCTACACATTCACACGGGAGACGGATTCTGTATACATGGACGGGATCTACAGATGCCTATGCACTGAGGACCCGGGGCGACCTCTGGAGGAGCTAACTACTATACTGACACAGACATTACATGAGGCAGCAGCAGAAGCATACCCACACACCCAGCCTGAGCAGAGCCGCCGATCAGGAAGCATGCCTCAGAACGGCTGGTACGATGAGGAGTGCCGCCAGACTAGAGCCAAACTTCAGAGGGAGGTGCTTTTGGGGAATGTCACTCACAGACAGTCACAGATTGACTTCCGACGCTTGGTACGGCGGAAGAAGAGAGCTTTTTTGGCTTGACTCGAGCAGGATCTATCTCAGCTATTCTTGAGTCAGGACTCGCGTGAGGTGTGGCGGCTCTTTCATGAGCAGTCCCCCCCCCCCTGCTATTTCCTCCACAGAGACCTAGGGTCAGTACGCATCATCCTTGTACACAGTACCTGGACAGCCGCCCCTCCCCAACCCCCCCGACCCATGCCCACATACATGTGCTTTTTTCACCGCTGAGATGGTGAAAAAAGCCATTGACAGGATGAGGACTGGAATAGCATATGATCATGCTGGCTTAGTCGCTGAGCATTTCATGCATGCCAAAGACCTACTAGCAGAGCTTCTAGCAGTTATGTTTAACCGTGCCATGTGTGAGGGCCTACCGGACACTTGGAGCCTATCTACGATCATACCTATCTTCAAGGCAGGAGACCCCATGGAGCCTGGGAATTATCGCACTATTATGATTTGGGCACACACTGGCACGGTTGTATGCATCCATTCTTGAGCAACAGCTGAGTAGATGGGCAGAGAAGAAAGGAATGTGTGCAACTGGGTAGGCAGGGTTCAGGAGAGGCTTCTCTACTCTTGACCATATCTTGACACTCAGGGCCATCATCGAGGAAGGCAGATCTCATGGGAGACGGATCTATTGTAGCTTTGTGGACTTCCGCAAAGCTTTTGACACAGTACCCAGAGCTAGATTGATACGCAGATTACAGGAAATGGGAGTATCCACAGAGCTCATTTGGGGAATCATGGCATTGTACAGATCACTAGTAGGGCATGTACGCACCCCGGAGGGGCTTTCTACACCGGTTCACTCCACTATTGGGGTGAAGCAGGGCTGCCCGCTCTCTCCTACTCTTTTCGGTATGTATGTGGATGAGGTTTCTGACTACATTGACAGCGATGGGGATAAAGGAGCACAGTTGGCAGGGACATGGATTCCACTTCTGTTATATGCTGATGATATTGTGTTGATCTCCGAATCCCCAGAGGGAATGCAACGTCAACTAGATACTCTGCATACGTTTGCCCACGAAAGTGGTTTGTCTGTCAACCTTGGTAAAACCAAGGTTATGGTGTTTAATACCACCCCACAGTGGATCAGGAGGTCAGCACCTACATTCACATACGGCCAGGAGACTGTGGAGTACACAGACGCTTACACTTACCTTGGAGTGGTTTTTAGCGGACCTACATTCTCACTCAGAAGAGCAGCAGAGACCAGACTGACTAGAGCCCACGCAGCATTGGGTAGATTGGCGAGGATGTGTTCGCAGGTTCAGTTTCAAGATCCCCGGACGAAGCTCTGGCTCTTTGACACCTTGGTGGCTTCAGCATTGCTCTATGGGGCTGAGATATGGGGACCTTCTTTGGATCACCACGGGAGGCCGGGTCGCACAGACAGATGGGGGAACATGGAGAAACCTCTCGTCTCTATGATCTCGCGGCTCATTAGAGCCAAGGCATCAGTACCACTAGCCATTATCCGAGCAGAGCTAGCGGCCCCCCCACTAGTGGTGGAGGCGCTCACCAGATCAGTCTCCTTCATAAACCGCACATGGGAACTCCCAGAGACAGATATGCTCGCATAGCACTTGAGTCCTCTCAACAGTTAGCCATACAAGGAGATACAACATGCTGGTATGGGGAGATGACATCATGGTTTCAGGCGCATGGGTTCAGCATAGACAGGGTGCCACCATTCCAGTACTCATTGGATGCACCATCTCTCATTCTTACACGGTCGGAGATCACCAAGCTCATCCGCCAAGACCTGACCCAGCTAGACACCAGGAGGACATGGATACAACCAGCACAAGAATTGGGCACGAAAATGGCTTTCTACAGAGACCACCTTCTCCAGCTTACGGAAGATGGTTCTGTGACGAGACCAAGATACATGGATACCCACTTGTCTCATGGGATACGATGTGCTATTGGCCAATTACGCACATCGTCTCACCAGCTGCGGATTGAAACTGGGAGATACAACGGAGTACCAGCAGAGGCCAGGACATGCCCCTTGTGTGACATGGAACCTAAGACAGAGCTGCATTATACATGCCACTGCCCCGTCTACTACGAGATACGAGGCCGCTTCCATTGCTTGTTCAGAGAAAGTTTTGAACCACTCTCAAGAGTAATGGGATACGAAGATCAGAGATGCCTGGGTTTGTTCTTGCTCGAGCTGCGCAGACACAGAGAGAGCTTGATGAATGGCGAGGCTAGCCAGTCTCAAAGACGGATCACAGACTTCTTCAAAGCAGACACGGGACAGCCGCAAGAGCCACTCCCACAGCAGAGCTCCCACTCATCTCACACGAGAGGCACACTGATCGACCAAGCGATTGAACTAGGGAAATCCACGCGCCCACGACTGCGAAGGACTACACAGCACCGACGGAGGCTACGTCAAAAGATTGGGAGCACGCTCGCCAGGCATGCACGACGCCCGGTCAGACTACTAACCATGGAGGAAATTGATGAGATTCGCCAACGACCGATGCTAGATTTTTTGTGATTCAGCTATCCCAACAAGCCGCCCATTTTTGCTTAGTTTTTTGCTTAGCTCACATCGACCAATCTAGGATCCCATAGTATATATCTTTGTTTTGTACTGTTGTTAGGTTATTTCGTTACTCTGACTTTGTATCAGATCCACCACCTTGTAACTTTCTGGTCTCATAGGTCACTATGGCCTTTTGAAGACGTTAATATAACATTTCATTTCTCTCTCTCTCTCTACGAAATACACATGCACTCTAGAACCAAAAACTTACATAAGTGCGTGGAGACAATCTCTTCAGTTCCTTTACTAGAGAATCATCTTTAGACCAAACAAGGCAATTACTGCACCTTGTCACATTAACCTGGAAAATATAGCAGTTAAATCATTGATTTTAAACCAGAAGAACTTAATCAACTAGTGTAAATGCTTTAAAAACAACAAAACTTTTGTCAGAATATAGCCGATTACTTACAGCATCCAAAATGCCCGCTACAATAGACCCTACAAACACCGGGCCTCCAACCTTGGCATCGATTATGATTTGCTTCACATAACTGGAGACATGCTGATATCAAATCGATAACTAAAAAGTTGGTGAAACCCAGTAACCCAACAATGCTTATAACTAATGGTATCTCACATTGTATCAATACTAAGCCTTACCCTATGTCAAGTGGCCACAGTTCATAATAAAGGCATTGAGGAGGAAGAGAGAGAGAGAGAGAGAGAGAGAGAGAATGAAATGAAACGTACTAATTACAACTGCAAAAGGCAAAAATGACCTATGAGACTCATCATACGAATGATACAACTGGCCAGAACAAAAGTAAACTTAAATCTAGAGGAGATGCTACATATCTATCTGCTGTAGGAGTGGAAGCAGAGACTATATGAGGGGTAAAACGTAATATAAGGAGGATTTTTTTTTTAAAGGTTTTTTTGTGTGTGTGTTTTGTTGGGGGGGGGGGGGGGGGGGGGCGCTTCTCATATAGAAAGAGGGGCCTGTAAAAACTACTCCCAGACATGTGGAAGACTCAACAGACAACCACTTCCTAACCATTAGTGAATATTGGCATCCATACCCTCACCCGTTGCACTTGGCAAAGCTCTTGTACACAACTCTGGCGCTCTAGAGGCCACGCTCCTTACTCAACTAAGGGACCAAGTTTAAAGACTAAAGAACAGCCAAAGACTTCATGGTGTCATAAGGCCCACACCGACTTCAAGCAGATGACACAATCCAACCAGGTGCCTTGTCAAATTGAAGATTACAGCCGTTGGAAACGAAAGCTGGTGTCAGCAAAAGTCAACAACATGTGTCAAAATGAAGGTGAGTTACTTGCATTGTGAAGATATCTACTTCTAAATTTGACTCATACAAAAGTCTCCATGCGGACCGGGTCCACGCACACTAAATTACGTTTCGGCCAATGTTCAGGCATGGGGAATTATGCTTGTACATTCACAGCATACTTTCAGCTTTCCAAAAATATACACACACTTGTTCCAAAACAAAGCATTCTCCAATGCATTTGGGTACATTTGCAATTAGCACTTTGCACTACATACATCTCGGCTCATCAAACTTTCATCAACCAGGGTGAATAGCGGTTCTCCCAGGGGGCTGATGAGACGGGGGAGCCCACACCTCGACACATTAGTCTTCACCCCACGCACCATCACGGACGGCAGGTTGGCCACCCAAAGCGGATTGACAACCGGACCCAAGCGGGCCAAGCCCGCATCCCGACCCAGGGGCGTAACACCTAGTGTACGATTCAAAGGTAGGGTGAGGAGCTCCTTGCCAAACATCTAGCACACATAGGAGAGTTTGTGTGGTCTTTACAAAGGCCATCCTCTAGACCCTACCCCTATGTATTTTTTCTTACACCCCAACTTTTCCTTACATCCCGACCCGGGGGCGTAACACCAGGTGTACAATTCAAAGGTAGGGTGAGGAACTCCTTGCCAAACATCTAGCACAAATAGGAGAGTTTGTGTTCTTTACAAAGGCCAACTTCTAGACCCTACCCATGTGTACTTTAACTTACACCCCAGCTTTTCTCCAAAATACAAAGTAAAGAACTCCCTAGCTGATCATTCCTGCACATTTTATAGCATACTAGCAATGGGATGCATTTGCAAGGGGCATAGATAGTACCAATTTGCAATCATGCACACCTTAAAATAGAATTTCAAGTCCTATTTCTATATCCTCTCATTTTTGGCATCTCCAATGCATTTTGACAGCGTCTCTCATCTCAAATTTTAGCTGATGCAACAATGTTTATGCCAAAGCTAATACAAAGATAGGTTTGCCTTCTGCAAGCAAGCATATTACACTGATGTTCAAACTCAAAGGTATCCTAAATTAAGCCAAAAAATCTTCCCTTTCTATTTGTCCCCTTTTTGTTGGTAAGACGACCATACTAAACATCCATTCTGGAACAACTTACAAAATAACCCCTAACCCTCTAAATTTCGAAGTTGTTACGACGCTTTGTTTGCTTAGACAAGCAAGAATTATAGATCAATATTTCTTTGAACTTGTACCCTATTTTTCACCTGCTTTGCTTTATTTTGTGCTTACTGTACTAAACGCCCATTTTGGCACAACAAGAATCTTGCTCCAACCACTCCCTTCATGCAGGGACAAAAATGTGAGACCCTATGTTTGGCTACATTGAATCAAACTTACGAAAGTATTTCTTCATCACAACAAAAAAAAATTTGTTCAAAGGTGAGACAGGAAAAACCCCATGAGTGCAACTCTAGCAAAGAGATGTATGATTTTTTTTACTGCTGCATTCAAAGCACCTAAAGCGTTCATGTTTATGAGAGAAGACATATTCATCAAGCCTGCAGAGCAGTAAAACTGCCTGCCCTTCTGATTACTCCTGCAACAGGTATTTTTACACTAATATATAGCATCGTGCATGTAAAAGACACACTCAATATATGTTGTTATGTGAAAGAAGTGTCAGACCTGAATAGCGTTTACTAGTGTAGGAACCGTCTGATTTCGGAACTTCTTCGGGAAGTTCTGTCCTGCATCTAACCTGACTATCTGAGACAAAGACATGCAGGCACTGAAATTCAGAAAACAATTTGCAAGCCGAGAATGCTCCCAGCATTCCTGCTTGGTCATGTGTAGAGGTAAAAAGATAGCACCTCTTTCAATGATAAATCCCTGACTCGTATATAATCATTTCCATAAATGTTCTGCAGATCTCTGTCCTGCAGAAGCAACAATTCTCTCAAGGCAGTCGATATAAAATTATGCATCTTAAATAAAGAGTTTACTCTGATGCACAGCTACATTTGAAATGTATATCAAGTACATAGATGTACACCTGTCATGTAGAGCAACAAGAACTCCATCTTGTGAACGTGATGCATCAATCTCAATACAATCAGCTTTTGCTATCAAGGCTCGATCGTATGCTTCTAGCTGTTGTCCAATGCAATAAAATAATACAAAAAAGTTAAGCCAGTCCAAGAACGAAGGTGTTTTAATGCCTACTAGCACGCCAACGCCATCTAGGAGATGAAACGATAAACTGTCTATGTCCTCTAGGTATCCACGAAGAGAACAAACCGTTAAAAGGGTAGAAAGATTATAACTTGGAAAGGCAGCATCACAATTTCATTGTTTTGATGGAAATGCAAAGAAGACAAATAGATTTTGTCAAATACTAGGACACATCATCTTGGTGCTTAGCAGTAGGGTACATATTACATCCATGATACTCATACTACCATTTAAGAGCAATTAAAACAATAAGACATTGCAATGGCTCATGGGATAGCCGATTCTTGATACCTTTGTGTCTATGAGTGTGTGCTCCTCAATGCTGACCTTTGCACCTCACATTGCTGTTTTTGTTCTCAACTTTCTTGATGCAGGCAAGCCACACCCTCTCTCCCTTTCGCAGCTCTGTTCTCGCCTTCAACATTGTGTTTTCAGCCCGTCACTAAGTGGATCTTTTGTCGGCAATAGTTGCTGGTTCCCCGTGCAATGGACAGGATTTGACAATCTATTTGGTGGCTTTATATAGCACCTTGTTCTTCTCTTGCAAAGCTTGAGAGCAAGATCTCTTGATCTTGTCGTATTAGCTGCAGTCTCAATATTGATGCGTAATTTTCTGTCAGATGTATGTTCCTGATTCACTCTAAGAGGGGTGATATTCGCTCAAGAAGTGTTCCAAATAGAGGAAGATCAACAACAATTTACACTCCCACTTCCAATGGAGTTCCTTTAGATGTAGTATGCAGTTTACTTCTGACACATGGTGGTTGTTGCATTTCTTTGGTGCTTAGTTGTTGGACAGTTGATTTCTCAGTAGCCTCGGTTATCCGCATTCTGTGGACTTCACAGCTTGGAGATTCTGGCATGTGCTATGTCACCGGAAGTGCAAGGCTGAGTATTTGTTAGTTAGGAAATTATCCAGATTCCAGACCTACAGTTTATGCCTCTACCCGCAGTTTTGATGTTATCTCTTGGAGCAGCAATACCTTCTGCAGATGCTCGTTGTAGGACTTGTGAGTCGGTTGAGTTGAGGAGATTCTTGTTAGAGCTGGGTTTACTTCCAAGTTCCGGCAGACAAAATTTTACTTCTCGGACGTCTTTAGATAGTAGCAATTCAAGTTTTGTTGCAGATATCCTCGTCCACAAAACCCTCACCTTACAATTGCATATTGCTCACTCCAGCTCCCTGGGCCGTCTTTCTTTCCAAGAGTTGAGAGGGGGTGTGGTGTTAAGAGTTATGGCATCTCTCTCGATTGGACGTCTTTAGATAGTAGCAATTCAATGGTATAACGGTCGTGTATTGTTTGACCTCAAAGTTTTGTTGCAGATATCCTCGGACGTCTTTAGATACTAGCAATTCAATGGTATAACGACCGTGTATTGTTTGACCTCAAAGTTTTGTTGCAGATATCCTCGTCCACAAAACCCTCACCTTACAATTGCAAATTGCTCACTCCAGCTCCCTGGGCAGTCTTTCTTTCCAAGAGGGTGTGGTGTTAAGAGTTATGGCATCTCTCTCGATTGGTCCATTCGGCCCCAATATCTCCCAAGGACAAGTGATAGGGAGTGATGTTTTGTAGCTATGCCCGGCTAGAGTGAGGTAGTTTTCTCATGTTTAACTTTTGGGTTTTGGCTCATTCCATGGCCATATAGGCTCCTGCAGGCTGGGAGTAGAATTCCCCCGTCATGTCCTACTTTTCCTCTAAACCCTATGGGCTTGTGGTGCCACACCCCTATGCTTCCTCATATTTTCTTTGTGTTTATTAGGCCACATTTTTGGCAAGCACTCGTTGAAAAGTTTGGCACTCTGTTACATTTTTCATTTGCAATCCATCTACAGTCTTTTAGGACGCATAGTCCTTTTCTGGTCATTCAAAAGAAAAAAAATGTCTATGAAATTGCAGTTGCCTAACTCATGGTCAATGCACACCATTTTTCATGTTTTTTGGCTAGCATTGTTTCAGGGAGATCCCCCAAAGGAGATTCTTTAAGAAGACAAACCGAAGATTGTAGACGAAGTTGAAGACAAAGAGTCGTAGCATTTTAACCTGCACCATCAGCGCGGCTCAAAGAAGCAAGCATTGTAGTTCTTTTTGAAGTTGGAAGTATCGCGACGCCCACACAGCAGAGTGGGCCGACGAAGATTTCTTCACAAATTCCCCGATGTTTGTAGTAGCGGACAAGGAAACCATGTAGCACGGTACCAGTACCTCACCTTGGAAAAGAGGATGTCACGTGCACATCTAACCCTATGTAACAAACTGCTAACGTGTCAAAGCCTAAAGAATGGAGCCAACTTACAGATGTGGCCGATGGGCCTAAACCCTAAGAAGAACAAGTAACAGAAGAAGTCCTACCAACTTATGGAGACCCCGTCCGATAGGGCCCCAGTGACATAAAGGGATTAAAATAAAGCAGGACCCGCACGCACGCAAAAACAAATGACATGACAGGTTTTTGAAAATTGCGCTGGCATGATGATGTGGCAGGCTGTACGGATTTTCGTAAATTACGGTGGCAGCTTTTGGCATTGCTTTTTGGACCAGAAGCTTTCGAGTTTTAAAGGCTTTTTACTGTAACTGCTTTTCAGGCCAAGGGCCTTTAAATATGAGGCTAGGGCTCATTCTCTTGCATGCTTCCTGGAGAAGGTGCAGAGTCTGGAGTACCGGCTTGTAACGTGTTGATGCAATATAAAGAAATACCGAAAGGGGCACCAAGGTTTGGGGCCAATACTCTCTGGGGTGGAATTCCGCCACTCCGTGTCGCGTGTCGTCTCTCTCTCTCTCTCTCTCTCTCTCTCTCTCTCTCTCACACTTCATTTCAGTTTTCATTTTTACTTTCAGTACTTTTTGTACTTGTACTTCAGACATTGTATTAGATTCACCACTTTGTATCTGATGGTCTCATAGGTCATTTTGGCCTTTTGAAGACGTTAATATATCATTTCATTTCTCTCTCTCTCTCTCTCTCTCTCTCTCTCTCCTCTCTCTCTCTCTCACACTTCATTTCAGTTTTCATTTTTACTTTCAGTACTTTTTGTACTTGTACTTCAGACATTGTATTAGATTCACCACTTTGTATCTGATGGTCTCATAGGTCATTTTGGCCTTTTGAAGACGTTAATATGTCATTTCATTTCTCTCTCTCTCTCTCTCTCTCTCTCTCTCTCTCTCTCTCTCTCTCTCTCTCTCTCTCTCTCTCTCTCTCTCTCTGTTCAATTGTTAATGAAGTGCTAAAAGTATTTTCAGTCTGTTCTTTTCTATTGGCACGTGGCACCCGTCTTGTGACACCCTATGTGCATGTGGACAAGCTACCTCCTACTTCTCGGGTTTAGGTCAACCTAGGGAGTGTTCTAGCACCTTTGTGAGCTTGTGCACAGGACGTGCATGTCCAGGCACTTTAGCATAGTTGCATACCCTCTGATTGGACATGAGCACTGCCAGTGTCTACTAGGTGTAGGCATAGTGGCGTGTTCCCATTCTAGTCTATAGTACGCAGCCTAGGTATTTACTTGCATGTGAAGCACCTCTTACAAAGTGAGTTAATAACTCATCAATAAGTGACATAATAGCATTATTGTAGCAAATCATGGGTTTGATCAGACATCTACTCGACCAAGCCTTTATTCACTGTAAAGGTGACCCCGAGGGCCACCTATTGATCATAAGTCAATACCCATAGTACCTAACGGGCAACCAGCCCATCAATACCTTATGCACGGCATTTTCCATCAGCAACACCATCTAGCACCAAGCGTTTCTTCATCAAGCACTTAGCCTAGCGTTTTCACCATACAACAACAAATCAGCACCACAACCCCATATCAGCCCTAGCATTCGCAATTCCAGCCCTAAAGCATCAGATCATATACCAAGATGAATCCAGGATAAGCCCAAATTCACCCTTAAAGGAAAGTGCAAGGTATAGACCCATGGTAGTCACCCATAAGACAATATAACCATCAACTCCATCATGCATAGTATTGACTTAATACCATGACATCCCCACTAACGTCATCAGTGCCCAACAATGGATCAGATTATCACCAACATTTCAGATTTCAGCCCATCCCTATCGTCATCATCAACACCATCCACATCGGCCATAGCAGATCACAGCCCCTAGCCTCGCCAAAGTCACAGATCCAAACCCAGTACCCTAGCACTTTGCAATCTGTCACAAAATGATAACGTGGCATGACTCACTGGACACAACAAGTGACTTTATAAGTGTTCCAACTTATGGGTTCCTTCCGACGGGGCCCAAGGGACACTAAGGATAAAAGAAAAAGACACTCGGACTGCTGACGTGGACAGCTGTACGAAAACCCGGTAATCCCACTGACAAGCTGACGTGGCAAGCCATACGGAAACCCGGAAAACGCGCTAGCTATGCTGACATGGCAGCCATATGGAATTCCGTGATTTGCGCTTGCTGGCTTTTGAGCCTAAAGCTTTTGTGTTTGAATCTTTTGAACCGATTGCTTTTGGGGCTCTGCTTTTGGCATCCCTTGTAAGTTTATAAGAGCCCCTAGGGCCTCACTCTACAGAGCATCTGGACGCAGAGTCTGAGAGCAAAGGTCCCTCGAGAGTAATGATTAATGATAAAGAAATACCGAAAGGGGCGCTAGACTTTGGGGCCAATACCTCTAGGCAGGAAAGTCCGCGTGGCTCTCTCTCTCTCTCTCTCTCTCTCTCTCTCTCTCTCTCTCTCTCTCTCTCTCTCTCTCTCTCTCTCTCTTTATATATATATATATATATTAAAGTTCAGTGATTTTGAAGTTTTTGTTCGTGTGTTGCTATTGATTTCACGCTTAGAGGAGTACCCAAGCCTGTTACAGTGGTATCAGAGCTCAAAAAGATTCTTCTCTATGGAGGATCCGATCATTTTTGCAGCACAGGCGGGTTGTTTTGTGGAAGAATCTTCGTGGCCAGACCCCGGACTTATTAGCCACTCCCACCCTTCGTACATCGTGCGCGCACCCGTCTTCATTGCTCTGTCTTACAGGGAATAAGCCATAAAGAACTCCAGATTACACATGAGTTCTTTCAGAGAATCTGACAGAGAGAACACTTCTCGGGGAACGGAGTACAACCGTCATCTGCAGGTTGGCATATGTGTGAAAAGATTGATCAAGTACTCCAAAGACCCAAGATTTGCGAAACACCTCAAGAATTACCCAATTGATGAGATTTACTTGAGATGGCGTCAAGCCATTGATTCTCCTCTCAAGTCAGGAGAAAAGCTGAAAGGACAAACGAGTGCAGACAAGCGGAACCTGTACACGCAGAAAGAGCTGGACAGAACTCTTGAAAAGAAGATGAACCAGAGGATCACCAAAAGATAAGCCAGAGAGTTACAGAGCAACAGCCGAGCACGGAAGAAAAGGACAGACAAAAGCAGGACTCATACCAGATTTTGTGGGGACCGCCGATCTTGATCAAATGAACGAAAATATCAAACTTTGCACATCATGGGGCAAAGTGCGAGACTAGGAAACCCTTTGATGGAAAAGCCAAGGCCAACTTCAACCGAATTGGCAGCTCGATTTGGAATTACGCCCAAGGAAATGGGGCCACAGGCCGAGGCTATTCTAGAGGCACCAAAACGGGATGTTGCCATTACAGCTGTCATTTGCATTGTCAGGGGTATTTAGGGCACGAGGATTTTTACATCATGCCTTTGGAAGGGTGTGACTGTAACAAACTTGGACACTCCAAGTCAAGATTCTACCGCGACACAGTAGAGATTCACTTCAAAACAGTTCACAATTCACACTCGATTCGACACAGCCCGACGTAGTTCCGTGCCTAGAGATATTGGCCCCAAAGACTGGCGCCCCTCATGTCTTTCTCGACATTTCTCTAAAGCCTTTCGGACCTTGACAAAAGCGGTGTCCACGTCCCACGTGTATTGGTCGGCTTCAAAAATCTTATCTTTCGTGCTTAGGAACGATGGAACCTTCGTAGAACCGGTTAGAACCTTTTCCCTCAACGGCTGTGTAACGCACAACTTCGTTTTCTTTATCAAGTAGCCATCCCGAATGGAATATCCCGCTACTACCTCCCCATTCTATATTCGACCGAATACATCTGCAAAATCTGGATCTGTGGCGTACTGATCGACCATGTCCTCGAAGCTTCTATGATGTATCGTGGAAATAGCGAAGACCAACGGCTTCCGGGACAAAGCATCTGCCACCAAGTTCTTTTGTCCCTGCACATGGACAATCTGGAAGTGAAACTGTGACAAGATGGTCGCCCACCGCATCTGCTTTTAAGATAGCCGCTTTTGTGACAAGAAGTAACGTAAACTTTAGTGAACTGTGAAGACCGTAAAATCAGCTCCAAAAATGTAATGTCGCCACTGAGTAAGAGAATGGATAACCGTCAAAAGCTCTTTCTCATATATATGTGCTGTCAATTCCGGCCTTGAAAACAATCGGCTCTCATAGGCAATGACATGGCCTTCTTCCATTAAGACCGCACCCAGACTACGACCATAAGCATCACAATATACTTCGAATGACTTCTGCAAACCCGGCAAAGTCAACACTGGTCCGTTAGTCAATTTCTCTTTCAATGTCTGAAAGGCAGTCACCTCTGTGGGTCTCCACGAGAAAGGGACTCCTTTCTGTGTCAAAATATGCAGAGGGGAAGCAATCTCTGCGAACTTTCTAATGAACCACCGGTAATAAGAACATAAGCCCAAGAAGCTTCTAACTTCATAGACATTCTTCAAATTGGGCCAATCACGTATAGTCTCAATCTTGGCCAAGTCCATCTGCACTCCTACTGCTGAGACGATGTGTCCCAAAAAGTGTATCTCTGATAAGAAAAATTGTAAGGTGCAGCGGAATGAATGTTGTATTTTCTCAAGATTAGTGATCTTTATTTGCTCAAGGTTCCTTTAGTTCTTAGGGAAAAAGAGAGAGCTTTCCGTCTTATGGAGAGTGCTATGATCACGAACAAAGTGAGTGGATATTGTGCGTGCAAGTGAATGAGACTGAGAGAAGGAGAGAGAAGAGATACGACACCCGAGAGGTTGCAAAACCCTCCTCCGAAGGCCCCACTCTCGTCGGCGAGAGTGGTCTACTTGATTGCACAAAGGTGTACAATGCGTATGCAATGGACTGATGCAATGGGACTATGCCGATGACGACGACGACTTCGTGGCTGAAAATTGGGATCTTCTATCTGCTGATTACCATGGACTGTTCGGGGCTGAAATAGGCTGTTTTCTACTGCTGTCCTAAGGCTGAAAATGACTGTTTTGTCGGCTGAATTTGATCGTCCCCGTAGGGGCTGAATTGGTGAAGAAAAACGCTGACATAGCTGCGTATTTGGGCTGCGTTTTGGGTTGTTGCAGGGCTGAGAAAAACGCTGGCTGCAGGTCTTCTATCGTTGACAAAAACGCCAGGCACTTGATGCAAAAACGCTGCAGTAGGCTGATGCTGAAATCGCTGCAGATCTGCAAGCAACTGCTAGCGTTAGTAGTTTCTTGAGGGTGCTGCTGCCAGTAAGGTAAAACGCCAGGGCAAGATGCACTTGGAATGGCGATAGCAGATCTTGGAAAACGCCCAGGAAGGGAGGGACAGGCTATGGTGATGGGGGTCATGCGGGGGGGTACTGCTAAGAAGTTGCCTGTTGAGCGGGAAGCTCCTACTGCCTCTTCTGCCAGAAAGTGCTAACTTGGGTTTGCTTATATATTAACTTAGCAAAATTGCCCTACCTACTTTTGTTGGAAAGTCACTTAAAAATAATAAGTGAAAATAACCAAAAATAGGAAAATAGGCTAAATGCACTGGAAAATTCCCCTCACTGATGCTAATGGATTCTGATGGGAATTCCGATGATCATGTTGTGTGCAACCGGAGGATATGCATCTATGCTAAGTGACTGGGCATGCACGGTCTACGAATAGACTCACAAAAGTGCCAGATCACTACTAATCTAACTTGATCAGACTGACTGAACCCTGTTGTGGTGTAGCTTGTCCACGGACACATAGGGTTGGGATGTGTCACGTGACAAAAATTCACTTTTCTTTGCATTGATCACCAACTTGTGATCTCTCAATGCCTGAAAGACCTGTAGCAGATGTTCTCTATGTTCTGCCTCATCCTTGGAGAAGACAATAATGTCACCAAAGAAAGTGCCAACAAAAGTTATGTACTCTCTGAAAAATCTTGTCGATCATTCGGTTAAAAGTCACTGGAGCATTGGTAAGGCCAAAAGGCATCACCAAAAATTCATATAAACCGAAGCTCGTCCAAAAAGCTGTCTTGTAGACATCTCCTGGCGCGATTCGGATCTGATGATATCCGCTTTTCAAATCGATCCTGCTGAAACAAGAGGATCCCTGTAGTCTAACAAGAATATCATCGATCTCAGAATCGGAAATCTGTTCTTAATGGTGGTTTTATTGAGAGCTCTAAAATCAATGCACATTCTCCAAGATCCGTCTTTTCTTCAAAACCTACAACACCGGAGAGCAATAAGGTGAAGTACTCGGCTGGATAAGACTCTTTTCCAAGAGGTCTTTCACTTGGTTCATAATCTCTTCATTCTGGGCTCAGCTCACACGATAAGGTGGCCGGTTCGGTGGTGTGCTCCCAGGTATCAGATCAATGGTATGATCCTCAGGATGAGCTAGTGGAAACTCGCCTGGCAGGCCCTCAGAAAAGCAATCGGCATGAGTGTGGAGAAAATCTCGGCGTTCTTTTTCGAGGTCAAAACATATTTTACCTTCAATCATCATCAGTTCTCTGAATTTTATAAAGTACAATCTTTGTGCCCTTCATTTGTCAAAGTCGCTTTCTCAGCCCGATAGTCAATCATGGCGTTGTTCTTGTGGTACCAAGGGATTTCCAGGAGGATGACACAACCTCCTAAGGGCATTATGTAGAAGTCCTCATGCCCTAAACACCCCTGACATTGCAAACGAAGTTTGCCAATGATCTGTGTAATGGCAACATCCCGTTCGGGTGCCGCTAGAACTGCCTCCGCCTATGGCCTCAGCCTGTCGAGCGTAATTCCAAATCGAGTCGCCAATTCAAGTGAAAAGAAGTTGGCCTTGGCTCCTCCATCAAAGAAAATGAGGGCTTCCTAATCTTTCACTTTGCCCTAAGTGCGGTAAAGTTTTGTACTTTCGTTCATCTGATTCGGTTCGGGCCCCACGCAATGTGGTACCAGTTCTGCTTTTATCTGCCTTTTCTGCCACGTTCCTCTGATGCTCTAGAACTCTCTGCCTTTCTTCAGTCTGTTCTTGTATTGCCTTTTTGGGGCACTTTGCAAGATGTGTCCCAATTCCCAGCAACCAAAACACTTCCCCTCTTTAAGATAGATAGCCCTTTCTCTAAGAGTCTATCGAGGACGTGTACCTTTCTTTTCTTTGTCCTAGGAACTCTCTCTCTTTCTACTTTCATTATTAGAAGTCTATTGGGTTCTCTGAGTCAAGATCTCATCTGTGGGGTAAGTCAGATAACCTGAATATATGGCAAAACCCCGTTTCGCATGACACATCAGATCTTGAATAGAATTCGACTTTTGTTCCAAGCAGTAGTCTCGGACCGCTATAGGAAGTCCGCCGCAAAACCGCTCAATCTGTTCCTTAAACGAGACCTTCTTAAATGAAGAGGTCGGTAGAAAAGAATTCCATAATCTCTCGCAATAAGCGTCCAGAGAATCTCCCTTAGTCATCCAAAGATGATTCCAAGCGGTTCATATATCTCGTTCGTACTCCCGAGTCAGCCAAGAAGAAATAAAAAGCCTTTTGAATTTCAACCATTTAATCGGAGCTTCCTTTCTCAGTGGAAGAGTGGACCACCATGTTCGAGCATTTCCCTTGAAGAAAGAGGTAGCCCTCTGAATCTTGGAGTGCTCTGAGAAATGCTCTCTAGAGAAAGCTATGTCAAACTGCTATATGATGGCCAAAGCCCTCGGAACATCTCGGAACCCAAAAAGGATTCAAATTGAGTCGATTGTCCACGTTCTTTAAATTCTTTTGTTTTCTTGCTTTTGGCTTCGAGGAAGTCATTTTGGTTGGCTCTGTAGAAGTGCTTCTTGTCAAGAGTGCTTGTCCATGTCTTCTGCGAGTACAGGTTCCGCTTTTCTCCACTCATCTGTCTTTTCGGCTTTCCTCCCTACCTCAGAGGAGAAACGATGGCCACACACCATCTCGAGTAAATCTTATCAATCGGGTAATTCTTCAGGTGTGTCGCAAATCTCGGGTCCTTGGAGTACTTAATCAATCTGTTCACACATATGCCAATCTGAAATTGACGTTTGTGCTCCTTTCTAACAAACTTGTCCGAAAAAAATTTCCCCAAATCTTTATTCTTTTCTTCAGTTCCCGTGCCGAATTTTCAACTTTTCTTTGCCTTCCCACTGAGAGCTGTCATCTCTGTCAGATTCTCCACAAGAACCCATGTGTAATGTGACGTGCACATCTAACCCTATGTGTACGTGGACAAGCTACTTCATGACAAGGGTTCGGTTCAATTCAGTCAACCTAGCTTAGAAAGTGTATTGGCACTTTTGTGAGTCTGTTCGTAGACCATGCATGTCCAGACACTTAGAGTAGAGGCATATCCTCTGGTTGCACACAGCATGACCATCAGATTTCAGTCAGAACCCATCAAGAGCATTTTTATAGTGCATAGACCTATTTTAGTCAATTTTCACTTATTATTTTTAAGTGACTTTCGTTGGGAAACTTGGTAGGGCAAAATGATAAGGGTGTATATAAGAAAAGATAGTGCTAGCAAGATCTGGCAGAAAAGGCAACAGGGACCTGTGTCCAACAATGCACCTTCTCAAGCAAGACCCCCGACAAACAACCTAGCGTTTTCAGCCATCACCAAGAACCAGCGTTTTCATGCAATTGCAGATCAGCCCAGCGTTTTGCAACTTGCAGATCAACCTAGCAACAGTAGAGCACAGCAATTCACCTGGCGTTTTTTGCATCAGGTCAGCAAGAGGCCTAGCGTTTTTGGATCAGCAAGACAACCTAGCGTTTGCAGTTTCTCCGCAACAGGACCAGCAAATAGACCAGCATTTTCAGTTTTCAGCATAGAGACACCGCAAAAGAACCCCCAAACCTCGCAGATCTCATCTTCCCGCAGCAGATCCTCGCCACACGGTCAGATCCACCAAAGTTTGCACATTCAGCCCGGAAAACGCAGATTTCAGCATCTGCGTTTTCAGCACGTCATCGTTGCATCGTCGTCACCGACATAGAGTCAAGGTTCAGCAGATAAATATTTGCAGATTTCAGCCATTAGCGTTTTCAGATTTCAACCCGTCTCGTCATCGTCCTCATCGTCGTCGACATCATCGCAAGTCCATAGCATTGTAGAGATTAGTGCAATCAATAGTAGACCGCTCTCGCCATAGAGAGTGGGGCCTTCGGAGGAGGGTTTGACAACATTCTGGTGTCCTATTCTTCTCTCTCTATCTCTCAATCTCAGCACCGTCATTCACAGTGTTTGCCACTTTGTTTGTGATCATTTGCACTCTCACTAAAGGAACGGAAGGCTCTACCTTCCGTAAGTAAAAGGAACCTTGAGCACAATTCGGAGCACTCATCTTGAGCAAAGTTCAACATTCACTTCCGTTGCACCTTACATTGGTATCAGAGCTTTGGCAGTGTTTTGCATCACTCAAGAAAAGAACCACATAATTTTTTTTTGCTTGTTGCGGTCGCACGTAACCCAAGTCCTCTTGGGCGTGTCGATTCCTAATCATGTTTTTGAAGAGTGACAGGAAATCCAAGAAAGAAGGGCTTGTCCAGCCTCCCCTTGTTTCTCTTTTCACTCATTGAGAGCGGACCGTGCACTTAGCGGCCGGCCAATCGATGTGAGGTGGGAAAAAGCAACCTTGGTCTGAGCGCAAGGCCACCAAGGGGTGCGCCCGCGGGAAAGAGAAGAGCTCGGGTAAGAGAAGATCCTTCTCTAACACAAATTGCAAGCTAAAGAAGACCCTCAAGAACCTCAAGACTCTCAAGAACCCAAGAACCACAAGACCCCAAGTTCCTCGTGAACTTAAGAACCCAAGACTTCAGTGTATGGCCATTACCCAAAGTCGAATGGATACTTCGCAGGGAGGTGATGAGCATGGCAGTGGCGAAGAAGAATTTTCCCCACCAGGAGGTTTTTCTGACCCTCCCTCTTCCCCATCTACGCCAAGGATTGCACCAACTCCTATGGAGGCTTACGACAAGATGATGATGGACAGGAAGTTAGAACACGAAGCAAGAAAAGCAAAAAGAAAGGCAGAATTTGATTGTGAACACGAAGCAAGAAAAGCAGAAAGAAAGGCAGAATTAGATCGTGCACACAACGAAAGAATGGCAGTCTCATAAAGCATGAGCACCAAGAAAGAAAAGCAGAAATGGATCGCGAGCACCAAGAAAGAAAAGCAGAATTGGCTCGCAAGCGCGAAGAAAGCCGGTTAGCCTTTGAGCATGAGCGTGAGCAAGCGCGCTTGGCGGCCGAACAAAGAGCCCAACACATGCAAGAGTTGTTCCAGCTCTTTTCTCATGTGCAGGCACAGATTGCAAAGGATCAAGAGAAGGAGACTCTCTCAGTCTTTTCTTCTCCAAAGCACGACACGCACGAATTGCATGATAATGATGAGCATGATGAATTGCATGATGAATTTTATGTCACTTGGGGCCCCATCGGACGAGATCCACATAGGTTGGTAGGACTTCTTCTATTACTTGTTCTTCTTAGGGTTTAGGCCCCTCAACCAGCATCTGCAAGTTGGCTTTATTCTTCAGGGCTTTGACACGTCAGCAATTTGTGACATCTTCCCTTCTTGAAAGAGAGTAATCGTCCGCGATTACAGCATATCTACAAAACAACTCAAGTTAGCTCAAAAATTTCCGAGGGACATTCCAAGAGACAATCAGTTTGCTCTTTTTGTTAAGGAGTTAACTTCTCCTTCCGACTCTTTTGATCAAGGAGTTGGCTTCTCCTTTCGGCTCTTTTGATCAAGGAGTTTGCTTCTCATCTCGTCCAGATCGGAACTCTTGATATTCTGGCGTAGTAAAATTAACCATCACACCTAGACCGCACTGATCTTCCACGGGTGTCTTGATGCACTAAAATTACATACCCAAGCAATCTCATCCAATCAGGAATATTCAGTGGTTGGCACATCAGAATGCAACACAAATGCTCACATATTCATGTTACAAGACATAGAAACATAAAGCCGCTGATGACCACTCCTCCCGCATAACCTAACAAGGTCCAGGCCGGGAGATATTCAACGCCTCCCTCGTCACTCCTCCCGCATAACCTAAAAAGGTTCGGGCCGGGAGATATAGAGGCCTTTTACAACCAAAGGTCCCCCAGACCGCAGCCTGCGTCGTTGCGTCGTTGCGAGGTGCTGAGAGTAAGCATTGCTCAGATTTCTTAATACTCCTCCCGCTGTCACGTGACACATCCAACCCTATGTGTCCGTGGACAAGCTACAACATGATCAGGGTTCAATGTCCACATTCGATGAAAGAACTCCAGCGTGAGATTCTACAGCCAGCCACTGCCGCAAGAGGAGTGTCCCTTCACCAATGGGCACACCGGTGGCATAAGAAGTGCGCGTTGCGCGAGGGAGACCAGCCAGAAAGGAGCCACTGCGAATGTGCGCATGTGAGGGAGATTTCCACCATCAGCGCCATCTCTACATGGGTAAGAAGGCAATCCCCTATTTGCCACTCGGGGTGTGTGTGTCCGGAAGAGGGTACGGATGCAGGTTTACATACGTAGGTTACACACCGGCATCAAAATCCACCTTTCTTTGGCTTCCATACAACTGCGGGAAGGGCGGGAGAGGGGAGCGGCGAGGGTGAGAGGCTCACAACCTTCGGGTCCCAGGAAAAAATTGCTCTGATACCACTGTAAGGATTCTAGTCGCTAATCCTTAATTAAGTACTTAAACTCATGATTAAGACTTAAGAAACTGAAACTGAACTTAGAACAAGACTTAGAAGACTCAGTGTTTGATTGATTGAAAGTGTGATACAAGGGTTCCTTTTATAGGAATTGAATAGTCATCAGTGAAGAGGCATGTCTCTTTGTGAAGAGACATGACTTTAGGCGAAAAGACACATCCTTTCGGCGAAGAGCTGCAACCATTGGGTGAAGAGTCGCATCCGTAAGGTGAAGGGATGTGACCAGTCGTCGAAGGAGTGTGGCTTTTGACGAAGAGGTATGTCTTTTGGGCGAAGGGGTGTGACCATTCGAGAACAGGAGTCCTCCTAGGTTAGTCACACTTCGCATCTGCATCTGTAATGAATCAAGAAGAGTGTAACAAGTCACAATTGTGACAGAATATTGGCACGCACTTGTAGTTCTCGTCCTCGTTCCACCCGTAGCCAAATGAGCAATTTGAGATAGCCAATTCAATGGTTTTGGATTTGTTGAAGTCTTATATTTCAGATTAGAAGACTTAATGGGAAAAGTATTAAGTGACTCTCCCATTATCATTCATGGTGAGGAAGTTATTCATTCTTTACCTCTCATTTCTAATGTGCAAGCGAAGCTTGAAAAGAAACAGGAGAAGGAGACTCTCTACATCCTTTCTTCTCCAAAGCGCGACACACATGTTTTGCATGATAGAGATGTGATTGTTCACAAGGATGATGGTTTGGATGATGATTTTGCTAGTGAAGCTAACCTCATTGCAGATACAATCAATCACGAAGAACCGAGCTTGGCTCTCGAATCGAGGTCCAACGAACCCACTCAAGAAGTATTATGTGTTCGCATGATTAGTCAGCACGCATTGTTTGAGTGTTTCATTCGTGACGGTTTCTTGTATTTTCATCACCGTCTTTATGTGTTCCCTTTTCATAGGCATGCCATATTGTACAATGCACATGATTCACTCACGGATGAGCACGGATGTATGCGGATCACTCTCGAAAAGAAAAAAAGTTTGCATTCAAGGAATTCACATTGTTTACCTATTGTCCGTTTTGTCAATCGCTTTTACATGTCTCTTCCTTGGCATGACACGGTCTTAGAAAGAGCACGAAAAAGATTGTCTATCAAGCATCACCATTTCCGTTGTGATTTGCCACACTTGATAGGTCTAGGTCGAAAAGTCAAGATTCGATCTCACTTTTTGCATGTGTTTGGTGAACGGTTTGGCACTCCGTCACTTTGTTCATCTGCATTGCATGCGCACTGCGCAGTCTTTTCGGAAGAATAGTATTTTTCCAGTCACTCTACATGGAATGGGTATGTTCATGATTTTGTGTTGAAAGTGGTTTCAAGAATTTTCCTCCTCGGAGATTCTTGACGAAGGTGGACCTACGTCCATAGACGCAGTTGGAGCATTGAAGACACCACAGATCACTGTCACTTTCGGCGCGGCCAAAAGAAGCAAGCATTGCAGACCTTCATAAAGTTCAAATATCGCACGACCCACGCATTAGAGTGGGCCGGCGAAGAGTTCTTCGCAGGATTCCAAGCGTTGTTGGCGCTCTCCCTCGACGCCATACAGCTCGGTACCAGTACATCACTTTGAAAAGGAGGGGATGTCACGTGCACATCTAACCCTATGTGCATGTGGACAAGCTATCTCGGGTCTAGGGTTTAGGTCAGCTTAGGGAGTGTTCTGGCACCTTTGTGAGCCTGTGCGTAGGCCGTGCATGTCCAGGCACTTAGAGTAGTTGCATATCCTCTGGTTGGACACAACATGATCATCAGCATGACATTCAGTACCTATCATGAGCATTTTACAGTGCATAGAACCCAATTTACTCACTTTTCACTTATTACTTAATAAGTGACTTTGTTGGAAAAGTGAGAAGGGCAAATTTGATAAGTCTCTATAAAAGAAACCTAGCGCTAGCACTTTCTAGCAGAGAGGCAAAAGAAGTTCCAACAACTTGCAGTGCACATTACCAGCAAGACCAGCAGGAGGCCTAGCGTTTCAGCCAACAGAGCACATTCCCTAGCGTTTTTGCTACAGATCAGCATGGCGTTTTCAATTTGCAGATTCAGCCTAGCATTTGCAGATTCCGGCGTCAGACCAGCCCCAACACATCAACGTTTTCAGTTTTCAGTACTTACACTGCAGATTCGGCCATTAGCCTTGCAAATCCTCGCCGTACCGTCGAGTCAGCCAGCGTTTTCAAATTCAGCCCGCTGTCTGCAGATTTCAGCATCTACGTTTTCAGCGCATCGTCGTCACATCGTCGCCGACACAATGTCAGAGATCGGCAGAAAGTCAGCGTTTTGCAGATTTCAGATTTTCAGCCCTAGCGTTTCCAGATTTCAGCCCGTCCTCGTCGTCATCATTGTCGTCGTCATCGTCGGCAAGTCCATTGCATCTAGACCATTGTACCAGATTTGTGCAATCAATAGCATAGACCTCTCTCGCCATAGAGAGGGGGGCCCTTGGAGGAGGGTTTGAGAACCGTCTGGTGTCATATTCTTCTCTCTCTCTCTCTCTCTCTCTCTCTCTCTCTCTCTCTCTCTCAGCACCTTCATTCACAGTAGCATTCACATTGTTTGTGATCATTGCACTCTCTCACTCAAGGAACGGAAGGCTCTCCCTTCAGTAAGTAAAAGGAACCCTTGACCACAGTTCGGAGCACTCATCTTGAGCAAGATCAACATTCACTTCTGCTGCACTCTACAACCTCTGGGTAGCGTCTTTAGCGTCCCCTGTCCATTAGCACGTCAGTCTCAATCATAAGAACCCTAAGACGCAATATCATATGATCCCCTTTCTCTGGAATCCTTTGACGAACTTGCATCTGTGTAAGGTGCAGCGGAAGTGAATGTTGAACTTTGCTCAAGATGAGTGCTCCAAACTATGCTCAAGGGTTCCTTTTACTTACGGAAGGGAGAGCCTTCCGTTCCTTTAGTGAGAGAGTGCAAATGATCACAAACAAAGTGGATAAACACTGTGAATGAAGGTGCTGAGAATGAGAGATAGAGAGAGAAGAATACGACACCAGAATGTTGTCAAACCCTCCTCGAAGACCCCACTCTCTATGTCGAGAGCGGTCTATTGCTGTTGATTGCACAAATCTCTACAATGCTTTGGACTTGCCGACGACGTCGACGACGACGAGACGGGCTGAAATCTGAAAACGCTAAGGGCTGAAATCTGAAAATCTGGTATCTGCTGAATTCTGACTCTATGTCGGTGACGATGTCGATGGCCACGATGCGACGACGACGCGCTGAAAATGCAGATGCTGAAATCTGTGTTTTCCGGGCTGAATCTGCAAACTTCGGTGGATCTGACCGTGCGGCGAGGATCTGCTGAGGGAAGGTGAGATCTGCGAGATTTGGGACTTCTACTGCAGTGTCTTGATGCTGAAAACTGAAAATGTTGATGCTTCTGGGTGTTCTATCGTGAAGGATATGCAAAACGTTGAGTGGTCCTACTGATCCAAAAACGCTAGGACTGATTCTGTGCTGATGCAAAAACGCTATATATATGCTGTGTCTGCTAATGCCGGGGCTGATCTGCAATGCAAAAACACCAGGGCTGAATCTTGATGAAAAGATGCTAGGCTTCTTCTTTGGTCTGCTGGCTGAAAACACTAAGTTATCCGCCCCGGGGAGTCTTGCTGAGAAGTGCTTTGCTGGATGTCAAGTCCCTGCTGCCTCTTCTGCCAGAAAGTGCTAGCACTAGGGTTTCTTATATATTGGCTTGCTAAATTGCCCTACCCAGTTTCCCAACAAAAGTCACTTAAAAATAATACGTGAAAAATGGCTAAAATAGGAAAAATAGATCTATGAATTGTAAAAATGCTCCTGATGGATTCTGACTGTAATCTGATGGTCATGCTGTGTGCAACCAGAGGATATGCATCTACTCTAAGTGCCTTGACATGCACGGTCTGCGAATAGACTCGCAAAAGTGCCAGAACACTTCCTAAGCTAGGCTAACTGAACTGAATTGAACCCTCGTCATCATGAAGTAGCTTGTTCACGTACATATAGGTTAGATGTGCACGTGACATCCCCTCCTTTTCAAAGTGAGGTACTGGTACCGAACTATATGGCCTCGAGGGAGATCGCCAACAGTGTTTGGAATCCTGGGAAGGACTCTTCGTCGGCCCACTCTAATGCGTGGGTCATGCGATACTTGAACTTCATAAAGGTCTGCAACGCTTCTTTCAGCCGCGCCGAAAGCGACACAAAGTCATATGTGGCTCCTTCAATGCTTCAACTTCGTCTATAGTCATGCATCTACCTTCTTCAAGAATCTTCGAGGATGAAAATTCCTGAAACCACTTCCAACACAAAAACATGAACATACCCATTCCATGTAAAGTGACTGGAAAATTCGAGTCTTCTTTAAAGATTGTGCATGCAATGTAGATGAACATATAGACGGAGGGCCAAACCGTTCATCAAACACACGCAAACAATAGGGTCGAAACTTGTCTTTCTGATCTAAATCAATCAACTGTGGCAAATCACAAAGTAAATGTCCATGCTTGATGCTCAATCCTTCTTGTGCTCTTTCGGATATTGTGTCATGCCAAGGAAGAGACATGGAATGTGAATTCCTTGGGTGCAAACATTTCATCTTTTCATGAGTAATCGGCATACACCCGTGCTCATTCATGAGTGAATCGTGTTCATCGTACAATATGGCATGCCTGTGAAAAGGGATCACATAATGACGGTGACTAAAATACAGGAAAGTATCACGAATGAAACACTAGAACAATGCGTGCTGACTAATCATTCGAACACAGAATACTTCCTGTGGGGGTTCTTTGGACCTCGACTCTAGAGCCAACATCGGTTCTTCGTGATCTATCGAATCTGCAATGAGGTTAGCTTCACTAGACAAAGTATCAACTATACCATCATCCTTGTGAACAATGATATCATTATCTTGCAAATCATCATCATTGTGAATAATCACACCTCAATCATGCTTATCATTATCAAGCAATTCATCATACTTATCATTATCATGCAAATCATGTGTCGTACTTTGGAGAAGACAAGACTGAGAGAGTCTCCTTCTCCTAAATCTCTTTAATCTACGCCTGCACATTAGAAAATAGTAGGACCAATGCGGCTCTTCTTTCTTTGTGCTTGCGATACATTTCTGCTTTTCTTTTTGCTCTTCTTTCTTCGTGTTCTAACTTTCTGTCCATATCAACTTGTCGAAAGCCTCCATAGGAGTTAGTGCAATCCTTGGCGTAGATGGGGAAGGGGGAGGGTCAGAAAAACCTCCTGGTGGGGAAAATTCTTCTTCGCCAACTACCATGCTCATCACCTCCATGCGAAGTATCCATTCCGCTTCGAGGAAATGACCATACACTGAAGTCTTGGGTTCTTAAGTTCACGAGGAACTTGGGTTCTTTTGGGTCTTGGTTTCTTGAGGTTCTGGAGTCTTGAGGTTCTTGAGGGTCTTCTTTAGCTTGCAATTTGTGTTAGAGAAGGATCTTCTCTTATCCGAGCTCTTCTCTTTCCCGCAAGCGCACCCCTTGGCGGCCTTGCACTCACACCAAGGTTGCTTTTTCCCACCTCACGTCGATTGGCCGGCCGCTAAGTGCACGGTCCGCTCTCAATGAGTGAAAAGAGAAACAAGGGGAGGCAGAACAAGCCCTTCTTTCTTGGGTTTCCTGTCACTCTTCAAAAACACGATTAGGAATCGACACGCCAGGGTTCCTTTTACTTACGGAAGGGAGAGCCTTCCGTTCCTTTAGTGAGAGAGTGCAAATGATCACAAACAAAGTGGATAAACACTATGAATGAAGGTGCTGAGACTGAGAGATAGAGAGAGAAGAATACGACACCAGAATGTTGTCAAACCCTCCTCTGAAGGCCCCACTCTCTATGTCGAGAGCGGTCTAATGCTATTGATTGCACAAATCTCTACAATGCTTTGGACTTGCCGACGATGTCGACGACGATGAGGACAACGACGAGAGGGGCTGAAACCTAAAAACGCTAAGGGCTGAAAGCTGAAAATCTAGTATCTGCTGAATTCTGACTCTATGTCGGTAACGATGTCGATGGCCACGATGCGACGATGACGCGCTGAAAACGCAGATGCTGAAATCTGCGTTTTCCAGGCTGAATCTGCAAATTTCGGTGAATCTGACCGTGCGACGAGAATCTGTTGCAGGAAGGTGAGATCTGCGAGGTTTGGGACTTCTACTGCGGTGTCTTGATGCTGAAAACTGAAAACGCTGATGCTTCTGGGTGTTCTGCCGCGAAGGATCTGCAAAACGCTGAGTGGTCCTGCTGATCCAAAAACGCTAGGGCTGATTCTGTGTTGATGCAAATACGTTATGGATCTGCTATGTCTGCTAATGCCGGGGATGATCTGCAATGCAAAAACGCCAGGGCTGAATCTTGATGAAAAAACGCTAGGCTTCTTCTTTGCTCTGCTGGCTGAAAACATTAAGTTGTCCTCCGGGGAGGGCGGTCTTGCTAAGAAGATGCTCTGCTGGATGTCAGGTCCCTGCTGCCTCTTCTGCCAGAAAGTGCTAGCGCTAGGGTTTCTTATATGCTGGCTTGCTAAATTGCCCTACCCAGTTTCCCAACAAAAGTCACTTAAAAATAATAAGTGAAAATGGCTAAAATAGGGAAAATAGGTCTATGCGCTGTAAAAATGCTCATGATGGGTTCTGACTGTAATCTGATGGTCATGTTGTGTGCAACCAGAGGATATGCATCTACTCTAAGTGCCTGGACATGCACGGTCTGCGAACAGACTCACAAAAGTGCCTGAACACTCCCTAAGCTAGGCTAACTGAACTGAACTGAACCCTCGTCATGAAGTAGCTTGTCCACGTACACATAGGGTTCGATGTGCACGTGACAATCTAGTTCCCCTGATTCATTCTTTTCAATCTGGCGGACTCTTGCCTTGTTGAGGTGGATACTATCCTGTCCGTAGGATAAGTCAATGAGCCGGAATGAGTTCTAAATCGTTCCTTAGCAGGTTGCATAAGTCTCTGAATAGAGACAGACTTTTGGTTCAGATGATAGCCTCGAATCTCTTTTAGCAACCACAACAAAACCGCTCAATCTGATCTTTCAAAATAATCTTCCAAAACGAAGACGCTGGCAAATAAGTATCCCAAAACCTCTGGCAGTAGGCATCCAATGTATCGTTCAGTCATTTTCAAGTAATGCCAAGCCGTGATGACATTTGTTGCATATTCATCTGATATCCAAGTTGACGTGAAAATTGTCTTGAATTTTAATCACGTCGCAAGTGCTTCTCTGTGTAACAACAGAGTAGACAACCATGTCGGTACAATTCCTTTCAAGTAAGATGCCGCCTTATGCACCCTAGAATGTTCTGAGAACCATCCTCTAGAGAAGGCGACGTCAAACTGTCGTACAAACTCAAGGACTTGATGGGTGTCTTGGTAGTCTAAAAATGTCTCAAATCTGACGGCCTAACTCCCTTCCTTGAGCTTTTCTTGTTGATCTGGTCACTATCAAAAGAGGACGAACTCTGCTCCTCTAAACGGCTAGATGGCCTTCCATGCTTTCTAGACTTCTTTTTTTTCCCAAAAAAAATTACTTCAAAAGTGTCTTGTCTTTGGTGCTTAGAAATTGAGGAACCTTCTTACCACCCTCGAATACTTCGAATGGCGCCTTATCCATGTGTTGTTGTAGGCAAACTCCACCAAGGGCAAATACTTTTCCCATTAAGTCTTTTGATTCGAAATATAAGACTTCAACAGATCCAATTTTATTCAATTGGCTATCTCAAATTGCCAATCTGTCTGCAGGTGGAACGAGGTCGAGAACTGCAACTGCGTGCCAATGTTCTCCCAGATTGCCCTCGAAAACAACCTAGTAACCGGGGATCTCTGTCCAAAGCAATGGACTCATGCATGCCATATGTTCGGAAAATCTATGAGACAAACAGTTTCGCCAAATGATCAAGCTTAACTGTCAGTTTGTTACCGGAATGAAGTGGGCCTATTTACCGAATGTCACTGACTGTCCAAATGCCATCGTGCCCACTTTGAGTCTTGGGGAGATCAAAGATGAAATCCATTGCAATGCTTTCCCAGGGGTGGGTGGGAATGGGTAAAGGCTATAAGAGTCCGTGTGCCTTATGCCTATCAAAACTCGACCTTTTAGCATACTAACTGCAAACAAAGTCATCATCATCCTTTTTAAGCCTCGGCCGACGCTCCACACCTTTCAAGGTGGTATCTATGTTGCAGTGGCCTGTAAAAGGTGGACAATGGCACTCTGTCAAAACCTTTTCTCTCAAGGGCTGTGTAACACACAACATCGTTTTCTGCATCAAATAGCCATCTCGTATGGAATAGTCTAAAATTGTCTCCCAATCCTCTAAACTAGAAAAAATCAAGAAAGTCAGGATCCATGGTGTACTAATCAACCATATCCTCGAAGCTTTTGTGATGAATCGCAAAAATAGCCAAAACCCAATACTTTGGAGACAATGCAT
This sequence comes from Adiantum capillus-veneris, assembly GCF_014529385.1. NCBI lineage: Eukaryota > Viridiplantae > Streptophyta > Polypodiopsida > Polypodiales > Pteridaceae > Adiantum > Adiantum capillus-veneris. The sequence goes on from NC_140960.1 coordinate 109,232,673, forward strand.
CTACCACGAAATTCTTACGCCCTTGAACATGGACAATCTGGAAGTGAAACTATGACAGGAGGGTATCCCATCGCATCTACTTTTCCCAAAACTACTTTTGTGCCAAGAAGTAGAGTAGATTCTAATGATCCCTAAAGGCTGTATAATCCGCTCCGAGTAAATAGTGTCGCCACTGAGTAAGAGTACAGATCACTGCCAATAGCTCTTTTTCATAAATCTGTGCAACCGTTTCAAGACGTAAAAACATCCTGCTCTCATAAGCATTACATAGCCTTCTTGCATCAAGATTGCTCCCAAACTGCGATCATAAACATCACAGTAAATTTCGAATGGCTTTTGCAAGTATGGTAAGGCCAACACGAGTCCAGTAGTCAACATTTTCTTTGAGAGTCTCAAAGACTGCAATCTCTGACGGTCTCAGATAAAAGAAGCCCAAATAAGCTTCAAACCTCATGAACATTCTTCAAATCAGGCCAATAACGAATAGTCTCAATTTTGACCAGGTCCATCTTTACCCTACTGCTGAGACGATATGTCCCAGGAAGTGTATCTCAAGGAAGAGTAATTCGCTTTTTATTGCATTTATAACCAATTTATGCTTCCGCAGTGCCTGTAAAACTCTCTAAAAATCCCAAAAGTCATCCTGAAGCTGTCTTGTAGACGTCTTCAGGAGCAATTCAACTCTGATGATAACCACTCTCCGTATCAATTTGGCAAGTAGAACCCTAAAGTCTGTCGAGTGTATCATCGATCCTTGTAATGTGGAAATCTCTTTTGGTTCATTGTTTCTTTATTTTGGCCTCGGCTACCTCTGTAAGGTGGCCGGTTCAGTGGTGCACTACAAGGAATCAATCATGTGATCTTCAGGACGTGAAGGAGGCAACTCCCTTGGTACGCCCGCAGAGAAACAGTCAGCCTCTATTACAGAAAATCTTGTCGTTCCTTTTCAAGGTCAAACATATTCGACCTTTCAGTTTTTTTCCATCAAGTACAATCTCTTTGCCCTTCTTTTTCGTCAAAGTCACTTTCTTAGTCCGATAGTCAACCACGGGGTTGTTCTTGTGGTACCAAGGGATTCCTAGGAGGACATCACACCCTTCCAAAGGCATGATATAAAAGTCCTCGTGCCCTAAATACCCCTAACAATGCAAACGAAGTTTACCCATGACAGGGGTAATGGCAACATCCTGTCCGGGTGCCGCTAGAACTGCCTCCGCCTGTGGCCTTAGCCTATCGAGCGTAATTCCAAGTCGAGCCGCCAATGAAGTTGGCCTTGGCTCCTCTATCAAAGAAAGCGAGGGCTTCCTAATCTTTCACTTTGCCCCATGCATGGCAAAGTTTTGTGCTTTCAATCATCTGATTTTCACACTTGTCAACCTGCAGTTGACGTTTGTACTTCGCTCTGGTAAAATTTTCCACCAAGAATCTGTCCAAATCTTCATTCTTTTCTTCAGTTCATGCGCCGGATTTCAAGTTTCTTTTGCCTGCCCACCTAAAGGTGTTATCTCTATTAGATTCTTCGAGAGAACCCATGAGTAATCTGGAATTCTTTATGGCTTATGCCCTGTAAGACAGAGCCATAAAGACAGGAGCGCGCCCGATGCATGATGTACGAAGGGTGGAGTGGCTAATAAGTCCGGGGTCGGGCCACGAAGATTCTTTCACAAAAACCTGCGTGTGCTGCAAAAAGGATCGGATCCTCCGTAGAAGAATCTTTCTGTGCTCTGTTATCATTGTTACCGGCTTGGACACTCCAAGCGAGAAATCAATAGCAACACACGAACACAAACTTCATAATCACTAAACTTTAATAGAGAGAGAGTCGACACGGCCTGGCGTAGTTCCGTGCCCAGAGAGATCGACTGGTGCCCCTTTCGGTATTTCTATTTCATTATTCATTGTAAAGTACAACTCTTGCGGGTCATCGGCTCTCAGGCTCTGCGTCCAAATGACCTGAAGAGTAAGGCCCTTGGGTTCCTTTTATTCTTACAAAGGGATGCCAAAAGCAAAGCCCCAAAAGCAGTTAAACTCAAAAGCCAGGGATCCCAAAAACAACAGGCTCCAAAAACTGCCAAAAAGCAGCCAGCACAAAATACAGAATTCCGTACAGTGCTGCCACGTCAGCACCTAGTGTGAAACGCGAAAATCCGTACAATCTACCATGCCAGCCTGCCAGCACATTTTGCGGGATTTCGTATTGTTGTCCGCACAGGCTGCCACATCATCAGTCTGCCCGCAAGTGGTCATGCAACATCATCAGTTTGTGATACGCAGCAGATTTCAGCCTTCAGCCCATTAGCATCACCAACGATTCCTGTTTTCAGCCCATCGCCGTCCCCGGCGATGGCAGATCAGCCCACAGCCTCGTCGTTGTCGTCGCAATACCAAGCATCTCCAATAGTACCCATTAGCACCTCGACAGCACCGCAGTACAAGTACCCCTCATCGTCAACGACGCAGTACACCAGCCTCTAGCACCCCTAGCATTTTGGGTTGGCTCCTGCCTAGCTCAGCGTAGGGATCATCAAGACCTCCGTGTCCTTAGGACCCAAGCACCAGCAATACCAAGTACTTGCGATACCCAACACTTAGCCTCTCAAGTATTAAGCATCCACCGCAGTACCCCTCACCATCTACCGCAATACCCCTCAATACTTGGAGTACCCAACATCAGTAGCATCAAGTACCGATTAGCATCTCAGCATTTAGGATCATTGTATCAGCATTGTGCAAGAAATAAAGAAAGTACTTACTCTGGCAATAGAGCAAGGGGGCCCTTGAGGGTGGTTGGGACCCGACATGCGGTGTTGTCTCTCTTTGCACCTCTCTTCTTCATTGTGTTCAATTCAATTTCTCTTTTCAAGTGAAGTAAAGTAACCTTGTGTTTGTGCAGAGTACTAGATCGAAGATAAATCCTTATAACACTTCCGCAACACCTGACAGAAAGACAAAGACATGACCTGTTCCAGATTTCATGGGGACGACCTTCGAGCATGGGGATGAGAGTACTAAACTCTACAATCTCTTCAATAACAGATGTTCAGCTCAAGACTTGTCCGATATGTATTTGAGGTCTCTTGGATTGTTCATAGGACGCTAAAGTTTCTTTTCTTCTCCTTCTCTCTACATCTCTACCTCATCTCTCTCTCTCTCTCTCTCTCTCTCTCTCTCTCTCTCTCTCTCAAGTCTCTAAAAGGAGTCACAACATGCTGGATAGAAAGCGAAGGCTTACAAGCATTTGATACCATGGTATTCAATAAGACCTTTACGGGACGTGAACGAGATGCCTGAAACATCTTTAGCGTGCTGAATGGCAACATTTGCTGCTGATAAGTTTACTTCGTCACTAGGTGAGGGTGGATGAAACTCTGTCAAAATCAATAGAGTTGCGCGTAAAGGGGGAGAAAGGAAGGACAGGTGATTGAGATTTTGTAGGGGTTTAACTTGCTTGAACCCTTATTCTTGAAGAAATATTCAACTGGTGGATTATATACTCCTCCTCAAGAGAGAGCTTATAATTTGCTGCCACAACATCGCTGAATTCATTCCCCCACACCATGCATCAAGTACGTTCATGGCCTTCTGTAAGCCTAGCCTACCCACAAGAGGCCTTTGCTTGACTATGATACCCCAAAAACAACAAAGAATATAAGGCTGTGCTATCTCTTGAAACTCGAACAACGGTGAAATGTCAGGAGTTTTTTCATACCCATGCTGACAAGCATCAAGATCATAAACTAAAAACTATGCAAAGAATATAGCCTAACCATATGAGGCTAAGGGTGCGTTGGCACGGCCAAAGTTGAACACCCACTGCACACATCAGCCAACGCTGCCCTTCGAACTCAACTCTGCCGAAATTGGCAGAGTTGAAAAACGCCGTTTTCTACCCCCGCCCTCTTCCAATGGCGCTGCTCTTCCCCGCTGCATTTTGCAGCAAAATGCAGCTCCATGCCAAAACAGCTGACGCGCAGCAGGGATAGAATCCCCACTTGAAAGAGACGATCTTAACCTTACTGTCAACTGAAAACTACATTAAAATTATACAGCGGTGAGCTTAGTCTTACTGTATTGGGAGGTGCAATACTCGTGTCTCCGCCATGAGCACATACTAAAGGGCGATTGCGTAACCAGCTGCATTTACGGGCAAGTTTCTGGAAAAAAGAAGAAAATATCCGCTGTATCAAGATGAAGACGAGACCTACTCATAAGAAGCCGTGTGTGGAAGCTCACCTGATTGGAGCGCTGACGGAGGAGGAAAGCAGGCGCAAAAGCTAGAAGGAAGCAGAGGAGGAGGAGCAGGAGTATGAAGATGCGGATGGGATGCCGCCTCACCCACGATCGCTGCTGCCTTTGACGCCTTCGCGTCCCAACCACTGTCGGGAGCATCCTTAGTAAATAAAATCTACATTTGAGCCTTGGCCTTGTGCCATGTTGATTCTTGAATTACTCCTTACGTTTTCTTGTCGGCGGCTCGGATTGTGAAGCTCACGTGGAATTGTAGATTAGGCCTATCGTTTGGCAATTCACGGCAGCTGTCATCCTGTCAACACTGCCCGAACAGGAATAAGCGGTTTCCAAGAAGAGAGTTGTCTGCATGGCAATGAATGCCGCCGTCTGCAGAGAGAGCACCGGGGTCCGGGAGCCCACAGAAGCGCCGCCATTCGAAAGAAGTTGCGAGTGCAAATCTGCCATTTTCAGCCGAGTGGAGGGAGGGAGAGTGGCCTCAGGAGTCAGGGCTATATGCCTTTGGATGGTGACAAGCCATTTTGATGGCATCGAGGGTGCGCAGGTCGGGTGTGGGGAGCAAGGAGATCTCGACCCGCCACATGGCGGGGTGCTTGGCGGCACGAGGGGCGGGGTCGTCCAATGCTAGACAGGGCGCCGAGGAGTGTCGACGTGGCGGGGCGTTGGGGAGTGACAAGGCATGCCAGAGTGGAACAAGCGGGGGATATCGAGGGGGGTGCCATGTCATGCAAATTCAAAAATGCATGAATGGGGTTGCCTAGGTAATAACCCCTCGGTACTACGAATCTTCTACATGCATGCTCCGGGGGAGACGCGCGGGAAGAATGCCATTACACCACATACCAAGCTACATCTCATGCGACCATGAGGTCTTTATGAGGGCTAACCTTTCAACCTGCTGCTATTTGGCCACGCATTCCTTACTTGCCTATTGCCACCTTGAGGGCCTACTCTGCTTGGCCATTACTCGTTGCTATTGCAAAACCCCTTCTACATAGTAACCAAGAAAGGTCTATGCCCTCACCAGCACAACAAGACAAAGGATCTTATTGCCATGGCTTCATGAGCTCGCTGCATTGGATAGTTGGGGGAGTGGTGACGAAGTTGTTGTAAATTTGAGCAAGGAACAGGAACACGGCGACTGTGGGAGCAATAGCGGACCAGCAGCAAGGCAGAGGATCTTCTTACCATGGTCCATGAGCTCACTACATTGGATAGTTGGGGGAGAGGTGACGAAGTAGTCATAAACTCGAACAGGAACAGCAATAGGGTCATTCTATTTTTTTGTGGTATCGACCTGCTATCTTCTCTCTCTCTTGTTCTGATTTTTTGCACATCCCCAAGCAACCATGGCAGCTCTTCGGTATCACCCACCATAGCCCGCGAGCCTTTCAAGTGAAATGGGCCCAGGTTGGTAGGAGCTCCAGGCGCAAGGTCGACTAGGTCATTGGCATCGCTAGGAGGAGCCTCTCAAAATGCTGTAGTTCTATGGTGTCAACAAGGCGACCCTAGGAGGTCAGCAACTCAAGAAGACGTTGACGCAGTGCCAAGAGCTCCTAGGCGGGTCTTAAACAAGGCTGTGGTGCAAAGTTGTTGGACTGCAAGCATCTCAAAATGCCCTATAGATTAGGTAACCATCGACTGCGGCATATTGAAACAATGTCAACAATTGTAGAGGCTAGCCACTGAGCGGCATATCAAAACGCTCACAGCAGAGGTTGCAGCAAGGCTAGTCGACACTCGCAGTGGTTGCAATGTGGTGTTTGGCACACCGTGGGAGAAATTGTCCACAATTTCTGCAACATCTTGAAAAGTTTCTCGTGCAGAGTGTTTGCCAAGACGATAACGGAGGTGACAGTTTTGGCAGCATCTCAAAAGGTTCACTCAAAGTCAAGCCATTCGACCACTGTTCATCAAAGACAAAAAGGGTGAATTTTTCATTAATTTGTTAATCAATTAATTATTTTTCTCTTCATGAAAGGGGCAAAGTGGAAAATCTGCTATTGGACTGTGCTTATTTCAAGGTTTGGGAACTTGCATGCAATTGTATGTCCAAAGATTCAAGCTTCAACCTTTCAATATTAACTTCGATTATCCCAACTGCCACTCTAAAGCATGCCGACAATTTTCACATTATATGTTTGTCAAGGGTTACGACATGCTTGAATACATTGACCACCACAAGTACATGAAGATTTGTTTAGAAAATGTGATACAAGACTTCACAGATTGTTTTTACATGTTAAGTGTCATAGATTTGTTCTGTTTTGTCATGTTGTCAACACCATCATATATTTTTTGTCAAAAGCCTTGTTAGTAGGATGTCAATTTGCAATTATTGCCATGACAAAAATTTGTACAGGTTATAGACACTACCACACAAAAGTGGTAAGACCTCCCATTTATGTTTGGTCGAGTTCTTGTTGTCTCACTCTGATTGTTCTCCGAGGGAAGTGCACACACACACACACACACACACCTATGTTGTTGTCGGGGGCGGGGGGGGGGGGGCGCTTCCACTCATAGTTTCAGGTGATTGAACTCTTCCATGGTCTATACCAAGTCCATTGTCAGTGGTTTGGGCTTGAGGGGGAGATTGTTGGGTTTAAACCCATTGTACCCGTGGGAACATGCCAGATGGCATGCAGGCAAGGCCAGCTACCATTGGAGTTTAGCATGGAGTTTTCATGGCAAAGAGGAAAAGCTATATATTGTAAAGGTTTTAATCAATCAATATAGCGTTATAATTTTGTTCTACTCTCTCTCTCTCTCTCTCTCTCTCTCTCTCTCTCTCTCTCTCTCTCTCTCTCTCTATCTATCTATCTATCTATCTATGCACGCTCAAGGTCGCCATGGTGATTCCACGCCATCATCCTCCCTAGCCACGAGCCCCTTCAGTGATTCACTACAAGCCATCAAGAAAGTGGTTGATGCCGATCCATTTTGCTAGGTAGGGGGTGAAGATGGTAGCACCAACCAAGTTGCATGAATTGTGCTATTATGTTGGTTCCACACAAAGAAGGCTTGGATAGAGCATCTACTTCCACAGGTGCATCCAAAGCCCTTCTTATGTTTTTCCCCCTCTTTATTTTCCATGCTTATGATTTCCTCCTCCCTCCCCACATGTGCTTGTAGGTCCCAAAGAAATATGTGACCATGTGCACACTTCAATGGAGAGTATGATCCAATGCCCTATGGAGGAAGAGTTTGACTCTAAGTAAAAAGAACTCCTTTGGGAATGCTCGGAGCACAAGAACGTTGTAAGGAACATTAGTAATGGATGGGCTACAAAGACATGCACTTGGTGCTGATTTTGGTCGGCTCTTCCCTCATGTGCACTTTGACACCACAAACTTGGTGGGGAGACTTTGGCAGTACATAAAGTATACCTTGTTGGATGCACGGTTCAATCAATTATCCCTAAACTTGTTTCATGCCCTTATTGGTGATTCAATCACAGGAACACGGATGGGTGGTAATGCTGTGGAGTTCTTCAAACAAAAGAAGGAGATTGGTAGTGCCTCTTTGTTTTTGTATGCATGGGTTTACATTGTGCCCATGCCTGGGACTACATTTTGAGTAAATGTGTCTTTATACTACATTATGAGTAACGTTGTCTTTGGTTTATGTCCTTGCCTGGGTTTACATTTTGAGTAACTGTGTCTTTATACAACTTTTCCTTTTGAAGTTGACTTAGGTAAACACAACATGTAAGGGAATGACAAGTCGCAAACGACATGCTTGTTACATGGAGAACAAATGCTTTGCAAATACGTAAGTGACCCATCAACTGTTGAAGTGATTGAAGAAGTTGCCCTCCTATTCAAGGTGTTGAGTATGTCATGCCACAAGATCTGGTATCATGTCAGCTTGCAATCCTCTTATTGTGATTGTGCAGATTGTGCAAGCATATGCAAGCACCTATAGGGCATGTGACTAGTAGTGAGAGACTTCTTTCCTCATCTTTGTCAAATTCTCCCAATCATTGACACGGCTAGGGAAATGGAAATGGAGAACACATAAGATGACATTGGCTCCATACTTGAAGTTCCCGATGAGCCTCCCAATGGCATGGCCATGCAATGCACCCTTTCATCACATATCCTCAACTAATGCATTGAAGATTTGAAGAGTGTGTTACATGGGATCGGGTAACGTATCCCATCTTGTGATGAGGTGCAACTACAATCATTGATAGGGCAGGTATGGTCATCTTTTTCATGTCTTTTAGATGGAATGACTCCCAAGGAGATCGAATTGCCAAAGAAGGGAAGCATTGAATATTTGAAAAGTGTGTTACATGGAATCGGGGAACATATCCCATCTCGTCATTGATAGGGTAGGTATGATCAGCTTCATCATGTCTTTTAGGTGGAAGGCTCGTGGAAGGGCTCCTAGGGAGACCAAATTGCCAAAGAAGGGAATCATTTCACAAATTCAAGGACACCATGACAACCACCCAATTTGGCCATAAACAACGGAGAGTTGCAAATGATGAAGCGATCACAACAGTGCCTACTCAATCCTCAAGAGAAGCGGACATGCTAAGCATCAAAGGGGCTGAAAGTTAGGGCACTTTGCAAAGAGAAACCAAGTGTATTGCCATCATTGTTTCACCAAGACCTTGTCGGTGGATCAAAGTGTGGAGTCATGCCAAACATGTCAAGCAATATTTCTACTCACTTCACGAGGACAAGGAGCATGAGATACGCTTGATGCCTTGTTAAGTCAAAGAATAGTCTTGTATGAGGACTCCAACTCTCATGAATGCCTCATTGTATCAGTGTTGAGTGGCTCAAATGAGGACGAACAACGTGCTTTCACAATGACCTTGGCCACTGAACAGAGCATTGAGAATGTGTGGGCATCAAGGCATCACATTGTACTTTTGTGAAAAATGTAAACTTTCCCACGTTTAACTCTGTGCTTCTATCTAAAAATCAGATTTTTGTGTTTATGTGTTTTGTTCCAACAGACATTGTGAATTTTTTGAAACCAAAAGATGTAATGTTGCTCGGGTTTACATATACCTGTGGTTATGCCTTAACTTTTCCTTTTGTGAGAAGACATTTGTACATATGCTCAAAGAGAGAGAGAGAGAGAGAGAGAGAGAGAGAGTTTATCCCGATGAGACTTTGTATCCAATTGTGCATCGAAGATAGTGATCTCTTTGCAGTTTCATGTCTGGTTTTATATTTTGTGTATTGAAATGTAGCTTGGTTTACACCTGTCCGGGTTTATGTATAGCCTACCTAGGTTTGTAATTGCTTAGGTTCACCATATTCATTTCTACAGGAAGGTAGGAAGTGAGGATTGGTCAACAGTGTACAAGGAATCTCTTAAGATGAAAGAGCAAAGCAAGGTGCTATGCTATCAATCCTTCAACCTTGATGTACCTAAGGAAAGGGACTGGTCTTCATCCTAGTTATCCAAGACAATTAGATGCTTTGCACATGCATGCATTTCTCAAGCAATAGTGCTTGGGCAATAGCCTCAACCCTCAAGAGAAATGGGCATGCTTAGGAAGAAGCATCAAAGGGTCTGACAATGAGTGCACTTTGCAAAGAGAAACCGAGTGTATTGCCATCATTGTTGCACCAAGACCTTGTTGGTGGATCAAAGTGTGGACTGAAGCCAAACATGTCAAGCAATATTGCCACTCACTTCATGATGACAAGGAGCACATTATACACTCGATGCTTTGATTAGTCAAGAACTAGTCATGTATAAGGACTCCAACTCTCATGAATGCCTCATTGCATTGAGAATGTGTTGGCATCAGGGCTTTGCAGTGTTTTTGTGTTGATATGTTTTGTTCCATCAGGCATTGTAAGTTTTCTCAAATTGAAATTTGTAAAGTTTCCCGGGTTTACATGCACATGGATTTCTCCTTGAACTTTGCCTTTTGTGAAGACATTTCTACATATGCGGAGGGGGGGGGGGGGGGGGGGGGGGGGGGGGGGGGGGAGAGAGAGAGAGAGAGAGAGAGAGAGAGAGAGAGAGAGAGAGAGTTAAACAAGCACCTATAGACTCGTAGGATCAAGAACATGGCTAAGAGAGTCAGGATCAAGATCCTAGGAAGTGTAACACAGAGAAAGATACAAAGGACATGTATTCTTATGTGAGAGTAGGTGATGAAGATGCAAAGGACATGTATTCTTATGTAATGATAGCTGATGTACCACCTACTAGATATCGATGCCTTGGCACCAAGGTCATAGAAGAGGATTAGGTTGTGGATTCACTACTAGGTTGCATATTTGCTCAGTTCAAACACCTAACAAAGTTGAGCGATCCTTAAACGAGGCCAAATTTTTACGTTTTGGTTCATATAATCCTATGTTCAATTTTTTGGGTTGATGCAAATGTTGTTGAAATTCCCAAAGTTAACCCCATTTATGGCATGAAAAAATAAATAAATAAATATAGAGAGAGAGGGGGGGGGCAGAGAGAGAGAGAGGGACAATGGGTGCAATCTCCCTTCGTGCATTTTCCTCATGCGCGTATTTTATTTGTAGGTAGAGGTAGAGGCAATGCTAAAAATTGATTACATGATTTCACAATTGGGCTAAAGTTAACCATTGCTCATAAAGAGCTCACTCTAATAATAAACTATCTACATCTCAACTTATGAGTTTAATAAACCATAAAACACTAGGGGTTTCCACAAAAGCTGATAATTATTGTCATGCATGTACCAGCCACTAATCTACTCACACAACGCCCGACAAGTGATCATATTTCCACAATTCAACTTAACATTGCAATGCTCATAAAATATACCAAATAATCGATAACAATTTATCAAAATACAAATTCCATTACATACCCCGCGGTTGAAAGATAATTGTCCTCAATTGTCACCAAAACCAAACTAGCATCAATCTTGGCCAGCCACCACTGGTAGAATGGTCTAGTAATTGGTGTTGCCTAAACCAATGGATCTACACCAATGACGTGCTGTCTAAATTGGCGAATCTGCATTTAATTTTGGGTTGCCAAAAATTGACAAATATGCACTAATGTTGCCTACATCGGAAAATCTACATTTAAGTTTGTGTTGCCTAATTTGGAATATCTACACTAGTGCTACCTAAACCGGTGGATCTACACTTAAAAGGGAGGCACTGTCTTAATCGGTGAATCGATGTCTCTAGGTGTGTGGTATGCAGGTATCAAGTGATGGTAGTGAGGACGTAGTGATGCTTTGGAGATCCATTGACTCTCTTCCGAGGAATGATTTTTATATTTTACCAAATATCTTATGTACTGCTATCCCATGTGAGTGGTGGTGAGGTCATGGTCTAGAACTATTTTAGGAGTCAAAATTTCTTTGTCATTCTTGATTAAGGGGGTCATCTATGGAAGGGGTATCATGAGTTGGTCCCTTATGTGGCCATAGAATCTAGGGGCCAACTTTACTTTGGGATGTTTTTCTACACTTTTCAATTGTCGTTTTTCTATTCTAAGCCACGCAAGATCATTTTCTTTAAAAGGTTCAGCTCTTCTTTTCTTGTTAGCTTGTGTATCTTTGTTGTGCTCTTTTAATGCAATCGGTAGCTTCTTGTAAAATGTTTATGTGGTTTCTTGCCAAAGTGCCCACTACTGGGACATCAATGCTAATCGTAGATATAGGGACAGGGAGTTTCTTACCAAAGACAATTTCAAAGGGTGCTCGGTTTGTGATTGAGTGGGGTGTGTTATTGTAGGCAAATTGAAGCATAGAGAGATGTTGGTCCCAATTTTATAGTCGTATATGATCTAAGAAGGTCCATGATGGTGTTGTTTTTTGCTTCTATTTGGCCATTACTTTTAGGATGAAAGGCGAACGTGCAGACCATTGTAAATCCTAGATTTTTGGCTAATGCAACCCAAAAGTGATTGCAAAAGTGGCCACCTTGGTCAAAGAGGATTACTTTGGGAAAGCCATGATAAGGAAAAATGAGTTTGAGAGAGAGTTTTGTAGCCTATGGTGCGGATAGGGTCTTTTTGCAAGGTGCAAAATAAGCTTGCTTGCTAAAGCTTTCAACTATAGTCCATATTAGATCATTTTGAGAGGAGGTATTGGGTAGTCCTGTGATGAAGTCCATTGAGATTTTCTTCCAAGGACTGCTAGGGATAGGGAGGGGCATCAAAAGACCATAAGATTTATTGTGTTGATACTTAACTCTTTGACATATTAAGCATTCAAAAAAAAAATATAGTTACACCGTGCTTCATGTCAAGCCAAAATAAGTGATCTTTACATGCAGCAAGTGTAGATTGTATTCCTCGATGACCCATATAGGTTAGTGCATGCATTTCATTCATTGCAAGTTCTCTAAATGATGTTGTGATGTATGGTTTCTATTGAAAATAAAGCAATCCATTTGCCAAAGTGTAATGTTCAAAAGGAAGACCATTATTTTGATGTATTTTAAACCATGCACGTGGGAAATGAGAATCCATAGCATATGTGTCATGCATAGAATTGAAGAATTTCACCACTTATTGAAATATGATTTCATATAAATATTCTTGATTTTATCGAAAACACAAGAACGAGTAACAGATAGTGCATTCACATGAGGTTTCCTACTTAACGCGTTTGGTACTACATTTGCTTTGCCCCGTTGGTATTGAATCATTGTGTGAAAATTTTGAATATAGTCGGCCCATTTTATATGATGGTCTGAAATGGTAGATTGTGTCAATAAATGTTAAATTGCTTATTGACTAGTCTTGATGAAGGACTTCAGATCTCATAAGGTAATGTTTCAAAATCTCAAGGGCATTGACTACTGCAGATAGTTCTTTGTCGTATGTGCTATACTTGGTTTCAGTTTTCTAATTTCAAGAGCGAGGGTGATTATATTGCATCAAAACAGCTCATATACCTGACCCACTTGCATTGGTAACAAGTACAAAGAAAGGTTGCGAGAAGTCGGGCAATTGAAGGACGGGTGCGTGGGTCAAAAGGTATTTCAAAGTGTCAAATGTTGTTCAGTTCCCCATTTGAATGGTATTTTTTGGTGAAGCAACGTGTCATGGGTGAGGCAATACAAGATTTCTTTTTGACAAATTTACGGTAGAAGCCTGCTAAGCCCATGAATGATTTATTATCATGGATTATTTTTAGGGTAGGCCATGTTTGAATGGTTTCAATCATTGAGGGTCGATGGAAACACCCGTTTTAGAGATTATGTGGCCTAAATAATCAATTTATTTTTGAAAGAAAATGTTTTTTAAGGATTTGCAAACAGTTGGTTTTGACGAAGCAACTCAAAAACAATACGAAGGTGATCCTTGTGTTCTTGTTTATTGTGACTGAAAAACTAAAATACCACCAAAGAAAAGAATGACAAAATATTAATAATTCAAGAAAGTTTTATTCATCATCCTGGCGAACATGGCAGGTGCATTGTTGAGACCAAAAGGTAACACATTAGATTCAGGTAGTTTTCAAAATTTCATTGGGGTGAATGCATATTTAGTGGTAACTTGACTTTAAGTCAATTTTGCTAAAAAGTTTAGCACCTCGTAATCGATCCCATCTAGGCCTGGCGTGCTGGAGGTTTCCCTTGAAGTGGAAGCATTATTGCTCCCCATAGCTTGCCCCTCCGTGACTGCTACCTTGGGAGCACTCGGTTGCTTGGCTGGCATGATTGTTGTCATAGGAGCCTTTGCTTTCAGGGCTCGACTTTGTTCTAGCCCTCGTAGGTTCTCAATTTCCCTCTCCCTTGTTGCTTGCATATAGCGTTCGATCTCTTGCACTTCGGCAAGACTCCTACCATCGGGTAGTAAAACCTCAGAGGGAGATAGTCCTAAAGGATCAGGAGGTGCAATGGATGGAACATTCACATGCACACTCTCAAGAAGCATAGGGTCCATTTTAGGCATGAATGACGAATTTACTTCCCCACTCCCTTCATTTATTTCATTAACCGCATGTTCGGAGCGAGTAGCTCTACTAAGGGTCTCTTTTAAGTGGCTAAACACGCTGGACCCGGGCCGTGGGCCCATGGCATGCATGTTTTGACTTGAACTATCAGGGTTTGGTGTAGGATACCCCTCCATGACTTCGTAGTCAGAGGAAGAATCACTAGACGCGATATGAGGATCTTGGGTCGCGCTACCTTGAGTCCCGGCCAAAGGTCCAGAACCTAGGGTGGGGGAATAATGGGTGCCCTCGTAAATGGAGGCACTACCAATATGCTCGTGCTCTAACACTCATCCAGAGCGTAGGTTCATATGACTTGGATCCCCTAGAAGTGTCAGTGAGGGCCCGTGAAGGCTGCTCACCTAGTAATTTTGGGTGTTTTGCAACCCAAGTCTTTTCTTATTTTATTTTATTTTTATTTTTTGGTCCTTTTTTTCTGACCCAGCTATAGAATAGAACGTATGATAGCTCAAAATGAGCGTTTCGGTCAGAGGGACATGCCGTGCTTTACAGCCCTCCGTTTGGTCACTTTATGCCCCCGGAATCCCTAAAACCGTCAATTTCTAGTAGGGAACTAGGCCCAAATTAGAAAGTCTAAGGGTGCAAGTGGGAAGAGAAGGGAGGAGAGTGGAGGACTTGCCCCACATGCTCTCATTCCCTCTTGAGGGGGTAGGGTATATATATAAGAGTGAGTCTAGTATATATCATAGGACTGAGGCTTGGGCTTGGGCTTGGGGAAATGATCCCGATCCCGATCAAAATTTTAGTGTAGCCCCCCAGTCACTCACGCTTAAATATTTTTATTTTATTTTTTTTTTGTTTTTTTTTTGGGGCGAGGGCGCGCGGTTTTGGTGACCCTTTCTTGGCCACACACACTGTCACCTACCTAACGTCCCAGTCAACAGCTCACTACCTTATCTACTTACTAACAGTGCTGCTAACCACTAACTAATCTACTAACTAATCTGTTAACTGCTTACTGACAGTGAGCTAACTGTCCACCTACTTCCTCTCTCACTACCTTACTGTGCAAAGACTGTGTGCAGGCAAACCTTGACAGAAAACTGTGTACAAACTGTGTGCAAGCAGAAATTGCTAACTGCCTTCCTACTTATTCACTCACTGCAAACAAGCTAACGACTACTAATTGTGCAAAGACTGTGTGCAAACAGAAAACACAACATTATGCAGAAATCACAGAACTTGCAGACAATACAGAAATTAACAACTTGCAGAAAAACAACTCATTCCTCTTCCTCTTCCTCTTCTTTCCTACTACAAACAACTCATAGGAGAAGCACAAAGTGCCTCTTGGGCTTAGTGCAGGGCGATTCCCCGGCTGCGGCGCCAAAAATGTGCGCTCCTTGCCGCACTGTCGAAGCAAGGGACTTGCCGACACACCATGTGCGAGCCACAAATGGCTCCAAGCACACAACAAGACTAATCTAGCAAGCTCAAGAGAGCAAAGGGTGTGTCACTCACCGCTCTACGCTCACCTTCTTGGTGGATTCCTCGCCGCGATGAAGAAGAAGCTGCAGTCGTGCTGCGCTCAACCGCTTCGCCACCGTCGTGCCTTCGTAATGCTCGATCGCACACACACTCTCCCTCTCTCTCTCTCTCTCTCTCTCTCTCTCTCTCTCTCACACACACACACACACATACACACACACACAAGGAGGTGAAGAAGAAGAAGATGGAGATGGGGATGGAGCAAGAGCACTCTTCTATTGCACAAATGAGAAAGTGAGTGAATTTTAGGTTTAGTTGGCTTTTATATGAGCTCACCCCATTCACACTTGGGCGCCCATGCTTAGCCAACTAATCCCTTGAATGTCCCAGTTAGAGTGCGCCTCTCATCGGCGATCACTCTTACCCTTTTCCTATTGGTCCGACAAGCCCGGTACCTGACTCTACCAAATACATAATACACGTCCATCGTAGGTGATGGGGTGTCCGTGAGCCGTGAGGGTTAACAAAGATGTACCCAAAAGAGTACCTCTTTTTGCTTTCTCTGAAAGTAACTGGCTAACGCCATAACTAGTGTTCAAGGTTGAGAATCTGATTACACATGAAGAGACTAAACCGAGTCGTAAACATGCTTTACCTTATGGTAAGCAAACTCCAACTAGAGTGATACATGCTTTTTAACCGGATTGCTTCGTGCTAACATACGCGCTTTGCATATCATTTAGCACAAGATTACACTCGAAATTTGTCTATCTCCTTTGGATAATGACATCACTAAGTTGTGTCTCTATTTGATCATCATTAGTCGCCTTGATCTATTTGCATTAGGATAAAATTAGATGATTAATAAAACCTCCCCCTAATCAACACTTGGGATATGGGCATGCTCCACTTCTCATGGTGATTAGGTGAGAGATAGAGATGATTTTTCAATCGGCACTACTTTTACAATTTTTGCATTCCTATTAACTAGATTGTATAATTTTGCATTTATTCTTGACCACCTTTTGTTTTGCATGGATTAGTTTCACAAAATCTCATCAGTTCCAGCTTCCATAGCCTTTTTTATCATTGAATTTGGGAGAGATTAGGCACCCTAAGCTCCCTCCAATTTAAAGTTGTGTAGAGTTTTGTGTTTGTGTGTGAAGGATTGCCAGAGTTGGTTCTTATTATCTATATTTGGAGTTTTCAACAAGCAAGCCCACGAGCATTGTTGGATAGCCTAATTTGGGTAAGCTATTGTTGGCTTTGAGGGTGTGGGCTCGAACCCATTTTTAGAAAAGGCACCCATGGGCAGACTTCAAATTTTGGTGAATATGGGCTTAATCGATTGGTGGGTTTGTGGACCTAGTCCCTCGCCTACACCTTGTACTGCTCGGGTGCCAAGCTATATCCAATGCATACTATGGTTGGGTCAGCTCTGTAAACAGTTGTTTCTCATGAACGTCTTCCACCCCGCAAGAGGGCAATCTTGAGAGGGCAATCCCGTGTGCCATCCAACTCCAAGCTCTACCCGCTAACTTAACCTATTATGCCACGTCTTCTTTGCTCTTCAAATCTTGATACCAATTTAAGAGAGCAATCTCACAGCCATTCTCACATGCAGCAAAGCCGAAGCATCAAGCACCTTTCAAGCACTTCATCAAGCTTCCAAAAGGACACTATTTCTTTAGTCTGAAGAGGGCTTCATCACCGGTGAAGAGGTGCTTCACATAAGGAATTTTTTTTGAGCTTACAAAAGGGTTTTATAGCTTAAAAATTCTTCACAAGCATTCAAGAATTTTCACACCAAGCATATCATGAAGATGATAGAGAGTGATCACTATGAAGAGTTCATTAACAACCTGCTGAAGGAGCATAAGAAGGATGAAAATAATGAAGACTATAAATGCTTTCGACATGAAAATAAGGAGAAAAAAGACATCAACAACCATGAAGACATCCAAAAAGATGACATGCAGTACAACCACGAAAACGACTATGGAGGTGATGACAAAGGCACCTATTCAAGGGGAGTACATGAAAATGAAGATGATGTAGCAGAAAAAGAAGAATGGGGTGAGGATTTAAAACCCTATGAAGACACGAATAAATGTATCTCCCATTTAAGAGGGCTCCATAGAGCCTGAATGGCATAGAAGTTGATAGTCATAGAGTGTTTGTGGTATATGAATGAATGAGTGCCTGAGTGGCATAGAGCCTATGTGGCATATAAATGAATGAGTGTCTCTCATAGCCCTAAGCCCAAGGGGAGGGTTGTTGGGAATGGGCTTCGACCTAGGATCCCGGCCTTCTTTGTGAACCTTTCCTAGGAATAATGATGTTTTGTATCCATGAGACTTCCCTCTTGTCTACTGGGCATCCTAGGTGGCCTAAGGCATGTGTAGCATGGCCAAGAGTAGCCCAAGTCATAGTATACCCCATGAGGTGTCTTTCTAGACATGGTAAAATAATTTCGGAAGAGTTATGAGCCTAGAAAATCTCCCTAAAAGAGAGGCCACGAGTTCTTGAGCTTATCTTAAGCTCCTTATGATGTTATCCATGATGCCAAATAATATTCTCTCTCACATCCTATAGAAATATCTCAATTGTACTCATTTTTATGAATTGAATCAATCACTTTTGTGCCTAAACTCTACTCTATTACTATTGTGCACTCATTGTGTGCTTAAGTGTTAATTAGCATGTCATTACCATGAATGCTTCTCTCCCTTGTCCTCCCTAATCCCATCAAGTGGTATCAGAGCAGCCGACTGTTCATAGCTAGGCCTACTAGTCTCTCTATTTGATCATCATTAGTTTCCTTGATCGATATGCATTAGCTTAAAATTAGGTGATTAATAAAACCTCCCCCTAATCAACACTTGAGATATGAGCATGCTCCACTACTGATGGTGGTTAGGTGAGAGATAGAGATGATTTCTTGGACACTACTTTGACAATTTTTGCATTCACATTAACTAGATTGCATGGTTTTTCATTTATCCTTAACCAGTTTCTCGTTTGCATTAATTAGTTTCACAAAATTTCATCAGCTCCAGCTCGTGAGATTGAATTTCGGAGAGATTAGGCCCCAAGATCTCCCTCCTATTTAAAGGTGTGTGTAGAGTTTTGTGTGTGTGTGTGTGTGTAGGATTGTTGGAGTTGGTTCTCCTTATCTATATTTGGAGCTCTCAACAAGCAAGCCCACCACCATTGTTGGCTAGCCTAATGTGGGTAAGCTATTGTTTGCTTTAAGGGTGTGGGATCGAGCCCATTTTTAGGAATGGCACCCACTAGGCGTACTTCAAATTTTAGTCAATTTTGGCTTAATCAACTAGCGGGTCTGCAAGGACCTAGTCCCATGCCAACACCTTATATTGCTCGGATGCCAAGCTATATCCAATGCATACTATGGTCGGATCGGCTCTATAACAATTTGTTTCTCATGACCGCCTTCCACCCACAATTGGGGGATCCTATATGCCACCCAACTCCAAGCTCTACCCGCTAACTAAGCCCACTATCCCATGGCTCTATTGTTCTTCAAAAATTAATAACAATTTAAGAGTGCAATCTTGCAGCCGTTCTCATCTGCAGCAAAGCCGAAGCATCAAGCACCTTTCAAGCACTTCAAAGCAATCAAGGTTTCAAAAAGACAGTATTCGTTTAGACTAAAGAGGGGCTTCATTGCCGGTGAAGAGAGGTGCTTCACATAAGGAAATTTTTTTGAGCTTGCAAAAGGGTTTTAAAGCTTCAAACATTCAAGAAGTTTTCACACCGAGCATATCATCATGATGATAGAGGGAGAGCACTATGAAGAGTTCATTGACAACCTAAATGAGCATAAGAAGGATGAAATAATGAAGACCATGAAGGCTATCGACATGAAGATAAGGAGAAAGAAGACACCAACAACCATGAAGACATCCACGAAGATGACATGCAGTACAACCACATCAATGACTATGGAGGTGATGACAAAGGTTTCTATTTAAGGGGGACATGAAAATGAGGAAGGTGTAGCAGAAAAAGAAGAATGGGACGAGGATCCAAAACCCTATGAAGACACAAGGGAATGAATGAATGTATTAACCATTTAAGGGGAGGCTCCAAAGAGTCTGAGTGGCATAGTGGCATAGAGCTTGACTGACATAGTTAGAGCGTGTGTGGCACATGAATGAATGAGTGCGTGAGTGGCAGAGAGCCTATGTGGCATATAAATGAATGAGTGTGTCTCTCATAGTCCTAAGCCCAAGGGGAAGGGTTGTTGGGAATGGGTTTTGGCCTATGATCCTGGCCTTTTTTGCGAGCCCTAGGCATGTGTAGCATAGCCAAAAGTAGCCCAAGTTATAGTATACCCCATGAGGTGTCTTCCTAGACATAGTAAAAGCATTTTGGAAGAGTTATGAACCAAGAAAATCCCCCTAAAATAGGGGCCACAAGTTATTGAGCAGATCTAAAGCTCTTTATGATGTCATCCATGATGCCGAATGAGATGTTTTCTCACATCCTGTATAAAGATCTCATGTCAGGACAAGGGCAAGGCCAGGGAGTCATGGACTCGGCCAGGGGCTAGACTAGGTAGTGTGGACAAGGGAATCCGGCTAGGGCAAAGGGCTAGGAGCTTGCCTATATATTGGGAGGTTGGGAGGTGGATTCCATGCTCTAGTCACCCCATGCATTACAATGGTATCAAGAGCAAGGTCTATTCTAGGCAAGTGGGTTGGGTCGTGGACCTCCGCTTTTAGCATGCAAATGCAAACCTAGAGGGAGAAGGAGATTGGAGGTGGGCATGGCCTCCTGCTAAGCAACAAAAAAAATCTAACCAAAGCAGTGTGTGCAGGCTGGGGCTTGTGCCGAGGAGGGAGCCAGCTCGACCTCCGCCATCTCTAGCGTCGCCGACCTCGACGGGTTCGCACTGCCCTTGCGGTCGATTCACGTCTCTTCGGCGACCCGTTAGAGCACCACGCAGGGTACTCGGAGCCTCCTTGTCTAATCGACGGCCTGCAACGCCATAGCCATTCACAGTGAGTGGTTTTTTCACACTTGCTTGCCCTAAGGTCCAAAAATTTCCCACCCCAGCACACCCTTACGAGACGAAAGACATCTCGGCATACTGCAAGGGAGTCACCGACTCGATTCACAGCATCTTGGTCAGCAAAGGCAACCGTCAATTTCTCCTTCCTCCTTCCAAACTACAAAAGTTGCCGCATCGCATGAACATTCGTTGACGACGACTCTTTCACATCAGTCTCCAACACAATTCCCAAGGCTAATTATCGACTATGGTGCCAATTACAGTTACGGGATTCTTTTTTGACTCGAGGTATTTTTCTTTCTATTCCTTCCACTGCACGGTGTCATCATGGATTCAGATATCAATATGAATTTTGATTTTGAGCATCATACGCCTGATCCTGCCCGTGATGGCTCGCGGTCGGATGCTCTCACGGAGAGTGCCCGCGACACTACAGTGGGTGACGACGCTTATGAACTGCTCGATATTCAAGAATTTTGTGCACTTCAGACATGCATATTAGTAATGGACGGAAATTTTGCATCTTTAAATGAAAACGTCACTAAATTATCTACGTTAGTGATACAATTTATGCAGCAGCAGTCCAAGGGCCCTGTTGACACACACATGCATGAGCAGGCTGCTACACAGGGGCAAGGTCCTTCTAATCATGGACAAGGTCCATCTCCAGATTCTTTGCACACTCTCACTGCAAAGGAAGTGGATGAGTTGTTGAGAAACACCAAACCACCGACTTTTAAGGGAGAAGACCGAGATCGCAATAAGGATGCAGTGAATATCTTTCTAAGCAAGTGGGATGGAATTCACGCCTTACGACGTACTCCGGACGCAGTCAGAGCACTGCAAACATTCTTAACTCTGGAAGGCAAGGCCTACAAGTGGTGGATGTCTCTCAAGGAGAAGAATATCATACCACACAGTTGGGCAGCCTTTGAGGCTATGTTTCACAAAGAATTATTGCCTACAAATGAAGCAGATTGGAATTGAATGGCTTGGGACACGTGTTCCATGCGCCAACATCCATCATTACTTGAATATATCTCTCACTATCGAGATGTTATCCTCAAGTTGGAAGGACTAGACACCTTTCAACAAGTACGTGGGTTTATCTGCGGTATGATACCAAAGCTTAAGAAGCACGTCAAGACTCAGGACCCTAAAACACATGAGGAGGCCATAGTGAACGCACACATTCATGATGATCCATATGAAAAGAAATCACATAATAATCACATGCCTGCTAATACACATGGTAATACACGCACACAGTATGGGCACAATAATAGGAAATTTATAGTAGCCAATTCTGAAGCAGCTAAAAAACCCAAGGGGTCCCGTGGTCCTCTCTCTCCTGAGGACTTTGATAAGGCTAAAAAAGAGAAGTTATGTTTTCATTGCTTGGGAAGCGGTCAAGGCAAAAAGGATTGTCCCAAGGGGAAATCTGTTGCTCATGGCAAGGAGAAAGCAGTGCACACAGTGCAACTGCTGCCTCTTGAGTCTTCCTCACAATTCTCTACAATGGAAGTAACACACACCGAGGTGGTGCATGAATGCTGTCTCACAGCTTCCATGTGGCAACAGACCTTTGGACCACATTAGTTAGTACGTATGCACGGATCTCTGCAAGGGCACAAGGTGCGCATCTTGGTAGATGACGGTGCTACTCACAATTTCATTAATTATGGATTAGTGAAAACACTCAAATTGTCTCAAACTCCGAGTTCCCACCGCTACAAGGTAGCAATGATGAATGGATATGATGCCAAAATCTGGGATACTCAAGTTTGAGTTGTACCGTTGGAAGTACAAGGCTACTCCACATCCTTGGATTTTCAGGTTCTGAACATGGAGAGGGCAGACATGGTCCTTGGTAGGGAATGGTTGCATAGCCTAGGACCATCACTAAAGCGTAGCTATGAGCACAACAACTTGATGTTTGAATCCCATGGCGTACATGTGTTGTTGTTAGGAGAGAAGGATGTGCCTTCTTCACCATTGATATGTACAACTGAGTTTATGCAGCTCGTTTCTGATAATGAAATAGATCAAGTTTTCTTGTGTTACTCATTGTCTCATTTTCTCTCTAACATTGAATCTGTTGAACATTCCTCAACGTCGCATGCTTCTCTCTCATCTCTTCCACCAACGGCTACTTCTCAACAAGCAAAGGTTGCTATCAATTTAAAAAAATTCTTAAAGGAATTTCACGATGTTTTTCCTAATGATTTGCCATCAGGATTACCGCCGACACGATCGGTGCAACATAGCATCGATGTGGTTGCAGGCAGTAAACCAATCAATAAACCACCCTACCGCATGAGTTACTCTGAAGCTGCCGAGGTGGAATGTCAGCTTGCTGACTATCTTAGCAGAGGGTTTATCCAACCCAGTTCTTCACCATGGGCTTCTCCTATCCTATTACTGAAGAAAAAAGACGGTAGTATGTGCATGTGCGTAGACTACTATGGCTTAAATGCGATTACTGTTAAGCACAAGTACCCATTGCCACGTGTTGATGAGTTGTTCGACAAGCTCACTCATGCTCGTATTTTTATGAAAATAGACTTGCGGTCGGGGGTTATCACCAAGTACGTATTCGACTTGCTGCTATACCCAAAATTGCATTCCGAACAAGGTTTGGACACTACGAGTTTTTGGTTATGCCTTTTGGGTTAACCAATGCGCCCGCAACATTCATGACACTTATGGATAGTGTCTTGAAGCCGTAATTGGGCAAATTTGTCATCCTTTTTCTCGACGACATTCTAGTATACAGTGCTTCTGAAGAAGAACACTTACAACATCCGAGGCAGGTGTTCGAATTGTTACGAACAAATCAATTATATGCCAAGGAATCTAAGTGTGATTTTCTGAAGAAGGAAATTCACTATCTTGGGCATGTTATTTCAGCTATTGGACTACACATGGATCAATCCAAACTGGATACCATTCGGCAATGGCCATCTCCTAAAAATCTGGAAGAGTTACAGACTTTTTTAGGATTTGCAATCGAAGGTTCGTTAAAAACTATGCTACTATTGTTGTTCCCATGACGGACCAATTGAAAGGCAAAGGCAAAGCTTTTCGGTGGAGACCCGCTCAACAACATAGTCTTGATACGCTCAAGGATGCATTAGCTACAACTCCAATTCTAGCTATTGTAGATCCTTTGAAACCATTCGTTTTGGAATGGATACGAGTGACCGTGCTATTGGAGCAGTCCTACTACAAGAAGGGTGGCCAATTGCATTTGAAAGCAAGAAGCTTGATTCAACACAACAGAATTACTCTGCTTATGAACGAGAACTCTATGCAATAGTGTCTGCATTGAAAACATGGAGACATTATTTGTATGGCGCTCAGTTTGAGATTCTGTTTGACCATGAAAGCATTAAATGGTTTACACAACAAACGGATTTGAAGGGTCAAAAAGCCAAGTGGGCTGAGATTCTTCAGAAATATGACGCAAAGCTCTGGTATCGTAAAGGACGATACAATGTGGTGGCTGATGCTCTTAGTCGTATGCCTGAGATCAATTTCTCTTGTTCACGGAACTTCATAGTGACTTTTTGGATTCTCTAAAGGGCAAATATGAGCAAGATGACGCATACTCCAAAGTGTGGAGCCATGTGTAAATGAGGGATCCTTCTCACTCCAATGTTGGTAGTGTACCGTGAACCTCCACACAGTTCTCCTCTATCGAGTGATGAACTACAGTGAATGGAAAAATTTTACCATCGACAATGGGTACGTACTCCATAAGGGGAGAGTTTGTGTATCGACGGACACAGACATTCGGCGCCAAATCCTTTATGAATGTCATGGCAGTCCAAGTGCAGGGCACTCGGGTATTAGAAAGACTTATGCTCTCGTACGATGACAATTTTACTGGCCAGGTTTACATGGTTTTGTTCAAGATTATGTCTTGCATTGCCAAAAATGTCAAGTTAACAAAGCAGAGTGCCTAAAAGCAGGAGGACTCTTACATCCTTTGGAGATTCCCAATGGTAAATGGGAAAGTATCTCTATGGATTTTATTGTGGGTTTACCAACCACTGTACGAGGTCATGACTCAGTATGGGTGGTCGTAGACTCGTTGACGAAACTATGTAAGTTTATTCCAACCAAATCGACGATTAAGACTCCAGAATTAGCCAAGTTATTTGTGGACAACCTATACAAGTTGTATGGTTTGCCAAGTAACATTGTCAGTGATCATGATCCCAAGTTTAACAATCATTTTTGGAGGTTTGTGTTTAAACGATTGGGTATACAACTAAACCTCAGTACAGCCGATCATCCAGAAACGGATCGTCAAACTGAAGGAGTTAACCAAGTGCTAGAGGATATGCTACGCGCATACGTTAGCAAGAAACAAACTGACTGGGAAGAATATCTACCTCTTCTTGAGTTTGGTTACAACAGTGCTAAGCATGTCATGACTGGATTTAGTCCTTTCATGCTCATGTATGGTTTTCAACCTAGGTCACTTGTTACGGTGGGGTTGGCAATCAAAAAACTCCAACAGGTCAAGGATTTTCTCCAAGACCACATGGATATGTTGAAACTCGCTTGTCAGAACGTTCGACAAGCGCAGGATCGGTATAAGAAGTACGCTTATGAGAAACGTCGGCAAGTTACCTTTGAGGAAGGGGAGGAAGTATTTTTACGTGTGCCAAAGCATTCAGAAAGTCTAAAAACTGGGCCAACACCTAAATTATCTCCACGATATTGTGGACCTTTCAAAATACTCAAGCGAGTGGATGATCGTGCTCGTATTCATCCAGTGTTTCATGTAAGCCATTTACGTAAGCGGTTACATGGGGATGAAAATGTCATTGACCAACAAATTCTAGTCGATTTCATTGAACCTCCTACCTTATCGCATGAACCTGAACGAATTCTTGACTATCATGATTTACGTACGCGTCATCATGTACGTTGACAAGCTTTGATTAAGTGGAAAGATCGACCTGAGGAAGGTGCCACTTGGGAAAACATTAGTGCTCTTAAGAAGAAGTTTCCCACTTTTTTTTTCGAGGACGAAAACTCTTCCTTAAGGGGGGAGTAATGTCAGGACAAGGGCAAGGCTAGGGAGTCATGGACTGGATCAGTGGCCAGACTAGGCAGTGTGGACAAGGGAATCCGGCTAGGGCAAAGGGCTAGGAGCTTGCCTATATAGTGGGAGGTTGGGAGGTGGATTCCAGGCTCTAGTCACCCCATGCATTATAGCTCATTTGTACTCATTTCTATGATTTGAATCAATTACTTTTGTGCCTAAACTTTACTCTATCACTATTGTGCAATCACTATGTGCTTCTCTCCCTTATCCTTCCTAATCCCGTCAAGTGGTATCAGAGTTGACGATACATACTTATGCCTATTAGTCTCTCTATTTGATCATTGTTAGTCACCTTGATCAATATCATTAGCATATAGCTAGACCATTATTAAAACCTCCCCCTAATCATCATGAGCATGCTCCACTACAAATGGTGATTAGGTTGGAAGAATGATGTTTTGTATTCATGAGACTTCCCTCTTGTCTACTGGGTATCCTAGGTGGCTGAAGGCATGTGTAGCATGGCCAAATGTAGCGCAAGTCATAGTATACCCCATGAGGTGTCTTCCTAGACATAGTAAAAGCATTTTGGAAGTGTTATGAACCTAGAAAGTCTCCCTAAAAGGTAGACCAAGAGTTCTTGAGCTCATCTTAAGCTCCTTATGATGTTATCCATGATGCCATATGAGATTTTTTCTCACAAAGAGCTCATTTGTACTCATTTCTAAGAATTGAATGAATTACTTTTGTGCCTAAACTCTACTCTATTACTATTGTGCAATCAATATGTGCTTCTCTCCCTTATCCTCCCTAATCCCATCAAGTGGTATCAGAATTGATGGTTCATACCTAGGCCTATTAGTCTCTCTATTTGATCATCATTAGTCACCTTGATTAATTTGCATTAGCATATAACTAGATCATTATTAAAACCTCCCCCTAATCACCACTTGGCATATGAGCACGCTCCACTACAAATGGTGATTAACTGAGAGATAGAGATGATTTCATGGGCACTATTTTGATAATTTTTGCATTCACATTAACAAGATTGCATGGTTTTGCATTTATTCTTGACTGCTTTTTCTTTTGCATTGATTGGTTTCACAAAATCTCATCAGCTCTAGCTTCCATATCCTCCCTGATCATTGAATTTGGATGAGATTAGGACCCCTAATATCCCTCATATTTAAAGGTGTGTGTGTGTAGTTTTCTTTTTGTGTGTGAAGGACTGCCTAAGTTGGTTCTTATTATCTATATTTGGAGCTCTCAACAAGCAAGCCCACGAGAATTGTTGGCTAGCCTAATTTGGGTAAGCTATTGTTGGCTTTAAGGGTGTGGGCTCGAACCCATTTTTATGGAAGGAACCTACTAGGCGAACTTCAAATTTTGGTCAATTTGGGCTTTATCGACTAGCAGGTCCACAGGGACATAGTACCATGCCAACACCTTTTACTGTTCGGATGCCAAGCTATATCCAATGCATACTATGGTTGGGTTTGCTATGTAAACAATTGTTTCTCATGATTGCCTTCCACCCCAGAAGAAGGCTATCCCGTGTGCCATCCAATTCCAAGCCTTGCCCCTAACTAATCACACGGCCCTTGCCTTCCACCCCAGAAGAAGGCTATCCTGTGTGCCATCCAATTCCAAGCCTTGCCCCCTAACTAATCACACGGCCCTTTTGCTCTTTAAAGCTCAATACCAATTTAAGATAGTAGTCTCATAGCCGTTCTCACCCCCAGCAAAGCCAAAGTATCAAGCACATATCAAGTACTTCAAAGCAATCAAGCTTCCAAAAGGGAATTATTCCTTTAGTCTAAAGAGGGACTTCACTATCAATGAAGAGGTGCTTCACATAAGAAAAGTTTTTCAAGCTTGCAGAAGGGTTTTAAAAGCTTCAAAATTCTTCACAAACACTCAAGAAGTTTTCACATGAGCATATCATGAAGATGATAGAGAGCGAGCATTGTGAAGAGTTCATTGACAACTTGAAGGAGGAAAAGAAGGATGAAAATAATGAAGACCACGAAGGTTATTGACTTGAAGATAAGGAGAAAGAAGACATCAACAACCATGAAGACATCTATGAAGATGACATGCAATACAACCACGACAATGACTATGGAGGTGAGGACAACGACACTTATTGAAGGGGAGGGCATGAAAATGAAGATGGTGTAGCAGAAAGAGAAGAATGGGATGAGGATCCAAAACCCTAGGAAGACACAAATGAATGAATGAATGTATTTCCCATTTAAGGGGAGGCTCCATAGAGCCTGTGTAGCATAGAACCTCTTTGGCATATGAATGAATGAGTGTTTGAGTGGCATAGAGCCTATGTGGCATATAAATGAGTGAGTGTGTCTATCATAGCCCTAAGCTCAAGGGAAGGATTGTTGGGAATAGGCTTTGGTCTATGATCTAATGATATTTTGTATCCATTAGACTTCCCTCTTGTCTACTGGGCATCCTAGGTAGCGTGAGGCATGTGTAGCATGGCCAAAAGTAGCCCAAGTTATATTATACCCCATGAGGTGCCTTCCTTGACATAGTAAAAGCATTTTGGAAGATTTATGAGCCTAGAAATTCCCCCTAAAAGAGAGGCCACGAGTTCGTGAGCTGATCTAAAGCTCCTTATGATTTCATCCATGATGCCAAATGAGATGCTCTCAAGTCCTATATAAAGAGCTCCTTTGTACTCATTTCTATGAATTGAATCAATCACTTTTGTGCCTAAAATTTTCTCTATTACTATTGTGCAACCATTGTGTGGTTAAGTGCTAATTATCACACCATTAGCATGAATGATTCTCTCCCTTATCCTCCTTAATCTCATTAAGGGAATTGCTAAGAGTAAAAAATATTTTTAATTTTCATACTCAATTTGAGGGATTTGGAATGACCTTAGAGGATATGGCAAAGTAGAAAATTATTGCAAAGAGAACAAAGGAAACACAACTCTTCCTATGGAGTATAATGATGTCAAAACCATGGGAGTACTAGACAATGTGCATGGCATTGCCATAGCCACCAAAAGGTATGGGAAACTTGTGGTAGACAATCAATAAGGTAAACAAGAATGAAA
Source organism: Adiantum capillus-veneris (assembly GCF_014529385.1). Classification (NCBI taxonomy): domain Eukaryota; kingdom Viridiplantae; phylum Streptophyta; class Polypodiopsida; order Polypodiales; family Pteridaceae; genus Adiantum; species Adiantum capillus-veneris. The sequence continues at coordinate 109,261,477 of NC_140960.1, forward strand.
CTACAATTGGAAAATGGTCACATTGAACGACCAATGAGATTATTGAAAAATGTGATAGTCATATCTTATGGCATTGGCTATCAACATACTTTTGCCATTGTAGATTTTGAAAAGAATTTAAACTATGGGATCTTTTTGGGATGACCTTGTATGAGATAGGTTCAATTAATCCAAGATTGGAGGAATAAGTACTTGGATTTGAAGCAAGTAGGATTAGTTACAAGAGTGAACCCGAAAGATCATTCTTACAAGAATTTCCTAAAGACACACATCCAAGAATTTGATTCAAAGACTTTTGCTAAAACTAAATTACCATTATGGTTGATCGAAGACACTCCTATTTGGATATGTGGGGCTTCAAAAAGCATTAGTTTGAAGTTAGAAGATTGTATCTTGGATTGAGATGTAAACGGTACAATTTATGTGCTATAACTTTTGCCTAGACACCTATTTGAGCCATTTGAGTGGACTCAAATATTGACTACCATGGATGTTTGTGTCAATGAGTCCACACCCACATTATTATGTTATGAAGTGGTCTACTACATTATTTTTATCCAAATGGTTCCCATTGTGTAGCTTGAAGATCAACAAGTTTTCTTTGACCATTACTATGATGCTATGAATGAGCTAGGAGAGAAAACAATGACCATAGAAGAGTCAGACTCCAAAAAAGAGCATGTAAGTGTAAATTTTCTATTACAAGAATTCATGGAAGATTGAATAAGTGGTTGTCAATTATGCAAATATAATCTACCACTAACCAATAGTCTTTTAGAAAGAAGGCATGGTCAAGCATCAATAGGACATTGATGAAGCTTAAGAAGAGGCTCACATTCAAGTATTGAAGAGAAAAGTAGCAATGCGCCTGGCCCAAAGAACTCATTCCAGTGAACATGTACATGTTTAAGCTTTATAATTTACTGAAGCCTTACCAGAAGGTGAGGTAGAAATAGATGATGAATGGCTAGATGGGCTTGATATGAGAATCATAGTGACATTAAAAGATGGAGTTAGAGTCAATTCCTTAGTAGATACAGGTGCTACAATCAATGTTGTAAGCGATTCCACTTACAAGAAGGCCACTACACAACCCTTGGACTATTTCCAAGGCAAAGTAAAAGTGTGTCACAAGGAATTCACTCTAACTCTGTGTATGATCAACATCAAACTTCTAGTACATGGATCTCCCTACCTGCACACGTTTATTTGCATCCCATATATGACGAAGACTCGCATTGGGAGTTTCCTAGATGCGAAGTACAAAGCTGTTTAAGATTGGGACTCTCTCTCAAGGGTAGACAATTGAAGGTTTTATTTGCCTACTATAAAGAGGAATGGAAGGTTGACCTACGAGCTTCAAAGTTGACAAATCGATGTCAAAGCACCACCTCCATCTTGAATGCTTGCCACAAGATCTACCGTCATCAAACAAGAATGCAAGGAACCATGCAATATTAGGTGCCAAAAGCTCAACTTCAGTAAAATCCTAAACAGATTTGGGTGCTCAAGATCTATTCTAGTAGTAGAGAAACTACATACAAGCCTAAAAGACCAACCTTAAATTCAAGAAGCAAACAAAGAGTACAACCACATAAGACCAAATGGATCTAGAAACCAATTTGGTGTCTAGACCAAATGGATATGGAAATCAAATAACTAGCTACCAACAAAGAAACCAATCAAGTCAACTTATAAGTGGGTGCCAAAGCTTCAATTCTACAATCAACAACCAATCTCTTAATTGATTGATCAATAGAATCGAGATGATTGATCAACCATCAACCATCTTGGAGCATCTAAGCACATTCTTTGATCGACTATCAAAGAATGTGCTCAAATGCTCCAAGATCTTCTATCTAAGAGAAATAACAAGCAAGAAGCCTTGACATAAAAAACCCTTGAGAAATCTACACAAGACCCCACTCTTGCATAGCGTCGTGTTTTGCGATGCATTGACATCACAAGCATGGTAGAGCCAATTTCGGCTATGCATAGACATGATTTTTCAACCCATGCACAAATATACTCGGACTACACATTGTCATCCCAGAGGACTCTAAATATGAGAAGGGGAGGTATTTTGAATTTTGACCCAACGACATTAAAAAATCTATAAAAGGGGTAATGTTTGAAGAGTCAGTGAAGTGTTTATATGTTCACATATTACTTTTCGTGCAAACTCTACTTAAAATGCCCTTCTAAATGCAAAGAATGGGAAACATGCAATATAGCAATCCCTAGGTGTGTATTTTTAATGTAAATGTCAATAAAAAAAGTTAAAAACTTTGTAATTTCTGCTTGTTTTGTGTGTTTTTGGCCAAAAAAGCAACCAAAATGGATAAATTAGAAAAATATGGCCAAGTATGATATTTACATGTGTTTTCTTGATTTTTGGCTTGGATTTCTATTTCTGGTTTGGATTTGTAATCTTCTTTTAAATTTTTCAACAAAAAGATTGAAAAAAATAAATAAATAGCAAACAAACTCAAATTGAGGAACAAAAGTTATGAGGAACTAGCACGTCAAATCTTGTTCAATTCTAGCGATGGTGACGAGAAGCCTAAATGAGGCTCATGGTGCCAATTTTACAAAATCTCAAAAACGAGCAAATAGAATCCAAATGGAGAAATTTTGAAAGAAAAGTGTGATTCACGACTTACTGGGACTAACTGGGAGGTATGAGAGAAATCAAGTTGTGGGGCACAAATATGTATATACTAGGTAGGCCGAATAGAGTCTCATTTGAGAGAGCTCCCGGTCGGAGACTCATTTCTATGTGCAATTTCGAGGTTCTAGCGAGCCTTATGGGACACTATCTTGTAGAGACGTGAGGGGCTCAATACATTCATCACCAATAGCTACCCAAAAGAAGAGGACGATGAAGTAAAAATTACAAGAGTCTCCATCCTACTAGTTGGAGGAAGAATCTATCGGGGTAGCCAAGAAGACTTATGCTAGAGAAGCATAACTAAAGGAGCACCATATGGTTATCTTTCACAAAATATTCAGAAATGTGGATAACCAGGCAATGGAATAATAGCTTCTACCCAAGGGAATTTATGATGTGGCAAAAGCACCAAAAACTAGAGAAGCGAACTGTAGATTGGGATTGCTTTCATTCTACAAGGTACAGTGTGAAGCCCTAGGGAATTGCTCATAGAATCCTCCTCCCTATCTCCCTATTTATAGACCCTTGGCCTTATAGGATTCACTGCCCACTAGCAGTCGGCCCTTGGCCCAAGTCCTTGACCCCCCAGGGTTGCCCTTGGCATGACATTACTCCCCCTTTGGAGAAGTGTTTTAGTCCTTAAAAACAGAAGTGTGAAACTTCTTCTTAAGAATACTAATGTTTTCCCAAGTGGCACCTTCTTCAGGTCAATCTTTCCACTTTACTAAATCTTGTTGACATACATGAGGACGCGTACATAAATCACGATATTCTAAGATTCATTCAAGTTCATGTGGTTGGGCAGGAGGTTCAACGAAATGAACCAAAATTTGTTGGTCAATGACATTGTCGTCCCCATGCAAGCGTTTACTTAAACGACTAACATGAAATATTGGATGAATACAAGAGTGTGTCGATAGTGAGAGTTTGTAGGCTCTCGCTCACCAACTCGCTTGAGTATCTTGAAAGGCCCACAGTATCTCAAAGATAATTTAGGTGTTGGCCAAGTCTTCAGACTTTTTGAGTGCTTTGGCACACACAAAAATACATCTTCCCCTTCCGTGAAGGTAGCTTGCCAATGTTTCTCATCAACATACTTCTTATACCAATCTTGGACTTGTTGAACATTTTGATGACCCAGTTTCAACATATCCATATGGTCTTGGAGGAAATCCTTTACCTGTTGGAGTTTTTTAGTTGCCAACCCCACCGTAACCGGTGACCTAGGTTGATGAAAACCATACATTAGCAAGAAAGGACTAAATCCCGCCGTTACATGCTTAACACTCTTGTAAGAAAACGCAAGAATAGGTAGATACTCTTCCTAATTTGGTTGCTTCTTGCTAACAAATGATCGTAGCATATCTTGTAGCACTTGATTGACCCTTTTAATTTGATCGTCCGTTTTAGGATGATCTATTGTACTTAGGTTGAGTTGTGTACCCAATCGTTTAAACACGGATCTTCAAAAATGACTGTTAAACTTGGGATCACGATCACCCACAATGTTACTTGGTAGTCCATACAACTTGTACACATTATCCACAAATAACTTGGCTAGCTTTGGAGTTTTAATGGTTGACTTGGTTAGATTAAACGTGCATAGTTTAGTCAACCGGTCTACGGCCACCCACACCGAGTTCACACCTTGAACAGTGGTTGGTAAACCCACAATAAATAGCATAGAGATATTGTACATGTGGTGTGAAATGCTTCGTAAGCTATCAACTTCATGAATTTGCATGCTGCTCCAAGTAAACCTTTGCTAAACACTAGGGCCCATAACACCTAGTGTGCGTGCCTTTAGCAAAAAAAGTACTCGAACCTACATTTTCATGATTTTAACTGCCAATGCGTATGGTGAATGTTATTTTATAGCACAATGGGTAAATAACGCATTGTAATCACTTGAAAGCCTTGCTAAACCATTGGACCATAAGAGATTGTGAAAAATAATCACATCTAGGTACCAACCATGAAACATTTTCATTAACAAAGCATAGCCTTAATATAAGTGTAAACAACCATCCATCAATGTTGTTTACAATACTCATAACCTCAACAAGTTTAAACTCATAACCTCAACAAGTTTGTACTTAGTACTCAATAATTTCTCGCCACTCAAATTGTTCTTGATATTGTGTGCTCAAAATGGTCAAACCAATGGATGTGACCAACACCTAGGGACTCTGTCATGACACATCATTAGGAAACGGGCGACAATGTCAGTCCTAGGGACTCATATTCTCCACATATCGAATATGTCTCAAAAAATGATGTCAGGAAAAGTGACATCTAGCAAGTACGAGATGTACTAGTGTGTGGAGATAATTGCAAACACTCAGCGACATGAGCAAGAGGGACACTCATATGCTTTACTCCACACTGGCTAAACCTAACTTTTTGAGTCCTCGGATCATGTTCACACCTTGTGACTAACAACATGTGCGAAACAGAGTTCTACCATGTAGATCTATAATTGTTTGAATAGGAGACAAACTCATCATGATATCCTAATGAACAGGTAAGAGAGAAAGTCACACTACTTTCCCAAAATGCTATGCTCTTACATGACCTTTGTCGTGTGACTGGAGAGCAAATACATCCCACTTGTAGAGCGTAACCAAACATAACCAAATTGGATACTTATGATGAGGTCGAAAATAGGTTACACTTACCCAGATGGCTACTGTATCTTTCCACTTGGAAAGATATATGACCAAAATTCCCTTGACCTTGTGAACACTAAAAATGGAGATTAGGGAAGATAAAGAAATTTAAACAGTTAACCGTGGGTGTTGTCTCGACAATCCAAACCCCCTGGTTTGAACTTGGCAGTCCAAATCCCTAGGTGAGGGTCTAGAAAGAACTTATGAACTACCCTTTGGCAGATTTTAAACACCTTGCTTTGAAATTACACATGTAAAGAGACCAATAAATGACCAACAACATGTATAAATTGATTTATAAATCACAAGTGGGGTCATACCCCTAGAAACTGTGCTCCTAGAGATACATCCAGTGCCTAGAAACACGAGATCCTTTCAAGTTGGAATCATATTCACAACTGGATATGTGCTAGACATAAAAGTGTATAACCTTGGGTTCTGGTGGATAGTTGTGCTATCTGAAACACTTATCGCATCCATACACCATGGTATAGAGAGGCCAACACAAAAAAAACTCACCTTGATCTTCGCACTTAAAGTACGTGGTACAAAAGTGACACCCAGACCATCATTAATGACAGCACACTTGCTTATCCAGTATAAGTGATGGAAATTCAACAGGGTAGATCTAGTTGATTTTTAAAACAATCCCTAATGGATTACAAGTAGATGGCTCTTAACCATTCCAAAATAGATAGCGAATAGCCCTTTGAAAATAGATGGCTCTTAGCCTTTATGTCAATTTGAAATTAGTAATCAGTCTACTGATTGAATAGATGACTACTTATTTTTGTGGCATTGTTGCACTTTCTTGCTAATAGTCAGAGCTCTCTAGCTCATGACTATGCACAACCAAATCATGTATCAAAATCTGACTTAGAAGGTTATCATTAGTTCTTGAGAGAAAGAGAAAAGATGAAGAGAATGCTGGTTGAGGAACATTCCTTGAGTTACTATAGCATGTACCCTTTGCATATGATGTTGTGCATTGTATGCTTGGTTGGTAGCTTATCCGAGAAGCATATCACAGTCTACTTGTACGATGCTCTTGCAGAGAGAGGTAATGTAAGTCTTATCCTGATCCACTTACCTTGTATGTGGTCATGATTGTACCAAGGTGACTTAAGTATGGCATTTTGCTCGTGAATTAAGTCCTTGATGTAGGTTCCTTGTAGGGTTGTTTTTTGTTGACAATCACATAATAAACATAAATAAAAAATGTTTTAAGACATCAATAAATCACCTTGTCCTTGATAGAGTAGTCGGTGTTATAGTGGAAGCGTAAATAGTAATGAGATGTAATTATGTCTACCTCACTAGCATGCCGTGCATGCAGAGGTGAAAGCCCTTGGCGACAATACGGTCCCTACAAAATTGCACCGATAGTAGAAGTGCCTTGCACAATCGGTCATGGATACATTGCAATTCGCCGTTGTCATACTTAAATTGTGAGCTCATTTCCTCACTTTGACAAATTTCCACAGCTGTGTCACGCCAATGTCGTTGATTCAAAGTCAATGGAAGGATATTGGCGCGGGTTAGAAGCTTTGCTTCTCAAGAACGATGTCAAAGCACTTTGTTGTGTACAATAGGCAATCCTTGTCAACTTAAAGGTTAAAATGTAGGAAAATTAGAAAATTTGAAATTGTCTAACCTGGTTGTTATAATGTGACCAGTTGTCTTGAGTGTTCAAAATTAAAACTCGTTTGAATCTGGCTCATAGCCATATCTGCTGCTAGAGTAAGAATTGTATGATACGTCTTCTTGGCACTAATTGAACTAACCTACAAACACCTTGCAAAGTTTCCCATGTTTGTATGCTCATAGCATATTCCCAACTTTGGAACAATTATACATATTGTGGATGTTTTGCAAAGGTTAGAAATATCATTTAAGTTAAGCATACATTGCATATGTGACCATAGAAAGTCAATAGGAAACCCATCATTTAAGAAAAACATTGGCTGAAACATAGGGTTTATCCCTAAAAACATGATGTTTGGTCATAAACTAGGAAAGAAATATTTGAGACAAAAAGATTGACTAGGAAAGAATGTTTGTCAAACCTTCTAGTATGGTTTCTCTTAGAGACTCTACTTACAAGTAGTAATATTAGGTGGTAGTTGTCGTGGTGCGAGATGGTGCTTAGGGTGTACCGATGTCCTTGTGGTGGGAGTACGTCCAGGTTGGCCTAGAAAAATACTATGAACTTCTTACTTTGACATAGCATGAGACGATGTCCAGGTTGACACCACTGTTGTTGTGGTGGGGGTACATCCAAGTTGGCTCAATGAGATACTTGCCAAGCGGTATGGGATGCTCAGACTAGCAAAGGTTTTTAGATAATGTATATACAACTCTATTCTAGTTGTGCAAGTAGAATTTTTGAGAGGAACCTATTCAAAAGAGTGTCTTGCCGAAAACTAATCTAACTCCTTTGTTTTTAAAAGAATGTTTTCAATACTATTTGAAAGGCTGTTGGAATAAACACGTTGGAGAGGGGGAATGGGAAACACGATGGAGATTACTCAACTGAATGCCTATTGTCTTGACTATGGAATCATTCACTTGATCCCCAACTGTCCAAAAAACCAAAACCGAGTCATAATGATCACAATGAATGTCTCAGGGATCATTCAGCTACCCAATAGCTCAAAAAATGAAAATGCCATACCGGTTCCCATACCGATTCAAGTAGTTATGAGAGAGCAAGCTCAGGAGGAAGCTGTTGAAGATGCAAAGAGAGAGAGAGAAAACAAAAATTGACGCGAGTCTAGAGACGGATGAACCAAAAGATCAACACACACAAAACCAAAAGCAAAAGGAATACATGGAAAACTAGGAAGGCTAGGATGAAAGCACATAGGGAGCAAGCGAAGAAACCCCTAGATGAGGAGCTTACCCAAGCTAAAGAGAAGATAAGACAACATGAAGAAAAGGGTTGCACCTCCTATTACGCAGACATCTCAACCTCCAGAAGAACCATCCACAGAAAGTAAGTCTAGAAGTTCTAGTTCAGGAGGACCAGTCTTGGTAGAAAAAGTCAACGAACCCTTAGACTCCCTCCTAAAAGCCAATGACGCACGGCTCAAAAATAACCAGACCCAAGAAGAGAGATGGATTACTTATACATACATTGAATTAGAAAAGAAGAGGCTTGAAATGTGTCGAAAAATAATTCGAACAGCCCAACCTTTACTAGAACCGCTGGTTGAAAAACTTGAGGATGTGATCCTTGTCCCACCAACACCAGCAATCCCACAGAACTAGGAACTGAACCAGGAACGAATAGAGACAGATCAGGGTCACTAGCACGGACCAAAGCTCAAGGAACCATCATTAGAACCAAGGAGAGTATTGAATGCCACAGACAACTCTCCCGAGGGATTTCACTTAGCTATACCAGAGGGTTGTAAAGCAATAGATGGTCTTGATGGATTGTGGAAATAAGTCAAAGAGGCCAATGAAGCCAGTGAGCTAAGCAAACGTGTAAACTAGACTGGTGATGGAAGAGGAGTGTTTCTTCCACCAATAGAGGAATTTGAGGTTGGATCTCAAATGAATATAGAAGTGCGATTGTATTGGGGAGACCAAGGATATGTTTCATCTGTAGACAATAAACCCCATTCCTTGAGAACCTTACCCTCTTATACGGGCGAGCATGAAGCTAAATCAGACACCATAGCAATTTCATCACAATGACTATCTTCCAAAAAGGTCATCGATTCAAAAGGGCTAATAGATATTCTATCTACCCCAGTCACCTGTACGATAACGTTAGCCGAGTTGCTCAAAATAAGACCAAACATGTGGACTATTGTGGGTAAATGTCTAGAAAAGTTTGGCATAAAAGACCCAACAACTTAGATCAGGGAGGTGATCAAAGAGCTTGAGTGACCGCAACTAAACACTAGGCCAGTGCCATTAAACAAGGTCGGAGAATATTGCGAAGGAGAGGAAAAAAACACCACCATTCCCGTAGAATTCCAAAATTTCACCACAATGGCAATTCTATAATGTGGAGCTGGAGTAGCCATCGCAACCAAAGAATTAAAAAAAAAAGCAAGAAACCTGCTTTAAGAGCTACAAGAATGAAACTTCAGCTAGAAGATGGGTGTATGGAAAAACCCCTAGGGCTTTTAGAAAAGATGGTTGTGACATCTTGCAGTATTGAATACGAGCATACATTTGCTATTGTTGATTTTGGCAATAAAAATAGCTATGATGTCATATTAGGACGTCCATTCATGAGACAATTAAAAATGGTCCAGGATTGGGGTTATGACATATATATATGAGAATCTTGGAAACCACAACCAAAATAAACCTGAAAGACCATAGCTATAAGGATGTCACAAGAACACCTGTTAAAGAGTTTGATTTAGCTACATTAGCAGGATCTGAATTTCCAACATGGTTGGGTAAGTCCAAGCAACTATGGATGTGTGGAGCCTCAAATTGTAGAAGCTTGAAACGAGAGGAATGTATCCTAGAGAGAGCTATGGAGGATAAGGACTATGTCCCAAAACAATTTCCTGAAGAAGCATTAGAGCCACTAGGATGGGAACACATCTTGGCTACAGTAGATGTGTGCGCTGATCAAGACGGTCCAACAACAAAGTTTTGTGTAAAGATGGCTTTGATATCATTCCTTAGAGTCTGATCCAAGAAAATGAAGAGAACCAGGCATCAACAAGTTCCAGAGATGAAGAGCAAACAAAGGAATGTCACGAATCAAAAGACAAAGAAGAAGACGAGTTCTATGACTCTGTAGAATACTTGGAGCTTCAAGAGGATGCAGACAACAAAAATTTGGACAACCCAACAGGTGACATAAACGAAACCTTAACTAATGCACGAGTTCATGATTGTCCAAATCAAAGACCCAGGAACCAATGTCACTGCTACAAGAATAAAGTGCATCTAAAGATTTTGAAGTCCTTGATGGTGACGCAACCACAACAAGCACCCTCATGCGTGCCTCCTATACAGGAAGAAAAGACTCATCCAAGAAGAAGAAGACCATGTCATCAAGTGGCTAGAAGGGTCCTTCTAGAAACAACAATCCAAGAGCAAACAAATAGTAACTTTTAAAAACCAACTAAACCACATAGGGAAAGCACCGGATATCAACCTTGATGATGATAACAGCTCGACAAAAAGTGACAATGGAGAATCTTATGGTTTGGGGTTTGGGGTTCCAAAGAAGTTGATTCAAGCACAAAGAGGTCAGTTGTTCATTTGGATTTTGAAATGATTAAAGAATCAACTCTCGAAGTTTGAATCCCATCCGCAACCAAGCCTACAAGTGCTGAAGCAAAAACCGTTGCCGACTCACACAAAGACAAGGTGGATCCTGAAGAAGTCTCTTCAAACCCAGATGAAGCAGGGACAAGTATGGGTTCCCAAACGAGCATCAACAGCAAAACAACTAGTGATCACAAAGAAGTGGCCCCAAAGGAAACCAACAAAACTATTGTTACCGCATGCAGCTTGAATTCTTTCAACTCATGCTACGGTTATAAGTACAATTAAAAGAGAGCAAGTCACCCACTCGACCACTGCATGCTGCATAAGGCTTACAACTCTTTTGCAGATACGACAAACTAACCTCTTAGCAACAATCTAAGTCCATGGAGTCTACAAGGACTTCAACAGCTCGAGAAGCATAAACAGGTAAAGATGCAACAAAAAGGAGCTAACAAAGATTCAGATATGGAAGGGGAGAGTCATTCATTCAAATATCAAGAGCAGCAGTGGGCATGCTAACCTATCCACAAGTCAGCAAGATCAACATCTCCACCCACCACGACTATATAACCTAAACAAGAGAGGGGGATGTACATCAAACACGCATGTAATTCACACACACATGTAATTCACACACACACGAGAGAAAAAGAAAAGAGAGAAAAGAAAGAAAAAAGAAAAGGAGGAAGCAAACACAGATACACAAAACCAAATGACAGCCCAGGAGACAAAGTAAACGCAGAGGAAAAGCTTGAAAGCAAAGGAACAGAGGTCAACATATGGTCATCACTATGTTGGAAATCAAGATATGATCAGAGCACAATATTTGAAGTATTTGGAGTCCAAAAGTTGAAACAGCAGCCCTGCATGGTATAAACTCCAGACACCTCACAATGACTTATGATCACTACATACACACGTGAGGTGTCCAAATGAAGCATGCATAGCACCATAATGACCAACAAAGAGCCAGGAACCCAAAGATATGGTCACAACTCACCAAAGCACCAAGTGGTAGAAACCACGGTTGGTGCCACCCATCACCAAATTAGATTCGAAAGTACCTACATGTTCACCTTAGCCACTTCTCATGGTTCTTGTGTGAGTGATAAATTGCTTGTTCCTAATGCGTAGCCACTTCTCATGGTTCTTGTGTGAGTGATAAATTGCTTGTTCCTAATGCGTAGCCACTTCTCATGGTTCTTGTGTGAGTGATAAATCGCTTGTTCCTAATGCGTCTGCTAGCAACAATTCGTCTAGGAATTATGGTGATAAAGGCAAAAAGAAGACGTGTTGCCATTATTGTAAAGCTAATGATCATTTGATCAAGAAGTGTCCTAAGTTGAAGGCCAAAGAGGCTAAGAAGAAAGAGGCTGGTTCCACTACTAATGTTGGTTCAACTACAAATACAACTATTGTTGAGTCGTCTTTGAAAGGATACTGTGATGCTGATGTTGATGTGGAATGGGCTTTTGGTGCAAAGTGCACTTATGATCCTTCTGTCCATGATGCATGTTTGTCAATTGCTGTAGACGCTCAAGTGTGGTACTTTGACAGTGGTGCTACAAAGCACATTACCTCTCATCGTGACTTGTTTACCTCTCTCGAGGATGTCCCTCATGGGAATTCTGTCACTTGTGCCAACAATGCCTCTTATCCGGTCAAGGGAGTTTGAAGGATTGTGCTTACTACTGCAAATGGCAATTATTTCACACTTGTTGATGCACTTTATGTTCCTGGGCTAAAGAAGAATCTTTTGTCTGTATCTGCACTTGCTAGACTTGGACTTGTAGTCAAATTTGTGGATGACAAATGTACAATACATGATCTCAGTTTCAGTGATGAAATTGTTGCATCTGACATTTTGTGACGTGGGCTATATAAGCTCACTTTATATGACAAGTGTGGGATATTTTTTGCAAATGCAGTTGTGGATTCTAAGGCTATTTTAGATGCAAAACTTTAGCATGCACGTTTTTGGGCATCTGAATTTTGCCAATTTGCTCCGTTTGCAGAAATCAGATATGGTTGCTCCTTTGCCGCCTCTTGAAGCACCTCTCAAACATGTTTGTGAAGGCTATATTTTGGGTAAGATGCAGCGTTCGAAGTTTCCAATGGATGGTTCAGTTAGGGCCACATGCAGGTTGCAGCTTGTGCATAATGATGTTTGTGGACCCATGCAAACTCCGTCCTTGGGCAATTACCTTTACTTTGTGACTTTCATTGTACATTGCCCTTTATGCTCGGGGGGTGCACTATGTAATCATGTTAATGTATAATGTGAATTTGATAGGAGGGGTTTTAAAATATAAAAAAAAGGCAATTTAACAGGGATAGATTAAAATAAGGGGTTTTTATATTCAATTTTGAAAAAATCTTCTAAAATAAGGGGTCATTTTATTCTTTTAGACATGTTAAAAGAGGGGTTTTTTTAATACCCCACGAACGCACGTTATATAGGGGGTTACTAAACAGTGAACCCCCCGAGCTTATATGCCTCAACAAAATGGTGTTGCTGAGAGGAAAAATAGGTCACTTATGGAAATGGCACGATGTATGGTTAAGAGTCAAGCTTTGTCGCATTCGTTTTGGCTTGAGGCCATCATGTGTGCCCCTTATGTACTAAACAGGTGTCCTACAAAAGCTTTGTAGTATATCCATATGAAGCATGGCATGATAGAAAACCTTCTATTGAGCACATGCATGTTTTTGACTGTTTGACATATGCTTTGGTGCCACAAACACAGCGCAGGAGATTGGATGATAAGGCTGTCAAATGTATTTTTGTTGGTTAGAGTGCTGAAATCAAAGGTTGCAGGTTGTATCATTTGCAAATAAATAGTATCTTGGTCTCACGGGATGTTGTGTTTGTGAAGATTCTATTCAACCCTCGTTGTCATGTACTAGAGACAGTGATATAAGCTCACGTGACATTTATGACACTTTGTTCCTCTTTTCGGTGGTGGAAGTTCGAATGTAAATTCCAATGAGGCAAATGTACAGCCTGTGGGGGTTTTTGAAAATGTTACATATCAGGCTATTTCTGATGCAAATGTACATGATGTACTTGATGAGAAAAGGGCTAAGAATGAGCAGGTTAGAGGTATGCCTAAATGGCTAGTGCATACTTTGCATGATAGTAAATTGGATGCATTTTTGTCTAGTCGTACTCGTTCAGGTTCTCGCCATGCATCTTATGCATTAGATTGTTATGCTTTGATTGTGTCTAGCTTACATGATGTTCAAGAACCACTGTCTTTTAATGAAGCACATATTTAAGAAAATTTGATGGCTACCATCCAATCAGAATATGATGCACTTATAGAAAATGACACATGGATTTTATGTGATTTGCCTCCTGACAAAAAGGCCATTGGTACGAAGTGGGTTTACAAGTTGAAACGCAAGGCGGATGGTGAGATTGATCGCTATAAGGCTCGACTTGTTGCAAAAGGTTATGCACAACAAAAAGGCATAGTTTATGAAGAGACTTTTGCTCCCACTTGTCATATGACTACTATGCATTTTCTATGTGCAGTGGTAGCTCATTTTGGTCAAGATGTACATCAGTCAGACATTGTTAGTGCTTTCTTGAATGGTTACATATTTAGGAAGTTTATGTAACACAGCCGTGCAGTTTTATCATTAAAGGGCACAAAGAGAAAGTGTGCAAATGTAAGAAAGCTTTGTATGGGTTGAGGCATTCTCCTCGTGCTTGGTATGAGAAGGCTGACACTCATTTGGTCAAACGAGGCTTTCATAACAGCCCGACATAAAGCATATTGTATGTAAAGCGTGAGGGTGATGTACTTCTCATTGTCGTTCTCTGTGTGGATGATTTGCTAATCTTTGGACCAAATGAGAGCCATATTGTTGAATTTAAGGCTTATTTGAATGCTACTTTCAAGATGAAAGATTTGGGGATGTTGCATCATTACTTGGGTATACAATTTAAGCAGTGTGATGATGGTATTGCTTTGTGTTAGAAAAGCTACATAGAGACATTGCTATGTAAGTTTGGACTTGAGGATTGCAAATCTATTGCCACTCCCATGGAAACAGGTTTGAAAATGAGTCTTCATGATGCTGATGATTTTGCTGATGTCACTCTTTACCAAACTACTATTGGCTGCCTCATTTATGTATGCAACATGAAACCAAATATTTATTTTGTAATCTCACAGGTCAGCAGATTTATGCATAGCCTAGGGTCCAAGCATTGGTAGGCTGACAAGAGGATTTTTTGCTACTTGAGTGGCACTTTACATCTTGGCTTTTTTAATCCCAAGGGGGGATCATTGCCGCCAGACTTACATGCTTTTTCAAACTCAAATTGGGCTGGTTGTTTTGACACACAAGTGTCCACAAGTGGTTTTTGTTTCATGCTTGGCATATCATGGTTGAGCAAGAAGAAACCTACTATGGCCACTTCCATTTGTGAGGTTGAGTACACGGTAGTCTTCACAGCTACGGTTGAGTGTGTATGGCTCAAACGCCTTATGGGCTGATTTGGGTGTTGGACAGGACACTGCCAACACTATCTACACTAACAGTTAGAGAGCATTGGCAGTTGCGAGGAACCCAATTTTTCATGTTCGCACAAAGCACATTGAGGTGCATTACCACTATGTCCTTCAGCTTGGCTTATGTGCCAACACAGAACAACATTGCAGATCTTTTCACAAAGGCATTGTCTCGTGAGAAGTTTAAAGTTATCCTTAAAGCTTTGGGTTTACCCCCCTTTGTGGACTGACCATGTCCTCAGGGCATGGCACTTCCCTATACTCTATGTGCCAGCTCTCGTTCATCGCATCACTCCAACACTGTGTCCGTCGGCTTGCTCTCTACACTATGGAAATTATAGAGAAGTGTGAGAACTCTCAAGTTGGTGCCGATATTTTATTTTTCTGATTTTGCTACTCTAAGTTGATACTATTTCAAAACGCTGAAATTCTGTGATGATCTACTGGCTGTGGGAAAACTGGTTTACCTTTTTTATTAGCATTATGATCAATATGGTGTGTTGGTTAATATTTTTCTCAAAAAGTTGTGCTAAAACCAGTTGTGATCATTCCAAATTGGTTATATTCCATGAAATTTATCGAGCAATGTTTGGCTCCTTCTCGTTGGTGCTAATTTCTTGGGTTTTTTTGAGTAAATGATGGTTCATATTATCCAATTGATATGGAGTTGTCTTGCTTGGTAGTCTTTGGACTTTAACTGAGTACATAACCCTGGTGTTTCTTCTGGGACCAATGCAACTGCTTCATCTCCAAAGAGCACATAATTTTTCATTGCTTGCCTTAGGACATGTCAGTAGTACCTTTACACTCCCAACCAATAAACTAAGGGTTAGCATACCTACCTGGCTTGTAATAATGATTGGGAATGATTTAGCCTATGTTTATTACCTTTTATAAAAGTGATGACCTTCATATCACAAATTAAAACAAATTAAAGGGAACTAAGAAGTGAAACACTTTACACTTAATCAGGAGGGGTAATGGCCGTCTAATTACAAAAAAAAAGTGATAGCTTGATATCAATTGTTTTGAGAATGGATACTTGCAGATATTTTACACTAATTGGATGGTAGGTATAAGGTAAAAAGGTTTTAAGTAGGACATAGATAAGAACTGATAGGGTTCATTGACACTTGTAATATCTATTCAAGGCTAACAAATCTATTGTCTTGTTTATATGGATGCAGATTAGGACTCTATCTTTACTTAGGATCTTTTTGGCTTTGCTGCTATCTGTCACCGTCGAACTCGGCCTCTGGAACCTTAGTATCAGTTGTTCTTGACTATCTTATATACAAATCACTAGAATGATACCTCATTCTCACTATGATGTACAAAAGTGAATAAGAGACTTAGTCGTATTTGTGCTAATCCTTGTCCTTTCTCTAAAGAACACCATATTAGAGAGTTTGAGACTTTAAAGCCAAATTGATAATTACCAATGTCTTGAAGATTTGTCCATAGGAACAAATCTCAAATTGTTTTTCAAGGCCAAAGCCATCCACAAGGTAGTACTTGAAAAACTCTTTTGAGCCATGATCTCAAAACTTTGGCTAAGATTTGTCCATGTGGTCAAATCTTAAGCTTGTTTTGAAAGTGAGAATTGACATATTCCCAAATTCACTAATATGGTGTTAAAGCCAAATGTCTTTTGAATTGTTATGTTCTTTTGTGTATATGTATCAGTTTAAAAACATCAAAACACACACACACACACACACACACACACACACATGGCTAGTTATGGCACGTTACCATTTCCTTGGTATATTGTGCTGGGATTGTTGGCGGGGGGTGCCCTTGGTGTATAGCCGTCTTGAATTCACACAAAAATATATTTAGTAAGTGCTACCTAATGGTATCTAAACCTTGGTGTTAATTGGGGTGGACGTATTGCCTTGCTATAGTCTTAGTATGATTGGCTAGGTCTGGAAACATTGGGTGAATAATGGCTTGAATTCACTAGAGGGTGGTACCTTAATGGTACCTAACCCTTGTAGTTGATAGGGGTTATGAGCATTTGGCGGGTTTCCTGGTTCTGTATACCCTGTCATGCTCCGCTTAACTCCATGGTAGCTCCCTCCTGACGGGTCTGCGCTACTGCACCACTAAGTGCTATCTCATTCTCCCTATCGCTCACTCTTGCTCTCTCCCTCCCCCCTCATTGTACGAGGCGGTGTTGTTGTTTACACCTGCCTCTTGATGATGGGCCTGCCTTATTGTGCTGGTGGAATGTGGCCACTAGCTCCTCTCTCTCTCTCTCTCTCTCTCTCTCTATATATATATATATATATATATATATATATATACGTGGCAGTGCTGCTACATCATTCACCTCTTGAAGTCGGGCCCGCCTTACGACTGTGAAGGAAGGTGCTACATGCTCCAAACCCTATAAAAGGGTGAGCTGTACATGCTCACTTAGGATTGGTGGTGTGTGTGTACTTGGTTGTAGTAGTCTGTGCATTAGCATTGTGTATGTCTTTACCTACAAAGAGGTAGTGTTAAGTATTGGATCTATGGCAAAGGGCAAGGATAAGCAGGCCATTGTGGAGCTGGCCACTCTGACTCAATCTCAGGTGATTTTTGGCATCAAAATGGACTGTTGTTCGTACCGTTTGAGGGGTTGTAATTCACTAGTTGGTATTCCTCATGCATATGCCAATAGAGGTACTTGAATGGCAACTTATGCTGAATCGTTTTGTATTTACTGCACTTGTCATTTTTTTACTCACCTTGTGAGTTAGGAATGGCTTTTAAATGGCTTAACATATGCATGTGCATGTGCTCCCTTTCGATATCTACAGATTTGGGTTATAACTTTCTTTTGAGGTTAGGGATGTCTGTCAATACATTTCTACGGTTTTTCATAAGCATGTAAATTAACATTGATAGGTTGTAACCTCTTTCAAATACTGGATAATTGTGACCTTGGAAGTCATTTTTATAAAGGGGGGTGTAAGGATAAACATTCTACTTAAATT
Organism: Adiantum capillus-veneris; assembly: GCF_014529385.1. Classification (NCBI taxonomy): domain Eukaryota; kingdom Viridiplantae; phylum Streptophyta; class Polypodiopsida; order Polypodiales; family Pteridaceae; genus Adiantum; species Adiantum capillus-veneris. The sequence continues at coordinate 109,279,574 of NC_140960.1, forward strand.
TCTGATGTATGTTCCTATATAGTGGGGTTAACCCACCTATGGGGTGTAAAGATAACAGCCTATATGGTCTTGTAAGGCTGCCGTGGCGGTTATACTATGGTGGATGTACCTCCGGGTTGGTTATCGAGCTATATTCTGGTGCAGATACGGTCCATGCTGTTATGTTTATTGATCTTGGGCAAAATGGCTTAAATGGGCGGATTGAATGGTTGGTAAAGTTGGATGGTGCCTGAATATGGTTATGGTTGTGGAATATGGTAAATATGGCTGCTCATGAGGCCGTATGTGGTTTGTCATAGGCATGTAAATAAAGCATTGGAAGGTGGTATCCTCTTTCATTTACTGGATAATTGGATGTAGTGATTGTGGGTTTTTTTTAAAGGGGGGGCAATGATTGGTGGTCCTCTTAAAATACTTGGTGAATGACCCTTTGTGATGGGACCGATATACTTGGGGGTGTAAGACTGTGACCTGTAATTTCTGTAAGGTTGTCGTGGCGGTGTACTTCTGTTGTTGAGCCTATGGGTTGGTTTTATCAAGCTTACCTCTCTTTCCATTTTAGTATTGTGTATTTAAAATTTTGGTAGGATTGCTCATATGGGCCGAGTATGGTTGGTTGGAAACTTGGTTATGATTAAAGGTGGCCGTGTATGGCTCTGACATGGGTATGTTGGGTTAGGGTATATGGTTGATATGGTTGAATATGGGCTGATTCTTGTGGCCGTAAGTGGCTGCTTATTGCATCATTATTATGGACCTTGGCGGCATACGCTCCTGGCCTTTGGAACATACGAGGAAATATGGAATAACACTTCTATATGGACTATGAATTAGGGTATTAGTACTCATACTTATTACCTTACATTTGGTTTTCAACTCTGACTAAGGGGGTGTAGGACTTATTTACTTAAGGTCTTTTTTATGTTACAAGCAACGCCAAAGTATAGAGACTGACTGCATGTATAAGCACTGGCTGACCCACAAAAAATAGCGGCCATTAATGCCAAATCTGTAAAGTCCAGAAATAGGTATATATGGCCCACTTCGAGGCTAAAATGCCTCATAAAACTCGTCTTGGGCCTTATCTTATGAGAGCTTGTAAAGCATAAGGGACTTCATATGGTTCTTCCCTTTGTAAATGATTCTCTCTGAATATATGATTAACTTGACCTTTCTTATTATTTATCTTTGAAAGCAATCTAGTTGTGTGACATCTATAACATGTGGGATACCCATGCATCATGTGCATACGATGCCAATGCTAACTAAATGTTGTGTTGTTTTCATGGGTGTCGGTGAGGGTTACCTTCTTAACTATGGTTTTCAAAGTTCCTTGGCTTGAAGATGGCAGACTTATTTATCTTCAGGCTCTTGATTCTCTTGTACTTGTGTATAAAGTCTGTTCTGTATTATGAATGGGAATTATACCACCTTTTCATTGACATAGTTTCTAGTGTCTTTTGTAATTTGAAAGGATTCTTTGGTGTTTATGCTATATTGTTACTGGAACACACATACACACAACTCGTATGTAGTTGCAAGCCCACATCATTAATTCTCTAGGACTTCCTTATCGAGTTTTGTTTTCAACATCCATCAACTTCATAGTGGTAAGAAACACTGTTTATATGATATGAGGAGATTTAATTCATCAATACCGACAAAAAATACCTCATTGGACTTTTCCTTAATTCAGTAGCTTGCTCACTTGAACTGGCTCTGCTGCTAATATTAGTACTTGGCTCTCTCCCTAATGGGTTTAGCCGAGTTGCTACTTGTTGGCCTTTATCTATCTTAATGTCCACACATGCACTCCTCTATGTTGGCCTCCCACTCCAGCTGGCTTACTTTGTTTTGTAGTTTGCAATAAGGCCACCCATGTTTTACACCTACCCTCACACTTATCTACACACCCGAACATTATGAATAACTACACTTACCCACATGTTGAATGTGTGGATGTTTGAGCTGCTCGTTGCTCGCCACACCTTATCTTCGTGCTAAACCACCCTTGCTCACCCTTGCTCACTCGTTTGATCGGCGTCAGTGTGCAATATCGTGCATATGCCCCCTAGCAAAGTTTGCTTCTGACTCATCAGACACGACTCCCTCCTTTCTCATCAGCAGTTGCTCATATGCTAGCAATAGCTCTCTCCTTCTCTCTCTCTCTCTCTCTCTCTCTCTCTCTCTCTCTCACACACACACACACACACACACACACACACACACACACACACACACATGCGAGCTTATGTGCAATAGTGATGGAGGCCAAAGAGGTCTACGTGCATTTGATGTATCAGAGTGCCCTTGTTCAATTCGAATGCTTAATCAACTAGATGCATAGCTACAAGTGGACCCACTTCTGTCTCACACACACACACACGTACTCAGTGGAGAAACCTTTGTGGTTCAGCTGATGGCCCTCATGGTTGGGAGGAGATATTCAACGACTGTTGTGTAGTGAAGCTAAATACAGGTAGGTGCATCTACACCTACTCAGTATCGGAAGTTTTTCCATAACATTGTTTTTCCTGCTCAATTGAACTAGAGAAAGATCACGAGATCCATGTTTTGACAATTGACTAGAACATGAGTCAACTAAAACTTCATGAAAATTGATGTTTTCTATAACTATCATTTTGATCTCTATTTGGCCATGTCTACATATGAAGGTAAGATGTAAGTAATTGATACTTATCAGTTAAGATGTTCATGCTTTTTGGTCACACGTCGTAAAACCTTATGTGAGGATCTCTGAAGAGATGGCCATAACTGGTTTTTTTGGAAAATATGGTCAATATACCAACGAAATGCTAGCAATTTTTTTCCAAATTCTTAATAAGCACACATATGGAAAGGGGGGCAAAATGCCGTGGCTATTCTTGGTATGCATAAACAAGTGCATACTTTGTATGCTAGCTGTACATAGGGATTTAGACATCTATGCTAAATTCATGGATCTGACTACATAATAAGACACACACATGCACTTTGATAGGATATGAATGATTATTGTTGTCCGATTCTGATGGTCCATTTTCATCTTGGAGACACACACTTGGGATTTTGACCAGCATGGTGGTGGATGCTGGATCTTGAGCAACATGTTGGTTATTGAATTTTATGGATGCTCTGTTCAGGTTTCTTAACATTGCTTTATACTTTTTTTATGAGAATATAAAGTAATTGTAAGAAAGTACTTTTTAGCAAGAGGTTATGGCTTGGGGTTGAAAAAGCATGGGATAATTGGTTTTGAGTTTTCTTCTACTTTGAAAACATGAAGCTAGGTTTCTCATCATAATGATAGTCTTAATCCTCAATGGAGGGTCTGTCATTAAATCTAATATCTAACCAACCCAAATGATTTTCTCATATTAAACTGATCATTTAATGTGGGATAATAAATGGGAACAAGGGTTAGAATATAGACATGTGCTTACGGATCTATCTCAACACGGGGCCAATGGCAAAGGGGTCCAAATGAGAGATGGTCTATCAAAGAGAAAGGTTAACTAATGGAGCCTAAAAGACCCTCTTGCACGTATTTGATTTATAGATTTCTTAAATGGTCAAAGCGATTACAAACTGGCTGGCCAGTCATAAATGGCCAAAGCTCATAAGGAGCACTTGAATAATAAAATGTACAATATATGAGGAAGGTGCTTGAGAAGATTCCCATGCATGGGGGGTAAGGTGCTTGAGTCAAAAAGAGACCCTACAAACTTAATGAGGAAGGTGCTTGAGAAGCTTCCCATGCATGCGGGGGTAAGGTGCTTGTATAAGGGGTATGAGCCTCCCGAAGACCGGCCACGGGAGGGGACCCCCCACCTAGACACGTTAGCCTCACTCCACGCACTCGCGCACCGTGGGGACTCCACGCAAGGTTCCCCGGGGCACGCTATGACCCGTCGGCGGTGCGGCGGAGCCTGAGGCTACGTGGGGCTAGGGACCCGAGACGCGAGACCCGCGAAGACCCGCGAAACGCAAACGGCCGTCGACCCATGGAACGCAACCACGCCCGAGCCGGTCCCGTCCGAGCCGGGCCCCCGAGAAGGCAACTTGACCCGAGCCGGTCCCGTCCGAGCCGGGCCCTCCTGAGCCGGTGCCGTCCGTGCCAGGACCCCTTGAAGCAACACCTTGGTCCCTCGGCCGCGCGCGGGTATAAATCCCCGCCGGGCCCTTGAAGGTAGAAGTCCCCTCGGCCGCGCGCGGGTCTAAATCCCCGCCGGGCCCCTTGAAGACAGAAGTTCCCTCGGCCGCGTGCGGGTATGAATCCCCGCCGGGCCCCCTCCCCGACGCGCCTAGAAACTGGGGCGTCACACTTGGTATCAGAGCTCCAGAACGAGCTCCTGGAAGACAAGCCGAAGACTAACGTGCCCGACGCGCACGATACTCACGACGACTCCAACCGCAATGGCCCGGGTCGTCAAAATCCTGGTGAAGAGAGCTCCAGAAAGCAACCACACGCCCTCCGCACCGTGACGCGTTCCCTGAACACCGGGCCGTCACTCGTGACCCGCGCCGGCCCCGACCCGAGCCGGGCACCTCCATGAAGAAAAGGAACGATGCGAGCCAGACAGGGCTCTTCGTGACGCGTCCAAACAACGGGCCGTCACCCGTGACCCGCGCCGGCCCCGATCCGAGCCGGGCACCGCCATGACACAAAAAGCAAAGATACGAGCCAGACAGGGCTCTCCACATGAAGAAAAGGCAGATGCGAGCCAGACAGGGCTCTTTATGACAAAAACAGAGAATCACCAAAAACGCGACGAACCAAGCCAACGGTGTTCGTCGCGCCCCGGCCACTTTTGTGGCCCATGCTGAGCTGAAGACCCATTCAAGTCTACAAAGAGACCACAGGGCCCCGAGCTATGCCCTCCAAACGACGTCCAAACAGGGACCAACTCGCAAGTGCTGCATTGCGACGGAACGCTACTTCAGATTCGGCTTTCAAGAAGCCTCCGCGCGGACCAACGTAGCAGGTGGCTCCGCGCACATCGGGTTACCTATTCGGGGAACGCTCAAGTACGGGGAATTCTACTTGGGTGTTCAAAGCATACTTTTTCAGCCTTCTGCCAAAACCCCAAAAATACTCACTCACTCATTTCAAAAATGACAAAAACAAAGCATGCCGACTTACTTGCATTTTGGGAACAGTTTTTGATCACTTGCACTTATATGCACCCCTTTGTCCCCACGGCCTCATGCATAGCCGAGCACTCTTTTCCCACGTTCGACGCGGTCGTCGAACTCTCTTCAAACGGGGGTGTATATAAGGGGTATGAGCCTCCCGAAGACCGGCCACGGGAGGGGACCCCCCACCTAGACACGTTAGCCTCACTCCACGCACTCGCGCACCGTGGGGACTCCACGCAAGGTTCCCCGGGGCACGCTATGACCCGTCGGCGGTGCGGCGGAGCCTGAGGCTACGTGGGGCTAGGGACCCGAGACGCGAGACCCGCGAAGACCCGCGAAACGCAAACGGCCGTCGACCCATGGAACGCAACCACGCCCGAGCCGGTCCCGTCCGAGCCGGGCCCCCGAGAAGGCAACTTGACCCGAGCCGGGCCCTCCTGAGCCGGTGCCGTCCGTGCCAGGACCCCTTGAAGCAACACCTTGGTCCCTCGGCCGCGCGCGGGTATAAATCCCCGCCGGGCCCTTGAAGGTAGAAGTCCCCTCGGCCGCGCGCGGGTCTAAATCCCCGCCGGGCCCCTTGAAGACAGAAGTTCCCTCGGCCGCGTGCGGGTATGAATCCCCGCCGGGCCCCCTCCCCGACGCGCCCAGAAACTGGGGCGTCACAGCTTGAGTAAAAAAAAGACCCTACAAACTTAATGAGGAAGGTGTTTGAGAAGCTTCCTATGCATGAAAGTCCCAAAGTTAGGGAAATCTTTGACTTAACCTTCCACTCACCCAAAGGGCACCCCTTTTCTCAAAGGGCACATGGGACACATGTCAGACCCTCCCTATGCTTAACCACATGGTGTGCTTGAATGCTATTGGTTGGGCTAAAGAGGGGTCCAATGAGCTTATAGTTCCATCCAACAAATATCTAGATATTTTCAAGCTCTCTCTCTCTAAGGGGTAAGGAGGACACTTATCCAAAGACTACCCATGTACTTGAATGCATGTTGCATGTGATTGGCTAGGGGGGAGAGGGGTCCAATGAGCTTGAAACATGTGTAAAAGCTACAACTCGCCCCAAGCAAGCAAGGGGGGTGCTGGAGGGATATACACCACACACGCACTCGTTTTGTGGATTCATTCTCACTTGGTGAAAGTGGAGGAACTCCACCTCCTTCTCCAAGCTTGTGAGAAGTGAGAGTCTCTATCAACACTCTTGGCTATGGAATGCAAATCGAACCAAGACCCATGCTTCAATACTTAAGCTTGCCATCTTCTCCATCTTCATTACTATACTATTATGTATGCTAGCAAGAAGAGTGATGATAAGTGAGGAACTATTTCTTTCTCCTATGGAATGTTTCTTCTTCCTCTTCCCTATCCTCATTCCCCGCTAGCTCTCTCCACCTTCGAAGGTGTTTGAGGCCTTGGGATAGTTAATGCTTTCTACAAAGTTTATGTTATGCTTGTGATGCATGAAGCTTTCCATCTTCATTGCATCACCTAGGTCACAAGGAGCAGAAAGATTGTATTGTACCAAGTCTTTCTTGATGGGAGAAACTATAATACAAATGCCTATTGGAGGGGGGACCGGATCCGTAGGAATTCGGTCCTCAACTATTGTCAGGTTCTCTAAACTCTCTCTCTCTTGCAAAAGTATCGTTCATGCCAAGTTAACTAAGTACCATGTTTATGTTGCTACCATCAATTAAGTTCACCCGCTATGTTCACAAAGTAATCTCACAAAAGTGCTTCACCTAATTTCGTAATTCCGCTACTCTCAAAGTTCATAGGCCATTTCCATTACAGGGTCTCTTTTGAGATGGCCGTTATTGGATTTTTTTGAAATTTTGTCCGAAATACAAACAAAATGCTGTACAATTTTTCCTTAATAAAGTTACTTGACCTCTGCTTAGTAGGGAGTTTCTTTGTAAATTATGACACGGGTAAACAATATAAAAAGGTTTTTTACACACACCCTCCCATGTCATGCCATTGCTTTTAGTGCATATGATTACATTTTTAAATTATTTGATCTCTGCATAGCGGACAATTTCTTTGTAATTTCTGACACTATGCAGAGATCAAATTACTGGCCTGCCGACATGGGATCTGTCTTTCTTGATCTCTCTCTGTCTTCCTAGGTTCTTCTAGCTCCACGACAAAAGCATCTGGATCTCTCTCTCTCTCTCTCTCTCTCTCTCTCTCTCTCTCTCTCTCTCTCTTTGGAGTTGTTTTTATGGCAGTGGTGCGGTGGATATCCAGGGCCTGGGGTGAAGGGTCTCTCTCTCTCTCTCTCTCTCTCTCACACACACACACACACACACACACACACACACACACACACACACACACACACACACACACACACACACACACACACATGTTGAGAGTAGTGTTTGTAGGAGAGTCTTTGTCCCTCTTGTTGCTGGAGTCCTGCACCAGGCAGAGGCAGGTACCGCCTAGCTTGCTATAGTCCAAAGCCACTACTCAACAGAGTCGTCTCGTGAGCACGCCTAGCTTGCTACGATGAGCAGTGGTCTTCGAAAGAGAGTCCCCTCAGCTTCTCTCTCTCTCTCTCGTTGTTTTTATGGCGGCGGTGTGGTGGATATCCAGGGCTTGGGGTGAAGGGGATCTCTCTCTCTCTTTTGAGTTGTTTTTATGGCGGTGGTGTGGTGGACATCCAGGGCCTGGGGTGAAGGGGATCTCTCTCTCTCTCTCGTGTGCACACACACACACAAACACACACACACACACACACACATGTTGAGCGCAGTGTTCAAAGGAGATTCTTTGTCCCTGTTGTTGCTGGAGTCCTACAGGCAGTGGCATGTACCGCCTAGCTTGCTGGAGTCCAAAGGGATGAGCAGTGATGCACAATAGAGTCGTCTCGTGATCACGCCTAACTTGCTGCGATGAAAGTCCCCCCCCCCCCCCCCTCTCTCTCTCTCTCTCCGACTCAGTCCCTCTCTCTCTGTATGTCTCTCGAGCTCCCTACTGAGAGGATTACACCGTGGAGGGTTGGCGTGGCATGCAAATAGAGCCAAATACGGGTAGGCAAGGGTGATGACGTGGAGCCGACTAGGTCTGGGTGCACACATGAAATTGGGGTGGGTATCGCATAGAATCTAGTATAGTAATATCTTTTATTAAAGGGGAAATTACCAAAATACCCCTCTAATTTGCGAAAATTCCCAAAATACCCCTCAAATTTCAAAAATTCACAAAGTACTCCCAATATTTTGTCATAAATTCTCAAAATGCCCTTCAAATTTTTCAAAAGTTCCAAAATACCCCTTGTTAAATTTCTTCAAAGATAGAAAAAAATTGTAGCTTTTCATAAGAAGACTGATTCTTTATCAATATAGATGATAAAATCAGAATTTTGAGTTGGTTATGTAGGCTTTAGAGATGAATTGCTTCATTAAATTCTAGACATAATTCCCTTTTTTGCGAGGTAATTTATGACAAATTACATGCTCAATTGTCAAAAAGGAATAAAGATTAGAAAATCTTGAACAATCCAATCAAAATAGATACAAAGGAATTTTGGGAATTTTTTGAAATTTGAGGGGTATTTTGGGAATTTCCACAAATTAGAGGGGTATTTTGGTAATTTTCCCTTTATTGAACGTGTGCGAGAATAGAGAAATGAGAAAGATACAATGTGTGTGTGTGTGTGTGAGCTCGTTGCAATTAAAGTCGTGATCCCTTCCTCGTTGCTTACAGTCGGTGAATTAGGACTCGAATTTTGAAAAGCATTAGGTCGCCGTTTGTGCACAGAGGAGCAGAAATGGGGAAGAAGAAGTTCATTCACAAAAAGCAGTCCGCGACCTACCGGCTTGTATTCAAAGAGTCCTCGTCTGCTACCGATGGGGAGGGAACAGACAGAGTGTTTGTGCGCGTGGATGGAGGAGATTCCTTTGTGCCGGGCTTCGACCCTGGAAGCGACGAAGATGTCGATGAAAGGGAGCACGATGGACCGGGTAGAGGTGCTGGCCGCATCTCTGAGGACTTACGTCAAGAGATGCTTGAGCTCGGATTCCCGGATGACGGCTATAATTACCTGCAGCATGTTCGAGATGTTGGACCCTCAGGTCGCATTGGCTCCTTTGTGCCCTCCAATCGTGTGCGCCTTGATACATTGCGGCCTGATATAAAAGTATGCCTTTTGTCATCAGATGTGTATGTAAGGTTTCAGGACAATATTTCCGGTTTTGTGTCATTGATGATCATTTTGACATTGAGCTTTGTTGCAAGCAGGCTTTTGATGCATCAAAGGTACAAGTGCCCTCCTCTGCAGAAGAGAGTGAAAGCAATGCTCTATGTGCCAGTGGAGGTGCACGTAGATTACGGGGTCCTGTATCAAAAGTTGTTGATTCTGATGTAGCTGCCTTGCTTGACAAGGAAGATGATATTTCTCTCGTGTCTGGTGATGAACTTGAGGATGATTTTGTCGTTTTAGCCAATGAGGGTGTAGATGACTTCTCTCTTGAGGAAAGTGCCTCAGAAGAAGATGATCATCAACCTTCCAAAATCAACAATCAATATCTGGATGCTGAAGAAAATTCTGAAGATGATGATTATGAGAAGGATCATGATGATGATCGACGTGAAAGATCAACCCGCTTTCTTGACGAGCAGTTTGAGCTGGTAATATTTCTTTTCTTGAAATGCAGATTAAACAAGCTTTCAAGCATTTAAGATATTGTCTCCTGGGTTTTTATGTTCAAAAGAGAAAAAGATAGAGAGAAAGAAAGAAAGGTTGGGTTTTAAATGCCCACTAGAGGCCGAAGTCAGCCTATGAGACCAATCAGAATATTTTATCTGTTTTTTCTGGACAATGAAAGCAAAACGACAAGGACAAGACTAGGCTAAAAAACGAAGCCTCAAATCTTCAAGAGGCGGAGGGAAGCTCTATCTTTTAGGCTTAGAATGCAAAGAATGCAATACTTAATGCATCAGGTGAATGATCATGCTATATAGGTCTAACTAGCTCCATCCCTACTTGTAGTGTGGTTGTAGGCTGATACTATTGTAGCTCAAAAGCTCCCTTCTCATGTATTTTTTCCTTGCCTTTACCATGAAATACTTCAGTATTTTCGTTTGAAACCAAAGGAGCATCCATTGGACAAGTAATTTATTTTTACTCAAAACAACATTAAGAGCATGCATATCTCATTGAGTTGCTATTGGGTGTCTATCTTAACCATGTGTTACTACTTATGAGACGCAACATGATCAAATTGTCGAGACTAAAAGCATTGTTCGTCAGGCTTCCCGTTTGAGTTTTACACTGCTTTGTAGTAGACAATGGTCACTACTTGCTTAGTCTTTGTCCTCATCCGAATCTGTCTTGATTTTTATAACTTGTTCTTGCACGGTTGCATCAATGATCTCAGGAATGGTCCGTGGAAGGCATCTTGGCTCATATGTCCAAGATTTCCAAAGCCTTCACACAAGCTTTCCCTTCAACTTTGTCCCCTTTGTTAAGCTCCTTCTTCACATGCTGACCTATTACATGAAGAAGGGGTGAGGCAAGGTCTTACCAATAAATGTTTTGGAAGGGTCTAGTTCAAGGTTGCATCCGTATGTACATACGGAATCTTTTTGTACGGTACAACCGTATGGTACTGGCCGTACGTATCGTACGGTTCAGTACGGTGGGAGCAATCCAATTTGGGCGAATTGGTAGCGATAGGATGTGGAACCGGAACGCGAGCCATTTTGGGCTTTTGGGTGGTCTGGAAGGCTAATAGCCAAGGGTTGCATGCTTAATACTTATTGCACGTAACGATTTCAGATTTCTAGAGAGCGGCAGATTGCAGAGAAGTTCACAGACAGGAGTACAGAGACTTGTACCTAGACTTGTACCCGAGCCTTTCCCGCCTAGAAAGGTAAGCTTCGCTCTCTTTCTTGCTCCTTCCACTCTTTCTTCCTACGTTGCGCGTACTCTTTGCGACCCCCCTCCCTCTATTCCTCATGTGTTTGCACTCTTCGCAGAAATTCATCATGCCGCGTAAGACCAACCCCAACTGGCAGCTCCACACTAATGTGTTAAGCGTAATCACGACCGCCTCCTTGCAAGGTTCCCACACATGCTTATGGCAATGCAAGTATCGCGGGGTCCAGCACACCAGTACCATAACGCGAGTCAAGAGGCACTTGACCGGCATTGGGTGCACTAATCAGATTGGTGCATGTGAAAAAATACCAAAGCGTTTGAGGGAGCAACTCATTGAGGAGTATTTTCCAGGTGGTGCACCTACAGTGCAAGGTACTCCCAGCATGCATGATGCTTTACACGGCTTTTGTTGGAGACTTGGAGAGTCTGGGTACGCAGACACATGTCGGGGAAGGTTCGGCTTCCACGCAACCCCGTGTTGGCAGGAAGAGGGCACGTGTTGGTGACCGTTGACGATGATGATGACCTCCTGCCACGTGATACAGGTACATTTGACAAACCAAAGCAGACCACTTTGCCTAGTCGTATCTCTTCGTAAGCTTGGACTAAAGAGCGTCAGAGGGTGGCAGAGATGGAGATATGTCGCACTCTTATTGAGTGCAACATATCTTTCAATGTTTTGCGCACAGATCAATAGAAAAGAATGGTAAAAGCAATTGCACAGGTTGGGCCTACTGACACATGGACTGGTCTTGATTACACCAAGATGGGGACGACCATGTTAGGTGAGCAGAAGACCTTAATTGAAAAGGCACTTACTCTAGTGACAGCAGGATGGCAGGAGTTTGGATGCACCATTATCTCAGATGAGTGGGCCGACATTCGCAGACGCCACATAATAAATATTCTCCCTTGTTTGTACACCTATTTCTTGCGTGTTGTGGATGCAAGAAAAGCAGGAGAGAAGATCACAACTGAGTTTATATATGGTCACATCAAAGCAGCGATAGAGGAGGTTGGCAAGGAGAATGTTGTGCAAGTGGTGACAGATAATGTGGCAATTTGCAAGGCAATGGGAAGAAGAGTTTCCCGGCATAGTCTGGACTGCATGTGTTGCACATTGTTTAGATTTGCTAAGGGAGGATATTGGGAAACTTTCATGGGTGCAACCCATAGTTGCAGATGCTACAAAGGTCACCACGTTCTTCCGCAAAAAGCATCAGGCTCTTACTATTTTTTGCAGCCATAGCACTTTGGATATGGTGCGACCTTCCAAAACCAGGTTTACGTACATTTACTTGGTTTTGCAGAGGCTCTACAAGCTTAGAGATCCACTCCTTCAGACAGTTGTGGATTTAAAATGACGGCATATGCAGTGGCACTTGAGCTTGTGTACGTCCTTCAACTTACGGATATAGAGGGATCGACCTTGGGTCTAGTCTTTCATCTGTTTTTGTAGATGAAAGGCCATATCTCCAAATGCTTCTTGTTGACTGCTGATCGATAAGAGGTTCCCCCTTTATGTACTACTATGATACTATCTAGCAATGATTGAGTGTACACTATGGACTCTAATTGCTATACACAACTCAATTTTCAGCCGATCCGATATATTGGAGTGTGGGGAGAGACGATGGACTTTCATGAGCCATCCCATCCATGCGATGGCCGCCATGGTTCATCCTCTCTGCAGGTCGCCAGAGCTATGGAGTGATACCTTCCTCAGCACAAAACAATCTAAGTGTATTGGACTCATGTTTTCAGAGGACGATCAGCTTCAGATAGACAGGAAGTTCACCAACTACATGAACAGCATTGGCGCTTCTTTTACGAGGGCAATAGCCTCGAGGAAGGAAGCCACAAAGTTTCCTTTGACGTGGTGGCACTCTTATTATCTCTCATGCCAGGCTCTTCATGTTCTTTCTCAGGTAAGAGTCCATTTAACATTATACTTTTTCATCTTTATATTATAATGCGACCATAAATTCCACTTACTTAATTCCGTGCGCAGAATTGCTCGACTGGAGCATGTGAGCGCAGTTGGAGCTCTTGCTCATTCACACGAAGATTCGGAATCGCCTTAGCGCTTCTCAATTGGAGAAGTTGGTGTTTTGTAGAGCTAACATGAGGCTCATGCGGAATTACCAATCTTTGGGGCAACCCAAAGAGGTAACTGATTTCGGCGTACGACTGCTGGCGTAAACACATACTATAACCTTTTGTTCACTACCATTTATTTTTGTAAGGTGCAACGGAAATGAATGTTGAATTTTGCTTAGATGAGTGCTCTGAATTGTGCTCAAGGGTTCCTTTTACTTACGGAAGGGAGAGCCTTCCGTTTCTTTAGTGAGAGAGTGCAAATGATCACAAACAAAGTGGGTAAACTCTGTGCATGAAAGTACTGAGACTGAGAGATAAAGAGAGAAGAGAATACGACACCAGAAGAGTTGTCAAACCCTCCTCCGAAGGCCCCACTCTCTATGGCGAGAGCGGTCTACTATTGATTGCACAAATCTCTACAATGCTAGGGACTTGCCAACGATGAGGATGACGATGAGACGGGCTGAAATCTGAAAACGCTAATGGCTGAAATCTGCAAATCTTGTATCTGCTGAATTCTGACTCTATGTCGATGACGACGATGCTACGACGACGCGCTGAAAACGCAGATGCTGAAATCTGCGCTTTCCGGGCTGAATCTGCAAACGTTGGCTGATCTGACCGAGCAGCGAGATCTGTTGCGGGAAGGTGAGATTTGCGAGGTTTGGGACTTGCGGTATGGTTGCTAACTACTGAAAACTGAAAATGCTAATGCATATGCTGAATCCGTCGCGGAGGATTTGCAAAATGCTAGGTGTGTTGCTGATCCAAAAACGCTAGGGCTGATCTGTTGTTCCGATGCAAAAACGCTATGGATCTGCTATGGAAATATGCTATCGCCAAGCTTGATCTGTTGTCTGCAAAACGCTAGGCTGTCCTTGCTAAAAAACGCTAGGCTTGATCTTTGGTCTGTTGGCTGGAATTGTTAGGTTGGCCTACCAAGAAGTCTTGCTGAGAAGGTGCCTGTTGAACACTCAGTTCTTGCTGCCTCTGCTGCCAGAAAGTGCTAGCGCTAGGTTTTCTTATATATCTGCTTGTCAAATTGCCCTACCCAGTATCCCAACAAAAGTCACTTAATAATAATAAGTGAAAAATAGCTAAAATAGGGATATTAAGTTTACTGTACTGTAAAATGCTCCTGATGGTAATGTTGATGGTCATGCTGTGTGCAACCAAAGGATATGCATCTACTATAAGTGCCTAGACATGCACGGTCTGCCAATAGACTCACAAAAGTGCCAGAACACTCCCTAAGCTAGGCTAACTGAACTAAACTGAACCCTAGTCATGAAGTAGCTTGTCCACGTACACATAAAGTTAGATGTGCACGTGACATTCCCTCCTTTTCAAAGTTAGGAACTGGTACCGAACTGTATGGCGTCGAGGGAGATGGCCAACAACGTCTGGAATCCTGGAAAGGACTCTTCGCCGGCCCGATTCGATGCGTGGGTCATGCGATACTTGAACTTCATAAAGGTCTGCAACGCTTCTTTGGGCCGCGCCGAAAGCGACACAAAGTCATCTGTGGCTCCTTCAATGCTTCAACTTCATCTATAGTCATGCGTCTACCTTCTTCAAGAATCTTCGAGAATGAAAATTCCTGAAACCACTTCCAACACAAAAACATGAACATACCCATTCCATGTAACTAGTCTTCTTTAAAGGCTGTGCATGCAATGTAGATGAACATATAGACAGAGTGCCAAACCGTTCATCAAACACACGCAAACAATGAAATCGAAATTCGTGTTTCTGATCTAGATCAATCAACTATGGCAAATCACAATGGAAATGTGGATGCTTGATGCTCAATCCTTCTTGTGCTCTTTCTGAGACTGTGTCATGCGAAGGAAGAGACATGGAATTGAATTCCTTGGGTGCAAACATTTCATCTCTACATGAGAGTACATACATCCGTGCTCATTCATGAGTGAATCGTGTTCCTCGTGCAATATGGCATGCCTATGAAAAGGGATCACATAAGGACGGTGACTAAAATACAGAAAACCATCACGAATGAAACACTCAGACAATGCGTGCTGACTAATCATGCGTACACATAATACTTGTTGTGGGGGTTCTTTGGACCTCGAGTCGAGAGCCAAGATCGTTCTTCGTGATTGATTGAATTTGCAACGAGGTTAGCTTTACTAGACAAAGTATCAACTAAACCATCATCCTTGTGAACAATCACATCATTATCCTGCAAATCATCATGCTCGTGAATAATCACATCTTGATCTTGCAAATCATCATGCTCGTGAATAATCACATCTTGATCATGCAAATCATGTGTGTCGTGCTTTGGAGAAGAAAAGATTGAGAGAGGCTCCTTTTCCTGATTCTTTTCAATCTTCGCCTGCACATTAGAATTGAGAGATGAAGAATGAACAACCTGCTCCCCACAAATGTCAATGGGAGTCACTTTTAGCATTGAAAGTGAACGTATTAGTTGCCCAATCAATGAGAGGGTTATGCTCACGAAACCATCGAATGCCTAAAAGCATATCACATCTTGAAAGAAGAGATACTACAAATTTCTTGCGGAAGGACAATTGTGAATACTGAACAAAACATCAAAGCACTCTTGCGTGATGAGAGAGTCCATACCGGCAGCGAAGCCCGACATCTTGAAAGGAGATGTCTTGCTAACCTCCAAGCGGGCTCTTTCGACAAGAGAGTCACTAATCACATCATGCATACTACTGGGTCAAACAATTTGACAAAACGCTGACCCTTCACATGACTATAACACTTAATGAGAGACTCATCAATGGGATGATCGTGAGAAACTTGGGTCACACTCCTGTTCTCATTTATCATTGACAAAGGAAGTTGGTTCTGTGGGTTCTTTAGATTCATTAGAGTCAAGCTTAGGACATGTTCTTTTTATGTGACCCTTGATGTGACAATGATAACATCGACCTTCCTTAGAATAAATGCTTTGTTCTTTCGACGTGATGTATCCTCCTAAAATTCTTTTTTCTGCCTTTTCATATGGAGTGAGCTTAGGTTTAGCAATTGTGTTAGCTTTACCCTTAGGTTCATTCGAAGAGTTCTTTTCTGAGAGACTAGAGGAAGATTGGTTAGAAGAGTTACCATTCTTACTTCTTAGCGCTTTGTTGGTTTTGAGAAGTTTGGGAGGTACTTTGAGACGACTTGTTCTCCTAAGGCTTTCCCTTGTTGTGCTTCATCTCTTGGGAGAGAGCAATTGCTACCGCCTTGTTGAGGTCTACGAAGTCGAAGACTTTTACATCAAACTTGATATATTCGTCCAACCCAAAAATGAAAGCCTCTTTGCGCTCATTATCCGATTTGCGTAATTGGGTGCCGAGCTGCAAAACACGGTTAGAAAAGGACATGACTGGCATACCATTATGCTTGAGGTTACGCCAATCTTCTTTCAACGGTGCTAAGTACTGTGGTGGCATAAACCGCGCCTTGAGCTTGTCTTGGAAGTCGGCTCAATTGAAAGAAAGGGACGCGCCTTCCTCGGCTTCCTCTAGGTGTGCAGTCAATTGTGCCTCTTGCCATGTGGTACCAATTAATGGCATCACCGGCAAGGTACATAGCTGCCGTCAAACCTTGCTATTTTCTGTCTTCTTAGTTGTCGCAAAGTAAGCATTAAATTTCGCAACCAAGAATGAATAATAGTAGCATCCATCTTACCGTCATACTTACTGAACGTCAGCTTCTTTGTGACGGAGTTGTTGTGTCCGAATCTCGGCTTGCGCCACTTGATGAACTACCAACATCTTTGGCCGGCTCGGGTTTCGAGGTCAACGTGTAGGACCAACTTTTTCATGCGTTGGTATCTCTGCGCATCTCGCTTTGACTCCAAGGCCGCTCGTCTCTCTTCGGCCGTCTCCTTTCTTTCTTCGGCTGCCATGCGTGCTTGTTCACGCTCATGCTCACGCTCACGCTCAATAGCTGCTTTTCTTTTTGCTTTTCTTTCTTTCGTTCCTCGGCCACCAAGCGTGCTTGTTCACGCTCGCGAGTCATTCGTTCCTCGGCCACCAAGCGCGCTTGTTCACGCTCGCGATCCAAGGATGCCTCTCTTTCTTGGCGCTCCCGATCCATGGATTCCTGTTTTTCTTGCCGCTCACGCTCCAAGGTAACGCGCTACGCTTCTGGTGTAACGTCATGACCATCATCGACTTGACCAAAGCCTCCATAGGATTTGGTGCAATCTTTGGTGTAGATGGGGAAGGGGGGGGATCAGAAAAACCTCCTGGTGGGGAAAATTCTTCTTCGCCATTGCTATGCTCATCACCTCTATGCGGAGTATCCATTTCGCTTCGGGTAATGACCATACACTGAAGTCTTGGGTTCTTAAGTTCACGAGGAACTTGGGTTCTTGTGGGTCTTGGGTTCTTGAGTCTTGAGGTTTTTCTTTAGCTTGCAATCTGTGCTAGAGAAGGATCTTCTCTTACCCGAGCTCTTCTCTTTTCTGCGGGCACACCCCTTGGTGGCCTTGCGCTCACACCAAGGTTGCTTTTTCCCAGCTCACGTCGATTGGCTGGCCGCTAAGTGCACGGTCCGCTCTCAATGAGTGAAAACAGGCACAAGGGGAGGTTGGACAAGCCCTTCTTGGGTTACGTGCGACCGCAACAAGCAAAAAAAATTATGTTGTTCTTTTCTTGAGTGATACAGAACACTGCCAAAGCTCTGATACCAATGTAAGGTGCAACGGAAGTGAATATTGAACTTTGCTTGTAAGGTGCAGCGGAATGAATGTTTGAACTTTGGTCAAGATGAGTGCTCCAAACTGTGCTCAAGGTTCCTTTTTGTTCTTATGGAAGGGAGAGTCTTCTATTCTTAATGAGAGAGTGCAATGATCACAAACAAGTGAATGGACACTGTGGGTGCAAGTGTATGAGATTGAGAGATAGAGAGAGAAGAGAATACGACACCAGAGACGTTGTAAAACCCTCCTCCGAAGGCCCCACTCTCGTTGGCGAGAGTGGGCTACGCTTATTGCACAAACTAGTACAAAGTGGATGCATGTGACTGATGCAAGTCTAGGCTAGATCGATGACGACGACGGGGATGGCGAGATCGATCTAAGGGCTACTGCTGTCCAAAAACGCAAATGGCTGAAATCTGCTGTTGTTGAAAACGCTATGGAAAAACACTGATTTGCAGGTCTTTATAGCTGAAATTTTGCTGTTGCTGTGAGGCTGAAATGGCTATGGAAGAGGGCGACAAAGGCCTGTTGAAAACGCCCAAGGGCTGAGATCTGTGGCGACAAGTGCTTGGATGAAGAACGCTAGCTGAGGAGACTTGGCGATGGTGCTGTGGCTGAAATTGCCAAGTGCTGGAAACTGTTGGCGATGAAGCCTTGCTGAGGAAACGCTAGATATGGGGGATCGCCTGCTGTGAAGGAATCGCCCAAAGGGGTAGGAGTCTTGCTGAGAGAGAGGGTGAACCTGCTGCTGAGGGCTTGTGTTCTCCTTGCTCATTTGCCAAATAGTGCTAGCCTTGGTTTGCTTATATATTATCTTACCCAATTTGCCCTACTCAGTTCCCAACAAAAGTCACTTAAAATAATAAGTAAAAATTATCAAAAATAAGAAAAATAGGTAAAATACACTGGAAAATTCCCCTGAAGGATTCTGATGGGAATGCTTATGATCATGCTATGTGCAACCAGAGGATATGCATCTATACTAAGTGGGGCATGCACGGTCTGCAAACAGACTCACAAAAAGTGCCAGAATACTTGCTAATCTAGACTGACTGGAGTGACGGAACCCTTGTTGTGCTGTAGCTTGTCTACAGACGCATAGGGTTGGATGTGTCACGTGACATCGCCTCCTTTTCAAAGTGAGGTACTGGTATCGAACTGTATGGCGTCGAGGGAGATCGCCAATAGCATCCGGAATCCTGGAAGGGACTCTTCGCCGGCCCACTCTGATGTGTGGGTCGTGCGGTACTTGAACTTCATAAAATAAGCATTAAATTGATGCAACCAAGAATGAATAACCGTAGCATCTATCTTACCATCATACTTACTGAAAGTCAACTTCTTTGTGACTGGGTTGTTGGAGTCCGAATCGCGGCTTGCGCCACTTGAGGAACTACCAACATCTTTGGCTGGCTCGGACTTCGAAGTGAGAACATGTCGTACCAACTCTTGAATGCGTTGTTCACTCTGTACCGCACGCTGTGCCTGTCGTTCTTCGGCCGCCAAGCGCGCGTGATTATGCTCACGCTCACGCTCAAAGGTGTCTTGTCTGAGTTGGCGTTCACGCTCCAAGGCTTCCTGCTGTTCTTCTTTTCTTTCTAGTTGTGCCATCGTAACGCGAGTCGTTTCTTGTTCTTGTGCCATCATCTCCATCATCGACTTGACCATCGCCTCCATAGGATTTGGTACAACTCGTGGCGTAGATGGGGGAAGGGGGAGGGTTGGGAAAACCTCCTGGTGGGGAAAACTCTTCTTCGCCACTCCTATGCTCACCACTTGTATGCGAAGTATCCATTCCGCTTCGGGTGATGACCATGCACTATGATCTTTGGTTCTTAAGTTCACGAGGAACTTGGGTTCTTGCGGGTCTTGGGTTCTTGGGTTCTTGAGGGTCTTCTTTTGCTTGCAACTTGTGTTTGAGAAGGATCTTCTCTTCACTCGAGTTGTGCTCTTTTCCGCGGGCGCACCCCTTGGCGGCCTTGCGCTCACACCAAGGTTGCTTTTTCCCACCTCACGTCGATTGGCCTGCCGTTAAGTGCATTGTCCGCTCTCAATGAGTGAAAAGCGGCACAAGGGGAGGCTGGACAAGCCCTTCTTTCCTGGGATTCCTGTCACTCTTCAAAAACACGATTAGGAATCGACACGCCCAAGTGAATTTGGGTTCGTGCGACCGCAACAAGCAAAAAAAATCTTTTGATACTTGTGGTTCTTTCCTTGAGTGATATAGAACACTGCCAAAGCTCTGATACCATTGTAAGGTGCAGCGGAATGAATGTTTGAACTTTGCTCAAGATGAGTGCTCTGAATTGTGCTCAAGGTTCCTTTTTGTTCTTATGGAAGGGAGAGCCTTCCGTTCTTAATGAGAGAGTGCAATGATCACAAACAAGTGAATGGACACTGTGCGTGCAAGTATATGAGACCGAGAGATAGAGAGAGAAGAGAATACGACACCAGAGACATGGTAAAACCCTCCTCGAAGACCCCACTCTCGTTGGTGAGAGTGGTCTACGATTGATTGCACAAACTGGTACAAAGTGGATGCATGTGACTGATGCAAGGCTGGGCTAGATCGATGACGACGACAGGGATGGTGAGACCGATCTAAGGGCTGAAAACTGATGCTCTTGTACTGCTGTCCAAAAACGCGAATGGTTGAAATCTGCTGCTGCTGAAAACGCTATGGAAAAACGCTGATTTGTAGGTCTTTATTACTGAAATTCTGCTGCTGTTGTGAGGCTGAAATGACTATGGAAAGAGGGCGACAAAGGCCTGCTGAAAACGCCCAAGGGCTGAGATCTGTGGCGACAAGTGCTTGGATGAAAAACGCTAGTGCTGAGGAGACTTGGCGATGTGCTGTGGCTGAAAACGCCAAGTGCTGGAAATTGTTGGTGATGAAGCCTTGCTGAGGAAACGCTAGATATGGGGGATCGCCTCTGCTGTGAAGGAATCTCCCAAGGGGTAGGAGTCTTGCTGAGAGAGAGGGTGAACCTGCTGCCGAGGGACTGTGTTCTCCTTGCTCATCTGCCAAATAGTGCTAGCCTTGGTTTGCTTATATATTATCTTACCCAATTTGCCCTACTCAGTTCCCAACAAAAGTCACTTAAAATAATAAGTGAAAATTGTCAAAAATAGGGAAAAAAGGTAAAATACACTGGAAAATTCCCCTGCAGGATTCTGATGGGAATGCTTATGATCATGCTGTGTGCAACCAGAGGATATGCATCTATACTAAGTGCCTGGGCATGCACAATCTGCGAAGAGACTCACAAAAAGTGCCAGAATACTTGCTAATCTAGACTGACTGGAGTGACGGAACCCTTGTCGTGCTGTAGCTTGTCCATGGACACATAGCGTCTGATGTGTCACGTGACATTGCTCAAGATGAGTACTCCGAACTGTGCTCATGTCACGTGACACATCCAACCCTATGTGTCCGTGGACAAGCTACAACATGACCAGGGTTCAGTTCAGTCAAGTCAGTCTAGAATAGGAAGTGATCTGGCACTTTTGTGAGTCTGTTCGTAGACCGTGCATGTTCAGGCACTTAGATTAGATGCATATCCTCTCTAATTGAGGCTTGAGGCATTTGAGTTTTATGTCCAATTATCAATATGTTCATTTTCAGCATTGTAATTTGAAATGTAAATTTGTTTATGAGTCTATGGGTTTTTCACTAAAGCATGGGTTTTTTACAAACGGTACGTACCTATTACGTACCTGAAAGGTGATTCAGTACGGTAGTACTACGTACTTAAAACATGTCGTACACTACGTACCTTTCCACCTTGGTCTAGTTAAAAAATTTCCTCGGTGACCACTTGACATGCACATCATAACCACCTAAGTAGATCTCGAGCTTTGAGCTTTGGCATTTGTTGTTAATCACAGAATTTTCAAAAGAAAAGCAAAATTGGGGACGTTGACAATGGCAATTTAAGGCCATCGATCTCTCTCGTGCAAGAACATTGTGCTCCACAATCTTCTTTGTGGTAGTGCCCCCGCTGCTTGTATAGTTAAATTAATCTTGGTTTTGCAAAGTGATGCGTGTGAACAGTCGTAGATATGATAGCTCTTTGGAGTTGTCATTGTTCACTAGTCCAAAATTGGTTGCACCATTGTACTCTTTGTATCATTTTTGTTGTCTTTTTAATGTTATTTATTTTTTTCCATCCTTTTGTTTATTTTGGGTACAATTGAGAATATCTAGATAACTCATGGCTCGGGCCTTCATCCTTAGGGGAGTATTCATGTGGATGTTGTAATTGAAAACCTCTGAACGATGCAGGTTGTGGTTTGGGGAGCGTTTAGTTGTATATGGAACCTCTGAACAACGCATGTTGCAGTTTGGGGGGCGTTTGGTTGTATATGGCCTTTGAATTTCATGGCTCAAGACTTCAATGTTTGGGGGGAGTATGTCGGACACATTTTGAAAAAGCCGAGATAAGGCGAATCTCTCAAAATACTGCTCTGGAGAGGCGCAGCCTGGAAAAAGATTACGCGAACAGCACCCAGATGGCGCAGATGAGAAGAGGGGGAAAGGGGGGGCCCGCAGCAGGATCTATTGAGGGCGAGCGACAGGTTTCTAACTTATTAAGGGCAACTCGCATCATGCAGTGCATTCGCTCAGATTGGCTTAGAGTAGTTTTTTTAAAACTTATTAAGGCCAGCTCGCATCATGCAGTGCATTCGCTCAGATGGCTTAGAGTAGGAGCTACCTTACCTGATCGCATGCATTCGATACCTAGAGTTATGTCTTATCCTTTTAGAAGAGGAGTTTACAAGAGGTAAATACCTTCGTAAAGAGATGGAATATTCTTGATTAATGAATAAATTGAAGAACCTGCCAGTGTTTGGGGGGAGTATTCAAGGGAGAGTGTGGCCTTTGAATTTCTCACGGTTTGGGACCTCGGTTCTCAGATAAGTATTCATTGGGGAGTTTATGTCTATGTCTTTTACTGAATCTATAATCTTTTGTGTTGCTCAAGACATATCTTTAAATATTAGCACGGTTTGGATGTGATGGCTAACTTTGCTACGCCATTATGTCTTGTGATTGCATCTGTAATCATTTGTGTTACATCGTAATGTGCCAACCATGAGATTGCCTAGGTATGTAATCTTAGTGCATCAAGACATCCCTTTAAAGATCAATGCGGTCTAGGTGTGATGGCTAACTTTGTTACGCCAAAATATCAAGACCTTTGACATGCAATGAGAATACTGAATGACCCTTTGAGCGATCCTCGGGTTTTTGAGCTAACTTGATTGAGTTTTCTAGGTCTAATCATAGACGATTACTTTTCTTTCAAGAGGGGCACCAAGTACCCGTAGTAGCTCAAGCACCCTAGCGTTTCAGTTTAAATATGTATTGAGGCGACTCCTTTTGGCATCCAAAGTTGCAGAGGAGCCCCAAGAGCTTGTACCTTGTTAAAGCAATATTAAGAAATACCGGAAGGGGCGCTAGGGTTTGGGGCTAGTACCGTCTGAGAGTGGAACTTTGTCACTCCGTCTCTGTTGTGTGGATTCTCTCTCTCTTTGAGTTCAATGGTTTTGAAGTGCTAAAAGTCTGTTTTAGTTTGTTCTTTTCAGTTGGTAGGTGGTGCCGTAGATGGCTGTAGGCTCTCTCTCCCCTAGATTTTTGGTACCAATGGTGATATTTCTTCTGCTCGGCCTTGGAGGCGCGGAGTTGGATATTGGAGATTCTTTAGTGGAGTTTCAGCCTTCTTGACAAAGTCTGGGTGGCATGTTTTAACCTTAGCTCTCTATCCATATTCGCATGCTCCTAGCTTTTGTAGTATCGCCCATCTTTTGTAACTCTTGTATCACGGGTAGTTTTACCCCTTAGGTTTGTGGTTTTTGAATATTTCAGGGGTTTTTCATTGTTAGATCCAAATAGGGGGTACCCAATTGTAGAAAAATCAAAAAATCGATCATTAGTGGAAGGTTGAAAAAGAAAATATTAGTGGAAGGGTGCTAAGTAGAGTTAGTTTTGGAAATTAATCTGCATGGAATTATCGTGGTAGCGCAGTTCATGAGTGCCGCTCTGTGTGTGTGTGAGATGATGGTCTACGGATGGAAACACAGAGTGTCAATCTTTGTACTGTTTGCATGCAGAGAAATTGCGCATGAAGGGTGCAGTGCAAAGGAGGAAAAAGGGCGACTCAGCTTTATACAGGGTTGTATGACTACGAAGAGAAGAGGGTGGGAAGGAGGCAGAAGAGGGCGAGGAGAGGAGGGGAAACCAAGACCATGGTAGGAGGCGGGAGCCATGGAGGAGATTGCCATGGCAAGGGCCGTGGAGATAAGGGCGACGACAAGGCAGCTGTAGCCATAGGTGCAGACCTAGCTGGCGCGTAGGTTGTAGAGGGCGAGGGAGCTTGGACAAAAAGGGAGGGGGATCTTTTGAGTATCTCGTATGTTTTATTTGTTAAGAGCCAGTAGGACCCATTAGGGTAATATATATGCATGGGCTGTAATTTAATGCCTTCGGGCCTGTAATTTGATTACGTAATACAAATGGATACCAAGCCTAGAGAGAGAGAGAGAGAGAGAGAGAGAGAGAGAGAGAGAGAGAGAGAGAGACTTTGGCTATGTTACCACAGATTGCTTGGCAGGGGGATCCTCAGACACGTGATGAAGTTTTTTCAGTCATCACTAGCATTACACTATGGAATGTTTGGAGAGCTCGTTGTCTTCACATTCTCAGTGCGGCTCCACAGCTCCTTCAGGATACCCTCACTGCCATTTGGCTGGACATCATTCACACCCTGAATTGGCAGTGGGATTCTTCCTCAGGTACATCTCGAGCAGCGGAGGCTCGTCGATTTGCCTTCCTTCGGCGTTGGGCCCGATCTCCACTCTTCTTCACACTTACAGGTGGCCAGATTACATGGCATTATGCCCCCCCTCGGTGGTTTCTCCTCCACTCATCACACAGACCACCATGAGATTGTTCTAGTCGAGTTGTCACTATAGTGGCTCTCATCCTTACATTCAGCTTGTACACCCCACGTGATAGGCTATTTTGGCATTCGCTGGGGATTATATTGTACTCAGTAATATACAGCCCTGATTTTTCCAAAAAAAAAAAAAAAAAAAAAGAGAGAGAAAGAAAGCTTTATTAACCTCTTAGAGGCTGAACTCGGCCTATGAGACAAAACCATGTACATGTGTGTATCCTCTGGGTATCCAAAAAAGGATAAAAGTGCTGAAAAAGAAATGAACTAAAGTGATACAAGACTAGAGGTGAGGTGGTACAGTGCTGAAGTAATCAGATAAGAGGTGGGGTAATACATGTGCCAGTATACTGAGGGGATGGAGCTCTATCTCTAGTAGATGTGAAACTATATGCTCAGTGGGTACACACACACACACACACACACACACACACACACACACACAGAGAGAGAGAGAGAGAGAGAGAGAGAGAGAGAGAGAGAGAGAGAGATTGTGGGTTAAAAAAAATTCCAAAACCTTGATAGAGAATTCTAACATGGTATCATGGTTGTGTTTTTTGCAGCTTGCACTCAAAGAGTACGATGATGATGAAATTGGTGAACTAGATGATGATGATCTCTCTGCACGTGGGCCTGCTCATATATCCAAGTTCAACAATGTTATGTCAGATTTTTTGGTCAACAGCACCTTTATGCAGGATAAGTATCAGACACCAGCAGAATTAAACAGCTGCACTGTGGATAGTATTGGACACCCACAGGCTACACAGAGTGCTGACAAAGCAAATGAAAGTTTCTCATTATGCATGCCTAGTGCAGACAAAGACATCATCCTGGCTTCTACAAAGTTAAACGAGAGTGTCTCTTCAGATGAGGAGAAAGATTTTGTTCTTGCAAGTGATTCTGATTCTGATGAAGCTAGGTGGGATTGCGAAAGCATAGTAACCACATACTCAAACCTTGATAATCACCCAGGCAAGATTTGTTCATTCCCAAAAGTTTCAAGCAAGAGCGCAAGGTGGACTGAAGACTATCAATCTGTGATTCGGCTGAAAGGAAAGCAACAGATTCCTCTTGATTATCTTCCAAAAAGAGGTAGCTCCCAAGTTGAAGGAAAGAACAAATGCCCCAATCAAGGGAAAACAGTGAACTTAGTTAGAAAAAGGACGGAGGAAACCAAGGACGAGAAGAAGGCTCGAAAGGTAAGCTTATCTTCAAGTTTGCAGTCATTAATTAATTGTTTGTACTAGTTTGCATGTCCTTGTGGTGAATGTGTTGTACAGAATATTGGTAAAATGCTATTTTGGTTTGGTCCAATTTGGAAAGTGATCCAATTTCGAATGACTTCACATCCTACCACAAGTAGCGTGTCGAGGCTTATGCATGAATTCTACGCTGAAGGTCCACAGTGTGGTTATACGGAGTATGTTTCTGGTTGAAGTACTTTCTTAATATTTTGTTATCAACGGCTAAATGTAGGCTTTTTTGGTTGAAGTGCTTTCTTAATATTTTGCTATCAACGGCTAAGAAGGGAGCAGGGTACCAAATGCTCGGTACTTTTTAGTACATCCAAAAGGGAAGGTTTGCATGTAGTCAACACTCGTGCTGCCTTTGATCATGAATAGCAACGTGAAGGCTTTTATCGACTGTGTTTTGTTGTGGGTAGAGATGTCAATGGGTCTGTCAAACTTTGTTTCGGAAGGATTTATGAATGGTACATACGGAGAGAATATGGAGAGAGTTCTTTGTGGAGAGGCTACTTGCTTTTCTCGATTACAAGGCTAGTACTGATGAATCTTAGGAATTCCACTACCTTTTTTTGATATTGAGAGTGATTTTCATCCATGCAGGTGGCTATCAAAGAGGAAAAGCGATCTGCAAGAGCATCAAAGAAAGATATGAAGCTTATGTATAAGGATGAATCACAGCGGGCTCAACGAACTGCTGCTTCCACTGGGCCAGCAACATTGCCCCTGGGATAATGGTTTGGATGAATACATATTACACCCGCTGCAGTATTGCAGGATTGCATAAGTTTTGAGGCTGCCTGCCTCTCCAAAATCGAAGGAGATGTTCGAAGAGGCATGTGTTGCATATGTTTACCATTAAATGAACGCATACATCTCTTTTGTATGCATTATTGTATATCCTTTGTAGCTCTGCAGTTAGTTCTTCACATCGTCTCTAGACGTAGCGTCCCCTTCTTTCAACTGATACTGCCTTTTTATCTGGCCAATGTACCTGAAATGTCTACCTACAAGAGGCTTGCTGGAACATGCGATTCACTCAGAATGAGTTAAGTTGAGAATATGGATTTACCAATGTAAAGGCCTGAGTTTTGACTTTGCGGAGATTTAGGTTTCTAGCTTTTTTTTGTAGTTAAGCAGTACTTTTTGGTTTTACCTCAATAAGGAAAAGCAGACTACTGAAAAAATGCATGATTTACACTACACATATTCAACAACTAATTTTGGAGTCACTGTATTTTTCGAAATAGTGCCGACACAAAAACACATCAAAGTTGCCAGAGCTCCTAGATTTTTGTCTCGAAAATATTTGCTTGTCCGAGATTATAATGCTGCGAGCACTTATCAACAGAGCAGCCATGTGAAAAGAAAGATCCTTAGGATGGAGAGGTTTTGCATAGTGTATATTGCTCTCTTTCATAAGTGGGATGTACATACAGGGTCTCCATTCCAAAGCAAGTGGCTCCTGCCTTAAAAAAAGAAAAAGACGTACACATCAGTTCAACTGGGGTGTCGGGCATATTACTGTTTGTGATGCTGTGCCGATTTTTCATGGGTGAAAATTTGAGCTACCCTGGAGGCTTTACCTAGTTGCCATTCTAGAAGCAAAGAACCTTACTCCACATATGTAGGATGTGATGAATCCTCGGCGGAGGAAAATCTGTAGAGGCAAGAGAAAAAGCAGAAGAGAGGCACATTCTAGCTCAAGGGGAGGAGCCATGGATCTTCATAATCAAAGCATGAGAGAAAAAGCATTCTCTAGCAGAGAAAAAGCATAATTTTAGCTCAAGGGAAGGAGCATTAGCAATCTCTAGCCGTGGATCTTCATCATCAAAGCCTTTAAACAAGGTGTTGCTGAAAAGATATCACTACTTACAACAAGCCTTTCAAAAATTTCTATGTTACCTTACAATTTTGCCCTTTGCGAGTCTGGAAAGTTCCTATGTTCGAGGGAAGGCATTAGGAATAAAATGTTCCTTGTAGAAAAGAAGTGGCAAGGATATCACATTGAAAATTTAAGCGTTTAAGGGGTAGGGAATGGACACTTAGTGTCCATTCCTCATAATACCTGCGACCCCTTGGCGAACGGCAGAGGCTGGGAGCCATGGGGGAGCAGGTAATATGAGTGAATGGACACTAAGTGTCCATTCCTGACCGTCAAGGGTCCGGGGGAGGGGGCCCAACAGAGGCAACATGATTTTTGAGGAAGGAGGATCAACTGCACTGAGTCAGGCTCTGATCAGTCGTAGTGTTCACATGACAGTGCAGAGCTCAGAATCTGCATTACGCACGCTGAGGGGTCAGCATCTCATCACTTTCCCTGTGCTGACGTGCTGCAGTTTGATTGCAGCTGATTGGAGACTTTCTAGATGCTGAGGTGGAAGAGATTCTATCCGTTGAGGTGGCGCACGCTGCTGAAGATGAAGCCGACGACAACTTACGCAGGCTGAGCTGGCTGCCATCCGACATTAAGTAATCACAAAACTGAAAAAAGAAATTGAATTTTGACAAATAGTTTTAATCACATGAAGATCCCACAGTGCCGGTGTTAGGATTTGAAGGGCTCCCTATTCTTTCAAAAGACGGGCACTAGGAAGTAGTACCCTTGCCATAATTTCATTTTGCCATTGTACGATCAAATACCACAAAAATTGCACGTCCAAGCAACATGTTTGGTAAAGAATATAAGAAGGCTCTGTGCAGGTCAAAACATTCTCCCCTATTTTACTTCCCTTCTCTAGAGATGGAATTTTTTAGACAAGCCCGTCTAATGGCAGATTCATGAAAGCTTTGACCTTCATACAACGAAAAAAAGTGTCTTTAAGAAGGGTAGATGTATGTCACATCCTATCGCAGCCTTACACTTCCAAAAATCAAATGACTTTCTTTAGTCTCCAATACTTTTGAAGGCCCACTTGAGGGACACATGCTTAACACTAGGAGATGCTCAACCTTTGACATTTCATATGCAAGGCTTTGTTTTAATAAAGTCAATAACCATTGAAAAAGCATAATTTTTTTGAAATATTAAGGGCAAGGTATAGTTCAACAGTCTCTTTCCATAGGAATTATTGAAAACCCCATAAGAGTTACATAAAAAAAAGATCAAAGAAAACTTTTACGGACTTCAATATTTCTCGAGGCGGGATGTGTCCCCCTACACTATATACCTTGGGGTGGATCTCGGGGTGGATGAACGATGCAACAAAGTAATTGCGTTGATCTTATCCCCTCACAATCGTGGTTTCAAATTATTATTATCAGCTCATCTGATACTCAGATTTCTTGTCCACTCTTGAGTCTAACTCTAGAATAGCTGTCAAGCTCCAGTTTATCCATTTTGGCAATCACGGTGGTTCGTTAAAGCTCTTTGCAGAGCCAATCTCCCAAGTTTGGACTCATAGAGTTAGTTATTGACAATGTCTATATGAAGTCCAACACGAGGAAGGAGAACCACTAGAGTCATACTTCCTGCTGAAGGATCAGAGTAGGAGTCTGATGATCTTCAATCACACTCTCTGGCTGAGGACACATAAGCGGACCCAAGCATCAAAGAAGCTGAAGCACACCAAAGTTCGGAATAGTTTGAGTATTCAAGGAGGGGGCATTCAGAGAGGTCAGAGAGACACTCTGTCACAAACTGGTGACGTGGCTGCCCAGTACACACATACTCTCCCTTGGCAATGGACCCCCCAAAATGCAAGCTGTATGGATGCTGACGTGGCACTGTCGTACGGACCTCCGAAATCTGTGGCACGTTTTGCGGCAGGAAAAGCGGACAGGCAGGCACGTACGGACGACAGCCTTTGGGCTGTTTTTGGCTACACAATTGCTTGCTTTATTTTACGCGAGAGAGAGAGAGAGAGAGAGAGAGAGAGAGAGAGCCTTGATGCTTTATAACACAAAAGAAATATCGAAAGGGGCGCCAGTCTTTGGGGCCAATATCTCTAGGCACAAAACTCCACCGGGCTAGTGTCGAATCAATTGTGAAATGTGAACTGTTTTGAAGTGAATCTCTGCTGTGTCACGGTAGAATCTTGACTTGGAGTGTCCAAGTCTATTACAGTGGTATCAGAGCGCGGCCAATTTCTCTTCTACCGGGAAATCCGATCCTTTTTATGCGGCACTTATGGATTCAGACAGAGATCAGTCGACTTCCTCTGTATCCGGAGATGCGGGAAGAGATCACGAAGAGGATTCATGTGAGGAGTATGGCCCACCTCGGCCTACTCCGGCGGAGCTTGAAGAGATGGAGCTTCGACGATTGATCGACGATGTTGGAAAGATGATGTTAAACTTTGCGAAGGACCCGAAATTTACAAAATTTATGACCCAGACCTCCTTCGACGAGGTGTATGCACAATGGCAGCAAACCACAGAACCACTCCCCAAGCCGGGACTCAAGAAGCCTCCTAAGGATGTATACTGAGCAAGAATTAGAAGAGGTGGTTGATGCACGGATTTCTAAGCTTTTTGACACGTAGAACAAAACTGAAAAGCACGACAAAAAGCAAAAGAAAGGAACTGACTTCTCGGGTTATTTGGATCGTCAATCTACTTTTGCCTCGGCAAGAAAGCAAAAGAAGCGTGTGCGGTTTGAAGGATTACCTAGTTCTTCTTCTTTTGAGAGTTCTTCTAGCTCATCCGATTCAATTGAAGAAGACAGAAAGGGAAAAAAGCGAAGCAAAAAGAAACGCTTCGGAAAGGGCAAGAAAAAGGCAAAGAAGTCTAAATCTCGCACAATTTCGGACAATTCTACAAAGGACTCGTCTTTGGATAGTTCGGACTCCGATGACCGCAGATTTTATGCAAGGAAGAAGATTTTTTACAAAGCCAACCAATATGACTTTCTGGAAGATAAAAGCAAGAAAGTCCGAGATTTTAAAGAAGGTGGACAGTCAATTAAATTTGACATGTTTTCTGGTTTTCGAGATGCTTCGAAGGCTTTGGCCTTCATACAACAGTTTGACATAGCTTTCTCTGGAGGGCGTTACTCATTAGAGCACTCCAAGATTCGGAGGGCTACTTTTTACTTCAGGGGAAATGCTCAAACTTGGTGGTCCACACTTCTATTGAACAAGAAAGCTCCAGTTAAATGGCTGAAATTTAAAAGGCTTTTTATTTCTTCTTGGTTGACTTGGGAGTACGAACGTGATATACGAACTGCTTGGAACCATCTTCGGATGACCAAGTGAGATTCATCGGACGCATATTGCGAGAGATTCTGGAGCTCTTTTCTACCAGCCTCTTCATTTAAGGAGATCTCGTTCAAAGAACAGATTGAGCGGTTTACCTTGGGACTTCCTACAGAGATCCAAGATCACTGCTTAGAGCAAAAGTCAGATTCCATTCAGGAATTGATGAGTCATGCAAATGGGGTTTTGCCATTTACTCAGGCAGTTTGACCTACCCCACATATGAAATCATGACGCAAAGACGAACAGACTTCGAACAATGAAAGTAGAAAGAAGAAGAGAAACCCAGAAAAGAAAGAAAAGGATGCACGACCCAAGCTTACTCTTCGTGAGAGAGCTCTCTACATCAAAGAGGGAAGTGCTTTGGATGCGGGGAAACTGGGCATATCTCCGTGAAGTGCCCTAAAAAGGCACCGAAAGAACAGAACAACAAAGACAGGCCCGAGGGTTCGAAAGCAGCTGAGGAACGTGGACAAAAAGGCAAGATGAAAGCAGGACTGGTTCCAGATTGCATGGGTACTAACCCAAGCACGATTGATGAGAGTAGAGAACTTTGCCGAGCTTGGGGCAAAGTGAAAGACGAAGTAGCCTTGATTTTCTTTGATGGAGGAGCCAAGGCCAACTTCATTTCACCTGAATTGGCGGCGTGGCTCGAGATCACACCCGATCGGATGGGACCACTAGCAGAGGCAGTTCTAGCAGCACCCGGCAGGGACGTAGCCATTACACCTGTCATTGGAAAACTTTGGTTGCATTGTCAGGGGTATTTGGGACACGAGGACTTCTACATGATGCCCTTCGAAGGTTGTGATGTCCTCCTGGGAATTCCCTGGTATCATAAGAACAACGCCGTGGTCAACTATCGGGCGAGAAAAGCGACTTTGACTACAGAGAAGGGCATAACCATTGTACTTGATGTAAAACTTAAGGGCGAGTATGTCCCTATTGTATCAGCTTTGGCCGTTTCAAAATTAATGAAATCCATTCTGTTTGTTTAATCGATCTTTTTGAGAGATTTGAGTGATCAGAATAGAAAAATATGTCAGAACTCGATAAAGAACGCCAAGGTTTTCTCCACACTCATGCTGATTGCTTTTTAGAGGGCCTGCCAGCAGAGGCGAGTTACCACCCCCTCGTCTTGAGGATCATACCATTGATCTAATACCTAGAAGCACACTATCGAACCAGCCACCTTACCATGTGAGTCGAGCCCAGAATGAAGAATTTATGAACCAAGTGAAAGACCTCTTGGAAAAGGGTCTTGTCCAGCCTAGTACTTCACCGTATTGCTCTCCAGTGTTGTTGGTTTTGAAGAAAGACGGATCTTGGAGAATGTGCATCGATTATAGAGCTCTCAACAAAATCACCATCAAGGATAGATTTTTGATTCCTAGGATCGATGATATTCTTGACCGACTATATGGATCCTCGTGCTTTAGCAGGATCGATTTGAAGAGTGGATATCATCAGATCTGAATCGCGTTTACAAGACAGCTTTTCATATGACTTTTGGGTTATTTGAGTTTTTGGTGATGCTTTTTGGCCTAACCAATGCTCCCGCGACCGGATGATGGACATGATTTTTCGTGAGTACAGACTATTTGTTGGCACTTTCTTTGACGACATCATTGTTTTCTCAAGGATGAGACAAAACATAGAGAACATCTGCTATAGGTCTTTCAGGCATTACGAGATCACAAGTTGGTGATTAATGCAAAGAAAAGTAAAATTTTCCTACCAGAGATACACTTTTTGGGACACATTGTGTCAGCAGCAGGAGTGCAAATGGACCCGGCCAAGATAGAGACTATCCGTGATTGGCCCGATTTGAAGAATGTCCATGAAGTTAGAAGCTTCTTGGGCTTGTGTTCGTACTACAGGCGGTTCATTAGAAAGTTTGCAGAGGTTGCTTCCCCTTTGCATATTTTGACACAGAAAGGAGTCCCTTTCTCGTGGGGACCCACAGAGATGACTGCCTTTCAAACTTTGAAAGAGAAATTGACTACAAGACCAGTTTTGACTTTGTCAGACTTGCAGAAGTCATTTGAAGTATATTGTGATGCTTGTGGTCGTAGTCTGGGTGCGGTCTTAATGCAAGAAGGCCATGTCATTGCCTACGAGAGCCGATTGTTCTCAATGCCGGAATTGACAGTAAAGATTTATGAGAAAGAGATTTTGGCGGTTATCCATGCTCTTACTCAGTGGCGACAATAACTACTCTGAGCGGATTTTACTGTCTTTACAGATCATCAGAGTTTACGCTACTTCTTGTCACAGAAGCAACTATCGGAAAAGCAGATGCGATGGGCGAACATCTTGTCACCAAAAGAATTTGGTGGCATATGTTTTGTCTCGGAAGCCTTTGGTTTTGGCTATTTATGGCATACATCATAGGAGCTTCAAGGATATGGTCGATCAGTATGCCACGGATATAGTTTTTGTAGATATTTTCACTCGGATACGGAATGGGGAGACAGTAGCGGGATATTCCATTCGGGATGGCTACTTGATGCGGAAAACCATGTTGTGCGTTACACAACCATTGAGAGAAAAGATTATGACCGAATGCCACTATCCACCTTTTACGGGTCATCGCGGCATAGCTACCACCTTGAAAGCGGTAGAGAGATACTTCTTTTGGTTGAGACTCAAGAAGAATGTGGATGATTTTGTACACAGTTGCTTGGTATGCCAGAAGGTCAAGCTTGACAGGCATAAAGCACAGGGATTGTTACAACCTTTACCCATACCCACCCGCCCCTGGGAAAGTATTGCAATGGATTTTATTTTTGATCTCCCGAGAACACAAAGTGGTCACGATGGTATTTGGATTGTTATTGACAGATTTAGCAAGCAAGCTCATTTCATTCCAGTGAAGAAAATAGTCAAGCCGGATCACTTAGCGAGACTGTTTGTGGCCCAGATCTTCATATTACATGGCATGCCCAAGACGATTGTCTTCAACATGGACCCCAGATTTACTAGTTTGTTTTTGAAGGCTATTTGGGAGAACATTGGCAGAACAGGCGGTTGTAGTTCTTGTCATCTTTCCACTCGCAGACTGATGGGCAATATGAGATTGCCAATTCAGTGGTACTAGATTTATTGAAGTCTTACATCTCAGATTAGAAGACTCAATGGGAAAAGCATTTACCTTTGGTGGAATTTGCCTACAATAACACAATACACTCTTCGACGGGGAAGGTGCCATTTGAGATTCTGAGGTGCTACGAAGGTTCCACCCTTCCTAAGCACGAATGATACTCCTCAGATTGTGAATCTTTATCTTGAAGCATTTCGATTAGCATAGTCTATTCTAAATGGAACCCCGGATTCAGCTTGGGTGGAATCTGGTGCAACGGGTATGCACAAGAGGGGAGTCGCTCCACTCCTTTGTCAATGGATTGCCTCGATTTTTGATACTAAAGTCATTGATGTCTCTTTGAGTTTCAGGGATACTGTGAGCTGACAGTATTTTGCTGTAATGACTTTATGAACTGGAATTCTCGATAATAAGATATTGATTTGTTCTTGACTTGTTTAAGTGCAGGAATTGATTGACGAAATGAATGCAACATTTTGGTCTGATGATCTTGATAAACATGTTTGCAATAGGGATTAGTCAATCGAGCATCTAATGAGGTCCTGAGTGGATCTAGATGTGATTGCTAATTGCATTGCCAATAAATCATGGTCCGAGAGAATTTGTGAATGTGATTTGTCATGTGATGTCCTATGATTTCGTGTGATGTGCCTGTCGATTTGGTACATGTGCTAGATTGTGTTCCTAGTGCGTCAGTACTAACAGTCAGTGTCTGCTAAGAAAATTTATAGCTTCTATCTGTTTTGCAGGCGTAATTGAGGGCGATTACAATGCTTTCAAGAGAAGAGTATGTAACATTTAATGGTCTAGTAACTTGTGTATAGCGGAAAATAGCATGAACATAGTGAGCATTTCATTAGAATAGATTCCTAATGAGAATAACAAGAGTGCTTGGTGGAGAGAGCAACAAAAAACATAACACCTAGTTAGATAGCATGAACAATACTTCAAAAGAGAGAGAAATTAAGCAATTGACAATAGTTGAGGACTGGATTTCCATGGAGCCGGTCCCCCTTCCAAAAGGCTTTGTATTATGGTTTCTCCCATCAAGAGAGACATTTTACAATACAATTCTTTGTGTTCCTTCAATACTAGCTAGTGCAATGAAGATGGAAACTTCATGCACCAAGCAAAACACTTATCAAACACAACATCAATTCCCCCACGGCCTCAGACCCAAGACCTCACACACCTTCAAAGATGGTGAGAGCTAGCGGGGTATGAGAGTAGATTGAGAGGAAGAAGGAGTAGTCTTACAAGAAAGATGTACATCTCCTCACATAATTACTCATATTAGCATAGCTTAGCTTAGTAATTAGCATGGTAGAGGAGATGAGCATGCATTGAAGCTTGGCTCTTGGTTGGATTTGCATCACAAAGCCAAGAGTTGTTGGTGTAGGCCTCCCTTCTCACAAGCTTGGAGTAGGTGATAAGCTTTCCATTAAAGCTTGAGAAGAGAGAGAGAGAGTCTTTTTGCTCCACACATGGGATTGTGTGAGTGTGTAATGCAATAATGCCTTTGAAAAATCAGCCCTATTGGACCTCCCCTGCCTCAGCCAATGGAAATTAAGCAGCATAAGTGATAGCCTTCTGACATGTGTCCCCCTTTCCTCTTTTGTGAGAGCTTTAGGTAATTAATAAATACAACTAAACTCTCATTGGACCCCTTTGCCTCCTGGCCAATAGGAATTAGGCAAGCCATTGGGCTGCTAAATGCTCATTGGATCCCTTGGGAGACTGTCCAATAGTCTTCTAGAGAGCTTAATTCTTATTGGTTCTTTTATTAAGTGTTTTTAAATTAATTAAACTAGATTTATTCTAGCCTAATTCTCATTGGTCCACCTCCAAGGCCATCCAATAGAAATTGAATACACCTTGTGGGCATCTAGGCTAGGGAGCTGGCATGTGTCCCTCATTCCCTTTGTGTGAAGGGAGCTTGTGTGTGTGTGTATGTGAGTTTCTCTCGAATCCCCTACTTCTTGGGCTCGCCCCCTTCTATGTAGGGCTTGACAAAGACTTTTGGGACACACACAAAGCATCCAATTTCCCTAGGCTTTGACCTTTGGACACAACCTTTGAATTTTGGAACCTTAGCATTTTGGAAGTCTTAATGGGCTGAACCTTAGGGTCTTTTAAGCCTATTGTTGCACATTGCTCTTTCGTAGATGGCCCCCCCTTTGGATCCCTATTTTCCCTCCTTTGGATCCCTACTATGGCCGGTCTGCTAGCTTAACCAATATTCTAGCTTTTTCTCCCCTGGCACTTCGCCATATTAAATGATCAGTTTAACATGAGAAAATCATTTAGGAGAATTAGATATTGATTATTATGACATTACTTCTCTCTTGAAATCATAGCCGTCTTCGACTATGGAGTAGAGAAGATAAAGCATAATCATTAGTCCTTTTTCCTAGCGGGTAGAGGATCCCTATGTTACCCTACGACATCGTTCTAGAATGGATGAGTAGTCCATTTGGTGCTTGAGAGCCTAAGTTGCCGCAAGCATGTCTGCACATTAGTCCTATCAATCTTCCATAGTAGAGTGACAAGCTCTACTTGGTGTTTGGGAGACGTGGTCTCGGCAAACTTGATCTAAGCATGCATACTACTTCATTTTTGTGCACAATAAAGAAAAAGAGAGTCTTATAAGACAAAAACTTTGTTCATTTTAAACATTTGTACATTTGCTTACTCTAGGGAATCATTGTAAGCATTGACAAGGTTTAGGTTATCCTTTGATTGTATGCCTTGCATCCATCTAGCATCTTCAAAAGGATAATTCTTAAACTTAATAACATATCGTCCGGATAGTCTTACCGCCTCTTAGTACCTTGTCTTCATGTCGGATAATGGACTCGTGCTGCAACACCTCTCTTGGTCCTCGATCTCCGATGGGTCTTCAATTGTTGGTTCTTGTGGTGGCTCTCCTTTGTAAGGCTTTAGTAGTCTCACATGGAAAGCATTGTGTATGAGCCAGTGGTTGGGCAACTTGAGTTGATAGGCCATCTCATTGATTGGCCTAAGAATCTGGAAGGGACCATAGTACCTTTTTGCTATCTTGGCATAGCACTTTTGGTGTCCTGTAGGATTCTTGCCCGTCGTGTGCCTTAATCGAGCCTTGGGAAATTTGAGTAAGACCCAATCATTTTCTTTAAAGGCTTGGGCTCTTCTGTGCTTGTCAGCAGTAGCCTTTTGCCTTTGCTGTGAGATAGAGATAGCATCCTTAATCTTTTGGAAAGATTCTTGTAGGTCTCGGCTATACTCATCTGCAGCGAAGATCTTCCTCTGTACCTTAGGCAGCAAGGGACTTTTTGATCTTCCCTCAATTACCTCAAAAGGTGCTTTTCCCGTGGAAGTATGTACAGTATTATTGTAGGCATACTCCACTAAGGGTAAGTATTTCTCCCATTGGGATCTTTGATCTACTTCCGTTACATAGGCTTTTAGTAGATCGAGAATTGTTAGGTTAGCTATTTCACTTTGGCCATCCGTTTGCGAGTGATAGGCCAAAGAGAAATTTAGCCTTGTTCCTAAATTCTTAAAGAGACCCTTCCAGAAATTACTGGTCATTCTAGGATCTCTATCCGACACTATGGACATTGGCAAGCCATGGTACTTGAAGATTTGTGAAATGAAGAGGGTTGCCATTTGATGGGCTTTGATAGTCTTTTTGACAGGTATAAAATGAGTTTGTTTACTGAACATGTCTACTATCGTCCATATTCCCGTATTCCCATGGATAGACTTAGGAAATCCAAAGATAAAATCCATGGATATGATCTCCCATGGTGAATTAGGGATTGACAAAGATTGAAGCAATCCAGGTTGCTTCCCTCTATCAAACTTCGTCTTTTGGCATACCACACATTTAAAAACATACTCTTGTATGTTTGCTTTCATGGTAGGCCAATAGAAATATGTTTCAATCCCCTTTAGGGTAGATTGAATCCCTCTATGCCCTGCATAAGTGAAGGGGATCGGGGAGCACCACAAACGGAGAGTGAGAGAGAGAGAAGAAGACACACATGATGTGGGTGGGGAGACTCAATAGAGTGAGCAGCCCCCTATACACTTATGCTATGTATAAGGTATACAAGTCAGTGGGCGCCCAGACTCTGGGCGGCCGGGCAACGCACAGGTGCCTATACCCCAACAACCTCCCACTTAAAGGCGACTGTGCCTTTAAGCAAGAGAACCTAGTCTAAAGACTACAAAAGGCGAGAGAAAACCGCTCTCAATCGATGCCCACTGGTTGGCTGTGATCGTGTGCATCCGGCTGTCCTGCTCCCGTGTAAGTCCATACACCACCAGACGTACCGCACACGTACTACAAGTATGTACGCAATACCTGCATATCTCCCTCGTGCACTATGCCATCATCAGTCAAAAAACGACTGACAACCCCAACTGCAAATGCTCCCACTGCAGCTGCGATATCTGGTCTCAAGATCAGCATCTCATACATGAGACCACCGAATGCCGATGCAATGCTAGCGGGCCCTGCTAGCTCTACGGAGCATGCATCAACATATATATCCTTGGCAATAGGCATCTCTGACTGACAAGGCGTGTCAGCCACATGCATCTCCTGACTGTCTGCAAAAGACGCATCAACCTGTCGTGCAACCTCAGAGCAAACTAGGTGCTCTAGGTGTCTGCTGGAAGACATATCCTGCACAACTATATCCCCATGCTCACTGTCGAGGATAGAAAGGAATGATTGCATAATCGCTGACGTCTCAGTCTCCTCTACAATCATCCATTGCAAATATGACCACTCAATCTATTGTGACTCACTAGAGCTCTCATGCTCTAACTCCGTATGCATAGACTCTTGCACAATGTCCTCCTGTCGTGACTCACTAGAGCAAGACCGCTCTACCTGTCTATCCTGCATAGAAGTATCTCGCACAACTGACTCTCCTCTTTGCTCAGTCACTAGCAAAGCATGCATGTCTGACTCTGTCACCTCTCTGTGTGACTGCTCAAGTCGTGCCCCAACTGTGTGCACAACGAGCTCACTACTCTGCACTCCATGCAAAGCACCCTGCAACCCACAAGCAAAAGAGACTCGCCTACTCTCTCGCTCTCTACCTGGCTACGTGATCATAGAGACAACACCATCTCTCGCGTGATCCACATGCAATGGTTAACCTGTACCACTCCTGGCACCTCTCGTAATCACTAGCGAACCCAAATGCATCACAAAATCTCGCTCTCGTAGCGAAATCTGACATCCACAATCTCTAAGCTGACCAATCGAGATCAAACTCACTGTCAAATCTGGTACATAGCGCACATGTCGGAACAAGTAAGATGTACCACTCGGTAATGACAGTCTCACATCTCCTGCACCTGCTATCGCATGCACCGATCCATCGGTCAAACGTACACTGCCAAGCATCCCGCTAGAATAGCTACAAAACCATGCACGATGCGGCGTGACATGAAACATAGCATCTGCGTCTAGCAACCACTTCGAAGGGAGTGCACTATCCACATGTATAGCATCTCGTGCATAACTCGAGGTAAAAGTGACATCCCCGTCACTAGTATACTCCGACACTACATGTGCCTCAACTGTCAAAGCAACTGAGTCCATGGCATCACTACATACATCTCTGAGACTGCCATGTCTCCTACGATGTCGCATACGACGAAAACAACGACGCCTAACGTGTCCAGAATGACCACAATACCAACATGTCACCTGTCGACGTGCTCGTGAATGTACATGTCTCACACGAGTCCGTGATGATTCAGATCTATCATACATATCATGTAATCTGCGCCAAAGTGCTCTCGAA
This sequence comes from Adiantum capillus-veneris, assembly GCF_014529385.1. Classification (NCBI taxonomy): domain Eukaryota; kingdom Viridiplantae; phylum Streptophyta; class Polypodiopsida; order Polypodiales; family Pteridaceae; genus Adiantum; species Adiantum capillus-veneris. Next base: position 109,319,698 of record NC_140960.1, read on the forward strand.
GTAGTCTCATACATAACAAGAGCATATACAGATTCTGCAAGGTGCAAAGAGAGTGTAGATAGTGCCATCTCCTCTAGCTCCTGCCACTGATCGTCAGACATGTTTGAAGGTCTACCTACATCACCACTCAATGGTCGATGCAACCCTCGCTGTGTCAATGCATCAAGCATACACTCTCTTCATGCCGCAAAGTCTGACCCATCAAACATGCACATTTGTGAGAGGTCACAATCTGATCGATCACCTGTCTCTGCCATGAGCACAATGTAACAAACTAGAAAGCAAAACCACCTCACCAACAACACCTGGAAACTGTCTACCAATATGGCCAGAAACACAATGAAAAACCTGTGAGACACACTCCAAAATAGAGCTCCCGCAATGTCAATACAAGCCTCGCATGCTCTAGTATTACACTGCAATCTGTGAGCTAATCACCAAGCCCACACTGTGCGGTATTGATGCATACACACGCACAAATCTCCCACCTACAGAGAACACTGCACGCAAATGCTGAGTGCAACCTGCAATCTCTACCTAGATCGCATAAATGATACGCATAAAACTCCTGGGAAAATTTCGCCAGAGTTTCGACGCACAATGGTTATCAACACAAAATAACCATTGTCCTGCAAGCTCAATACAATGAGCAATCAATGCGCATCAAACTACACTCAACATACATGCATAAGCTCTGCAAAACTATGGCAAACAATGCTCGAGATCACAAGACTCTCCCACCCGAGAGCAAACCACTGTCTCAAGCAAAGAAAGATACACAACTCCTCACTCTTGCGAGAGTGGATACAAAAACACAAAACTGTGTCCAAACTGACAAAACCTGTCAAAGTGAGAGTAAACACTCGATCACAAACTATGGCGAGAATCTGAGAAAAATCCGACAGAATTTCCCCTGAAAACTGAGCAAAAAACTCAAGTACAATCTCTACCATAAACCATAACACTACTCAATGCCAATGAGTAGAAATGCCAAAATGGCTCCACATTTTCACATACAATGGCAATCCGCACTCAATGTACATCAACGGAGTGATCGCGCATAAGCAAGGGCCAAAAGATTTGCAATCCGGAAACTTGATCAATGTGAAAACAATGCTCTCAAGAGAGCTCACCGGCACTTGAAAGTGCTCGCCAAAATGCATGTATAATGGGCATCAACCATGCGCCATAATCATATGCAAACCATCCACAAAGACCATGAATCCAAGCACAAAATCACTGCCAAAGTATCCTGTGAAAACCAGTGAAAGAGGCTCCACCTATGTGCTCCAAAAAACTGCGTCTCTCAAGAGACCGCTTCGGTGGTGTGTAAACGCCTCCGTACTTCGTTGCCCAAGTCTACCAAAAACCCTCAAACCACAAGCTTAACACAAGCTGCAATTGCATCTTCAGCTCAGAATTTATGCACTCAACTTCAAGCATCTCCCGTGCTTCTAAAAGTGCATCAAACTCGCACACAATGCGACAACAGAAAATCTGGAATTTCTGTATACAGTCAGTCTGAGCTGAATAACAGCAAAACGGTGAGGAATTTGCAAAAAGTTTCTTCTGCAAAGTTGTAGACTACGTCGAAACGGATGGGCAGCACGACAGAATACTCAGATCTGCATTCTACAAGGAGAAATACGAATCTGAAAATAGTGCTGCTGCGCACACAGTTTTAGGGCAGCACCTTCACTTACACACAATCTTCCACACTCCTTTCTGAGCTTCCACAAGAGCATACATCACTCTCAACTGAGCTCACAAGCGCCCATTGCATTCTCACAAAGTCTTCTGCTTTCTTAATCTCTCTACCGTCGAGAGAGAGCGAGCTATCGCCTCAAAGCTCTCAAAGCCGTCGTGCTCTCCGCGGTCACCATAGCTCTGATACCAATTGAAGGGGATCGGGGAGCATCACAGACAGAGAGTGAGAGAGAGAGAAGAAGACACACACGATGTGGGTGGGGAGACTCAATAGAGTGAGCAGCCCCCTATACACTTATGCTATGTATAAGGTATACAAGTCAGTGGGCGCCCAGACTCTGGGCGGCCGGGCAAGGCACAGGCGCCTATACCCCAACAATAAGGAGGAGCATGGGATTCATACATTACTTTCTCACGTAGTGAGCTATTAACGCATAGTCTATTGCCATAGAGAAGATAACTATCTTGTGAAGTAAATGGTTCCTCTTTCTTCCCTAGTGCAAGGGCTGAAATCACATCTCTAAAATCGGGATCAATAGCATACTCATCTATCATAGAAGATAGATCATTGTGAGTTGCTATGGAAACCGCATTCACTCTCGGCCGTCTTGAGAGTGCATCAGCTACTTGATTATATGATTGCCAACAATGTGAGCAATATGAAAATGAAATTGCGAAAGAAACTTTGCTCACCTCATTTGTTTGTTGGAGAGATTGGTCTGCGTCATGAAGTACTTAAGACTTTGGTGATCCGTTCGCAGAATGAAAGGAGTCTCCAATAAATAGTGCTTCCATGAGTCTAAGGCATGTAGAACTGTGAGGAGTTCCTTTTCATATATGCCTAGAGCTTGCTCAACAGTGTCGAGCTTCGACTTTCATAGCCTATGGCGTGCCCTTCTTGGAGCAAAACAGCTCCAAGGCAATCACCACAAGCATCACATTGGACTTCAAATGGCTTTTGAGAGACCCGGTAGTGTAAGTGCAGGTTGAGAGATAAGCTTTTTTTAAAGCTTTTCGAAAGCATTGTTCTCCTTGGCAGACCATGTGTACCTAACTTTTTTCTTTGTTAGGTCATGTAATGGTCCTGCTATTAGTGAGAACTTTTCTATGAAGCGTCTATAGTATACACACATACCTATAAAGCTTCTTAATTCATGAAGATTCCTTGGTTTAGGCCATCCTTTTATTATCTCTAACTTTGATGGATCCATTTGGATGCCATCTTGAGAGATAATGTGACCTAAATACTAAATCTCTTGTAAGAAAAATTCACTTTTCTTTCGATTAACATAAGGTTTATTCTCTCTTAGAACTTGAAATATTACCTGGAGGTGTTGCTTGTGTTCGTCTAATGAATTAGAGTAGATGATGATATTATCAAAGAACACTCCAGTAAAGGTTCGATGAGGCCTGAATAGCTTCTCCATCAAGCGGTTGAATGTGGCTGGTGCATTGCTCAAGCCAAAAGGCATGACAATGTATTCGTAAAGATCAAACATATTGCAAAATGCGGTCTTTACAATGTCTTTATCAACTATCCTTATTTGATGATAGCCAATTTTTAGGTCAATCCTACTGAAGTAGGTGGACCCTTGTAGCTTATCAAATAGGTCTTCTACCCGTGGAACGGGAAACCTATTCTTGATAGTGATCCTATTTAGTGCTCTATAGTCGACACACATATGATATGTTCCGTCTTTCTTTTGCACTAGTAGCACTGGAGAACAAAATGGAGATGAGCTAGGCCTAACCATGCCCTTCTCAACTAATTCATGCACTTGCCGCATAATCTCCTCTTGTTGAGCTTGAGAAACTCTATAAGGAGGTGTGTTAGGTAGGTGGTGAACTTCCTGGAAGAAGTTCAATTGCATGGTCATCATTGCCTTGTTTAGGAGGTAGCTCACAAGGGATGTCGTCAATAACGACATCTTGAAATCCCTTGAGAAAATTGGATAACTCTAATTCCTTTTGATTGCGTATATTTTCTTTTGCCCAAACATTATGTCCTTCCCCTTAGGCTCATTGGAACCCTTGTTTTCCGCGGGCTTAGAATTTCTTTTAGCCCCCGTTTGGAAATTGATTCAAGAGGCCACCATAGTATGGTGTATAACCGCCGATATGGTGCGTGGCCTTTGGGAGTTGACATACTCCACCATTTCTTCAGTTAAGCCCACATAAAATTGTTGCTTTTGCTCTCCAAAATCCAACTTTTTGAAGACAATGGCTTTAAGTTGTAGGTCCCAAAACTTGTCTACATATTTGTGAATGGATTCATAGGGAGAGAGCTTCAAGCTTCGCCATTCGGTGAGTACTTTGTCTTTGGCATTGGTGGCCAAAAACTGCTTCATAATGGAAGCTATTAAAGTTTTCCATGTTCATAGAGCTTCACCGCTGGCCCGTAGGCTAGACCACCATTGCCTAGCGGACTTTTGAAAGTGCATAGCTACATGGCGTAGCTTAGAGGACTCTATGAAGCCTCATCTCCAAACGCCGCATCGAATTGTTGGACAAAGGCCACGACTTTGTCTGTAGCACCAAAAGTGCCATCATAGGTAAGGAAAGAGATGCTCTTCCCTCTGTCTTTGAACTTCTTGAGCTTGGATGACGTTTTCCACGCGGCATACGATTTCCTATGGCCTCTTCTTTTTGATGGTTCAAAGGTTGCACCATCACTTTCTTCAGAAGATGAAGAATTTGAGGAAGATGGAGAAGAGGGTGACCTCTTTCTCACCTTTTTTTTGCCTTGATCTTCATTGTCTTCACCATCACTTTCATAAGAGGAAGAGGATGAAGAAGATGGAGAAGAGGGTGTCCTCTTTCTCGCCTTTTTCTTCTCTTCAGTTTTGTCATCCCTCTTTGAAGTATGGTGTGTAGAAGTATGAGATGGTCTTCTCCGTTTTGGAGGTGATGAAGAGCGTTTAGCCCGCCGTCTTCATGGAGCCATCTCCGCCGAGGTGGTGGGAGACTCACTTCTTTCTCGTTCCTTCGGTGGAGGCTCTTGAGTTCTCCTTTGAGAAGGAGATGCATCATCAAGGAGAAAATTTTTGAGCCCTTCATATGGATCCTCTTCTTCTTCCCGAATCGGAGAGAGACCTCTTTTGGAAGTCTCACAAGGAGGCTTCCTAGGTGTTCTCTCATCATGGTGGGGAGCTTGGAGGATCCCATGAGCACGAAGCTGTCGTTGCACTTCACTTTGAATATGGCTTGTTGAAGCCTATAAACAAGATAGTTAACAAGCATCGGGGCATCATTAGTAGCCTGCTCATTAGCAAAATCAAAGTTATCAACATTAATTTCACTCTCTTTACTATTGTCAACCATTCTAACAACTTTAAGGTGTAAAATTTTTAGGTGTACTTTGGTACTTCAAGCCCTAGTTGCTACTCCTCTTTACCCCTTTAGAAAAAGCACTCAAGCTACTATACCCGTGGCTCGAATACCATAATTGCAAGGAATAGAAGAGAGGGTCGTTCAACACCAAAACAACACCGGCTCCTGTCAGGCTTCTAATAGCTCAATAGTGGTTAAGCCATAGGCAAGCCCTGTAGGACTCCACTATTAAGACCATAGCTCTCGACGGTGATGCCCCATTAACTGCACAAAGGTAGGCGCACTGCAAGGCTGAAAATTCCCTATTCTACTTACTCACACGCAATTAATAGTACCAACCATTTATAGCTAGCTTGAGGACCTCCCTTCTTGAGCAAAAAAAGAGAAACCTTGTGCTCTGATACCAATGTAACATTTAATGGTCTAGTAACTTGTGTGTAGCGAGAGTGCTTGGGTGGAGAGAGCAACAAAAAACATAACACCTAGTTAGATAGCATGAACAATACTTCAAAAGAGAGAGATTGACAACATTTGAGGACCGGATTTACATGGAGCCGGTCCCCCCTCCAAAAGGCTTTGTATTATGGTTTCTCCCATCAAGAGAGACATTTTACAATACAATTCTTTGTGTTCCTTCAATACTAGCTAGTGCAATGAAGATGGAAACTTCATGCACCAAGCAAAACACTTATCAAAGACAACATCGATTCCCTCACGGTCTCAGACCCAAGACCTCACACACCTTCGAAGATGGTGAGAGCTAGCGGAGTATGAGAGTAGATTGAGAGGAAGAAGGAGTAGTCTTACAAGAAATATGTACATCTCCTCACATAATCACTCATATTAGCATAGCTTAGCTTAGTAATTAGCATGGTAGAGGAGATGAGCATGCATTGAAGCTTGGCTCTTGGTTAAATTTGCATCACAAAGCCAAGAGTTGTTGGTGTAGGCCTCCCTTCTCACAAGCTTGGAGTAGGTGATAAGCTTTCCATTAGAGCTTGAGAAGAGAGAGAGTCTTTTCGCTCCACACTTGAGATTGTGTGAGTCTGTAATGCAATAATGCCTTTGAAAAATCAGCCCCCTCTCTCTCTTGGTCGACCCCCCTTACTAATTGCTCATGCTACAGCCCTATCTGACCTCCCCAGCCTCAGCCAATGGAAATTAAGCAGCATAAGTGATAGCCTTCTGACATGTGTCCCCCTTTCCCCTTTTGTGAGAGCTTTACGTTATTAATAAATGCAACTAAACTCTCATTAGACCCTTTTGCCTCCTGGCCAATAGGAATCAGGCAAGCCATTGGGCTGCTGAATGCTCATTGGACCCCTTGGGGTACTGTCCAATAGTCTTCTAGAGAGCTTAATTATTATTGGGTCTTTTATTAAGTGTTTTTAAATTAATTAAACTAGATTTACTCTACCTCCAAGGCCATCCAATAGAAATTGAATACACCTTGTGGGCATCTAGGCTAGGGAGCTGACATGTGTCCCTCATTCCCTTTGTGTAAAGGGAGCTTGTGTGTGTGTGTGTGAGTGTGAGTTTCTCTCTCATCCCCTACTTCTTGGGCTCGCCCCCTCCTATGTAGTGTGTCCCTCATTCCCTTTGTGTAAAGGGAGCTTGTGTGTGTGTGTGTGTGTGTGTGTGTGTGTGTGAGTTTCTCTCTCATCCCCTACTTCTTGGGCTCGCCCCCTCCTATGTAGGGCTTGACAAAGACTTTTGGGACACACACAAAGCATCCAATTTCCCTAGGCTTTGACCTTTGGACACAACCTTTGAATTTTGGAACCTTAGCATTTTGGAAGTCTTAATGGGATGAACCTTAGAGTCTTTTAAGCCCATTGTTGCACATTGCTCTTTTGCAGATGCCCCCCCCTTTGGATCCCTACTGTGGCCGGTCTGCTAGCTTAACCATTATTCCAGCTTTTTCTCCCCTGGCAGTTCCCCATATTAAATGATCAGTTTAACATGAGAAAATTATTTAGGAGAATTAGATATTGATTATTATGACAGAGTATGTCACAAACCGGTGATGTGGCTGCCCAATACACACACATATACTCTCCCTTGGAAATGGACCACTACAAATGCAGGCTGTATGCTGGCGTGGCACTATCGTACAAACCTCCAAAATCTACGATGAAATATGCATTGGAATCTGCGGCGCGTTTTGTGGTGGAAAATCAGGCAGGCAGCCACGTGGCAGCACGTATGGATGTCAGCTTTTGAGCTGTTTTTGGCTACGCAATTGCTAGCTTTAATTTACGTGTGTGTGAGAGAGAGAGAGAGAGAGAGAGAGAGAGAGAGAGAGAGAGAGAGAGAGAGAGAGAGAGAGAGAGAGAGAGAGAGAGAGAGAGAGAGAGAGAGAGAGAGAGAGAGAGAGAGAGAGAGAGAGAGAGCCTTGATGCTTTATTTTTACAAAGCTTTTTATTCATAGTTTTTGGTGCTCTGCTTTTGACATCCCTTGTAACTCTTTATAAGTGAAGTTGGTCTCTCACTTCTCAGAGCATCTGGACGTAGAGTCTGAAAGTGAGACCCAACCATTGTACTTTGGCAGCATATTAATACAAAAAGAAATATCAAAAGGGGCGCTAGTCTTTGGGGCCAATATCTCTAGGGACGAAACTCCGTTGGGCCAGTGTCAAATCATCGTTGAAGTGTGAACTGTTATGAAGTGAATCTCTGCTGTGTCGTGGTAGAATCTTGAATTGGAGTGTCCAAGTCTGTTACACACTCTCATTTAGACAGTGCCCGACATTCTTTCAAGAGAGGCAAAGCTAAGGTTACAATCGGTGCTAGCGTTTCAAGGAGGCACACACATGAAAATTCTAAGTCGATGACAAACTTTGCAAAGAAAAAAGAGCTTGAAACAGTAACGGAGAAAAATGCAAATTATCAGATCACACCCAAATGGCGAGAGAAGGTCAATGACCTGAAGATTTCTTTTTCAATATTCAAAGGTAGCAAGAAGAATGACCCTGATGTTCCCAAGCCTTTGAACAATATGTTGACCTCAAGCATACTGATGAAGAAAATTGGGAGAGTACTTCCCTGAGATGTTGAAAGATGCAACTAAAAAGTGGCACTATTACTATCCAACGTTGAAGAAAACCTTTATTATGAAGTATTGTGAAAATTACCATAGGAGCTACAATATAAGGATCAACACATCCTATCTCATGTGGCTCAAATGCAAAAGCCTTACCATGCTTTGAAAGCATTTCTTTGAAGCACTTTGTCTCCTCCTGTGTTAGAAACTCCTCGCAACCAATTTGCAACTCTTGAAAGGACTCCTTTGTGAAGGTATGCCCGATCTTTTTAGGATTCCGCAAACTTGGTTGTAAAGAAGCCTGTTCAATCTTTTCCTTGTTGTTGGGTGTTAAGGGTGAAGCTACTGGTTTCACCTTCTTTGCTACACTCTTGTATTTAGTTTCAACATGGACTTCTGGGCCAACTGTTTGGCTTTCTTTAAAGGCTTCTATTACTTGATACATTTCCATAGAGCAAACTTCCACAACTTCATTTTCAAGATGCAAACTAGACCTCATTATAGCATCAAGCTTACCCATAGTATCTACAAAAGAAACTTGTTCACACAAACGCTTTAGCAACCCACTCTTTTTCATGCGTATTTGTACATTATGCACATATTGCCTCTCATATCTCTTCAAATCTTCAAGTTTTGTAAAACATACTGATCCATTCCTTGTTACCAAGGAGCTCATCGAGAAAGTTTCACCTATTTTTGGATCAAGCGAGACCCTTTTTCTTTCTGTACCACTGCAATCCCGCTTTACAATGGTACTTGGCCAAAACCCATCATTTCTCTATGATCATGAAACTCTTTGCTTACCTTTGGTAGAGGATGTTCTCTGAGGTTGTCACGATTTCTTTCATGGTTTACACAGACTGTGAGAAATTGGACAGCTCGTTTACCATCTTTGCTACGTATTCTAGCATATGCTGAACCATCGTCCATTACCTTTGTTTCCATTGGAACTCCCACAATGTAGGGTTGTCCAAGGATGAGATGATATGAAGATGTATCCTGTACAAAGAAGTTTTGGTCAATCTTTACATCACCTATTGTTACCTTCACACCTGGACATGCTGCATACAATTCACCGGATGAATTGTTTGCCACTTTTACCATCCAGCCATGATCTGTGTCCATCGGCCATTTGCACTTGTTGTAGAGACTCTTTGACATTATGTTTATTTCTGAACCATGGTCAATCAAGGCAACAAATGGCTCTTCAAGATCACCTACCTTGACCAAAGTTTCTGTAGTAGCCCTTGCCCAATGACTTCGTGAATAGTAACTCCTAGGAATATCTTCAACTTCTTCATCATCATTTGAGAAATACACTTGCTTCACTCTCCCACTAGATTGGTAGCATCCTACCACAGCTCCATCATTCTCCTTATTTTGCAGTTGCATCCCTTGTGTCTTTGAGGTTTCCCCTTCAACCTGTGGACAAGAAACTTCAGCAAGGGTTTGCCTCTTTCTCTTGATGATGTCAATGATCTCCTCATGGAATTCACGCTTTGCAATGCCAAGAACTTCTCCCAGAGTAAACTCAATCTTGCTATTCAAGATCCTTTCCTCCAAGACTTTCTTTAAATATGTAGCAACCTCAATATCAGATTGTATTTTATAAGTTGGGCCTTTTGTCTTACCTTTCGTTGGATCTTTCTTCTTTCCTGTTGTAGACTCCTCCATGAGTACTTCAGGTGGAGATGCTCCTTGTGTTGAGGGTGTTTGAGAAGGCATTGAGTTGCTTCTTCCCCCACTTCTAGAAGCTCTTTTTGATGGTCCTTCATCAGCATTCTCACGTCTGTGCTTCTCTTCTACAATTGCCTCATTTTGTTGGCATTTTGTAATGTAGGCATGCACTGACAATGAGTCCACTGGATCATTCCATCCTGTTTCTAGACGTATGCAATCACCTGCTTCATGTAGAATCTCTTTTGTAAGCTTTCCCTTTTTAGCTAATTGCATGACATTTGGCCAAATTTGACCATGATGGTCACTCACCTCTTCATCACAAAAATGTTCAATTTTTACTCCATAAGTAGCTGCCTCAACTGAAGAGGTGGCATGCTTGGTTGCCATATCTTCAACTAAGGTTTGCATTCCCCCCTTCCCAAAGTTAGTTCTCAAGGGTAGACCTGTCTCTCTTAAGTGGATTTTACCATCCTTAAAAAAGACAACATCTTTTGACAAAGCATCACTAAAATCATCACAATCCCTTCTTACATGGTCTGTACTATCACACCAAATACATCTATTAACAAACCCTTCTTTGGGCTGTTGTCTTTGCCTAGGAAGTGGCCCTGATGGTTGGCCTTTTTCTTCAAGCTTTGCAAACTTCACCTTCAAGTCACGCATTCCTTCACAAGCTCATCTAGCATGGACTCATCAAACTTAGGAGCGATAAAAGTAGGCTTTACCATTTTGTCAGAAGTTGAGGTGGAAGGACTTGTAGTGTTTACTACCATCTTGTCCCTTCTTCTTTGTCGTTTGGCAAGCAGTGAAACAGCACCTTCAACCTCATTCCAGTCGGTCTTTAGTCCTTGCTCAGCATCTTTATCTTCAAGAAGAAGCTCCAAATTTTCTTGAAACTCTTTACCTGCAGCTTGTAAGAAAAGATTTGTCTTCTCTGCATCTAGTGTGGCCCTTTCTGTCCTAGTGAGTTGTGCATAGCGCTGCTCAAATTCCCTAAGTAACTCTGTTATTGATAGTCCTTGCTTTGGCTTGACTACCCATTCTAAGAATGTTCTTTTGGTCACTCTCTCCGAGTCCTCCATGAAATATTCCTCCTTTAAAGCTACTTTGAGTTCTTCCCAATTTCTCCCATGCCCATCTTTAATTGCCCTAACATGCTCCCTAATTTTTGGAGCAACAACTAGCTCAAAGCTTTGAATCATCTCACCTTCTGACACACGATGCAGCTCCATCTCCTTCACATACTCGCGTAAGTACTTGGTTACATCTTTGCCATTGAACTGATCCATTCTGTTGACGACCGCTTGTATGGCCTTCGTTGCTGAAATCTCCCTTCTTTCAGTAGCATGTTGTTGTTGCATGAACATTGCAAATGCTTGAAACATTTGCATTGTTGCTGGGTCAAAATGCATACCCTGTTGCTCAACATGATCACCCATGGTTACCCACAAACTCTCACCCTAGCAGATTCGCGTCGGGTTCACCAAAAATATGTCGAGAAATTTGCGGTCTTGCCAGGAAAGCACCGGGCTTATGGCTGTGAGAGTTTGTGAGAGAACTCAACAAAAACTATATGAAGGAGTTAAACCATAGATGCCATGAAGACTAGGGTTTGGAAAGAAGTGCAATCAAAGAAGACTCACTCTTTCTCTCTTGCACTCACACACACACAAAGAAAGAACGCAAAAGAGAATGTCAAAACAATACGAAGATGAAAACATCAAGGCTATGGTCATATCGTATCATGGGTAATATGAAAGGGTTAATGGATGAGTTAATGGCATTCAATCTTGGCTGACCAAATAGGCTACGAATTGTTCTTTGGAATTGTAGTTTTGTGCTTACCATAATATAGATATTTTGTCTAGTGATTGGGATTAATTGTGTGTACAAATCCTCTTGGTTCATAGCAAGATAACTACGCTTACATCAAAAGAAAAATTATAGTCTATGAGAGGTAGTATGATGGGATCCGGTGATAGAAGTATTTCATTGAGCCTTTCAGGGCCGAAGAGAAACACTATACGTTGTTGAAAGTGTATTTTACGGCTAATCCATACGTTAATTCTAATAGATCGTACAGAGTGAAAGTGATAGAAATGATCATCATGTGGGTTATTCATCTAGGATAGTATGTGAGAAATGTAGATATGAGAGAAGTGAAGAGATGAGAAGTTTCCCTCCCAAGCCCTATTCTTGCCCGTAGGCAATAAGGATACTGTGGGGAGAGATGTACCTGTAGCAAAGAGAACCTAGAGAGGTTGAATTACTAAGAATGAGAGAGATAGGTTTGGTTAAGGAGATGAGATTAGATACATATATATATATATATATATATATATATATATATATATATATATATATATGTTGGATTAGAGATGAAAATGAAAACAACAAGAAATCAAGAAAACATCAATGTAAAACACATCTTACTTGAAACCCTTCGGCACCATTATTGATGGGAGAGAGAAGAAGAGTGGATAATTCCACTTTGATTGATACACCAAGTGCAATACCTTCTTTGATTAGAGTTGATCTTCCAAGGTTAGCTTGTTGCAAGAATGGCTAGTCTCCCTCTAGGAGAAAGTGTAGGCTTGGGCTTATGTTAATGGCTAAGTACAATTAGGCATTACTACTCACTCCCTCGAGAATTCCTCTCATCAATGGCTTGAATGCTTGAGTTCCTTTCAAGGAAGAAGAGGTCCCCTTTTATAGGTGAAGGGAACCCCCAAGGGTTTACACAAGAAGAGAGGAGCCAATGTGAACAGAAATTGGAAAAGTTGGAAATGAGCTGTTCCTGCATGATGTGGGCAGACTGGGGTCCAGTATTTTGATCATATCTCCTCAACCGTGGCTCCAAATAAAAAAGTAAAAATATGGGCAAAAACTTCAGCTCATTAGCTACGATTTTTATTTTAAAATTGTTTTCCAATTCAGATTGGAACCTTGTGTAAAAAATTCACCAAAATAGGGTCCATTTATGGCAGCAAAAGTCTTCATGTGGTCTCCTTAGCCTAGACTTTCATTTAATTCCAAAGGACACCTCATGCTATATGAAAGCATGACATTGCTCCTTGACAAAGTTTTGTAATCATGCTTGCAGTAATGCATTGAAATAAGTGTATCTTTGAAATCATGCCACCTATTGTCCCACTAGGATTTGATTCTCTCCTTGTAGCTATTTAAAAAGAAATATAAGAAAAGTATAAAAAATACATAGAATATATATATATATTGGAGTTTACCCTAGATATAGGATCTAGCTAGGGTGTGAGATGATAATGAAATAGTAGAAATAAAGAATCAATGCTTTTTGCCCCAAGTTAAAGAGGCGGAGCTATTGATGCTTTTCCCATAGTATTTTCTGATGGTAAAGTAAGGATATGTTACCCTTGAGAAAAATAATAGGATGAGATAGAAGGCTTATTATTATACTTAAATATGCATATGTACACTATAGGAAATATAATTATGTATCTAAAAAAAATACAAGATAGATCTTGTAGCATGCGTTCCCACTATGTACGTGTCACAGCACGACAGCGGTCCTCCAAAGTATGTATATCTCTCTAGCTCTTTACGGTCTACAACAAAGTATCTCCGCCCATACTCATCAAGCATGATTACATGGGTATGTCTACCTTGTATGTATATTAAACAATACAAGCTTTTTTGCTCCGATAACTCTCCAATGTAGGGCTTGTTGCACTTATAATAGAGCATCTGCTCTCTATTGTTGTACTTGTACAACCCCACATGAGTGTTATCCGTTTTGACTTGAGTCATCTCGTTCATATGCCTTAGCTTCGCATTAGGAACATCCAGCTTTGGAGGCGCGTCTTCAGGCTCTATGTCAACTTTATCTTTAGTTCTTGTCAATCCCATTTTGTCCACAATGTAGGGATTTTGCACAAGATATATTGCACCCTTGTCATCAAACTATCGATCACCACTATACTCCACATACACTATGTCCTTGAACTCACTAGGTCTTTCTTTTACTTTATGCAGTAGCAATCCATACCATCTTTGTAAATTTTTGTTCTCTGTTTATTTTCAAATCGATATTCAAGTGCAATAGTTTCGTGGTTGGTGCGGGTTGGGATGGTCATGCTCCTATATTGGTTCCCTCTTTGAAACTCACACCTTTGAAACCCTTTGTCATGTAGGTATAAGATCTCTCTGAAGAGGTTTCAGACAAGCTTTTCTCAAGAATTGACTCTAAGGTCGGCAATGGCCCCCGATTCACACTCTCTTAGGTGGAAATGTGTCTAACCTCGTCTCCTACAACAGGGTTTCTATTTTGATGTAATCTGCTTGATCGTAAATACATCAAGAAAAACACTATTGCAAAAACTTGACTTGTTACCTCTTTGGTTGCTTCCAAATCCCTGAATAGGAATCACTACAAGCTAGACTCTCTAGCCCTTGCCATCTGCACAAAAAACACTTGGTGCCTATGAGTTTACAGCCACTCTGTTAGTGAAGATCTGGAATCGGACAAAATCCTCAAATCAAGTCCACATTCAATTTTGAAAAAAACAATGGGTTTTTTGTGACTAGTTCTAGTTGTGGTGTAAATCTAGTCGTGTCAATTTGTGACGAAGGAACATGGATCATGATCACGCACCTTTATGACAAAATGTGATGAAACTTGACACACAACTTGCCCTTGGTACCTTGAACTTAGATATATGCTTTTTGTGTGGTTTGGATTAGTTTAATTTACTCAGAAGTCAAACCCTAGGTCTGTCTTGGCGATTTTGGTCTTTAGGTGTTTTTTCCTCTTTTGAGTCACTTTTTGAACTCTTTTGGCTACCTAGCTTTAGGAAGTATCGGTCACTATGACCTCTATTACAAGCTGGTATACTTTTTGTCCAAAAACTCAGAAAAGGTACATGGATCACGATCCATGTTCCATCAGATCTAAACCTGGAATTTGGCCTATTGGTTACATATATTGTCAATAGTCTACTCCCAAAAACTTCTTGGATTTGGATTAATCTTTGCCAATTAAAAGAGATTTTTTGTGTCTCCTTTGCGGTTTTTGTGTTACCATATACATGTGGTAGTGATGTGTGTGAACACACTTAGGACCGCCGAGGCATTTTTTTCCTCACTAGGAGGTTTTTTCCCTCGTGCATTGTATATATGCCTATCACTCTAGGGATGTCTTATCTTTCCACTGCAAACTAAGTAAGACACTCTCTATTGTGTGCCTTGAGCTTCCTTTGTCTTCTCCAAGATGTGTACGTTTTCCTGCAACCCTAATTCCAAAAATTGGTATTGAAGCAGGTTGCGTCCCTCCTGGGCTTAGTCGCCAACAGCTCCAGCACATGCCTGCTTACTTTTTTTTGATTTTTGTAAGCTTTGGCAAGCGTCAACAGGTTGACAAATACTTGGGAGAGATTGTAGAGCTCGGTCTGCTCAGATTTTTGATTTGGGCTCATTTCAACCTATGTTTCCATTATAGACAGTATTGCGCATGCTATTTTGTCATTTTGTGCAAAATCTTTGTCAGTGCATTTTTCTGTATAACAAGTCCCTTACAGTCTTCTACGATTTGTACTATATAGAACATGTTGTTCCTGCTTCGTTTATCCTCTTTGCGGACAGTTTTCACATCAGGTGCAGCATTTGCCATGGCTGACAACAACACAGATGTGTTCAAAATGTTTACTGTTGTGAGGATGGATTGGATGGGGACAATTACCCTATGTGGGCTTATATGATGCAACATGTCCTTGTGTCAAAGGGTGTCTAGAATATTGTGCAGGGCATTGATGTACGTCTTGGTTCTGAGGATGTAGGCGATGTTGAGGATGTTGCAGGTTTTGGTGGTGGGATTGTTGCTGCGAGAGGTGCTTTACCTACGGTTGAGCAAGCTTATTGGGATGTAAAAGATGCGCAGGCTCATGAATTGATTGCATTGTCTGTGAAGTGCACTATTATTCCTCACATTCGCTCATCAAAATCTGCAAAATAGGCTTGGGATATTCTGGCTGGTCTTTATGCAAGTCGCTATGAGGCAAAAATTTCATTGTTGCGTAAAGAGCTAGAGTCAAAGATTATGCATGAGGAAGATGATATGAACACTTTCCTTGTAGGTGTCAAGGATATAAGTGAGCAACTTGTATTTGCAGGTGAAGTCATTTCAGACATTTCCCTTGTGCAGACTGTTCTTGATGCTTTGCCAGATTCTTACCAGACTTTTGCTAGTACTTGGAGACTCACGATTCAAGGAAATCCAGAAGTTGTCAAGTTTGATGCATTATGCACATTGATGTTGCAAGAGTCACTTTACAGAAAAAATAGGACTAGACAGCTTACAGTTGAACATGCCTTTATTGTTCCTCAAAGAAAAGGTGGTAACAACAATGTAGCCACTTCTCATGGTTCTTTTGTGAGTGATAAATCACATGTTCCTAATGCTTCTGTTGGCAACAATTCGTATGGGAATTCTAGTGATAAGGGAAAAAAGAATATGCATTGCCATTATTGTAAAGCTAATGATCACTTGATCAAGCAATGTCCTAAGTTGAAGGTAAAAGAGGCTAAGAAGAAAGAGGCCGGTTTCACTACAAATACTGGCTCCACTACAAATGTAGCTATTGTTGAGTCTTCTATGAAAGGAAATTATGATGCTAGTGTTGATGCAAAATGGGACTTTACTGTAGAGTGCACTTATGATCCTTCTGTACATGATTCATGTTTGTCAGTTGCTACAGATGCTCATGTGTGGTACTTTGACAGTGGTGCTACAAAGCACATTACCTCTCATCGTGACTTTTTTACCTCTCTCAAGGATGTCCCTCATGGGAATCCAGTCACTTGTGCCAATGATGCCTCTTATCCAGTGAAGGGAGTTGAAAAAATTGTGCTATATGCTGCAAATGATAGTTCTTTCACACTTGTTGATGTATTGTACGTACCTGGGATCAAGAAGAACCTTTTGTTTGTACCTACACTTGCTAGACTTGGTCTTGTAGTCAAATTTGTGGATGACAGATGTATAATACATGATCTTAGTTTTGGTGAGATAAAATTGTTGCATCTGGCTTTTATGTCGTGGGCTGTATAAGCTCACTTTGTACGACAAGTGTGGCAGAATTTTGAAAATACAGTTGTAGATTCTAAGGCTATTTCAAATGCAAAACTTTGGTATGCACGTTTTGGGCATTTGAATTTTGCCAGTTTGTTGTATTTGCAAAAAATCTGATATGGTTGCTTCATTGCGACCTCTTGAAGCACTGTCAAACATGTTAGTGAAGGCTGTATTTTGGGTAAGATGGAACGTTCAAATTTATCAAAGGATGGTTCAGTTAGGGCCACATGCAAGTTGCAGATTGTGCATAGTGATTTTTGTGGACCCATGCAAACTCCGTCCTTGGGCAATTACCTTTACTTCATGACTTTCATTGATGATTAATCCAGGCATGCTTGAATGTATTCGCTTAAAGATAAGTCCAAAGTATTTATGTGCTTCAAACAGTTTTTGGCTATGGCTGAAAATGCCTCAAAATGTACTATGGGCACTCTCCGTTCTGATTGAGGGGTGGAGTATATGTCTCATGAATTTAATGCATTTTTGGCTAGTCGTGGGATAAAACACCAATGCACAGTGCCGTATAAACCTCAACAAAATGGTATTGCTGAGAGAAAAAACAAGTCACTTGCAAAAATGGAAAGATGTATGGTCAAAAGTCAAGCTTTTCCCCATTCATTTTGGCTTGAGGCCATCATGTATGCCACTTATGTACTTAACAGGTGTCCTACAAAAGCTTTGCTGTCAATGACTCCATATGAAGCATGGCATGATAGAAAGATTTGATTGAGCACATGCATGTTTTTGGTTGTTTGGCATATGCTTTGGTGCCACAACTTTAGCGTAGGAAATTTGATGATAAAGCTATCAACCATATTTTTGTTGGTTATAGTGCTAAAAGAAAAGGTTACATGTTGTATCATCCCCAAACAAAGCGTATCTTGGTCTCATGGGATGTTGTATTTGTGGAAGAGTCTGTTTATCCCTTGCTGTCATGTTCTAGAGATAGTAATGTAAGCTCACAAGACATTTATGACACTTCGTTGCCTCTTTTCAGTGGTGGAAGTTCCAATGTAAATTCCAAGGAGGCAAACATACAGCCTATGGGGGCTTCTGAGAATGTTACAGATCAGCCTATTACTAATGCAGATGTACATGATGTACTTGATGAGGAAATGGCTGAGAATGAGCAGGCTAGAGGTATGCCAAAATGGATGGTGCATACTTTGCGTGATAGTAAATTGGATGCTGCACCTTTGTCTAGTCATTCTCGTTCAGGTTCTCGCCATGCATCTTATGCATCAGATTGTTATGCTTTGGTTGTGTCTAGCTTATGTGATGTTGAGGAACCTCTATCTTTTGATGAAGCACAAAAGGCTGCCATGCAATAAGAATATGATGCACTTATAGAAAATGACACATGGAATTTATGTGATTTGCCTCATGGAAAAAAGGCCATTGATACAAAGTGGGTTTACAAGTTGAAACGCAAGCCGAATGGTGAGATTGATCTCTATAAGGCTCGACTTGTTGCAAAGGGTTATGCACAACAAAAAGGCATAGATTATTGTGTGTGCGCGTAGATGCATGCATGCGTGGTGCAGTGCGTGCAGGGAAGGGGAGGAGCACGAGATGGTGTGGGTGGAGCAACCTATGGAGCTTATGAGTGAGGAGCTCCTTATTCTTCATATACAATGAATAAGGGTATGTACACACGTGGATGTGTGGCCGAACACTGGACGTCTGACCTCAGGCAAAGGTGCAACGTCTTTACCCCAACAAACTCCCACTTAAAGGCGATGCATTGATAAAGGAGGCCTACTAGCTAAACTACTAGTATGTACAAGAAACTAGGTGAGAGACTCTCTCAACCTATGCCCACTGGATCACTCTGTCTATCTACACGCAGTCGTATCGGCTCTAGTGGTAGGTGAGCGTGTGTACCCACCCTAGAGTCTACATGTAAATCCCGTAGACTACTCTGTATGGTCTGCAAAACTCTACTATGGATCATGCTAGTTTCAATCATCACACGACTGACAACCCTTGCTACAAATGCTCCCACTGTAGTTGCTAGGTCGGGCCTTGACACTAAAAAGTCGAACATGAGACACCGGAACGTTGACAAAATCTGCACAAACCTGGCTATACTCTCCTCCCCTGTATTATCTGCAATCACTACATCATAAGGACTACCCATTGCGCATGAATGTGTCAACACCGACACTGGGAAAGCTTCTTTCCTCTCGCCCATAGGCAAAATTTTGCGTCCCTGGTACCAACTCATCAGCCTCTAACATGAACATATCAAAGAACTCCATATCTATCAGCTCTATCTGTGTCTCTAGGGAGCAGACCTGCTCTACCTCTGCCTGCACAAACTCTGACAACCTTTGGTGTGTCTCACTAGAGCACTATCGCTCTATCTCTGTCTCTATAGAGTCTATAGGTACATCCTACACAACTAAAGCTCTGTCTCATGAGTATGGTGGAGCTCATCTGTGAAGGAGACACGTCTTGACTCTCGCTCAAAGCATGCATCAACAAAATCAAGACTACGCCGTCTTGAACCTCAGACACATGTATAGGATATATCAGGCCGCTGCGGGCTTCTTTGGCAATCACTAATGAACCACAATGCATCTAGAAAGACTGCTTTCTAAGTAGTATCTGACAACCAAAGTCTACTAACTGTCTCACTGAGATCAAGCTCTATCTCAACTGAGGAACAAAGCACACATGCCGTAGCGTGTATGATGCACCACTCGGCAAAGACAAAAAAACATCTCTTGCACTTGCAATGTCAAACACCGAACCATCGGCCAAGTTTAGACAACCAAAACTCCCACTAGAGAATGTGCCAAACCAGTCACGATGCGGTGTGACATAAAAAAGTGCATCCTCATCTAGCAACCAACGTGGAGAAGTGTCACTGCTCAAAGACATGTAATCAAGAGGAACACTAAAGGAAAATGTGACATCACTGCCATTGGCATATGAATCCACTGCTCTAGCATGTGTCAAAACCTCATGTGCACCATGCATAGATCTCCACTATTGTCTCATACGCCTAATGTGACCTGTGTTACTACAATGCCAACAAGGTACGTATCGGCAAGAATGAGACCATCGTCTCTCACTGTCACACATGTCTGCTACCATAAATGAATGCCAAAATGGAAACAAAGTGGGAGATCACTCGACCACTACAAAACCATGAAAACCATGACCAATCCCATCAAAATCGATTCTCACATACGTATAAAACAATTCCATAATATGTTATCTGCAAGCATAAACTGAGACAAACTACTCAACCGAGCATAAAGCATATAACCATATACGCAAGTAGAGAGTGAACTAGCTCAAACGCATCCCACAACAGAAATTACTTGCAAAAATCTATAAAAACCTATGAAACTTTTGACTAGCAAAGTCTGTAGCCACCGAAGCATATGTAATCCTCACTCCAGCGAGAGTGGGTACAAGAAAACCAAACTGTGTCCAAGCTGACAAAACCTATCAAAGTGAGAGTAAACACTTGATCACTGTCAAAGTGGGAATAATATATCGACCACTATACAAGATGGCATAACACTGCAAATGTTTATGGTGAGAAGATGCAGAAAAACAAACAGAATTTCCTTTGCAAAATGAGTCAAAACTCAACGCAATCCGCAAGCCAAAAAATTGCAGATAACTACCGGAGTGGGAGTCAACTCGACCACTAAACAATTAGAGAGTAAATTGCAAATACGCATAGACCATGGCGAGAGTTTGGGAGAAATCCGACAGAGTTTCATTGAGAACTGAGCAAAAACCCAAAAATCTGACGAAATAATACGCATGACAATAGACACTCAGTGTCTCAATAGAAAAATCCACGAATGGCATACATAGCACTATCAAAACCCTGGCAAAAGAGATCACTCTTGATCAAGTGTCTCTATGGACGTATACCTATCCAAAAACACATATAAACGTGCAAACCTGCTACCTGTGAGCTATGACTAGCTCAAATTGTGTCCGCATAATGCATACATAGCATGAAACTACACCAAACTATGCAAACAAGCTCTCTATAATGCTCAACATGGTTGTACATGAGCACTACATGTGCCGCATAAGTTGTACTGCAAAGACTATGCAACCTTTGAGAAAAACCGCTAGAAAACTAACATACACTACCTCATCGATTGGTAAACACGTCAATTGGAAAGCACTATCCAAGAGCTAAGCGTGCTCGAGGGAAAAACCCGCTCTGAAATGTCATAAAATCTAATATCTAACCAACCCAAATGATTTTCTCATATTAAACTGATCATTCAATGTGGGATAATAAATGGGAACAAGGGTTAGAATATAGACATGTGCTTATGGATCTATCTCAACACGGGGCCAATGACAAAGGGGTCCAAATGAGAGATGGTCTATCAAAGAGAAATGCTACCTAATGGAGCTTAAAAACCATAGAGTTAGCTTCATTAAAGACCTCCAAAAGTTAGTGTTTAAAAGTCCTTTAACCTTAGGCAACAAGCTAGGACCGACCTTGAGGTGGAAATTCTACCCAAGCATGAGGTGCTTGTTGGCTTGCTAAGTTTTAATGGGAACTTTACCCAAAAGCTTGAGGTGTTTCTCACATGCTTAAATGATTAAAGTTCTTGAAGTATTCAATTCAAAGATAAATCTCAAGAGACATGAACGTGCCATGCTTGATTGATTAAGGCCTTGAAGTATTCCATTCAACCAAATGACTTATTAAGCACAACGATACACGTTCAAATGATCCTCCACATGTGACCCTCATGATGTGTTTGAATGCTATTGGTTAGGTTTTAAAGGGGTTCAATGAGAATTTATATACATAAAAATAAATAATTAAGTTCTTTCTCTCAAAGTGGAAAAAGAGGACACATGTCCAAATGAAATAATAAAATAATAAAAGAGAGAGAGAGAGAGAGAGAGAGAGAGGTGGACCAAGCATGAGAGGGAGGGTATACTCTCCCCCCCCCCCCCCCCCACACACACACACACATTCTCTCATCGTGTGGAGTGCAAAATGCAAGAGCTCCATCTCCTTCTCCAAGTTTGTTGAGAAGTGGAGAGCCTACACCAACACTCTTGGCTATGGAATGCAAATCCAATCAAGAGCCATGCTTCAATGCTTAATCTTGCCATCTTCTTCATCTTCATTACTATGCTATTATGCTGTGCTAAGCAAGAAGCGTGATGATAAGTGAGGAACTATTTCTTTCTTCTATGGAATGTTTCTTCTTCCTCTTCCCTACCCTCCCTCATTCCCTGCTAGCTCTCTCAACCTTCGAAGGTGTTTGAGGCTTTGGGACTGAGGCTTGGGATAGTTAATTATTTTTGCAAAGTTTATGTTAAGCTCGTGATGCATGAAGCTTTCCATCTTCATAGCATCACCAAGGTCACAAGGAACACAAAGATTGTATTGTAACAAAGTCTCTCTTGATGGGAGAATCTATAATACAAACGCCTTTTGGAGGGGGGACCGGCTCCAAGTAAATCCGGTCCTCATCTATTGTCATGTTCTCTAATACTCTCTCTCTTGCAAAAGTATTGTTCATGCCAAGTTAATTAAGTATTACGTTTATGTTGCTATCATCAATTAAGTTCACCCTCCAAGTTCTCAAAGTAATCTCACAAAAATGCTCACTCTAATTCTCTTGATTCCCCTATTCTCAAAGTTCATAGGTGATTTACATTACATTGGTATCAGAGCATTTGGTTTTTTCTTTTCTTGCTTAAGAAGAGAGTTCCTTAAGTAGCCTATTAATGGTTGATTTTGTTAATTATATTAGGGTAAGTGGGACTGGGATCTATTATCGGTTTTGTTGAGCCCACTGTGTGGGATATGGTGCACACCTCGGGAGCTTTGGTCTTAATAATGGAGTCTTCTTAGACTTGCCTACAGCTTACCATTATTGAGCCATAAGAAGTCCAAAAGGAGCTATCCCTCGACAACTTCGCTATGTTAGACCCACTCTACCACTCTCTATAATTAACCAATTCGAGCCATGGGTGTAGATACTTAAGTGCCTATTTTCAAAGGCTAAGAGGAGTAGCAACTAAGGTTTTGAATTGCCAAAGCATACACTAAGTAAACACATAAGTTTAATTAACATGGATGACAATAACCAAGAGAGTAGAATGAACATTGATAACTTTGATTTTGCACATGAAGGTCTAATGATGATGCCCCCATGTTTGTTAATTATCTTGGTTGCAACAAGATATGGGCAACTCCGCTTTGCAAGCCGAAGTTACTCAATAACTTTGTGCTTATGGGTTTCGTCTCCAAGAGGAGAGAGAGAGAGAGATTAGGAGGCCTCTTGATGAGACCCCCAAAGAAGACTCTCTCCCATACGAGAGGAGGAATCCAAAGATCAAGAAAGTAATGGATCCCTAAGTTCCTCCGAAGATTTGGCTCCACGAATAAGGCAGACTAAACGATTGCCTACTCCTCCCAAGAGGAAACGGTTAACCCATAGTCCTTCTCCTCGTCACTCCAAAAGGGAAGAGAGGAAACAAAGAAAGAAAAGGGCAAGAAAGAGGTCACCCTCTTCTCGTTCTTCTTCACCTTCCTCCTCTACCGATGAAAGCTATGACTATTCTCCTAGAGAATACAAGAGGAGAGGACATTGCAAATCTTACCCTGCATGGCGAAGGTCACAAACGCTAAAGAAGTTCAAAGAGGGAGGAAAGAGTATCTCTTTTCTCACCTATGATGGCACCTTTGGTGCTACCGACAAAGTATTGGCCTTCATCCAACAATTTAATGTGGCCTTCAGAGACTAGGGCTTCACGGAGTCCTCCAAGCTACACCATGTAGCTATGCACTTCCAAAAATCAGCTCATCAATGGCGGGCTAGTCTTCGTGGCAATGGCAAAGCCCCAAAGACATGGAAAACTCTACGAGTTTCCATCATGAAGCAATTCCTTGCGTGCGATGCAAAGGACAAAGTGCTCACCGAATGGCGGAGTTTGAGGCTTCTCTCTCATGAGTCTATCCATAAATGTGTGGACAAGTTTTGGGATTTACATCTCAAGGCTACTCTCTTTCAAAAGATAGACTTCGCCAAGCATGTCAACTCTCAACGGCCTAGTTCTATCAGCGAAGTAATCCACCATACCATGGTTGCTTCGCACATCAATTTCCAACAAGGGGCTAGACGGAATGTCAAGCCCATGGAAAATAAAGATAAAAGTGATGCAAAGGAAAAAATTATTACCCAAAATTCTTCCCAAGGCCATTCCAACAACAACAACAACAACAACAACAACAACAACAATAGATCCAAGGAGAAGGGAGTTTACAAAGGTAAAAACAAACTCTCTCATGAAGATCTTGAAGCTTTTTGCAAGGACCGTAAGTGTTTTAAGTGTGGGGAGCAAGGACATGGCTATCGTTCTTGCCTAAGAAAAATGCTCACAATGAGACTCCTAGGGATTCCACCATCAAAGCTCCAAAAGAGGATGCTCATTGCAAAGGATCATCTCTCTCCTATGTTTGGGGAAAGGTAAGGGAGCATGATGCCTTCATCTTGTTTGACCCTGGCTCTACTCACAACTTCATATCAATGGAGTTGGCCACCAAGTTGGGCATTCAAGCTTTTGAGATGGGAGATATTATAACGGCTGACACAGCTTTCAAGGGACAACAAGCCTCCGTTACTCCCTTGATTGGGAAGTTGAGGCTTCATGTCCAAAGCTATGTCAACAAAGAAGAATTTTTCATCTCTCCTCTCCAACATGAGGATGCTATCCTAGGGGCACCATGGTTTGATCGCATGGCTGCCAACATGAAGTTCCCTGAGAGGAGAATCTACTTCACCTACAGGGAAAAGAACATGTATATAGATGCTAATGAGTCTGGTCGTACTATACCACTTGTAAATCCTCTTGTCCTTGATAAATCAATGAAGAGCTCAGTTTCTGCGTACATGATTTTTGTCAAAGAGTCCCTAAAAGGTCCTAATGTTTCATCAAAGGTGAATGGTAGGAATCAAGAAGAGTTAGACTTGTCTAACTTTCTAAAAGGATTCCAAGATGTGTTCATCGATGATATCCCTATGGACTTACCTCCAAAACGAGGGGATGATGACCATCGAATTGAGCTCCTATCAGGAAGCTCACTGCCTAACAAACCTCCTTATCGAGTTTCCCAAGCTCAACAAGAGGAGATCATGAGACAAGTACAAGAATTGGTAGACAAAGGGATGGTGAGGCCTAGCTCCTCTCCCTTTTGTTCTCGAGTCCTTTTAGTGCAAAAGAAAGATGGAACATATCGCATGTGTGTGGACTATCATGCACTAAACCATATCAAAAACAGATTTTCCATACCTCGGGTAGAAGATCTGTTTGATAAGCTACAAGGCTATACCTACTTTAGTAGGATTGACCTTAAAAGTGGCTATCATCAAATAAGGATAGTGGAGGAAGATATCCTAAATACCATGTTTCGTACAGTATTTGGTCTTTATGAATATCTAGTCATGCCTTTTGGCTTAACCAATGTACCTGCCACATTCAATCGTTTGATGGAGAAAATATTTATACCCTATCGCAAGTTCACTCTAGTGTTCTTTGATGATATCATCATCTACTCCAAGTCCTTGGAGGAACACAAGCAACATCTGGAAGTGATTTTTCAAGCATTGAGGGAGAAAAATCTTTTCCTCAACCAAAAGAAAAGCGAATTTTTTCTTCAAGAGATTCAATACTTAGGTCATTTTATCTCTCAAGATGGTATCTGTATGGATCCATCGAAGTTAGAGGTAATAAAAGCATGGCCTAATCCAAGGACTCTACATGAGCTAAGAAGCTTTATTGGTATGCATGCATCCTATAAATGCTTCATAGCAAAAATTTCTCAAATAGCAAGACCATTACATGACTTAACAAAGAAGAACGTTAAGTATTCATGAATTGCTAAGGAGAAAAAAGCTTTTGATAAGCTCAAAGATAAGCTTACCTCTCAACCAGTCCTCATGGTTCCGGATCTTTCAAAGCCATTTGAGGTCCAATGTGATGCTTGTGGTGATTGCCTTGGAGCAGTCTTGCTTCAAGAAGGGCATGCCATAGCATATGAGAGCCAAAGGCTCAATACGGATGAACAAGTATTTGGCATTTATGAGAAAGAGCTTTTAGCTGTTCTACATGCCATAGACACATGGAAGCACTATTTATTGGGGACTCCATTCATTGTACGAACAGACCATCAAAGTCTCAAGTACTTCATGACGCAAACAAAACTTTTCGACAAACAAATGTGGTGGGAAAATTTTCTTTCGCAATTTAATTTTCATATTGCTCACATTGCTGGTAAGCACAATCAAGTGGCCGATGCACTATCATGACGACCAAAAGTTAATGCTGTGTCTATAGCACTCACAATGATCTATCTTCTATGATAGGTGAGTATGCTATTGACCCTGACTTTAAAGACATAATGTTAGCCCTTGCTTTGGGAAAGAAAGAGGAACCATTCACCTTGCAGGATGGTTATCTTCTTCATGGAAATAGGTTATGTGTTATCCACTCTCTTCGTGAGAAAGTCATGTATGAATCCCATGATCCTCCCTATGCGGGTCATAGAGGCATTCAACCTACTCTTCGAGGAGTAGAGACATATTTCTATTGGCCTACCATGAAAGTGGACATACAAGAGTATGTTTCAAAATGTGTGGCATGCCAAAAGACTAAATATGATAGAGGGAAGAAACCTGGATTACTCAGCCATTGCCTATCCCTAATTCACCATGGGAGAGTATATCCATGGATTTTATCTTTGGATTACCCAAGTCTATCCATGGGAATACAAGAATATGGACAATAGCCGACATGTTAAGCAAGAAAGCACATTTTATTCCTGTCAAAAAGACTAGTAAGGTACACCAAATGGCAACCATCTTCATATCTCAGATTTTCAAACACCATGGATTACCAACATCCATCGTGTCGTCAAATAGAGATCCTAGAATGACCAGTAATATCTAGAAAGTTCTCTTTATAAATCTAGGTACAAGATTGAATTTCTCTTCGGCCTACCACCCACAAACGGATGGCCAAAGTGAGATAGCCAATCTTACGATACTCGATCTACTAAAGACTGTTAGGAAATAAGACGTAGCTAAATAGATAATTGAGTAGATTACGTAATGGAGAGAGACAGATTTACATACACGAGATTATAGAGTAGAGAGAGAGAGAGAGAGAGAGAGAGAGAGAGAGAGAGAGAGAGAGAGAGAGAGTACACACGATATACGTGGTTCACCCAATGTGGGCTACGTCCACGGGAAAGCAGCCACTCAATGGCTTTAGTACTTCAAAACAAGAAGTAGTTTACAAAGGGATTATACCCTTAATGGAGCTCCCGCCTTGCTTCACTCTCACCACCTCACACTCACCTTGTTGCATCAACTTCACACTATGAAATGTGTGTAGAAATGGCCTCCTTTTATAGGCCAAAAGGGCTTCCCTCTCTCATGAGAGGCAGCCATGTGTAGCCGCCTTTGTGTAGATAAGTCCAAATCGGACCCTCCAATCTGCCCATGTGTGGCCGCCCTTGAGAAGACAAGTCCGCTTTTGAATTCGGCCACCGGCCACCGGCCAACCGACGGTTGTTTTCCGACCACTTTCCGGCTGCCGTCCGGCCATAATATTCTCGAGGATCCTAAAGTTGCCCCTGATTTTTGGCCGTGAAAATTTTGGTTTCCGGCGAGTGATTTTCCTTCACGCACAATGGCTTCTCCTCATAATGGGGGCCTTATAAATGTACGCTTTTACCACAGAAAATTACAAGGGTAAATCAGGCTCCATACTTAACAAAGACTTATGTTACAGAAGTAGATCAACGATCACAATGGGAGGAGTACTTACTCCTTATAGAGTATGCGTACAATAATACTATCCATACTACAATAGGAAAAGCACCTTTTGAGATCATAGAGGGAAGACCTAAAAGTCCCTTGCTACTTAAAGTACATGGGAAGATCTCCGCTGCTGATGAGTATAGCCGTGACCTACAAGAATCTATTCAAAAGGTTAAGGAGGCTATATTCATCTCTCAACAAAGGCAAAAAGCTGCCTACTGACAAGCACAGAAGGGCCTTAACATTCAAAGAAAATGATTGGGTCTTACTTAAATTTCCCAAGGCTCGATTGAGGCAAATGACGGGCAAAAACCCTACGGGCCATCAAAAGTATTATGCTAAATTAGCAAAAAGATACTATGGTTCTTTTCAAATCTTGAAGCCAATCAATGACATGGCTTATCAACTCAAGTTGCCCAACCATTGGTTCATACACAATGCTTTTCATGTGTGCCTACTTAAGCCCTACAAAGGAGAGCCACCAATAGAACCAATTATTGAAGACCCTCCAGAAATCGAAGACCAAGAAGAGGTGCTACAACCCGAAGCTATCCTTCGGCATGAAGACAAGGTACTACGACATGGTAATATTATCCGATGGTATCTTATTAAGTTCAAAAATAATCCTTTTAAAGATGCTAGATGGATGCAAGGAATCCAACTTAAGGATAGTATGAACCTTGTCAATGCTTACAATGCTACATTAGAGTAAGCAAATGCACATGTTTCTTCTAAATGATCAATGTTTTTGTCTTATAAGACTAATTCTCTCTTTATTGTGCACAAATTTAAGTACTATGCATACTAAGAATTATGTTTGTGATGATGACGTCTCTCAAACACCATGTAGAATTTGTCACTCTACTTGGGAGGTTGAAATGGACTAAAGAGCAGACATGCTTGCGACAGCTATGCCACCCAATCACCAAATGGATTAGTCATGCATCTTGGAATGATGTCGTTGGGTAAAAAGGGATCCTCTACCCGCTAAGACAAATTGACTAATGACTATGGCTTTATCTCTTTTATCAGTCCAGGACGACTATGATTTCAAGAGAGAGGTAATGTCATAAAATCTAATATCTAACCAACCCAAATGGTTTTCTCATATTAAACTGTTCATTTAATGTGGGATAATAAACGAGAACAAGGGTTAGAATATAGACATGTGCTTACGGATCTATCTCAATACGGGGCCAATGGTAAAGGAGTCCAAATGAGAGATGGTCTGTCAAAGAGCAATGCTACCTAATGGAGCTTAAAGACCGTAAATACCTCCAAAAGTTAGTGTTCAAAAGTCCTTTGATTTTAGGTAAGCTAGAACTGACCTTAAGGTGGGAATCCTACCCAAGCATGAGGTGCTTGTTGGTTTGCTAACGTTTAGTGGAAACTTTACCCAAAAGCTTGAGGTGTTTCTCACATGCTTAAATGATTAAAGTTCTTAAAGTATTCAATTCAAAGATAACTCTTAAGAGACATGAACTTGCCATGCTTGATTGATTAAGTCCTTGAAGTATTCCATTCAACCAAATGATTTACTAAGCACAAAAGACCCATGTTCAAATGATTCTCCACATGTGACCCTCATGATGTGTTTGAATGCTATTAATTAGGTTTTAAAGGGGTCCAATGAGAATTTAGATACATAAAAATAAATAATTAAGTTCTTTCTCTCAAAGAGAAAAAAGAGGACACATATCTAAATGAAGTAATAAAATAATACGAGAGAGAGAGAGAGAGAGAGAGAGAGAGAGAGAGAGAGCATGCGAGGGGGGGTATACTCTCCCACACACACACACATTCTCTCATTGTGTGGAGTGCAAAATGAAAGAGCTCTATCTTCTTCTCCAAGTTTGTTGAGAAGTGGAGAGCCTACACCAACACTCTTGGCTATGTAATGCAAATTCAATCAAGAGCCATGCTTTAATGCTTAAGCTTGCCATCTTCTTCATCTTCATTACTATGCTAAGCATGAGAAACTATTTCTTTCTCCTATGGAATGCTTCTTCTTCCTCTTCCCTACCCTTATTCCACGCTAGCTCTCTCCACCTTCGAAAGTGTGTGAGGCCTTGGGACTGAGGCTTGGGCTAGTTAATGCTTTTTGCAAAGTTTATGTTAAGCTCGTGATGCATGAAGCTTTCCATCTTCATAGCATCACCAAGTCACAAGGAACACAAACATTGTATTGTAACAAAGTCTCTCTTGAAGGGAGAATCTATAATACAAACGTCTTTTGGAGGGGGGACCGGCTCTAAGTAAATCCAGTCCTCATCTATTGTCATGTTCTCTAATACTCTCTCTCTTGCAAAGTATTGTTCATGCCAAGTTAATTAAGTATTACGTTTATGTTGCTATCATCAATTAAGTTCACCCTCCAAGTTCTCAAAGTAATCTCACAAAAATGCTCACTCTAATTCTCCTAATTCCGCTATTCTCAAAATTCATAGGCCATTTTCATTACATGAAATGGGCCTCCGGAGCCGTATGTGTCGATATTGTGTGCCATCGAAGCCAAAAACTAGGAAAATTATCAAAGATGGAACGCTGTGGAGACTTTGTCGACTGCTCCGAAATGGACTCTAGAGGAGAGCCGATGCCGCTCTCTCTCTATGGTCTCTTACTGTGTAGAGGTCAAAAAATTTTCGTCGATGTCGTCTCCCGCCACTGGATGGAAGTACACTAGCAAAATAGCTGCCTGATCAGTGTCAAAACTGATGCGCCAAGCTAGTGTCAATGCTCAAAGTCGGTACTGAGTTATCGGTGTCACCGAAACGTTGAGAAAAATAGTCAAAATCGGTGTGGAGATCGATGTCGAAACAGCTAATGATCGATTCTCAAACCCATAAAGGAGGAACGCCGAGAGACGATGCCGTAAAGCATGTCACCAAAGCCGAGCCGCCAAATCAGTGTCGAAAATTGATGTCGAACCCAACTCCTGCCGGGCCGGACGGGAGTCTCCAATGCCGAGGAGAACACTGAGAAAATTGGACTGATGTCAGGTGATGCCCGTGCTTATTTTGCGGACTGTGGTCGAACACACTATGTTTGCTCTCTATGATCAAGAGAGCTCGCCGTCTCTCTCTCTGTCTCTCTCTCGGGCATGTGTGTTAGCCGGGGTTTTGAGGAGTGTTTTGGAGGGGTGGGGGGGCCTCATGACTAATTGACACCAATTCTGTCAGGTGGGATCTACGGTCCCTATTAATTGGGGGCAGCGGGAACACCAAGTAAATTTGATGTGAACATCAAGTGACCTCCAAGTGATCCCCATGTGAATCCCAATCGACATGTGATCACCTTGTGACCCCACCCATTACCAAGTGATTACAGTGTGACCCCGACTATCCCAAAGTGATTGCAGTGTGACCCCGTCCATCCCAAAGTGATCTCCAAATGACCACCATGTGATCTCCACCCCGTCACTTTTGCTATATGATTCTATGTACACACCTCTATTTCAAGTGGCGCATGATGGCTTAATGGGAAAGTTGTGACCTCCGGCTGTGTAGGTGGTGTGTTCGAGTTGTAGGGACTCCTCCGGCCGAAATCCTTTTATTCTTGAGAATAAATGGACGGTCTACATCGTTCGAAGATGCTGGACCGTAGATCCCACGTGACAAAGTGGTGTCAAATAGTCCCTTGCGTGGGTCGGTGGGTGGGGAAGGGTGCGGTGTTTGTAAGTCACTTGAAATTAAAAAAATTAATTCCTTTTTACTGGCAAAAACTGCCCGCCAAGTTTGACGAGCTCAGTCGATTGTCTGAGGACTGTCGATTGTTTCTGCAATCCCCCCAAGCTACTGTGTGTGTGTTTACACACACAAGCTCGCAAATCTCCTCCTGCAGCGCTGCGTCTGGTCGCTCCAAATTCTCTCCCTGTCGACTGCCGGCTCCCGAATTGCCTCTGCTGTACAGCGCTTTGCTTCTCAACTCTCTAAGCCTTTGCTCTCGGCTCTATTGCCGCGATGCAGCTCGATGCCTACTATCTGCCAAATTCCCTGGCTGCCTTACCCCCAATTGTAATGATTGACCAGCGCTGCCCAAGAGTCGCTAGTGCTCAGATCTGTTGCCCTGTGCCTTCGAATGTCTTGTTGCCTAATTGCACTCAGGTCCTTGAAGCATTCGATGCCACAGCCCGAGTTCAAGGGCTGCCCGATTCTGCTCGCTCGACAACCTTATTGCTCCAGCTCCAAGCCTTTTGCACACAAGCTTCAAGTCGATTTCCTGCAGAAGCTTGCCTTCCCCTGCTCGACCTCTCTGTCCCTTGCTTCAAGCTTCCACTCCTCTCGATCGTAGCTCACATTGTGTGTGTGTGTGCACACGAGCGCACACCCACTCGATGCTTCTTCTCAAGCTTAATTTTTTTTTTCAGATTTGCTGCGAAGAGACCTCAAACCAACTCCTAGCAAAACTTTTTGCAGACGATTTTCTCCTCTTCTTGAAGGCGTGCCCCCAGGTCATCAGGAAGGCTCTGGAGATTGTACAAATATTCTCAGTAGCTTCGGGGTCCAGTGTAATATAGAGAAATCAAGGTTGATGATCTCCCTATCGAAAAATGACTCATTTGACCCTTCTGACTGGTCGGGGGAGATTGTCACAAAAGGGCATATCTTCAGGCATCTGGGAGCCCCTTGGGGGTGGATGTAACTCACAAGCAAAGATTTGAGTGGGTGCTAGAAAAAATCAAAACAAAAATGAGTAGGTAGGAGTATACTCTTCTCCCATTCCCAAGTCGGATAAAAGTGATAAATGGCTTTATGCTTCCTTATATTGCCTTCACTAGCCCGCTTCTCAAGATGGCTAAGTGTCATTGGAAAGAGTTCTTATTAACTTCTTAAAACCAGTAAAAAGGATTTTATGGAAAAACAACACGAAATCCTCCAGGCCATGGCAATGGGCCCGTTGGGAATCAGTTGCTCGGCCGGGGAATCAAGGAGGCCTAGGAATTCTGAACCCTGTGGCCCATGCAGAAGCTTGTTGCACCAAATATGTCGTTTCCTTGGCTAAACATGATCAAGTTTGGGCTATCATGCTCAAAGATATGATAGAAGCAGCTCAACTTGGCTCGAAAGGTGGAAAGTGGAGAGGGGTGGAGGTTCATGACAAGCTGTTAGCCCCGACGTGGACTACCCTAAGATTGGGGGGAAGCTCAGGCGAATTGGTAAGAAAATGCAACAGAGCAGCAGGAGTCTTAAAGTGGGGGGATAAAACTTCAAGAACTCCATTTTGCATTGGTCCCCGTGGCTTTCCAAAGTTGTAGATCCGCCGCAAACTCCCTATTGGATAGAGACAGCCAGGAAGCTGAATAATAAGGGTCTGAATCGACTGGGGCACTTCTGGGACAGTGACAACAAGAGTTGGAAAACCGTTGATCTCTTGGTTACCCAATTCCAACTAAATAGCTTAGAGGTCTTGATGGTCCACAAAGTGAGGAAAGAGCTCGACAATATAGTGATGCCTATCTATGATTCAGAGTTTGACTGGAACGCCTGGAAATGGCCCGGAAGCAGTCTCTTAGGGAAACCCCATCCGAAAGACATTTACCATACAATGATGCAAAAGGAGAATTGGTCTAGCCCCCTCAACAAGATATGGAAAAAACAATGGTCGGAGGAAAGGTGGGAGCAAGTAAGGGAGAACATTTGGAAGCCAAAGGTTCCGCATCACGTGAAGGTATTTTTATGGAAGGTAATTTGGGGTGCTCTACCGCGACGGGGGTGAAGATTCAGGAAAGAGGGATTGGGTCAGATCGGTGCTTGGGGTGCAGGTTGGCTAGTGAAGATTTGGCACACCTCTTCATGGATTGCCCAACTATCAAAGGCCTCGCAAGGAAAATATGTAAATGGGTCCAAAGAACATGGAAAATTGGTTTTTACAAGACTAATCTATTCCTTGGAGGGAAGAATTCAGGTGGTCCTGCCATCCTCATCAGCACTCAAATCGTCAGGTACTTCTTCTTGCATAATGTATGGCAGACAAGGAACCCCCGTGTGTTTGAAGGAGGTCTTGAGGTGGCAAGCTTCGCAGAAATTATACAAGAAAGAAAAGTGCTAATTTGGACGCTCGGACGCAAGCAACACTCGGAGGATTGGTCTAGGACTACTTCTGCCTTGTTGTCAGCAGAGGGTATGCCTAGGATGGGGGAAAATCTTGGCTATCGGTATTTAAAAGATCTCAAAAGAACATGATAATGAACCTTTTGTATCAAGGATAAGGGGGCGAGTTGGATGGGATCGTTGCCGATGTAATTATGATCCCTGGATGATGTCATGGCTCAACATGAGCATGACAAGACATTGTAGTTTTTTGTGTTGATTAATATAATTCACTCACTATTGTGAGTTTTGGGAAAAAAAAGAGGGGCGCTGCGCACGCTTGGGGTGCGGAGATTCGCCCGATCTTGCCCAATTTGTGCCAGATTCGCCCCGAATCAATTTGATCCGGTGCCGTGGGAGCTGTGTTTTCGTAGAGAGATCACCGACGCCGCCAAGCCATAGCTTTGATACCAGTTGTGAATGCGTGCATGCGTGGTGCAATGCATGCAGGGGAAAGGGAGGAACACAAGACGGTGTGGGTGAAGAAACCTTTGGAATTAATGAGTGAGGAGCTCCTCATTCTTCATATAGAAAAAATAAGGGTATGTACATATGTGGCCAGGCGGTGTGCAAGACCTTCAAGGGTTGCCCGATTGTGCTCGCTTGACAACCTTATTGCTCCAGCTCCAAGCCTTTTGCACACAAGCTTCAAGTGGATTTCCTACAGAAGCTTGCCTTCCCCTGCTCGACCTCTCCATCCCTTGCTTCAAGCCTCCACTCCTCTCGATTTCCTGCAGCCCGTGAGCTTGCAGCTCACATTGTGTGCGTGCGTGTGTGTGTGTACACACGAGTGCACACCCACTCAATGCTTCTTCTCAAGCTTAATTTTTGGCTTTCTAAAATAAGCGTTAGTGTTGAGTCGAGTTAGGCATCCTTCCAATGTTTTCAGTGCCAACGATGGAGACTCATATTAAATGTTGATGGAGTTTGTCAAATGGGTCCCTTTCATTTCATAGCCTTACAGGGCTTTTTAAGACTTTGCCTTGTTTATTTTTTTTGTCCTTGCTCATCTTATATTATTTTCAAAATGAACACACAATTTATATTTGTTCTTTTTTCTTAGGATGTGACTACAATGCTTTTATTTTGTGTACCTTTTTATTTTTAAAGCTTTTAAAGAGTAAAGAGTTTTTTTCACAAGAACAAGCGATCGTGACTCTCTCTCTCTCTCTCTCTCTCTCTATATATATATATATATATATATATATATATATATATATATATATATATATATATATATATATATATATATATATATATATATATATATATAGTATTTTTATTTCCCTCATATCTTGATTTCCTTTTTGGAAAGCCATCGTGAAATCTCACCTTGTTTTTTCAGATTTACTCCGAAGAGACCTCAAAGCTTCATGCTAAGATTCTCAAATTCCCCAAAAGATTCCTCACACGCCCAAGAGGGATGCTGCACACGCTGGGGTGCGAAGATTCACCTGATCTTGCCCAATCTATGCCAGATTCGCCCCGAATCAATTTTATTCGGTGCCGTGGGAGCTATGTTTTCGTAGAGAGATCATCGACGCCGCCAAGCCATAGCTTTGATACCAGTTGTGAATGCGTGCGTGCATGGTGCAATGCAAGCAGGGGAAGGGGAGGAACACGAGACGGTGTGGGTGAAGAAACCTATGGAACTAATGAGTGAGGAGCTCCTATTCTTCATATACAAAAAATAAGGGTATGTACACATGTGGCCGGGTGGCTAGACACCGGACGTCCGACCCAAGGCAAAAGTGCAACGCCTTTACACCAACAATTGTGAAGACACTTTTTCTCCCACTTGTCGTATGACTACTGTGCATTTTCTTTGTGCATTGGAAGTTCACTTTGGTTGTGATGTACATCAGTCAGACATTGTTACTACTTTCTTGAATGGTGACATATTTGAGGAAGTTTATGTAATGAAGCCTCGCAGTTTGTTCAAGAAAGGACAAGAGGATAAAGTGTGAAAATGTAGGAAACCTTTGTATGGGTTAAAGAAATCTCCTTGTGCTTGGTATGAGAAGTCAGACACTCATTTGGTCAAACGAGGCTTTCGTAATAGTCCAATAGAAAGCACATTGTATGTAAAGCATGAGGGTGTTGTACTTCTCATTGTGGCTCTCTATGTGGATGATTTGATGATCACTGGACCAAATGAGAATTATATTGCTGAATTTAAGTTTGATTTGAATGCTACTTTCAAGATGAAAGATTTGGCGATGTTCATTCATTACTTGGGTATACAATTTAAGCAGTGTGCTGGTGGTATTGCCTTGTGCCAGACAAGTTACATAGAGACATTGCTATGTAAGTTTGGACTTGAGGAATGCAAAACTATTGCCACTCCCATGATAACAGGTTTGAAATTGAATCTTCATGATGCTGGTGATCATACCTATGTCACTCTTTACCAAACTGCTGTTGGCTACCTTATTTATGTATGCAACACAAGGCTGGATATTTAGTTTGCAGTCTCACAAGTCAACAAATTTATGCATAGCCTAGGGTCTAAGGATTGTCAAGATGTCAAGATGATTTTTTGCTACTTGAGTGGCACTTTACATCTTGGCTTGTTTTATCCCAAGGGGGGAGATCATTGCTACCAAATTTACATGATTTTTCGGACTTAGATTATTGGGCTGTTTGTTTTGACACTTGTTTTGACACATGAGTGTCCACAAGTGGTTTTTGTTTCATGCTTGGCAGCTCATGCATATCATGGTTGAGCAAGAAGCAACCTACTGTGGCCACATCTAGTTGTGAGGCTAAGTACATGGCAATCTTCATAGCTACAGTTGAGTGTGTATGGCTCAGATGCCTTATGGATTATTTGGGTGTTGTATAGGACACTGCTAACATCATGTACACTGAACCTAGTTTTTCATGCTCGCACAAAGCAGATTGAGGTGCATTATCATTATGTCAGGGAGAGACTCTCAAGATGAGAGATCATCTTGGCTTATATGCTAACACATGACAACCTTAAAGAGATTAGCTTGGCTTATGTGCCAATAGAGGACAACCTTGCAGATCTTTTCACAAAGGCATTGTCTTGTGAGAAGTTTGAAGCTTTCCAGAAAGCATTGGGCTTACTCCCCTTGGTGGACTGATCATGTCCTCAGGGCATGGCACTTCCGTATACTCTATGTGCCAACTCTCATTCACCGCATCACTCCCAAGGGAGATTTGTTACCATATACATGTGGTAGTGATGTGTGTGAACACACTTAGGGCCGCCTGAGCATTTTTTC
The DNA here is from genome assembly GCF_014529385.1 of Adiantum capillus-veneris. Lineage (NCBI taxonomy): Eukaryota > Viridiplantae > Streptophyta > Polypodiopsida > Polypodiales > Pteridaceae > Adiantum > Adiantum capillus-veneris. Next base: position 109,356,741 of record NC_140960.1, read on the forward strand.
CCTCACTAGGAGTCTCCCCCCCCCCCCCCCCCCCCGTGCATAGTATATATGCCCATCACTCTAGGGCCTAGTGGAGGCACTTGACGTCCGTACCCCCATTGACACACCGCTAGAAACCCCTGCCGGGACACCCAGGTTCACGCATCATAGGCGAGAGGGCTTGCATTACTCCGTCGACTTCAACGACGGCATCATCCTGGATGATGAAGGCAAGAAGGTGATCTTGTGCATGAGCAGTCTTTGCTCTCAGGTGTTTAGACACTACATACTAAACACCTGGAGTGAAGTACCAAGTGAATTAAAAGACAGATTCATGAGCATGCTGCATGACGAGTTTCCCGTGTCAACACAAGATGACCGCTTCAATGAAGACCTAATGAAGGTTTGAATGCGCGAATAATGCAAGCACAAGCATTTTGAAGTGCAAAAAGCAATAAAGCATGGGTGGAACAGACCAGATTGGCCGGCCAAAGAAGATTGGAAGAATGCGAAGCAAGCAACGCACGAGAATCCTGACAAGTGGAAGCAACAAAAGGAGGCAGCCAAAGCGCGAGTAGAGGTAGGGAGCTCGCACCACTTGGGGAGTGACAGGTGGATAATAATTGGTTGGTAGTTAGGTCTATTTGTACTTTTAAGCATGAGGGTGATGTACTTCTCATTGTGGTTCTCTATGCTATGTAAGTGTTTTCGCATTGCTCTTTAGGTTTGGTAGTTACGTCTATTTGTACTTTTAAATTCTAACATAATGGATTCTTTGTATGTTTTGAACAGTGGTCGATGGCAAGACGTGACCCCACACCATACGAGTGTGAGTACGCAGGCAGGAAGGGCTTAAACGCCTTGATGGACATTTTGAGTTCTCGCAGCGGCATGGTTAGTATTAGGGTTTACTCTTTTCTATTTGTTGTATTGTTTTGTAAATTATATGTTTATACTTACAGAAAGCTGTCTTATTGTTTTTTTTGTAGAATCCGACAAATATGCCGCTTGGACGCGATGAGACGTCTGATTAGACGATGTCAGTTTAGCTGTAGCTAGATAGCATTAGTTTCCTTTTCTCATAGGATATGTATCATGAGATGACGTGTATACGTCTTTTTGTAACTATTGGAAAACCATGTATATTTTTTCAATAATGACAATGGTGTTGTAACTATTACATTTGCAAAAGCTTAACAATCAAGTGATTTTGCCTATGATAGTTACAATCATTGTGAATATCTTACTTTTTTGTAAAAGTCCTCTTGCCTCAAGTAGCACTTCTTTCTGTTAAGTAAATCAATGATAGATATTCACAAAAAAAAATAGATGTTTTAATTAATCAAAATAAAGCTAATAATAGATAAATAAACCTTACATTATGCTTTGATACCACTTGTAAGTCTCAAATTAAGGTGGATAATAATTGGTAGCATTCATAATTAATACATTAAGTTAACACGCTAATTAAAAATAACGTAAGCAATCAAAATATAAAATACCACAAAGTAGTTAGGTCGATTGATAGGATGCATATGTGGTTTGTACAATGAGCTATGTGCTTATATAGCACTTTGGAGAGTGTAGTGTTGGAATTACGGTTGCAGGAAAACACACACAGCTTGGAGAAGACAAAGGAAGCTCAAGGCACACAATAGAGAGTGTGTTACTTAGTATGCAATGGGAAGATAGATAGCCCTAGAGTGATGGGTGTATATATAATGCACGGGGAAAAAACCTCCTAAAGAGGGAAAAAATGCCCCGGCGGTTCTAGTGTGTTCACACACATCCCCCCTGGAGTGATGCGGTGAACTAGAGCTGGCACATGAGGTAAAGGGAAGTGCCATGCCCTGAGGACACGATCAGTCCACAAAGGGGAGTAAGCCCAAAGCTTTGCGGAAAGCTTTGAGCTTCTCATGAGACAATGCCTTTGTGAAAAGATATGCAAGGTTCTCCTGTGTTGGCACATAAGCCAAGCTGATCTCTCCTACTGAGAGCCTCTCCTTGACATAGTGGTAATGCACCTCAATGTGCTTTGTGCGAGCATGAAAAACTGGGTTCCTCGCAACTGCCAATGCACTCTGACTGTCAGTGTAGAAAGTTTTGGCAGTAACCTGTCCAACACTCAAATCAGCCATAAGGCGTCTGAGCCATACACGCTCAACCGTAGCTATGAAGACTGTCCTGTACTTAGCATCACAACTAGAAGTGGCCACAGTAGGTTGCTTCTTGCTCAACCATGATATACATGAACTGCCAAGCATGAAACAAAAACCACTTGTGGACACTCGCGTGTCAAAACAGCCAGCCCAATTTGAGTTCGAAAAAGCATGTAAGTCTGGCGGCAATGATCCCCTCTTAGGATAAAACAAGCCAAGATGTAAAGTGCCACTAAGGTAGTGGAAAATCCTCTTGACAACCTGGCAATGCTTAGACCTGGGCTATGCATAAATCTGCTGACGTGTGAGACTGCAAACTGAATATCCAATCTCGTGTTGTATACATAAATGAGGTAGCCAACAACAATTTGGTAAAGAGTGACATTAGCAGGATCACCAGCATCATGTAGACTAAACTTCAAACTTGTTTCCATGGGAGTGGCAATAGGTTTGCAATCCTCAAGTCCAAACTTACATAGCAATGTCTCTATGTAACTTCTCTAACACAAGGCAATACCACCATCACACTACTTAAACTGTAAACACAAGTAATGATGCAACATCCCCAAATATTCCATCTTGAAAGTAGCATCCAAATCAGCCTTAAATTCAGCGATAAGTCTCTCATTTGGTTGAGTGATGAGCAAATCATCTACATAAAGAACGACAATGAGAAGTACATCACCCTCACGCTTTACATACAATGTGCCTTTTGTTGGACTGATACAAAAACCTTGTTTGACCAAATGAGTGTCAGCTTTCTCATACCAAGCACGAGGAGATTGCTTCAACCCATAGAAAGCCTTCTTACATCGGCACACTTTGTCCTCTTGTCCTTTTTTGACAAAACCGCGAGGCTTCGTTACATAAATTTCCTCAAATATGTCACCATTCAAGAAAACAGTAACATGTCGGATTGATGTACATCCCAACCAAAATGAGCTGCCAATGCACACAGAAAACGCACAGTAGTCATATGACAAGTGGGAGCAAAAGTCTCTTCATAATCTATGCCTTTTTGCTGTGCATAACCTTTTGCAACAAGTCAAGCCTTATGGCGATCGATCTCACCATCCGGCTTGCGCTTCAACTTGTAAACCCACTTCGTACCAATGGCCTTTTTGCTAGAAGCAAATCACATAAAATCCATGTGTCATTTTCTATAAGTGCATCATATTCTGATTGCATGGGAGCCATCCAATTTTTTGAATTTTGTGCTTCATCAAAAGATAGAGGTTCCTCAACATCATGTAGGCTAGACACAACCAAAGCACAACAATCTGATGCATAAGATACATGGCGAGAGCCTGAACGAGTACGACTAGATAAAGGTGCATCCAATTTACTGTTACGTAATGTATGCACCAGCCATTTTTTCATACGGTAGAATACCTCTAGCCTGCTCATTTTCATCCCTTTCCTCATCAAGTACATCATGTATATCTGCATCAATACTAGGCTGTACATTTGACTCATTGGAATTTACATTCGAACTTCCACCACTGAAAAGAGGCAACAAAGTGTCATAAATGTTGTGTGAGCTTACATTACAGTCTCTAGTACATGACAACAAGGGGTGAACAAAATCTTCCACAAACACTACATCTTGTGAAACCAGAATACACTTTGTTTGTGGATGATACAACCTGTAACCTTTGCTTATAGCACTATAACCAACAAAAATACATTTGACAACCTTATCATCCAATTTTTTGCGCTGTGTTTGTGGCATTAAAGCATATGCCAAATAGCCAAAAACATGCATGTGCTCAATAGAAGGCTTTCTATCATGCCATGCTTCATATGCATTAATAGACTGCAAAGCTTTCATAGGACACCTGTTAAGTACATAAGTGGAACACATGATGGCCTCAAGCCAATGGCCTCAAGCAAAAAAGAATGCGGCAAAGCTTGACTTTTGACCATACATCGTGCCATTTTTGTAAGTGACCTGTTTTTCCTCTCAGCAACACCATTTTGTTGATGTGTATAAGGCACTGTGCATTGGTGTTTTATCCCACGACTAGCCAGAAATGCATTAAATTCATGAGACATATACTCCCCCCCTCGATCGGAACGGAAGGTGCCCATAGTACATTTCGATACATTTTTAGCCATAGCCAAAAATTGTTTGAAGCACATAAAAACTTCAGACTTCCCTTTAAGCGGAAATACCCATGCATACCTAGAGTAATCATCAATGAAAGTCACACAGTACAGGTAATTGCCCAAGGACGGAGTTTGCATGGGCCCACAAACATCACTATGCACAACCTGCAACCTGCATGTGGCCCTAACTGAACCATATTTTGGAAACTTAGAACGCTGCATTTTACCCAAATACAGCCTTCACAAACATGTTTGACAGGTGCTTCAAGAGGCGGAAAATAAGCAACCATATAAGATTTTTGCAAACGCAACAAACTGGAAAAATTCAGATGACCAAAACGTGCATGGCAAAGTTTTACATTTGAATAGCCTTTGAATCCACAATTGCATTTGCAAAATTCTACCCACACTTGTCATAAAAAGTAAGCTTATACAGCCCACGGCATAATATGCCAGATGCAATAATTTCATCACCAAAACTGAGATCACAAATCTATCATCCACAAATTTGACTACAAGTCCAAGTCTAGCAAGTGTGGATACAGACAAAAGATTCTTCTTGATCCTAGGTACATAAAGTGCATCAACAAGTTTGAAGGAACTGCCATTTGTAGCAGTAATCACAATCTTTCCAACTCCCTGAACCGGATAAGAGGCATTGTTGGCACAAGTGACTGAATTCCCATGAGGGACAGACTCGAGAGAGGTGAACAATTCACGATGTGAGGTAATGTGCTTTGTTGCACCACTGTCAGAATACCACACATGTGAATCTATAGCAACTGACATGCATGCATCATGGACAATAGGATTGTAAGTGAACTCTACACTAAAAGCCCATTCTTCATCAGCATCAGCATTAGAGTCTCCTTTCATAGAAGACTCAACAATGGCTGCATTTGTAGTGGAACCACCCTCTTTCTTCTTAGCCTGTTTGGCCTTCAACTTAGGACACTGCTTGATCAAGTGATCATTAGCTTTACAATAATGGCAACACATCTTCATTTTGCCCTTATCACCAGAATTTCGAGACGAAATGCTGCAAGCAGAAGCATTAGGAGCATAATTTTTGCCACTCGTAGAAGAACCATAAGAAGTGGTTGCATTGCTGTTTTACCACCCTTTCTTTGAGAAGCAATAAAAGCCTGTTCAACTGCACACTGCCTACTCTTGTTTTTTCTAGAAAGTGACTCTTACAATAGCAATGTGCATAATTCATCAAACTTGACAACTTCAGGATTTCCTTGGGTCATAAGTCTCCAAGTACTAGGAAAAGTCTGGTAAGAATCTGGTAAGGCATCAAGAACAGTCTGCACAAGGAAACTGTCTGAAATGACTTCACCTAGTTTCTCATTGATATCCTTGACACCAGCAAGGAAAGTGTCCACGTCATCTTCCTCATGCATAATATTTGATTCCAGCTCTTTACGCAACAAAGCAATTTTAGCCACCTTTTTGCTTGCATAAAGACCTGCTAGAATATTCCAAGCCTGTTTTGCAAATTTCACTGAATGAATGTGAGGAGTAATGGTGTGCTTCATAGACAATGCAATCAATGCATGAGCCTACGCATCCTTTACATCCCGAAGAGCTTGTTCTATCGTAGGCAAAAAGAATCTAATAGCAGCAATTCTTGTAGCAAGACTTGCAACATCCTCGACATCGCCTACATCCTCAGAAATAGGACATACATCAATGCCCTGCACAATATTCTAAACGCCCTTTGACACAAGAACATGTTGCATCATGTAAGCCCACATAGGGTAATTGTCCCCATCCAATCTGTCCTTAGCAACAAACATCTTGAACACATCTCTGTTGTTGTCAGCCATGGAAAATGCTTGCACACCTGATGTGAAATCTAACTAAAATGAGGAGAATATGAGTGAGACCAGCACGTGCTATGTAGCACAACCCACAGCAGACTGTATGGGACCTTTTATGCAGTATTTGACACTGACATAAAATCTGCACAAAATGACAAATGTGCATGCGCAGACCTGGCTATAGTGGAAACGGAGGCTGAAATGAGCCCAAATCAGAAATCTGAGCAGACTGAGCTATACGAGCCCTCCCGAAATATTTTTCGACCTGCGAACGCTCACCAAAGCTCACAAAAATTGGAGAAAGTGAGTAGGCGTGTGCTGGAGCTGCTGGCGACTAACCTCGGGAGGACACAACCTGCTTTAATACCAATTGTTGGAATTAGGGTTGCAGGAAAACACACACAGCTTGGAGAAGATGAAGGAAGCTCAAGGCATACAATAGAGAGTGTGTTACTTAGTGTGCAATGGAAAGATAGATAGCCCTAGAGTGATGGGCATATTTACAATGCACGGGAGAAAAAATCTCCTAAAGAGGGAAAAAATGCCCCGGCGGTCCTGGTGTGTTCACACATATCACTACCACATGTATATGGTAACATGTAGCATCAAGCCACATGTCCTAATACATGGCATAGGAGGTGGCACTCTTATATAAGAGGTAGTGTGGCACATTGGTAGTCATGCAAAGTGTATGGTTGCTTCTCACTAGAGCGTGTGAGAGTAACACCATTAGGGGGGTAGTTCACACATATCACTACCACATGTATATGGTAACATGTAGCATCAAGCCACATGTCCTAATACATGGCATAGGAGGTGGCACTCTTATATAAGAGGTAGTGTGGCACATTGGTAGTCATGCAAAGTGTATGGTTGCTTCCCACTAGAGCGTGTGAGAGTAACACCATTAGGGGTAGTTCACATAGGCATAGGATGGAAGTAGGTTTTAACCCTAACGGATGCTAATTCCCAAATTTTTTTGCGTTTGGATTACTAAAAGTTTAAAACCCTAAATTTTGTTCAATTTGCCAAGCTTTTGCAGAGTTTGTCAAATTTCCTTGTTTTGAGTGTGTTTTTGGTATCAATTTTGACCTCAAATTTTGGTTTCTATTTCCTAGAAGCAATCTATGTCAAATGGTGCCAATTTTTTCTCAATCTCTCCTAGAGATACATGGATCACCATCCATGTTCCTCCACAAATCCAGGTGAAAATTCTCAGTTTCCTTCTTGTGAGTTTGTTGCTACCCCTTGACATCAATTTTTTGGGTATCGATCAGCTTTTATGCTCTAACTATCAAATTTTCTATCTTTTCAGAGTTATGGTCTCTTTTGCCAAAATATGGTTTTTGAAAATTTTTGCCCTAAACTTTCAGCCCAAATTGGATGGTGGTAGTTGCTGCTTACCTACTCCTAGGTACTGAAATGAATCTATGAACAAAAACAAAGAAAACATTGCAAAATGAAAATGAAATGGAATGTGACCAGTAGTTTTAAAGCATCGAGAAAATTGAAGAATGAAATGATTTATGTATCTCACTCACAACTTTATTTACCTCTCGAGAGTAGATCTAGCAAGTCCTTGACTTCTAGACCCCGTGTCTAGCTGCTTCACTACTAAGGTGTAAACGAAATGGGTAACAGAATCTCTAGAAAAGAAGGTTATGAATAAGATTAAGTCAATCACCGACTCAAGATCATATCCCCGGCAATGGTGCCAATGTTAGCGGGTCACCCCGATCGAACGTCTATAGCATAGCTATCTGACACTAACATAATGCCAATACTTAGGGGAGTGAGTTGGACGAGGCACGAAAACTCGTTGAGTGTGTCAACCTCAAGAAGTGAACCTAGTGAGATAAGCCATCAACACAACTAGCAAACTGTCACTCTCTAGGGTAAAGGGGCCAATAAAAAACCGGCCCCCTTTGATGGGACCCGTGGACTGCCTAAAATAAAGCCGTTTTGCTCTAAGTTTGAGACACAAGCAAGCGGATGCTGGGTTGGTTAGGGCAAGCGACGATTGAATGCATGCCGTTGGATCTCGAGTTCAAGCCTTGGTGGCTCACTGGCTCAACTTACTCCCCATGGCGTCTCCCTATTCATGGCGTTTTTTGTTACACATGGAATTTTGTTCCATCTCGTGCGTTCTGCAGCCTTCAATGTTCGCGACATCGCTTCTACAGCTAATAGCCCTTGCGCTCAGCTTTTGATTGCACCCTCCCAAACTGAAAACAGTGCATCAGACTGGTCGCAATTCATCGCTTTTCTTAGGTGGCCTTAAGTTGGGTGTTTTACCCTAGTTTGGGAAACCTGCCTATGTCCTATCTCACTGTTCTAGGTCATCACACCATTTCGCCGACCAAATGAACTCAGATTTCTATGAAACTTTAGGGGAGGGTTTATTAGCCCTAAAGGAAATAACCTACAAATTTTGGAGGTCATCCAACAAGGTACCGAAATCCCGATCCATCATGGTCCACGTCCCAAAAATTGCATAGAGTAGTCCAGATAGGTTGCCCTACGTTCTTAAAACACTCCTTTACAGTCAAAATGTCAAAAAACAGCCATTTTGGCACTCAAATCTGTAGATTTAGCTCATAGGTAGGTAGTTGCGAACTATAACAAAACTGAGAATGCTTATACTTAAATGAAAGAGCAAGCGACAAGGAATGCAATGCAATTCTTGGAACATAATTCTGATTATCAAATGAAGACAAAAATGAGTTACAAGTCGCTGCTGACTAACCGCTCACAACCGTACATAAAAAAAGTCTTCAAAACTTTAGATAATATTACAATGTTGTTTTGAAACTAAGGGTTTTTAAGCTTTATTCCTAGGGATTTTTTAATGGCCAATGGCTGGCTTATAAGGATTTTAGGTTTCTGATAAAAGAATACATCTCTGAATTTACAGCATTTGACTCAAAAATTATAATGTCCTTTTCACAAGGCTTTTCGAAAAAAAATGATATGGATTACATCAAAATTTTAGGCCCGAGAGAGATGTGGTTAGCTAGGAGGGCACTCGTCAGAGCTGCATTTGCCAAACACTTGTAGCTTCTACACTCATGGATTTGTTAGAGTCACCACTACCCTACTCACTTATCACTTTTTGCTTCGCTTGCACTCTCGTTGCCACCTTCAATGGCACTTTTTCATTTGAATTAGAACAACACGAAGAGGGTATGGCCTCTACAATGTTCACTGTCGTTTTTCCATCCTTATCTGGGTTCTGAGAAAAATCCCGGTACAAATGTTTTTGTCCACAATCACTACGAGTCACATTAAGAACATTGTTTGCATCATTACCTCGGTTGGTTTGTTATTTCCTTAGCCAAATGGTCTACTTGACACTTGAAACAAGGTCCTAGGGTTCTTTGTTGTCTCAATTGCTTGGCATATAGTCTATGGGGATATGCATTTTGTTTGTCTATGAACATTAGTGTTCCGTGACTCAACATAAACCCTTGACTTGGAGATACACTACTTAGTCTTGATTGGGAATCATTAGAGGATGAAACAATATTCTCATAACCGTATGACTCCATAATAACTGGTGGGTTAGGGTCATATGCATGGTGGTATCCATAGCTTATTAAGACTGTACCGGCACTAAGGCATCCCTTCCGTGTATTGGTTTGGATACACATACCTCACAACCACCTCTTCTTCAGCTAGTAGTGGTAATTGGTGCTCCAAAAATGGTCTCAATCTTGCAACTCGTGGATGAGGATTCATTGGTTTGGAAGCATATCTTGGTGGTGGTGGTGTTGGCCTATTTTGCTGATACTAAGGATTCACTGGTGGGTTAGGCTAGTACTATAAGTTAGGCTGATAAGTTGTCCCTAACTCGACCCCTATTGTAGTAACATTCCTCAATTGTATGATTTGTCCACTTATTCTCAATGGCACACCACTTTTGTCGAATGGTTCCACTTTGTAGTTACATTCAGTCGTTTATAATCTACACATACTCTCCAATTTCCATTGTTTTTTGGTGTACTAATGACAGTAGGATAAACCCACTCAGATCCTTGCACTGTATAGATAATACTTGCTTCAAGTAGCTTGTTGATTTCCTACCACAAAGCCTCCTTTTGAATCTCCCCCAAACTTCATAGTTATTGTGCCTTTGGCTTGTACCCTTCTTTGAGAAAAATTTGATGCTCCACCTCTTTGGCTCCCCATAGGTTTTTGTACTCAATAGTAAATAAGTTGGGGTGGGATGCACAAAGCTCCACATAGACCTTCTTCTCTTGCTTGGTCAAAATCATCACCCACCATAATCTCTACTTCTACTGCATCCATGCCACAAACTTGAGATTGCACACCTTCCTTAGAGTAGAGGGGGTCTATGCAGACTCCAAACAAATCCGTATCAACCTTCAATAGGTCCTTGTCACTTTATTCCTCCTTTGTACTCATAAAGCCCTCGTCATATGTCAACCTTGATTCATACTCATAGCTAGTGCTAGAATCACCTCCATCACCTTCCACCATAGGATGAAAATGGCTTTCTGTGATCTTCAAGTCAAGCACCACCTATCTACCACTATATTTGTCTATAAGAGTGAAAAATCCACTCTACCAGTCCTTCTTAGTTCCAATTGCAAGCACCCATGGCCTCCCAAGAATAACAAGGTAAGCATTCTCACCTGCTTTCATCACACAAAAAGTCAATGAGGCACTCAAGTCCCGTTACCTTTACCTTCACATCTTGAGCCACCCCTAAGCACCTTGCCTTGGCATGGTTGGCCATCCTCATTTCCACATTGGACTTGACCATAGCTTTAATACCTATGTCCTTCAGAGTAGTCTCTATCAAGACACAAACGTGGGCCCCACCATCAATGTATACATGTACCTACATCTTCCACTCAATTAGGACATCAATGATAGACAATACATCCATCGGATCCCCTACACTCAGAGCCAAATTTTGTACTACATGCACATCACTGCGAACCCATGGAAGCCTTGTAATGACATTGGTAGACCATCGCCTCCTCAACTTGGATTTAATGCTAACAACTATCCAAATATAATGCTAGCCTTTAGAAATTTGATATCACTCACCAGATCATGCTCTAAATGACCCCGTCCAAGCTGAAAATCCGACTGCTTAATCTCACGATGACTTCTCCTCTTGCTAGTTTGTGGTTGCTCTCTGCCTTCATACACCTTCTCCTTGCCTTTGCAAGCTCTGGTCTCTTGTTCATTCACTGTATCCCTTTCTCTATGTGCTCTTTTGTTGGCTAGAACATCCATATCTTTCTTATCCAGACCAATGATAGTAACCCTATGAATTTCTTCATTATGTGGAGGAGCTAGAGGTATATGACTCTCAGCTATAGGTTTCTCTCTTTGACAATTAAAGGGCTCCTATCTTCTACCTCTTCCAAAAAATTGGTACATACCTCCTCTTTCCCTATGATGCGGGCAATTTAGAGCATAATGACCTTCTTTCCCATAGTTGTTACATCGGCTAGGTAATGGATAGCTCTACCTCCACCTGCCCTTGGCTACCCTCTATTAATCGCATTTAGACAAAGCTTATTGCCTTTGCTCAAGAAAATCTTGAATAGTACATACCCAATGTCGAGGAACGGTTGTCACGCGTTGGTGCAGCCAAAGTTGGTATGTGTAGGGAAGTTCTCTATGCCAAGCTATGGGTGCTAACAGGTGCAAGAGAAAGGGCTAAGGCTAATGTGGAGGACCTAGGTAGACAAATGATAGTGGAAGTGTATGTCTAATGAGATTTTTGGTAAAAAAGGCTCCAGAATGGTCCAATTGGGGTGACAAGTAAAGGTGCCTGAGATGCTAAGTTGGTGCTCTAGAAGATGCTGTGCAAGCTAGTCCAGACAACTCGTCAAACGAAGCCTCGATGAAGATATTCGAGTTTAAAGTTGGAAGGTCTTGCGGATCTTGGCCGAATTGGGCGAGTGCAGACAAGTGGTCAGAGCTAATCCGGATAAGTGAACACGGAGAGCTTACGTTGCGACGCATGCTGATCTTTTTGAATTGTCAATTGGAATCATCATGTGCATGTTATGGGCCGATGAATATTTGTTGGGGGGCCAGTTTTGGCTTGGTTTGACCATCTCAGTGGACGTGTCATCTAGAGGCTTCTTATCCTTGCCAAGGTTCTAGAAGCGAGTGTGCACTATGTGGGGCCAGCTGAAAGTGACGGTTCAATGATCAGATTTACATTTGGAGAGATACAGTTCGGAAATGTTGGGTGCAATTTACGAGGAGGTATGTACAAAATATTTGGGCCCATTTTTCCTCGCTTTGGTTTGCGGACTTAGAGTAGTCAAAACGTGGTCAAGATGCGGCGGAGTTCTTGGGGTTCGGTGTAGTGGAGTGAAGCTACCACGGGTGTTCAATAGGCTCGCACACATGCGAACATCGACGTCATGGAAATCCTATATTATAGTTCTTGCTTTATGAGTGCAAAGGGAAATAGTGGCTTCACTTTTGGGGAGGGGAAAAAAAGAAGAAGACAAGAAGTAAAGTTACAAGTTAAGAGAGGAAAGACAAAAGACAAAAGGAGGTGGGTGGAGAGCCAAAAGACACTAGCGCTTGGAAAAAGCTTGGAAAAAAAAGGAAACGAAGAAGAAAGGGAGGACGAAACGTTTACGAGGGGGGTTTTTCTTGGGGAAGAGGAGAGGATGGAGAAAGAAAGGAAGAAGGAGAAGCTTCGTGCGCCTGCGGGGTCGAAGCTGGCACACAGTGGGGAATCGTGGGTTGTGAAGCGGTTTGAAAGGGCGAGGGCTCTGTAGAAGGAGCCAGCTAGGGCTACCAAGAGGAGAAGCTTACGCCGAAGTGAAGCCAACAATGCATTTCCTGTCAAGGCGTGTGTCGATGGAGTCGAGCTTCAAGGGAGGTGTGTGCCCCTCTGTACGGATTGGTGATGGCCATGGTGCGACTTAGAGCAGGCCCTATGGATTTTGTACATGGTATTTTTCTTTGAAGGAGAAGCTGTCATTGCATGTCTTTTGGCGTCGTCCTTCCCCCCTTCCCCCCTTTCTTCTTTCCTTGTCTCCAGGTTGTGTGGGCCGGTGTGTGTGAGCGTATGCATCTCCTTGGGGTCCCTGTGTGTGTGTGTGTGTGTGTGTGTGTGTGTGTGAGAGAGAGAGAGAGAGAGAGAGAGAGAGAGAGAGAGAGAGAGAGGTTTTCGGTTAAGGAAGAGCTGGAGGTGGCGGGCAAGATTAATGTGATCGCTATCTCCCAATTACGCAGGGTGTATGTGTATTGGGTGAAGTGCAAGCGAGGCCTTGCTGTGAAGGAATGGATCGTCTACGTGCATGTGTGCAATGAAGTTGGAGAGAGTGTGAGAGAGAGAGGGAAAGAGAGGGATGGAGCTCCCAAATCTCACAGTATGAGAATATAAGTTAGAGCTCCTTATTATTTGTATGTATAAAGAACAAGGAGATAAATGTGGGCGGCTGGACACTGACCGACGGACACGAACAAAGCACGGTGAGGCACACTACCTTTACCTAACATTCTCCCACTAGTGTGCTGATAAGTGGCAAGAAGACTAACCTACAACTAGTATATACAAGAGGTGAGAGAAGACGGCTTTCAACCTATGTCCGCTGGCTCACTCCAAACACGTAAGTGCATCTGTAACCGCTCTAGTGTAGATGCAACATGCATAACACTAGGGCTAGAGCCACGATGACACTCTTGATGCAGTTATCAAGTGATGAACTGCATGGCTCCGCAATGCACAATGCCAGTGTCAGTCATCGCACAACTGACAACTCCCATTGCAAATGCACCAACCACATAAGCAAGCTTAGGTCTCGAGACGAAAAGGTCAAACATGAGAGACCCGAAAGCCGATGAAACATGCACTATGTGTGCCAACCTATCCCTGTGAGCAACCTCTGTGCCATATGCATCCTCATCACAAGAATCACCTGACTATGCATCACCATGTCAGCATTGTCTGGCAATGACTGCAAAACCAAAGAATCAACACCATTGCAATCACACATATCTGTCTGAAGGACACTATCGCCCGCAAATGTATAAGACGCATCATAGAACAATGCATCAGTTTTGGCTCAACTGATGTCACCTCAATTGATGGTTGACCAAGCTGTACATCCCCAGAGATACAATTGTCTGCATGAACATCACCATTAAAAAAATGCACAACCTACTCTCCATGCAGCACATCCGCAAAATCGTCTCTCGCTCCAAACATGGATGCAAATACACAGAGACTACACCAACTCGTGTGGTAGAAATATGCAAAAGGTATACTAGACCACTCTTAGCACCTGTAGCTATGACCAATGATCCCCTATGCATCTCAAATGACCGCTCTCTAAGCTGTACACAATGTCCACTACTCTACAACTGACGCACTGAAATGAGACTTTGGCTGAGTCTTGGTACATAACGTACATCTCGTAGCGTAAGCAATGCACTGCTAGATAAAGACATGCATACATCTCCAACACCCTCTATGTCATATACTGAACCATCAGCAAACTGCACACAACCAAGTCTCTGACTAGAGAAAGAGAAAAACAAATCACGACGTGGCGTCAAGTGAAAAACTACATGCCCACCTAGCAGAAAACGCGTAGACAATGTGATATCCCAAGACACAAAGTAGTATGAAGACAAGGTAGACTCAAAAGTGACATGTTTGTCACATGCATACTCTCTAGCTTCTGTCCTAATAGTATCCTCTTCCGCTGCTTCATATGCTTGAAGAAACGATGCCTAATATGACCATCGTGGCCGCGATGCCAACATGTCAGTCACGATCGTGAGCGAGAACCACCTCTAACCTGAAGTGTCTCCATATCCATGATAAAACTATGGCAAACAATGCTCTAGATCACAAGACTCTCCCACCTAGAGCAAACCATTCTCTCAAGCAAAGAAGGTGAGCAAATGGTCAAGCTCAATAGCCTCTCCAATAGGCATACATATATGGCAAAATTTCAAGAGAGTCTCCTCTGTAAACTGGAGCAAAAAAATAAACAGTAAATCGCAATGGAGACAACAACAAATGCCCAAATGGCCAATCAGGGAATGTACTCATCCGGAATCACCTCACAAGGTCATACACAGAGCCAAACCACTCTAGCCAGAGTATCACTCAACGGGGACGCCAAAAATGACATATATATGTGAGTGAAAAATTACTGCCAAAATGTGTCAATGAATGAGCAATGTGCCAGAAAATTGTAGCATACATAACCTGTATAAAAGTGGGAGTCAAAACTCAACCACTATCAAGAGTCACAAGAACTGTACTTCTAGAGTAACACAAGTTCGTGTATGGATGCAAATCAGCCCCAAATTCAGCTCTCAAATAGCTAAAGAAACATGTCACAACTGTGTCGAAAATACAATTGAGCCATACATATGTTACCATATACATGTGGTAGTGATGTGTGTGAACACACTAGGACCGCCGGGGCATTTTTTCCCTCTTTAGGAGGTTTTTTCCCACGAGCATTGTATATACGCCCATCACTCTAGGGCTATCCATCTTTCCATTGCACACTAAGTAATACACTCTCCAGTGTGTGCCTTGAGCTTCCTTCGTCTTCTCCAAGCTGTGTGTGTCTCTCTGCAACCCTAATTCCAACAATTGGTATCAGAGCAGGTTGCGTCCTCCCGGGCTTAGTCACCAGCTGCTCCAGTATATGCCTGCTCACTTTCTCCGATTTCAGTAAGCTTTGACGAGCGTTCACAGGTCGACAAATACTTTAGTAGAGGTCGTAGAGCATGGTCTGCTCAGCTTTTTGATTTGGGCTCATCCGGCCTCCGTTTTCACTACAGGTAGTACTGCACAGGCTATTTCGTCAGTTTGTGCAGAGTTTCTGTTAGTGCCATTTTCTGCATAACAGGTGCCTTACAATCTTCTATGGTTTGTGCTATATAGCACGTGTTGTTCCCGCTCCATTTCTTTTATTTTCGGGTAGTTTTCACATCAGGTGCAGCATTTACCATGGCTGACAACAACAACATAGATCTGTTCAAGATGTTTGCTGCTGAGGACAGGTTGGATGGGGACAATTACCCTATGTGGGCTTATATGATGCAACACGTTCTTGTGTCAAAGGGCTTCTGGAATATTGTGCAGGGCATTGATGTACGTCCTGGTTCTGAGGATGTAGGCGATGTTGAGGATGTTGCAGGTCTTGCTGCAAGGATTGCAGCTGTTAGAGTTGTTTTGCCTACGGCAGAACAAGCTCGTTGGGATGTTAAGGATGCGCAGGCTCATGCATTGATTGCGTTGTCTGTGAAGCGCACCATTGTTCCTCACATCCGTTCAGCAAAATCTGCAAAGCATGCTTGGGATATTCTAGCAGGTCTTTATGCAAGCCGCAATGAGGCTAAAATTGCTTTGCTGCGTAAAGAGCTAGAGTCGAAGATTATGCATGAGGAAGATGATATGGACACTTTCCTTGCTAGTGTCAAGAATATCAATGAGCAACTTATTTCTGCAGGTGAAGTTATTTCAGACAATTCCCTTGTGCAGACTGTTCTTGATGCCTTACCAGATTCTTACCAGACTTTTGCTAGTACTTGGAGACTGATGACCCAAGGAAATCCTGAAGTTGTCAAGTTTGATGCATTATGCACATTGCTGTTGCAAGAGTCACTTTCTAGAAAAAACAGGACTAGGCAGTGTGCAATTGAACAGGCTTTTATTGCTTCTCAAAGAAAGGTGGTAACAGTAATGCATCCACTTCTTATGGTTCTGCTACGAGTGGCAAAAATTCTGTTCCTAATGCTTCTGCTGGCAGCACTTCGTCTGGCAATTCTGGTGATAAGGGCAAAAAGAAGATGCGTTGCCATTATTATAAAGCTAATGATCACTTGATCAAGTCGTGTCCTAAATTGAAGGCCAAAGAGGCTAAGAAGAAAGAGGGTGGTTCCACTGCAAATGCTAGTTACACTACAAACGCAGCCATTGTTGAGTCTTCTGTGAAAGGAGACTGTGTTGCTAATGTTGATGCAGAATGGGCTTTTAGGGCAGAGTGCACTTACAATCCTGCTGTCCATGATGCATCCTTATCAATTGCTGTAGATTCACATGTGTGGTATTTTGACAGTGGTGCTACAAAGCACATTACCTAACATCGTGAATTGTTTACCTCTCTCGAGTCTGTCCCTCATGGGAATTTTGTCACTTGTGCCAACAATGCCTCTTATCCAGTTCAGGGAGTTTGAAAGATTGTGCTCACTGCTGCTAATGGCACTTCCTTCACACTTGTTGATGCACTTTATGTACCTGGGATCAAGAAGAATCTTCTGTCTATATCCGCACTTGCTAGACTTAGACTTGTAGTCAAATTTGTGGATGACAGATGTACAGTTCATGATCTCAGTTTTGGTGATGAAATTGTTGCATTTGGCCTTTTGTGCCGTGGGCTGTATAAGCTCACTTTGTATGACAAGTGTGGAAAAAATTTTGCAAATGCTGTTGCAGATTGAAGGGCTATTTCAGATGCAAAACTTTGGCATGCACGTTTTGGTCATCTGAATTTTGCCAGTTTGCTGCGTTTGCAGAAATCTGATATAGTTGCTTCTTTGCCGCCTCTTGAAGCACCTGTGAAACATGTTTGTGAAGGCTGTATTTTGGGTAAGATGCAGCGTTCTAAGTTTCCAAAGGATGGTTCAGTTCGGGCCACATGCAGGTTGCAGCTTGTGCATAGTGATGTTTGTGGGCCCATGCAAACTCCGTCCTTGGGCAATTACCTTTACTTTGTGACTTTCATTGATGATTACTCCAGGCATGCATGGGTATTTCCGCTTAAAGTGAAGTCCGAAGTTTTTATGTGCTTCAAACAATTTCTGGCTATGGCTGAAAATATCTCGAAATGTACTATGGACACCCTCTGTTCCGATCGAGGGGGGGAGTATATGTCTCATGAATTTAATGCATGTCTGGCTAGTCGTGGGATAAAACACCAATGTACAGTGCCTTATACACCTCAGCAAAATGGTGTTGCTGAGAGGAAAAACAGGTCACTGATGGAAATGGCACGATGTATTGTCAAAAGTCAAGCTTTGCCGCATTCTTTTTGGCTTGAGGCCATCATGTGTGCCACTTATGTATTTAACAGGTGTCCTACGAAATCTTTGCAGTCTATTACTCCATATGAAGCATGGCATGATAGAAAGCCTTCTATTGAGCACATGAGTGTTTTTGGCTGTTTGGCATATGCTTTGGTGCCACAAGATCAACGCAGAAAATTGGATGATAAGACTGTCAAATGTATTTTTGTTGGTTATAGTGCTGAAAGCAAAGGTTACAGGTTGTATCATCCACAAACAAAATGTATTCTAGTTTCTTGGGATGTAGTGTTTGTGGAAGATTCTGTTCAGCCCTTTCTATCATGTACTAGAGACAATAATGTAAGCTCACAGGACATTTATGACACTTTGGTTCCTCTTTTTAGTGGTGGAAATACGAATGTAAGTACGAATGAGGAAAATGTACAGCCTATGGGGGTTTCTGAAAATGTTCTAGATCAGCCTATTACTGATGCAGATGTACATGATGTACTTGATGAGGAAAGGTCTGAAAATGAGCAGGCTAGAGGTATGCCAAAATGGTTGGTGCACACTTTGCGTGACAGTAAATTGGATGCACCTTTGTCTAGTCGTACTCGTTCAGGCTCTCGCCATGCGTCTTATGCATCAGATTTTTATGCTTTGGCTGTGTCTAACTTACATGATGTTGAGGAGCCTCTGTCTTTTGATGAAGCACAGAATTCAGAAAATTGGATGGCTGCCATGCAATCAGAATATGATGCACTTATAGAAAATGACACATGGACTTTATGTGATTTGCCTGTTGGCAAAAAGGCCATTGGTACGAAGTGGGTTTACAAGTTGAAACGCAAGCCGGATGGTGAGATCGATCGCCATAAGGCTCAACTTGTTGCAAAGGGTTATGCACAGCAAAAAGGCATTGATTATGAAGAGACTTTTGCTCCCACTTGTCGTATGACTACTGTGCGTTTTCTATGTGCATTCGCAGCTCATTTTGGTTGGGATGTACATCAATCAGACATTGTTACTGCTTTCCTGAATGGTGACATATTTGAGGAAGTTTATGTAACGCAGCCTCGTGGTTTTGTCATTGAAGGACAAGAGGACAAAGTGTGCAGATGTAAGAAGGCTTTGTATGGGTTGAAGCAATCTCCTCGTGCTTGGTATGAGAAAGCTGACACTCATTTGGTTAAATGAGGCTTTCGTAACAGTCCAACAGAAAGCACATTGTATGTAAAGCGTGAGGATGATGTATTTCTCATTGTGGTTCTTTATGTCGATGATTTGCTGATCACTAGACCAAATGAGAGACATATTGCTGAATTTAAGGCTGATTTGAATGCTACTTTCAAGATGAAAGATTTGGGGCTGTTGCATCATTACTTGGGTATACAGTTTAAGTAGTGTGATGGTGGTATTGCCTTGTGTCAGAAAAGTTACATAGAGACATTGCTATGTAAGTTTGGACTTGAGGATTGCAAACCTATTGCCACTCCCATGGAAACAAGTTTGAAGTTGAGTGTACATGATGCTGGCGATCCTGCTGATGTCACTCTTTACCAAACTGCTGTTGGCTGCCTCATTTATGTATGCAACACGAGGCCGGATATTCAGTTTGCAGTCTCACAGGTCAACAGATTTATGCATAGCCCAGGGTCTAAGCATTGGCAAGCTATCAAGAGGATTTTTCGCTACCTTAGTGACACTTTACATCTTGGCTTGTTTTATCCCAAGGGGGGATCATTGCCGCCATACTTACATGCTTTTTTGGACTCAGATTGGGCTGGTTGTTTTGACACGCGCGTGTCCACAAGTGGTTTTTGTTTCATGCTTGGCAGTTCATGTATATCATGGTTGAGCAAGAAGAAACCTACTGTGGCCACTTCGAGTTGTGAGGCTGAGTACAGGGAAGTCGTCACAGCTACGGTTGAGTGTGTATTGTTCAGACGCCTTATGGTTGATTTGGGTGTTGGACAGTGCACTGCCAACACTATCTACACTGACAGTGAGAGTGCATTGGCAGTTGCGAGGAACCCATTTTTTCATGCTCGCACAAAGCACATTGAGGTGCATTACCACTATGTCAGGGAGAGGCTCTCAGCAGGAGAGATCAGCTTGGCTTATGTGAATCTTGAAGCTTTACACAAAGCTTTGGGCTTACTCCCCTTTGTGGACCGATCCTGTCCTCGGGGCATGGCACTTCCCTTTACTCATGTGCCAGCTCTCGTTCACCGCATCACTCCAGGGGGGATTTGTTACCATATACATGTGGTAGTGATGTGTGTGAACACACTAGGACCGCCGGGGCATTTTTTCCCTCTTTAGGAGGTTTTTTCCCCCGAGCATTGTATATACGCCCATCACTCTATGGCTATCCATCTTTCCATTGCACACTAAGTAATACACTCTCCAGGGTGTGCCTTGAGCTTCCTTCGTGTTCTCCAAGATGTGTGTGTCTCTCTGCAACCCTAATTCCAACAACATAGGCACCTGCAAAGAGGGAACGATGGCTAAAAAATTCAGCTCACAAATGACTCTGTAAACCTGTCAATGTGAGAGCTAAGCTCAATTACAAACTATGGCGAGTAAACTTCAACCACTATCCCACAAAAGCATACACAAAGCAAAAGCTCAAGACACTTACTGTGTCGAAACCGGTATGCAAGCCAAAACACTATAGAAGATGTCCTCAACTGCAGATGGCAACACCCGTGGGAGTACTAGACTCAACTTGTTGCTGGGAGTCAAAACTGAAAGCTCCAAATGGTTGAGCACTCACAGCTCAAGACCAAAAATGTAGAGCGAAACACGCTCGTGATGCACCACCTAAAAGGGAAAACACTGCACGCAAATCATGAGTGCTATAAGAAACTGCAATCTCAATCGCACCAACAATGCGCACAAAACTGATGGAAAAATGTATCCAGAGTTTTGTCAGCAAAATGACTACAAAACCAGTAACCAAAGTGACTGCCCATTCAAAACCATGAGCAACCAAAGCGCATCAAACCGCACTCCAAATGCATGCACCAATCTCCACACTTTGCATACATCATTGCAAACACCTGCAAATCTAGTACACAAATACTTGCTCTATCTGTGACTGTCAAAAAACATGCTCGTGGCATACATTGTGGAGCTCAAACTGCAATCACATGAGTCTCCTTGAGCATCAAACCACATAAGGCATACATCGTATCCTCCCACATTTGTGAGCAAACTTGCAGCCAATACCATCCCAGAGCAAACCAGGGGTGGAATCTTCGACACACAATAAATAGCTGCTGCAACAAAAATTTCAAAGGTCAAAATCAATCCAAATGGACATCACCATTACGTCCGGAGTGTGCTAAAACCCTTATACCCGTACCTTGCATAAATCGCATTCTGTATGCAAAAGTTACGCAAAAAAAAAGGTTTTGGAGCCTAAAAAATGACATGTGGAAATAAAAATCTGCATTTTTCCTGCAAGTATGGTTGAAAAAAAGCATACACACTTGCAATAAACCTTTCTCTCAATCTTGGGAATGTCCCTCAAGCTGCCATGAGCACAGATCTCGTGGTTGCTCACCAATCTCAAGCTTCCACCAAAAACAACTCAACATGGCCGAAAGCTTACTTCCTTGTAGCACTCCATCTGTCGCTACGACTATAGCGCTGCGGGTCCACACTCGCACATACGAGCACCGATGTCATGGAAATCCTATATTATAGTCCTTGCTTTATGAGTGCAAAAGGAAATAGTGGCTTCACTTTTGGGGAGGGGAAAATAGAGAAGACAAGAAGTAAAGTTGCAAGTTAACATTGCAAGTTAAGAGAGGAAAGAAACAAGTGATACAATCACGAGGCCTGCCATAGTTACAACAATTTTGAAAAAAGTAAAAATTCTTGTATTAGTTAAGGTTGATCGGAGTAGAATTTGAAAGGTCTTTGATGATCATTTTTAGAACGTTTATCACCAAGGAGTCAAGCTCGGTTTATGGGGCGTATAAATAAATGCTTTCCATGTACGAATAATAGGTTTGCACGCATTTCTGTTTCATGGGTATCTTTGAAGATGCCCCAATTTTGGGATGAAAATGAAAAGTTGCTTGCTCGGATGGTGGGACCGCTCGCCACAGGAGCACAACCCTGAGCGAGGCAATTAATCCACATGGCGGACGACAAGAGGTGGTCGGCAGAATCGTGGACAGCTGGCAGGGCCAGGTGGCAGTGTCAAGGCAACCGCGCGATACAAAGGAGAGCCAGGAGCGAATATCTTTTTTTTTATATGCATAAACATGCACATTCAATCACCAAGGCGGCGCGGTAGAGTGGCTCAGCCTATTGACTTTGTTTGTGATCGCCACGTCTAAAGCTCAATCACCGAACGCTGCATGGGCGTTTTCAGTCACAGTCAAATCCCAAACGGGATCCTCAGAGATTCCATGTATTAGAACGAGTAGCGAGTAGTAGCCATGTTAGTATTCGGTAATTGTTGTCATATTATTGGATGGCTCTTGTTTTGATAAGCAATGTAAGCATCTCTCCGATTCTCTCTCTCTCTCTCTCTCTCTCTCTCTCTCTCTACACACATACAAATGGTAGAGAGAGGGCCTCCCTTGGGCCCTCCTTTCTCTCTAAGCATGTGAGTAGGACCTTTTTTTGTCTACGAGGATAGTCCCTCTCTCTCTCTCTCTGCGTGCAATCAAGGCAACCTCTTGTCGTATCCACGTTGTTTTCGTCCTTGAGTTCAAGAGGGGTTTGGGTGCAGGCAGAGGTGCAAGAAGGTACCACATGCGAGGCGAGGGAATGAGCGATGTGAGCAAGCAGAGCAGATTGGGGTGTAGAAAAGCTGACGTGGACTTTTGAGGAGAGGAGAAGAGGGGGAATCTCACTCATGTGAGATTTTATTTTCACTAGTCTAGCCGGCGGCCTTTGCCTCTCTCTCTCTCTCAAACACACACGCACACACACACACTCTCTCTCTCTCACACACACACACACACACACACACACACACACACACACACACACACACACACACACACACACACACACACACACACACACACACACACACACACACTGCTGCGTGATGTGTGCAGCGGAGAGGCGCAGGGCACACATGCCGAATCAACGTGCTAATGCCACATGTCGGAGGGGAATCGCTCCCCCTTTTATTATAGTATGAATAGATATAGATGCGAGCCATAGTGTTTTTAGGAGGTGCCACATTTTTGAAAATCCAATTTTGAAGAGAATCTTGGGGATCCAAGGGTGCATGCGGAAACATTCCTTCTAAAGTCTCTCTCTCACCCTTTTCAAGGTCAGGAGGCCACATCTCTCTCTCTCTCTCTCTCTCTAAGACAAGCGTACTGAGAGATTTGGTGACTTGACTCTTGAGGATATGTATACGCATTGCAAGAACCACTATGAGCAACCCAATGTTGATAAGATGGAGTGTTGTAGCTCCCTTCCGTTTATGCCTCCCTTTTTTACCATTGAAGATGTATTCCGCGCGCTTGAGAAACTTGCTACTTGCAAGGCAGGGGACCTTCAAGGTGTCAAGGCTGAAATGATTAAGTGAACAAACAAGAAAACATGATATTGGATATGTGATATGTTTAACCTTGCACTTCAGCATGGCATGCCTCATGATTGGAGTGCAAATTGGATCAAACCTTTGCACAAAGGAGGAGATGTAAACAATGTGAACAATTATTGCACTATAATGGTTGGTTCTTTGATGGCAAAGTTATTTGGATGTATCATGGAGATGAAGATAAGTGAATGGGCTGAAAAGAACAGCAAACGTGCGCTTGGCCAAATAGGTTTTTGAAAGCAGCATAGCACTATTGATCACCTTGTCACTCTTTGAGTTCTTATGGAAGCGTCTTGATTGAAAGGAAAAAAATTGTATTTGTTGCTTTGTGGATTTCAAGAAAGCTTTTGACATGGTACCGCGAGGAAATCTTTGGAGATGTATGCAAAGCTTTTAAGTGCCGAGAGAGTTTATGCATGCAGTCTTTCGCATCTACCAAAAAGTGATATGTCGACTACGTATGGGAGAAGGAATTTCAGAATTTTTTGCAAGCACCATTGGTGTTAAACAAAGATGCCCACTTTACCCAATCCTCTTTGGGCTACTCATTGATGAATTGGAATGCATGGTTCTTGATTTTATGCAACAAGAAGGCATAGAAGAGGTTAAGATCGGAAATGCGGTGATCATGCTTTTGCTTTATGCCGATGATGTAGTGCTCTTGGCACATACCTTAGAAGATGCACAAAAGCTTATGAGTATCTTGGAACGCTTTTGCCTACATAGCGGGCTGATCGTGAATGGATCCAAAACCAAGATTATGCTTGTAAAGACCCTCAATGACAAAAATCCATGCATTGTATACAACAATAAGCAACTTGAAGTGGTAGATAGCTTCAAGTACCTTGGCCTTGAGGTTCCATTCAATCATAAATGAAAACATTGCGCAATGCGTCGCTTGGAAGCCGGAAAGAGGGCTTATTATGCATTTGAGAGCATGTGCAATGCTGGAGAGATCAAGTGTTGGGCTCTCAAATAGTACCTCTTTGACACATTGGTGACACCGGTGCTTCTTTATGGAGTAGAGGTGTGGGGTGGTAGCATCGAGAAGTCTACTTGGAAAGAGTTTGAGAATGTCCAAAAGCGTTTTCTCACCAACTTTCTCCAAGTCAAGACACAAACACCCTACATGCTCTTACTTCTTGAGTCCGGATCACTTCCCATTGAGGTCTTGGGCATGAAAAGGGTTGTGGAGTACATGCTTAAGACACAACGTAGCCCTTTGTATCGACTTCCTAGAATCGCATATGAAGCAAGTCAAAAGGTCCAAAAGACATGCAAGAGAAAAATACTAAGTTCGGGGTGGATGCTTGACATCAAGAAATGGTATGGAAGATGGGATGCATGTCACTTGGTCAAGGGTGCGTCGATCGACTCCCAAGTTAATGAGGCCTTCTTACAACGCCAATGTATAACGGCTTGGGAGAAATTCGGAGGTTCTCGCTTTAGCCATTACACCACACACATTGCCCCAAACTACAAATCTCTCCTCTTCTCTGAACGAGGTAATCAAACCCATCCCTACATCCTTGAGCCCATCCCATTGAGTGCGATCCGCACCATTGCCTCCATTTGTCTTAGCTCCCATTCTCTACGCTGCGAGATAGGACGTTGGGGCACTGGCGAGGAGTCTCATCAACTTTGCACCTTATGCCCTCGTCAAGTGTAAGAGAGTGAGTACCACACACTACTTAAGTGCTCAAATTTTACCACATTAGGTCCTCTTTTCCCATATATTCAGTCATGAGCTCTCCCTACATATCTTCCTCTCCCAACCACGATGTGGACTCTCTATTGTGACGCTCATTTCAGCCATTTTTGAGCATCAAGAGTCACTTATGACCTCCACTCACACCACGAGGGAAGGTTTTCTTGGGGAAGAGGAGAGGATGGAGAAAGAACGGAAGAAGGAGAAGCTTTGTGCACCCACGGGGTCGAAGCTGGCACACAGTAAGGAATCGTTGATCGTGAAGCGGTTTGAAAGGGTGAGAGCTCTATAGAAGAAGGAGCCAGCTAGGGCTAATAAGAGGAGAAGCTTACGCTGAAGTGAAGGCAATCGTGCATTTCCTGTCAAGGCATGTGTCGATGGAGTCGAGCTTCAAGGGAGGTGTGTGCCCCTCTGTACGGATTGGTGATGGCCATGTTGTGACCTAGAGCAGGCCCTATGGATTTTGTACTTGGTGTTTTTCGTTGAAGGAGAAGTTGTCATTGCATGTTTTTTTGGCGTCGTCTCTCTCCCCTTCCCCCTTTCTTCTTTGCTTGTCTCTAGGGTGTGTGGGCTCGTGTGTGTGAGTGTGTGCATCTCCTCGGGGTCCCTGTGTGTGTGTGTGTGTGTGTGAGAGAGAGAGAGAGAGAGAGAGAGAGAGAGAGAGAGAGAGGTTTTCAGTTGTGGAAGAGTTGGAGGTGGGCAAGATTGGTGTGATCACCGTCTTGCAATTATGCAGGGTGTGTGTGCGTTGGGTGAAGTGCACGCGAGGCCCTGCTGTGAAGGAATGGATTGTAGACGTGCGTGTGTGAAGCAAAGATGGAGATTGCCTCACCGCCTTTACTTAACATTCTTCCACTAAAGTCTATGTGCTGATAAGTGGCGAGAAGACTAGCCTACAACTAGTATATACAAGAGGTGAGAGAAGATGGCTCTCAACCTATGCCCACTGGCTCACTCCAAACACGTGAGTGCATCTGTAATTGCTCTAGTGTAGATGCAACATGTATACCACTAGCACTAAAGCCATGATGACACTCCTAATGCAGGTATCGAGTGACGACCTGCATCGCTCCACAATGCACAATGCCAGTGTCAGTCATCGCACAACTGACAAATCCCACTACAAATACACCAACCACATAAGCAAGATCAAGTCTCAAAACCAAAAGGTAAGACTTGAGAGACCCAAAATCCGATAGAAAATGCACTATGTGTGCCAACCTATCCCTGTCAGCAACTTCAGTGCCATATGCATCCTCATCAAGAACCACCTGACTATGCATCACCATGTCAGCATCATCTGGCAAAGGCATATCTATTGAGAATGACTGCAAAACCGAAAAATTAGCACCATTGCAATTACACAGAGTTGTTTGAAGAACACTGTCACCCTCAAATGTATAAGACGCATCATAGAACAATGCATCGGTTTTTGGCTCAACTGATGTCTTCCAACTGATGAATGACCAAGCTGTGCATCCCCAGAGATACAACTGTCTACATGAACGTCACCACATGACAAATGCACAACCTGCTCTCCATGCAACACATTTGCAAAAAAGACGCGCTTTGTCTCTCGCTCCAAAGATGGCTACAAATACACAAAGACTACACCGGCTTGTGTGTCAAAAATATGCAAAGGGTATACCAGACCACTTCTAGCACCTCTCGCTATCACCAGTGATCCCCTATGCATCTGAAATGACTGCTCTCTAAGTAGTACACAATGTCCACTACTCTACAACCTTGGTACATAACGTATATCTCGTACCTTAAGCAATGCACTTGTAGATAAAGACATGCATACATCTTTAGCACTATCTATGTCATATGCTGAACCATCAGCAAATTGCACACAATCAAGTCTCCCAGTAGAGCAAGACCAAGTTTTTCATGACGTGGCGGCACATGAAAAACTACATGTCTGTCTAGTAGAAAACGAGTAGACAATGTGCTATCCCAAGACACAAAGTAGTCTTAAGGCAAGCTAGACTCAAAAATGACATGCCTGTCACATGCATACTCTCTAGCTTTTGTTCTATAGTAGCATCATGCATCTGCGTCTTTCGTTGCCTCATATGCCTGAAGCAACAATGCCTAATATGCCCACATGTCAGTCGCAATCGTGATCAAGAACCACCTCTAACCTAAAGTGTCTCCATATCCATGCCAAAACTATGGCAAACAATGCTTGAGATCACAAGATTCTCCCACCCAAGAGCAAACCACTATCTCAAGCAAAGAAGGTGAGCAAACGGTCAAGCTCACTAGCCTCTACAATAGGCATACATACCTGGGAAAATTTCAACAGAGTCTCCTCTGTAACTGGAGAAAACAAATCAACAGTAAATCGCAATGGAGACAACAACAAATGCCCAAATGACCAATCCGGGAATGTACTCATCTAGAATCACCTCACAAAGTCATACACAGAGCCAAACCATTCTAGCTTGAGTATCACTCAATGGAGCCCCAAATGACATACACATGTGAGTGAATAACTGCTGCCAAAATGTGTAAGTAAATGAACAATGTTCCAGAAAACCGTAGCATACACAACCTATGTAAAAGTGGGAGTCAAAACTCAACCACTATCAAGAGTAACAAGAACTGTACTTGTAGAGTAACACAAGTTCGTGTAAGGCTGGAAAATATGGCTGCGAATCAGCCCCAAATTCCGCTCTCAAATAGCTGAAGAAACATGCCACAACTGTGCCGAAAATTAGCTTACAATTGAGCC
The DNA here is from genome assembly GCF_014529385.1 of Adiantum capillus-veneris. NCBI lineage: Eukaryota > Viridiplantae > Streptophyta > Polypodiopsida > Polypodiales > Pteridaceae > Adiantum > Adiantum capillus-veneris. The sequence continues at coordinate 109,384,888 of NC_140960.1, forward strand.
ATACATAGGCACCTGCAAAGAGGGAACGATGGCTGAAAAATTCAGCTCACAAATGCCACCCTCAAACCTACCTGTAAACCTGTCAATGTGAGAGCTAAACTCGATTACCAACTATGGCGAGTAAACTTCAACCACTATCCCATAAAAGCATACACAAAGCAAAAGCTCAAGACACCTGCTGTGTCGAAACTGGTATGCAAGCCAAAACACTGCAGAAGATATTCTCAACTACAAATAGCAACACCTGTGGGAGTACTAGACTCAATTTGTAGCTGGGAGTCAAAACTGGAAGCTCCAAATGGCCGAGCACTCACAACTCATGACCAAAAATGCAGAGCAAAACACGCTTGTGATGCACCACCCAAAAGGGAAAAAAATGCACGCACATCCTGAGTGCTACAAGAAATTGCAATCTCGATCGCACCAACAATGCGCATAAAATTGATGGGAAAATGTTGCCAGAGTTTTGTCAACAAAATGGCTACAAAACCAGTAACCAAAGTGACTGCAAGCTCAAAACCATGAACAACCAAAGCGCATCAAACCGCACTCCAATTGCATGCACCAATCTCCACACTTTGCATACACCATTGCAAACACCTGCAAATCCAGTACACAAATGTTGAGATGTCGAGCTCTACACCTTGAGCTGGCATCCACTACGGGTCTTGGCCGCTTACGGCATTTACTCACTGGCGCGTTAGGTGACCGACACGGAGGATCTCTGCCAGTGATTCTACAGCTGGACTACACTTATAGTGCCAGCCTAGTACGCTTCTAGCGAGTTCACACTTAGTGACCGCATGTACATATGTGCTACTTTTCAGCTTTATCACTTAGTCATTTTGTACTCTCTTTTCTGTAAAGAAGAAGAAGAAGCTTTCCATCTCTGTGTGCTTTGTGCTTGTCTTGTGTAGCTCTCTTGCATCCTCATTCTTTACATGGTATCAGAGCCTGGTGCAGGCAAGAGAGGCTAAGAGAGCAAGAGATTTACTGTACAAGTACAGTGGTTGTATGTACGCTTGATTGTGGACACTCGTTGAGTGTAGAAAGCGTTACAAGTACCACGATAGCAGGTTCAACAGATTTGCAGGTTTTTGCAGATTGCAGCTATTTTGTCTTAGTGCTTCAAGATGTCTGACGGTTTCAGTCAGATTGTTACTGAGAAGCTTGAGAAAAATAACTACCCTGCATGGAAGTTCAGAATAACAAATTTCCTAAAAGGAAAAGGTTATTGGGACTATGTAGAAGGAGACAATGAAAAGGAACCAGAGATTCCCGAGGCAAATGCTATAGCAGAACAAAGGAAAGCTTTGAGGGACTGGCAACAAGGCCAGAGCAAAGTGATGTATTGGCTTTCTATGAGCATCACAGATGGCATGATGGGCTATCTACAGGATGCTGAAACCCCCGCCATTGCATGGAAAAACTTAGGCAGAGTGTTCGAGGTGAACACCAAGGCCAGGAAGCTTCAACTAAAGTCGGAGCTAAATCAGGTTAAGAGGAACAACCTCTCCATCAATGATTATGCTTTGAAGATCAAGAGTATCATTGAGGCTCTTGGATCTATTAAAGTCTCAGTGGAAGACGATGACATTGTCCGTGCATGCTTGGATGGTCTAGGAGATGAGTATGTACATTTTAGGTCTTCCATGAATACAAGAGACGACATCCTCGTGTTCCAAGATTTGATTTCTATGCTTATTCTTGAGGAGAAGAACCTTGACACATCTTCTTCTCATGGCAGAAATAATTCTGAACAGGCCTTCTATTCTAACTCCAACAGAGGTAGAGGTAGAGGTCGTGGTCGAGGCCCAAGGGGTTGCAGGGGCCAATTTCTGGAAGGTCAATCAAATCAAAACAATACAGGTGGCAGGGGAAACCAGTCTCAAGGCAGGGGGAGTCAAAGAGGTCGTGGTGCAGGATCAAGCAGGCAGCAACATACTCCAGATAGCAGAGAATGTTGGACTTGTGGTGAAAGAGGTCACATGTCACGTGACTGTCCAAAGGGAAAAGCAAGTAGAAAGAGAGAACAGGGCAACTATGCATCTACTAGCAGAGATGCAGATGACAGCAAAAACGAGCGCATGTTTGTTATGCAGCATGTAATGAATACAATGACTGCAGAGAATTCCACCCAAGATGATGTTTGGTATGTGGATTCAGGTGCCTCTAATCACATGACGTCTCGTGGAGAGTGGTTTAGAGATATGTGCAAACCAGATGTGTCAGGCTATGTGCAGACAGGAGATGACACAGCTCACCCCATTGCTCATGTAGGGGACATACCTCTAAATACGAAGAGTGGGAAATCAAAGTACTTAGCAGATGTACTTCATGTCCCAAACATTACAAAGAATCTTGTTTCTGTTGGACAAATGGTTGAGCAGGGTTTGCAGGTTCGCTTCAATCCAAATGGCTGTTATGTAGAAGATTTCCAGAATGGCTGTAAGCTGATTACAGAGGGCAAATGTGTGGGCAGAATGTTTACGCTGAATGTAGACATTCCTGAGGTAAAAGCTGCATTATTTGCACAGGGCACAGGTGTTGTGGCTGATGTTGACATTTGGCACAAACGCATTGGCCATGTCAATGAGCAGAGATTGCGCAGCATGCAATCAAAACAGATTGTAAAAGGTTTGCCCAAATTCAAGGTGGATGGTATGCATAAAGTGTGTGCAGCATGCCAGTTTGGAAAACAGTCAAAGGGCTCATTTCCACATGAGCGCAATGTATGTAAAAGGACACTTGAGGTGGTGCACACAGATGTTTGGGGTCCAACCGATACTGCAAGTATACATGGTTGCAGGTATTATGTCTCTTTCATTGATGACCATACAAGGAAAGTATGGGTCTACTTCATGCGTAACAAAAGTGAAGTGTTTGGTCACTTTCAAGACTTCAAAGTCATGATTGAGAAGGAGACAGATATGCAAATCAAGACATTGAGGTCAGATGGAGGGGGAGAGTACTTCTCCAATGATTTTTCAGATTTTCTGCGAATGCATGGTATACACAGGCAGTTTACATGCAGATATACTCCACAGCAGAATGGGGTCGCAGAAGGGAAAAACAGGCACATTGCAGAGGTTGCACGTGCATTGATGAATGAGAAGAACATGCCTCATCATTTCTGGGCTGAAGCTGTAAATACAGCTGTGTACATTATGAATAGGACACCTACAGCTGCGGTGCATGATGTAACACCTGAGGAAAAGTTTACAGGTACAAAGCCTGATTTGGCACACTTGAAAGTGTTTGGCTGCATAGCTTACGTGCATGTACCAGATGAGTTGCGTAGGAAATTGGATCCTAAAGCAGAGAAATGTATTCTTGTGGGATATTCCCTTGAACAAAAGGGGTACATGTGCTACAATCCTACTACACGAGAATTACGAGTGAGCAGAGATGTAGTCTTTGATGAGATGAGCAACTGGTACAGTAATGCACATGGCACTATTGGGGCTGATGTAAAAGATGATGTGGTTGTACAAAATGTGAGGCCACAGTCACAGGTTTTGAGTGGACCACAAGAGTCCTCTTCTCATGGCTCTGTTGAGAAACCATGGAATGGTAGACTACGTACGCAGGTCACTCCACCAACAGGTACAGGGAATGTATCAAGAAAAGGAAAGGAAAAGGTTGATGAACCTCCCTTTATGGTTGATGCATCATCAGGTTTTTCACATGTAGACATGGATTCAGATGGTTCTGAACAAAGTCTTGATGAGGAATTGGGAATTCCGACTGTCAGGACACCTGGTGTAAGGAAAGTACAAGAAGATGCTAGAGGGCAAAGGAGTGACCCAGGACCGCGCAGATCTAATAGAGTCAGAAATCCAGTTCAGAAATTGACTTATGATGGGTATCTAGCGCATCACCAAGCCTACATGGCTAAGGTGATACAGGATGTGGAGCCCACATGTTTTGAGGATGCAGTTGGAAATGTGCATTGGGATGATGCAATGAATGAAGAGATGGCTGCATTGGAAGCAAATGACACATGGGAGTTGGTGCCATTGCCAAGTGGCAAGAAAGCTATTGGTTGTAAATGGGTGTATAAAACCAAGCATAAGGCTGACGGTAACATTGAGCGTCACAAGGCAAGGCTGGTCGCAAAGGGTTATGCACAGACGTATGGCATAGACTATGAGGAGACCTTTGCTCCAGTGGCAAAGATGACGACAGTGAGAGCTATCATAGCAGTGGCTGCATCTAGAGGATGGATTATGCATCAAATGGATGTAAAGAATGCCTTCTTGAATGGTGAGTTGCAAGAGGAAGTGTATATGGATCAGCCACCTGGTTATGTCAATCCAGGTTACCCAGATTATGTATGCAGACTTCTCAAAGCTTTGTATGGTTTGAAGCAGGGCTCTAGAGCATGGTATGACAGGATTGCCAAGTATCTTGTCAGTATTGGTTTTAGGAGAGCTCATGCTGATCATTCACTCTATGTACGTGAGAGTGATGTGGGGATTGTGGTCATTACCATATATGTAGATGACCTTATTATTGTTGGTGACAATGCTATGGAGATTGACCATGTGAAGGGTCTTCTCAAACAGGAGTTTGAAATGAAAGATTTAGGCGAGTTGCGCTACTTTCTTGGCATTGAGGTGATCAGGACTCCCTAGGGTGTATAGCTGTGATGACTGCCAAAAAACATGCTCAAGGCATACATTGTTGAGCTCAAACTGCAATCACATGAGTCTCCTTGAGCATCAAACCACATAAGGCATACATCATATCCTCTCATCTGTGAGTAGACTTGTAGCCAATACCACTCTCACATCCGAGAGCAAACCATGTATGGAATCCTCGACACACAATAAACAACTACTACTGCAAAAATTTCAGAGGTCAAAATCAGTCCAAATGGACATTACCATTGCATCTGGAGCGTGCCAAAACCCTAGGTCTAACCTTGCATAAATCGCATTCCATATGCAAAAGTTATATGCTCAACTCTTCTAGCTTGAGCAGTAATTGGAATATCCAATACTTTTAGATGAAGAGAATATTACTTGAAGCTTTGAGACTAACACATTGCACATTTAGTGGCTCAATTGCCCGACTCTTGACTTTTATGCCATGTATTTTCAATGGCAACTTGGACATACCTGTTTAATATGAGAAACCCAATTCCATAGGTTCTTGAGATTTAGGCCTCTTTTGTTGTTTTGGTCTTTGGATGCCACCATTTTTCCCAGTAGGTTGGCATATTTTGGCTCCTCTTGATTCATTTATTGTATGTTGAAACTGCTTTGTTGAACAACGTTTCACGGTTATAGTAGGGACTGATATAGTCTTTGCTTTATCTCCCTTGAGAAGCGGTTGTAGATTTTTGTGGGTGCTCTATGTTTGAGTTTCCAATAGCAATTTTGGGACCCACCTTGTTTGTGGTCTCTGTGTGACCGTCCTTTGCATTCGCCCCTTTTGCTCCAAGACTTGATGGACTCTAAGATTTTGTATCCATACATGATTATTATCGTTGTGTAAAAGCCTTGCTTTTATAGTAGAAGATGAGGTATCCATCTAAAGGTTGTATCACCCTTGGTTGTGATTGGGTTTTGTTGGCTCTTGGTTGTGATTGCTTGCTTGCCTTCGGGTGGAGCCTTGTGGTACATGACTAATTTAGCTATTCCAAGTTGAGCTACTAATTTTGGTAACCATATTTGAGAGTTACCTTCATAAAATCCTTGTGCTTCAAGTAGCTTGAATGGAATCATCTGTTGCTTCACGTGTCTCTGTTGGGTAGCTTGATAGAAGTTTGACTTTGGTACCTGTACGTGCCGTGTTACTTGCTTCTTCAAAGGTCTTTTCTTTTGGCTTTTGTGATTGTTCTTTCTTATGATTGAGGTGTTTATCTTCCATTGATAAATCAAATTTCTCTTTGTAGAACTCTTCTCTTGCGGTCAGTAGGTCTAGACTATTACCTTAGGCTTTTTGGCCCAAACATTTCTGTTTCCTTGAAAGTAGCCTTTAGTGACTGACTCATTTGATGCTACCCACCCTATTACCTGTGGTTGTTGAGATTGAGCTTGTGATTGGTGCATCCAAACTGGATCTTTGAATTTGATGTGCTCTTTGGATACTAACTCTTTCTTGCGACTTTTTGGCTTCTTCTAGAGGCTTTGTTGTGATGGAAACTTTGGTTGATAAACTTTTTGCTTAGGTTTCCATTGCATTGTTGATGGTTTGGATTTCAATGGAGAGACTGTGTTGGAAGGTTGATGGAGAGTCGTTGAAGGTAAAGTTGACTTGTGAGGTTGATCTGCTTTAGTGGTTCCTTTAGCTTTACCTTCCTCCGCTATGGTTGTTCATTTATTTTCTTCATGGACTTGAGGTACTTTTGGGACTATTTATCTGGTTATTGTTGAAGCTTTCTGTTGTTGTGTTAACCATCGGTGTCCACTTCTACTTCTAGTAGTCATGGGCTGGGCTTGTCGATCCAATAGGAAAAGGGTAACAGTGATCACCGATGAGAGGCACACTCTAGCTGGAACATTCAAGGGTTAGTTGGCTAAGCATGGGTGCCCAAGTGTGAATGGGCGAGCTCATTCTAACTGGAACATTCAAGGGCTAGTTGGCTAAGCATGGGCACCCAAGTGTGAATGGGCGAGCTCATATAAAAGTCACCTAAACCTAGAAATCACTCATTCTTTCATTTGTGCAGTTGAAGGGTGCTCTTGCTCCATCTCCATCTTCTTCTTCTTCATCTCCTTATGTGTGTGTGTATGCGTGAGTGAGTATGTGTGTGTGTGTGTGTGTGTGTGTGTGTGTGTGTGTGTGTGTGAGAGAGAGAGAGAGAGAGAGAGAGAGAGAGAGAGAGAGAGAGAGAGAGAGAGAGAGCATTGCGACAACGGCACGGCGGTAGCTCCTTCTTCTTCGCAGCGAGGAATCCTCCATGAAGGCAAGCATAGGATGATGAGTGACACACCCTTGCTCTCTTGAGATTGCTAGATTATTCTGGTTGTGTACTTGCATCCATTTGTGGCTCGCACACAGTGTACGGCAAGTCACTTGCATTGACACGTGCGACATATGCGCACATTTTTGGCACCGCTGTCGGGGAAATGCCATGCATTAAGCTCCAGTAGCACTCTATGCTACTTTGTGGTGCATTATGAAATGTAGGAAATGTAGAGAAGGAAGGTGTGTGTTTTGAGAAGGAGTTTGTTTTGCTGCAGTGTATTGTTTTGTTAATAAGGTGTTGAAAGGTACTGTGTTTTCTCTGTGATAAGGTATTAGAATTAAGGTAGTAGATCCATAATGTTAGTTCTGTGTAAAGTACAGTAAGTAGATTTGTTAGCTAATGAGTTGCTGTAGTACTATGTTAGTATGTAACAGTAGCTCTATTAGTTGTAAGTAGGTAGGTTAGGTGTGTGTGTGTGATTGCACATGCAGCGCGGTCGCGGTGACCTTATCTATAAAAAAATAAATAAAAATAAAAAGAAAAATATTTTTTATAAATAATTTTAAAGGTACGACTGGCATAGGAAATATTCCCCAGGCCCAAGCCCACTCTCAGGATCAAGCCTCAGTCACCCTTTAAAATTACTAATTTTAGCCTCATGCGTAAGTAAAAATCGACCGTTTTGAGGACCAATGGAGCTTCAAGTAACCGAACGTTGTGCTGTAAGTCACACCATGACCCCCTGAGCAATACGCTCATTTTGAGCTATCACATGCTTTAATTCAAAAATCAATCATTAAAAAACATCAAAAAACGAGTGAAAACGGGATGCAAAACGCCCAAAAAATCAGGCGGTTAACCTTCGAGGGTATTCGCCGACGCTTGTAGGGTGCCAAAGGCACATGCATCTTCGCTCTGGTCGTGTGCTACAGGCCGAGAAACTAGCAAGCATTTTGACTTACGCGAGTTCTCAATACCCACCTACTTTAGGTTCCATTCCCTCAATGGGAACCCAAGGTAGTACCATTCAGGTCCCGCATATAGTGTCTAGTGACTCTTCCTCTGACTACGACGTCATGGAGGGTTACCCAATGCCTAATCCTTATAGCTCAAGCCAAGACATGCATGCCATGGGCCCACGGTCCAGGCCGAGCGTGCTTAGCCGTTTTAAGGAAACCTTTAGAAGAGCCACTCGCTCCGAACATGGAGCTAACGATGTAAATGAGGAAGGTGGGGAGGTAAATTCGCCATTCATGAACAACGTAGACCCTATGCTCTTAGAGAGTGTGCATGTGAATACTCCATTCACTACACCCCCTGACTCATCAGAGCTATTCCCCTCCAAGGTTATATTACCTGATGGTAGAAGCCTTGCCGAATAGCGGTATATCATCGCGGCTAGGGAAAAGAAAATTGAGAGCTTACGCAAGGCAGAGCAACGAAGAGAGTTAAAAGAAAAAACTCCTAATGTCAATATCCTTGCTAGGAGAGCAATCAAGTGATCCTGAATTGGCGACCACTAAGGCTCAACCCATAGAGAGCCATATTGCATCTAGTTCAAAAGACACCCCTAGCACCTCAATCCTAGATGGAGTGTTCTTATATGAGAACTGGGAGTACGAACTACAAACAAAAACTCTAACCGACCTGTACACATGTCACACCTATCACGTGGGTTGGTTAGATGTCCTACAATCCACAACGGGTGCTACTAGTGTGGAGGATCAAGGACAAAGAGTTTGTGAGTTCATCCATAGGGTTATTGAGCTACAGAGACAAAACAAGGGGATCCACATGCCTTCAACGGGCCTCATGAGATTCTTGGATACAGGGAAGGATAAACAATCAACCTTATCGCGCAAATAGAGACTCTCTCGGTAAGTCTGATGGATCCTTCATATGTTGTTTCGCCAGGGGTCTCAGTGCAATCTGAGCCCACAAGTGATAGCTTTACTTTTCCAAGCCTAGCTCATCTTTCCCTTGATGACACCACAACTACTATGCCTACCCAAATGATGGGCATGCCAAGAAACACGCCATGGATCTCATTTGTTAGTAAAGCACAGCTACATGGTATCTCAATGCCTGCAACAGTACCTACAAGTGTGTACCAATCATATACACCTATAGGTCCTCGTACTCATGTAGCCCCTACCCCTCCCATTGTTTCAACAATCTATGCTCCACAACCACAACACCCAAGTTCTTATTTCCATGGGACCATACCGGCTAGCATTAGCATGTCACATCCGACATCTGCTGTGCCTAGGGCCACACATATGAACTTTGGGCCACCACATGGCACAACACTGTACCAAACGTGGAACCCAATACCTATGCCACATGTAGTCTCTGGAGCCAAGCTCCCATACCCCTCTTCTCTCGTCCCCACCCCATGAAAACCCCCTCTTATGGAGGGAGTGATAAAAGGCATTGGAAAAAGTAAGAAAAAAAATAAAGTATGATTATGTAAATATATAAGAAAGGTAAAATAGGCCACCTCATGCCTGCGGGGTAGCCCATCCCCACCTTGCCTCCTTTTTCTTCAGTGTTGCCCCGCCGGGTGTCCCTTTTCCTCTCCTCCACTCAAAAGGTCAACCCCCTCTCTCTTCCCCTTGTCCTTTCTCCTTTCTCTCTCCCCTCAAGCTACCCCACCTCTCACCAATAATGCATTATAACTCACCAATAATGCACCAACTCACATGCAACTTACCCTATCTTCCAAAATAGTATACCCCACCTCCTCTTTCTCTCTCCTATCATATCCCATGACCCAAATACCCCCCTCTCTCTCTAAAGGGCGCCATGTCTCTTGTCTTGTAGCTAAATAACCTCCCCCACACTCACACACACTCAGTTTCACTGAAAAAGGTGCCTACAGACCCATCCCCACCCGGTGGTTACCTGATTTTTCTTGTGTTCACACACATCTGCACACAGATTCACCTCTGAACACACTCCCCTCTCTCCCCTCTTGTAATTACTTTATTCTCCATGTCACCTCTCACTTTTTTTCATCAACCCATCTCTCTCTCTTAGTCTCTCTCTCATGAGACTGCTGTTCTGGCACATATATACACAGCCAGACAAGTGGGGCCCACAGTCACATGGCCTATGTAGATAATGATTTCTTCATTTCTAAATTCTAGAATTTCTCCCCCCTCCTCCCCTATATAAAGAGGGGTCACCATCACACAAAAACACACAACATCACCAAAGAACACACTATGCACTGTGTGTGCCTAGTGCACACACACACACCCACACCATCACCATCACCATCACCGCAATCACCATGCTTGTCTTGAGCATGACCTCTACACCCTTGGCTATGGAAGATGAAGGGAAACTAAATGAAGGATGATGGCCATAATCCTCGTGCGAGTCTTCGCCATCAACTCCCACCTATCCGCCATGTGCTCTACCACTCTCTCCCTTCTCATTCCCCTACCCTATGCTCCCCATTTCATCGCCTAATTCTCTAAATAAAGCTTGAGGTTTTGTGAGTATGTTTTCTTGCAATGTTTTGCCCATGTGAGGTGTGCGGAATCGCCACCTAGTCTTGTGTTTTGGAGTGAGCTTGTGTATGTGTGAAGGGTGTGCGGATTCGCCATCCTTTTGTGGTGCCTAAGTACTAAGCCGCTATACCCCCTCGCTCACTCTCTCTCTCTCTCTCTCTCTCTCTCACTTGATCTCATTCCCTTTCCTCTTCATCATTACTCCCAAGAATCCATCTCTCTTGGATGAAAACTTTGTTATGGTGGTGTGTTGTTTGCGTCCTAGCCGCTGAAGCTAGGTGGTGCCCCCTGTTTGCTTTACCATGACAGGCTCGAGGCGCGCCATTCGGTCCCCGGTGTTTTAGAGGCCGTCGGGGGTTCGGGGTTCGCTTTGCTCCCGTCATTTGGTGCCCCCACTGAGGATCTTTTCATGAAACCCTTCAGTTTACAAGACTGAAACCCTTAAACTATTGTGAATGGATGAATGGCTAGCAGGATTTGCTAATTGGACGACAGAAGAAGAAGAGCTCCAAGCACAACTAGACGAACTCTGCATCTCCATCGAAGCTCGAGTGCCAGGCGTAACGGTAATCGATTTGCAGTGGGAGAGTCAACCAACACGCCAAACCCAGTGGATATACATAGGCCAAGTGCCAAGAAGAAGAAGGAGAAGGTCGAAACCATGTCCGCAACCTACAACCAACCCACAACAACAAAATGGAAGGAGCTCTACACAATAGAGAATCAACACTATTCTACTTTGAGAATCGGGTAACTCAAGTCACCGAGGTAATTATCACAGTCAGTTTTCAAGTCGCACCTGATGCTGCAGCACAGATAACGGAAGCATTGGCTCACACTCTCACTAGAGAAACTAGGGATCTACTGAGTTTGTTTCAGGAAAGAACACCACCCTCTCCCACAAGCTTGGACAGTGACTAAGCACCTCTAAGCTTCACATGAATCAGTACAACCTACCTCAAGACAGATCACACATACCAACACGTGTACGGTCAATCAAGGTAATACTGGATTTGAAGGCTCACTACCAGCACGTCATTGACACCATGCCGGGTGGGGAGCGGTTTTTGGAGGTTCTGGCATCAGATCAACCATTTGTCTTACCTTTGGTACAAGGCAATGTGCCGTTTGAAGTTTTAATCTATGTCCTAGTATAAGAGGGTATACACGCCTCCTTGTAAAGAAGAAAAAAACTTTTGCAAGTTAAGCAGTGTGTCTTTCTAGCTCTCTCTCAGTAATCATGGCAAGTGTAGCATTTCCAACATTTAAAGGAAAGAAGGGGGAGGATTTGGTAACAGACTTCCTAGATGACTTTGAAGTAGCATGTGTAGTGAGCAACAAAGATACGGATGAATCCCGGGTTAGAATCTTTAAGCATCTCATGAAGCTAGAAGCTAGATCATGGTACAATGCACTTCCACAAGCAACCAAGGATGACTGGGAACCCTTAAAAACCGCTTTTAAGAGGCGCTTTGGGGAAGGTACCACTTCAAAAAAGTTGTGGGACAAGTTGAGAGACTTGAAGGAGGAGGGTCTTTTAGAATATGCCACCTATGAGTCCAAATTTGTGGATTTGTGGGAACGGTGGGTTGAGTCACTGGCAAGGGGGGAAGCTGCACCCGATTTCCTAAAAAACGATCGGTTCACGCATGGCTTATAGCCGCTTCTCAAGGAGAAGGTGAAAAGTAGATTCCCGGCTACATACGAGTTAGCCGTTGAGATTGCTCGCCTTAAGGACAAGAAGCTGCGAATGAAAGCCAAAGAAACCGAGTCAACAGAAGCAGGAACATCGCGTCGACCAGCAACTACGACAACCACCATTCCACCACCACCACCGGCTCTTGGGGTAAGAGATGACCAACAAGATATGTTGGCCCATATTACTGACCAACTGCAGAATTTGTATGTCCACTTAATACAGCAAGGGAGGAGTCAAGAAAGAGATCAAGACCCTGGAAGAGCACGACGACAAAACAGGGAGTATCATTGCTACAACTGCGGAGAAGACGGTCACGGTATGTACTACTGTCCCAAACCACGACAAAACTATAATAGAGGAGGTAGGAGGAACCAATTGTCACCCCCTAGATAAAGAACACCCCCACCCCGAGCACCACCCCCACCAAGACAAATTCTACGTCCACCCCAGACACCACTACAAGCATCCATCCCACCTCTTCCACCAGCCCCACCACCTGATCGCCCTGTAAACATCATAAGGCTAGAAGAGAAAGGAAAAGCCGTAGTAGTGGATCCACCCAGATCAAAGGAGAGGGACAAGGGTAAGGAGAAGGTAACCTTTTTAGAACCACTTGAAGCCATGACTGTGAAAAGAGCTAGGAGGGAGAAAGCTACACAATCAGATGATGAGAGAAGCATGAGAGGAGAAACTAGCAAGAGGCCATCCAGGCCACGACGGAAATTGGGCATCACCGACTTCCAGCTAGGGGAAAGTTCTAAGCCCTATGATCTAACATTGGATGTGGTGGAGCAAGGACCGAAGATTACATGGCCATAACTGCTACATCTTGTACCTAAAGTAAGGCGACAATGGTCTAAAATGGTAAGTACAAGACGCTCCAAAACAAAGGTAGCCGGAGCAATTTCGGGATGCAACATGGATGACATCCTTCCAATTGTCGACGTAAACATAAAAGGAAAGAGGGTTGGAAACACCTACATTGATGGAGGTGCACAAATCTGTGTAATGAGCGAAGCTATGATGCTTTGATTAGGGCTCGAGGTTGACAGGCCTTCTCCATGCAAGGCAAAGATGGCAAACAACGCAAAAGTTAAGTGTGTGGGTGTGGTAAGTGCCGTGAAAATCAAAGCTTTCAACACTGAGGTAGAGGTAGATGTTTTTGTGATGTCTACTAAGGGGGAGGGCTATCCACTAATTTTGGGAAGGCCATGGTTGATGGCCATGAAGGCAAAAGAGGATTGGGGTACTGGCCTTCTACGCATGACCGGTAAGAAAGGGGAGACAATCTACTACGACATGAGGATTGGCAAGCAGAAGCAAATGAATCTGGAAACATCGGCAGATGAAACCACTAGCGAATCTTCCAGTTCTGAGGAGGAGACCACATCCACCGACGAAAGTGACAGTTCCATTGATGTGATGGGTATCATTATGAAGGATCCACAAAGGGTAAGCACAACTGGTGATCCATCACCAAAAGGGCAACCCAATGAAGAGGAGAGCAAATCACCTGGCCTAGGAGGAAGTAGGTTGAAGGGTATGTTGTCTACGGAATTAACACTTGAGGAGAAAGATAGTTTTTTGCAAATGTTGATGGGATTTCCTAACCTGTTCATTGACAACTATGAAAGAATCACAGGCATTACAGTGGTGGAACATCATATTAAGCTGAAGGAAGGGGTAAAACCAGTTGTGCAAAAGCTACGACGACTGGGGGTCATACAAGAAAAGGCACTCTTGGCCGAGGTAAGGAAACTGCTGGAGGCGGGATTCATCTATCCTGTAGAAAACTCAGAATGGGTGTCACCCGTAGTGGTGACACCTAAAAAGAATGGTAAGTGGAGGGTCTGTGTTGACTACAAACCACTAAATGGAGCTACAAAGAGAGACCACTTTCCTCTCCCTTTCTTGGATGAAATTCTGAATGAAGTAGCGGGTTTTGAATGCTATACCGTCTATGATGGTTATTCTGGATACTTTCAAATACGCATAGCCTTGGAAGATCAGCTAAAAACCACTTTTATCACGCCATGGGGTTGTTTTGCATACAAGGTTATGCCATTTGGTCTCACAAATGCACCTGCCACATTCCAAAGATATGTCACATATGTTTTTCAACCGTTCTTTGGAACATCCATAAGAGTGTTCATTGATGATTTTTGTATATATAGCTCCCGTATTTCACATTTAGAAAAGGTAACCGAAGGTTTGGTCAGGTTGCAGAGCCTAGGTGGGCAATTAAATGTGGATAAATGTCACATTGGGGAGAGTAAAGTCATTCTACTAGGCCATGAAATTTCAGCAAGAGGTATCAACGCTGACCCCAAGTAAGGTGTCCGCACTCATAGCCCTATCTTCACCAACGACCGCACGTCAACTGGTCTCTTTTCTACAGAAGGTGAGGTACTTAAGTAGATTCATACATCTACTATCACAACTTGTTCTACCACTGCAACAACTCACTCAAAGATCAACTTTCACTTGGGACGAGGAAAGCGAACATCACTACAACAAGGTAAAGGAGGTCTTAGCCACTCTGCCAACTATCTCACCACCTAAGTGGGATGAAAAATTCTATGTCACCTCAAGTGTTGGTGATGACTCATTGGGGGCTGTGCTACTCCAAAAGGATACGACGACATCTTTCATGAGGCCAATCTACTTCTCTAGTCGAATGATGAGAGCAGGAGAGAAAGGTTTCACCCATGTGGAACACTTAGTCCTAGCTCTTAGATTTGCAACTACAAAGTTTAGGTCATATTTGCTGCCTAAGAAATTTGTGATTCTAACCACGGATGAAATATTTCCCTATGTTGTACAACACATGGATGTGTCTGCTAGAATTACTAGATGGCTAGTTCGTCTGCAAGAGTTTGACTACACGGTATAGGTAGAAAGCACGACAAGGGCAAGTTTGGGGGGACTCATGACCTACCAAGTATTTGAAGGGAAGGAGAAGCAATCTAAGGAAGGAGAAGTCCGATTACCTCCAGTACCACCGATGGTAGAAGGAGCATACTCTCTCTACTTTGATGGAGCCTACAAGCGAGCATCCGACAAAGCAGCTGCAGTCATAGTGGTCTTTGATGACAAAGAGACAAAGGTATTTTCGTTGGGCCAATTGTTAGATTCACATTCTAACAATGAAGCTGAGTATGCAGCACTAACCAAGGGTCTACAATGGTGCGTCTCACAAGGTGTACAACGCCTTAATGTATTTGGGGATGCTTTACTTCTGGTAAGGCAAGTAAATGGAGCATGGACATGCAAGAATCCTAGTTTAAGGACTCACTTAAGTGGTGTAAAAACCTTGTTGGGTAAGTTTGAAGAAGTTCAAATACACCATATCCCAAGGGCTCAAAACCAAGAAGCAGATGCCCTAGCAAGTGAAAGACTACAGGAAGTGGTGGTTGGAGCAATAAAGCTAAAGCTCCCTCTATTTCAAGGAAGTGATGCCTTGCCTGACATCATGCATTTTTTGGAAACAGGGGAATGCCCATCAGATTTAACAAAGGGACAGAAGCAATGGCTGACGTGGAAGGCCACAAGGTATCGACTCATCAATGCTGGTTTGTACTGTAAGGGTAAGGACCAAATACTCAGGAAGGTCCCTCTCTCTCAAGAAATCACGGGAGTAATTGCTAGTTGTCACGATGGGGTTTGTGGTGGTCACTTTGCCCTAGACATAACAAGTAGGAAAATCTTGCAGGCAGGCTTCATATGGCCTAGCCTCAACCGTGATGTACACCACTGGTGCAAAACGTGTAAGTTGTGTCAAAAGGCCGGCACTAGGTCACTTATGACTGAACCACAGACACCTATTCTCTCATATGGCCCATTTGAAAAATGGGGTATTGATGCCATTGGGCCATTACCTAGGGCCAACTCAGGAAAATTCTACATTATCATGGGGGTCGACTACATGACTAGATGGGCAGAGGCTACAGCCACCACTAGAATCACAGCGGTAGAGGTAGCTAAATTTATCTACGAGCACATATGCTGTAGGTTTGGCACACCTTTAGAGATCATCTCTGATAGAGGGCCAGGTTTCAGAGCAGACTTGGTAGGAGAATTAATGCAGAAACTGGGCATTACAAGGAGGCACTCTTCACCATATTACCCTCAATGTAATGGCCTAGTTGAAAAGGTAAATGGAATGGTTTCTAAAATTATTACCAAGCAGGTAAACAATCATCCTGGAGACTGGGATAAGTATCTACTACCAGCTTTATGGACCTATAGAACTTCATTTCGTACATCCTTGGGATTCACACCGTATCATCTAGTATTTGGTAAGGAAGCAATCTTGCCCATTGAAGTGCAACTACAAAGTATCAGAGTAATGGCAAGCTAGCTTCAACAGCCCAACATGCATTTGAGAGATCACATCATCAACTTGGAAAGACTGCAGCTGGACAGAGAAGAAGCAATAAATTATTATGCAGCACAAGCAGAGCATAGACGGCTTAGTTTTAACGAGCATCTCCGGAAAAAAGAATTGAAGAAAGGAATGTTGGTGCTCCGCTACGACAATCGCTTCGACATGCGCAAGGATAAGAAACTCTTACTCCGATGGGAAGGTCCTTTCATCATCAGGAAAAAGTATGCCAATGGAAGCTACCAGCTTATGGAGGCTGATGGAAAACTTCATAAAACCAGGGTAAATGGTTGGCGACTTAAACCTTATTTTCTTCGATTTGACCAGGCTCCACCAATTGACATTCCAGATGAGGACACACCATCAGCCGCCACCTCTGACGATAATGATCAAATAGATGAGCTAGAGACATGAATGTCTCTAGCCAAAAGGGGAGGGCTAATGATGGGGGCTTTTCACAAGCCAAGCTCCCATACCCCTCTTCTCTCGTCCCCACCCCATGAAAACCCCCTCTTATGGAAGGAGTGATAAAAGGCATTGGAAAAAAGTAAGAAAAAAAATAAAGTATGATTATGTAAATATATAAGAAAGGTAAAATAGGCCACCTCATGCCTGCGCGGTAGCCCATCCCCACCTTGCCTCCTTCTTCTTCACTGTTGCCCCGCCGGGTGTCCCTTTTCCTCTCCTCCACTCAAAAGGTCAACCCCCTCTCTCTTCCCCTTGTCCTTTCTCCTTTCTCTCTCCCCTCAAGCTACCCCACCTCTCACCAATAATGCATTATAACTCACCAATAATGCACCAACTCACATGCAACTTACCCTATCTTCCAAAATAGTATACCCCACCCCCTCTTTCTCTCTCCTATCATATCCCATGACCCAAATACCCCCCTCTCTCTCTAAAGGGCGCCATGTCTCTTGTCTTGTAGCTAAATAACCTCCCCCACACTCACACACACTCAGTTTCACTGAAAAAAGGTGCCCACAGACCCATCCCCACCCGGTGGTTACCTGATTTTTCTTGTGTTCACACACATCTGCACACAGATTCACCTCTGAACACACTCCCCTCTCTCCCCTCTTGTAATTACTTTATTCTCCATGTCACCTCTCACTTTTTTTCATCAACCCATCTCTCTCTCTTAGTCTCTCTCTCATGAGACTGCTGTTCTGGCACATATACACACAGCCAGACAAGTGGGGCCCACAGTCACATGGCCTATGTAGATAATGATTTCTTCATTTCTAAATTCTAGAATTTCTCCCCCCTCCTCCCCTATATAAAGAGGGGTCACCATCACACAAAAACACACAACATCACCAAAGAACACACTATGCACTGTGTGTGCCTAGTGCACACACACACACCCACACCATCACCATCACCATCACCGCAATCACCATGCTTGTCTTGAGCATGACCTCTACACCCTTGGCTATGGAAGATGAAGGGCAACTAAATGAAGGATGATGGCCATAATCCTCGTGCGAGTCTTCGCCATCAACTCCCACCTATCCGCCATGTGCTCTACCACTCTCTCCCTTCTCATTCCCCTACCCTATGCTCCCCATTTCATCGCCTAATTCTCTAAATAAAGCTTGAGGTTTTGTGAGTATGTTTTCTTGCAATGTTTTGCCCATGTGAGGTGTGCGGAATCGCCACCTAGTCTTGTGTTTTGGAGTGAGCTTGTGTATGTGTGAAGGGTGTGCGGATTCGCCATCCTTTTGTGGTGCCTAAGTACTAAGCCGCTATACCCCCTCCCTCACTCTCTCTCTCTCTCTCTCTCTCTCTCTCACTTGATCTCATTCCCTTTCCTCTTCATCATTACTCCCAAGAATCCATCTCTCTTGGATGAAAACTTTGTTATGGTGGTGTGTTGTTTGCGTCCTAGCCGCTGAAGCTAGGTGGTGCCCCCTGTTTGCTTTACCATGACAGGCTCGAGGCGCGCCATTCGGTCCCCGGTGTTTTAGAGGCCGTCGGGGTTCGGGGTTCGCTTTGCTCCCATCAATGCCAATACCTACTCCACATGTAGTCTCTGGAGCACCTTCACCCACGGTGCCTGCTCACTTAGGTGACTTGGTAACATTTGCTCAAGCTATTGGTCGATCTATTGCTGAGAATATGCATAACACGCCTGATAGAGAACCTAGAAGTAAGGCAGTACAAATAGCCAAGCTCACACAAAAATTTAGTGGAGACGGAGATGTGAGAAAGCATATCAAAGAGTTTGAACAAATATGCGATTCTCTAGGAGAATACAAAGACTTGCATAAGAGTAATGCTTTAAGCCTAACCTTAAGTGGGAGGGCTGGGGATTGGTATAGAACCCTAAGGGTGGAAGAGAAAACGATTTACCCTACTCTTAAGAGACTGTTCTTGAAAGAATACATATGAGAGGGAGTGCTTTCGGGTGTAGCCTCTCAGCTCCAGAAAGCCCAACGAGAGGAAGGAGAGTTGGTGAGAGACTTTATTAGTCGCTTAAAGCATTTGAATTCTTGTTGTAATCCAAATGAGCGCTTCAATAATAATCAATTGCTTGATAGATTCATTAGGGGATTACGACATGAGGATATCTAAAATGGCCTAGTCATTAGAGGTATCACCACTTGGGAAGCAGTCACCACCAATGCGATCCAATTGGAGGATAATTTAACGATTGAAGGAGAAAGAGTGTCTGTTGAGCCTAAATCTATTAGCTTGCAAGCATCGGGGTATCAGAAAATGACCCGAAAGCCTATTGCTAAGGAGCCAAAGATATCTGAGATGACCTTAGCATATCTCACCAAGGCCATTCAAGAGAGTCTTAGAAACAATTGTGCTCCGCAAAACAATCATATATATCCAAGAAGGGAGCAACAATGGTGCTTAATATGCTATGGACCGCATAATACAAATGAATGCCCTACTTTTAGAGTAAAATTCAATGGGAATTGCAATGCCTGTGGGAGGTATGGTCATCAAGCTAAGGATTGCATAGTATTATAGTGCGCGATGGCCAGTAGACCAACCTTATCATGGACAGATACACCTCGAGTTCTTGCATTGATGCCGGCCCCACCTCTTGAACAAACATCACAACACATGGTCCCTAGGGCCCAAAATGTTGTTCAAAGAACATCCTTACCACCTCCAGTGCTAGGAATACAACCACCATATTCGTGAATCACTTCTGTGAATCAAGTGGGTTGTGAGTCATCTATTCCTTGTTTGGAAGGCTATGAGGAAGATATAGACCCTAATATTGCCTATGGGATTGATGCGCTTGAAGAAAGCCCACAATACTACATGGAGGACTATTGGGGACAAGTCAAACCTATCTATCAAGTAGCTGCTCTTGCTACAAGAGGCCAAAATATCAATTACACTGCTAAGAGACCACCTCTTCAATGCTATGAGTGTGGAGGTCCACATAGTGTGGCCGAGTGTCCTATTAGGCTACAAAAGAACGCCACACTAATGTAAACAAATCAAGCGAGCATGTCTACAATGCCAATACTCATGTGTAATCGATGTGGCATAGATCATTTGATTGCCCAATGTCAAAATAATTCAAATGCACTGAAGATCATGCCATTAAACTTGATTGAGGTTATTGAGGAGCCATCACAAAGTATACATGTTGTCATAATAATCAATATCTAATTCTCCTAAATGATTTTCTTATGTTAAAATGATCATTTAATATGGGGAAGTACCAGGGGAGAAAAAGCTAGAATATTGGTTAAGCTAGAAGACCGGCCACATTAGGGATCCAAAGGAGAGAAAATAGAGATCCAAAAGGGGGGACATCCTCAAAAGAGCAATGTGCACCAATGGGCTTAAAAGACCCTAAGGTTTAGACCATTAAGACTTCCAAAATGCTAAGGTTCCAAAATTCAAAGGTTCTGTCCAAAGGTCAAAAGCCTAGGGAAATTGGATGCTGTCCCAAAAGTCTTCAACCATCCCTACATACGAGGGGGCGAGCCCTAGAAGTAGGAGATGAGAAGAGAAACTCATACACACGAACGCAAGCTCCCTTTACACAAAGGGAATGAAGGACACATGTCAGCTCCCTAGCCCAGATGCCCACAAGGTCTACTCAATTCTTATTGGATGGCCTTGGAGGTGGACCAATGAGAATTAAGCTAGAGTAAATCTAGTTTAATTAATTTAAAAACAACCAATAAGAATTCAGCTCTCTAGAAGACTATTGGACAGTCACCCAAGGGGTCCAATGAGCATTCAACAGCCTAATGGCTTGCCTGAATCCTATTGGCCAGGAGGCAAAGGGTCCAATGAGAGTTTAGTTGAATTAAGTAATTACCTAAATCTCTCACAAAAGGGGAAATGGGGACACATGTCAGAAGACTATCACTTCTGCTGCTTAATTTCCATTGGCTAGGCCTGGGGAGGTCCAATGAGGTGTGAGGATGAGCAAATAGCAAGAGGGGTTGACCAAGAGAGAGAGGGGGGCTGATTTTTGCAAGGCATTATCACACACACACTCACAGAATCTCATGTGTGAAGCAAAGAAGATTCTCTCTCCTTCTCAAGCTTTAGTGGAAAGCTTACCACCTACTCCAAGCTTGTGAGAAGGGAGGCCTACACCAACAACTCTTGGCTTTGTGATGCAAATCCAACTAAGAGCCAAGCTTCAATGCATTCTCATCTCCTCTACCATGCTAATTACTAAGCTAAGCTATGCTAATATGAGTGATTATGTCAGGAGATGTACATCTTTCTCGTAAGAATACTCCTTCTTCCTCTCTATCTACTCTCATACCCCGCTAGCTCTCACCATCTTCTAAGGTGTGTGAAGTCTTGGGTCTGAGATTGTGAGGGAATTGATGTTGTGTTTGATAAGTGGTTTTCCTAGTGCGTGAAGTTTCCATCTTCATTGCACTAGCTAGTATTGAAGGAACACAAAGTATTGTATTGTAAAATGTCTCTCTTGATGGGAGAAACCATAATACAAAGCCTTTTGGAGGGGGACTGGCTCCATGAAAATCGGGTCTTGAAATGTTGTCAATTACTTAATTTCTCTCTCTTTTGAAGTATTGTTCATGCTATCTAACTAGGTGCTATACTTTTTGTTGCTCTCTCCACCCAAGCACTCTTGTTATTCTCATTAGGAAGCTATTCTAATGAAATGCTCACTATGTTCATGCTTTTTTCCGCTACACACAAGTTACTAGACCATTAAATGTTACATTGGTATCAGAGCACAAGGTTTCTCTTTTCTTGCTCAAGAAGGGGGATCCTCAAGCTAGATATAAATGGTTGGCAGTATTAATTGCATGTGAGTAAGTAGAATATGGATTTTTCAGCCTTGCGGTGTGCTTGCCTTTGTGTAGTTAATGGGGCATCACCGTCGAGATCTATGGTCTTAATAGTGGAGTCCTACAGGACTTGCCTACGGCTTATTGAGCTATTAGAATCTTGACGGGAGCCTGTCTTCTATTCCTTGCAATTAATGGTCTAAAGGGGTACAGTAGCTTGAGTGCTTTTTCTAAAGGGGTAAAGAGGAGTAGCAACTAGGGCTTGAAGTGCCAAAGTACACCTAAAATGTTTACACCTAAAAGTTATTAGAATGACTAACAATAGTAAAGAGAGTGAAATTAATGTTGATAGCTTTGATTTTGCTAATGAGAAAGCTACTAATGATGCCCCGTGCTTGTTAACTATCTTGTTTCTAGGCTTCAACGAGCCATGGGCAATCCATCCCGCCAAAGTGAAGTGCAACGGCAGCTTCGTGCTCATGGGATTCTTCAAGCTCCCCACGAGGGCGAGAGAGCACCTAGGAAGCCTCCTTGCAAGACTTCCAAAAGAGTCCTCTCTTCGATTCGGGAAGAAGAAGAGGATCCATATGAAGGGCTCAGAAATTTACTCCTTGATGACGCATCTTCTTCTCAAAGGAGAATTCAAGAGCCTCCACCGAAGGAATGAGAAAGAAGTGAGTCTCCTGCCACTTCGATGGAGATGGCTCCACGGAGACGGCGGGCTAAACGCTCTCCATCACCTCCAAAATGGAGAAGACCATCGCATACTTCTCCACATCATACTTCAAAGAGGGATAACAAAAAGCAAGAGAAGAAAAAGGCAAGAAAGAGGACACCCTCTTCTCCATCTTCTTCATCCTCTTCCTCTTATGAAAGTGATGGTGAAGACAAAGAAGATCAAGGAAAGAAAAAGGCGAGAAAGAGGTCACCCTCTTCTCGACCTTCCTCAAATTCTTCATCTTCTGAAGAAAGTGATGGTGCAACCTTTGAACCATAAAAAAGAAGAGGCCATAGGAAATCCTATTGCGTGTGGAAGAGGTCGTCCAAGCTCAAGAAATTCAAAGGAGGAGGGAAGAGCATCTCTTTCCTTACCTATGATGGCACTTTTGGTGCTACGGACAAAGTCTTGGCCTTTATCCAAAAAATTCGATGCGGCGTTTGGAGATGAGGGCTTCACGGAGTCCTCTAAGCTACGCCATGTAGCTATGCACTTTCAAAAGTCCGCTAGGCAATGGTGGTCTAGCCTATGGGAGCCATCACGGAGACCGCGGGCTAAACGCTCTCCATCACTAAACATGGTTTATCTCTCCTCTCAAGCATGAGGATGTAATCCTAGGGGCACCATGGTCTGATCTCATGGCTGCCAATGTTAAATTCCCTGAAAGGAGAATCTCCTTTAAGTTCAAGGAAAAAGATATGTATATACATGCTAATGTTGGAATTAGGGTTGCAGAGAAACACACATAGCTTGGAGAAGACGAAGGAAGCTCAAGGCACACAATAGAGAGTGTGTTACTTAGTGTGCAATGGAAAGATAGATAGCCCTAGAGTGATGGGTGTATATACAATGCACGGGGGAAAAAACCTCCTAAAGAGGGAAAAAATGCCTCGGCGGTCCTAGTGTGTTCACACACATCACTACCACATGTATATGGTAACAAATCCCCCCTGAAGTGATGCGGTGAACGAGAGCTGGCACATGAGTAAAGGGAAGTGCCATGCCCTGAGGACAGGATCAGTCCCCAAAGGGGAGTAAGCCCAAAGCAAAGCTTCAAGCTTCAAGCTTCTCACGAGACAATGCCTTTGTGAAAATATCTGCAAGGTTTTCTTGTGTTGGCACATAAGCCAAGCTGATCTCTCCTGCAGAGAGCCTCTCCCCGACATAGTGGTAATGCACCTCAATGTGCTTTGTCCGAGCATGAAAAACTGGGTTCCTCGCAACTGCCAATGCGCTCTGACTGTCAGTGTAGATAGTGTTGGCAGTGTCCTGTCCAACACCCAAATCAGCCATAAGGCGTCGGATCCATACACACTCAACCGTAGCTGTGAAGACTGCCCTGTACTCAGCCTCACAACTCGAAGTGGCCACAGTAGGTTGCTTCTTGCTCAACCATGATATACATGAACTTCCAAGCATGAAAGAAAAACCTGATGTGGACACTCGCGTGTCAAAACAACCAGCCCAATCTGAGTCCAAAAAAGCATGTAAGTCTAGCGGCAATGATCCCCCCTTGGGATAAAACAAGCCAAGATGTAAAGTGCCACTAAGGTAGCAGAAAATCCTCTTGACAGCCTGCCAATGCTTAGACCCTGGGCTATGCATAAATCTGCTGACCTGTGAGACTGCAAACTGAATATCCGGTTTCATGTTGCATACATAAATGAGACAGCCAACAGCAGTTTGGTAAAGAGTGACATCAGCAGGATCACCAGCATCATGTAGACTCAACTTCAAACCTGTTTCCATGGGAGTGGCAATAGGTTTGCAATCCTCAAGTCCAAACTTACATAGCAATGTCTCTATGTAACTTTTCTGACACAAGGCAATACCACCATCACACTGCTTAAGCTGTATACCCAAATAATGATGCAACAGCCCCAAATCTTTCATCTTGAAAGTAGCATTCAAATCAGCCTTAAATTCAGCAATATGTCTCTCATTTGGTCCAGTGATCAGCAAATCATCAACATAAAGAACTACGATGAGAAATACATCACCCTCACGCTTTACATACAATGTGCTTTCTGTTGGACTGTTACGAAAGCCTTGTTTGACCAAATGAGTGTCAGCTTTCTCATACCAAGCACGAGGAGATTGCTTCAACCCATACAAAGCCTTGTTACATTTGCACACTTTGTCCTCTTGTCCTTTTATGACAAAACCGCGAGGCTGAGTTACATAAACTTCCTTAAATATGTCACCATTCAAGAAAGCAGTAACAATGTCTGATTGATGTACATCCCAACCAAAATGAGCTGCCAATGCACATAGAAAACGCACAGTATTCATACAACAAGTGGGAGCAAAAGTCTCTTCATAATCTATGCCTTTTTGCTGTGCATAACCCTTTGCAACAAGTCGAGCCTTATGGCGATCGATCTCACCATCCGGCTTGCGTTTCAACTTGTAAACCCACTTCGTACCAATGGCCTTTTTGCCAACATGCAAATCACATAAAGTCCATGTGTCATTTTCTATAAGTGCATCATATTCTGATTGCATGGCAGCTATCCAATTTTCTGAATTCTGTGCTTCACCAAAGGACAGAGGCTCCTCAACATCATGTAAACTAGACACAGCCAAAGCATAACAATCTGATGCATAAGATGCATGGCGAGAGCCTGAACGAGTACGACTAGAGAAAGGTGCATCCAATTTACTGTCACGCAAAGTGTGCACCAGCCATTTTGGCATACCTCTAGCCTGCTCATTTTCAGCCCTTTCCTCATCAAGTACATCATGTACATCTGCATCAGTAATAGGCTGATCTAAAACATTTTCAGAAACCCTCATAGGCTGTACATTTGCCTCATTGGAACTTACATTCGTATTTCCACCACTGAAAAGAGGCAACAAAGTGTCATAAATGTCCTGTGAGCTTACATTAATGTCTCTAGTACATGACAGCAAGGGCTGAATAGAATCTTCCACAAACACTACATCCCGAGAAACCAGAATACGTTTTTTTTGCGGATGATACAACCTATAACCTTTGATTTCAGCACTATAACCAACAAAAATACATTTGACAGCCTTATCATCCAATTTTTTGCGCTGCACTTTTGGCACCAAAGCATATGCCAAATAGCCAAAAACACGCATCTGCTCAATAGAAGGTTTTCTATCATGCCATGCTTCATATGGAGTAATAGACCGCAAAGCTTTCGTAGGACACCTGTTAAGTACATAAGTGCCACACATGATGGCCTCAAGCCAAAAAGAATGCGGCAAAGCTTGACTTTTGACCATACATCGTGTCATTTCCGTCAGTGACCTGTTTTCCCTCTCAGCAACACCATTTTGCTGAGGTGTATAAGGCACTGTACATTGGTGATTTATCCCACGACTAGCCAGAAATGCATTAAATTCATGAGACATATACTCCCCCCCCTCGATCCGAACAGAGGGTGCCCATAGTACATTTTGAGACATTTTTAGCCATAGCCAAAAATTGTTGAAGCACATAAAAACTTCGGACTTCGCTTTAAGCGGAAATACCCATGCATGCCTGGAGTAATCATCAATGAAAGTCACGAAGTACAGGTAATTGCCCAAGGACGGAGTTTGCATGGGCCCACAAACATCACTATGCACAAGCTGCAACCTGCATGTGGCCCGAATTGAACCATCCTTTGGAAACTTAGAACGTTGCATCTTACCCAAAATACAGCCTTCACAAACATGTTTGACAGGTGCTTCAAGAGGCGGCAAAGAAGCAACCATATCAGATTTCTGCAAACGCAGCAAACTGGCAAAATTCAGATGACCAAAACGTGCATGCCAAAGTTTTGCATATGAAATAGCCCTTGAATCTGCAACAACATTTGCAAAATTTTGTCCACACTTGTCATACAAAGTGAGCTTATACAGCCCACGGCACAAAAGCCCAGATGCAACAATTTCATCACCAAAACTGAGATCATGAACTATACATCTATCATCCACAAATTTGACTACAAGTCCAAGTCTAGCAAGTGCGGATACAGACAAGAGATTCTTCTTGATCCCAGGTACATAAAGTGCATCAACAAGTGTGAAAGAATTGCCATTAGCAGCAGTAAGCACAATCTTTCCAACTCCCTGAACTGGATAAGAGGCATTGTTGGCACAAGTGACTAAATTCCCATGAGGGACAGACTCGAGAGAGGTAAACAATTCACGATGTGAGGTAATCTGCTTTGTAGCACCACTGTCGAAATACCACACATGTGAATCTGCAGCAATTGACAAGCATGCAACATGGACAGTAGGATTGTAAGTGCACTCTGCGCTAAAAGCCCATTCTGCATCAACATCAGCAACACAGTCTCCTTTCACAGAAGACTCAACAATGGCTGCATTTGTAGTGGAACCAGCATTTGCAGTGGAACCACCCTCTTTCTTCTTAGCCTCTTTGGCCTTCAACTTAGGACACGACTTGATCAAGTGATCATTGGCTTTACAATAATGGCAACGCATCTTCTTTTTTCCCTTATCACCAGAATTTCCAGACAAAGTACCGCCAACAGAAGCATTAGGAACATAATTTTTGCCACTCGCAG
The DNA here is from genome assembly GCF_014529385.1 of Adiantum capillus-veneris. NCBI lineage: Eukaryota > Viridiplantae > Streptophyta > Polypodiopsida > Polypodiales > Pteridaceae > Adiantum > Adiantum capillus-veneris. The sequence continues at coordinate 109,411,928 of NC_140960.1, forward strand.
CAGAACCATAAGAAGTGTCTGCATTGCTGTTACCACCCTTTCTTTGAGAAGGAATAAAAGCCTGTTCAACTGTACGCTGTCTAGTCTTGTTTTTTCTGGACAGTGACTCTTGCAACAGCAATGTGCATAATGCATCAAACTTGACAACTTCTGGATTTCCTTGGGTCATCAGTCTCGAAGTACTAGCAAAAGTCTAGTAGGAATCTGGTAAGGCATCAAGAACAGTCTGCACAAGGGAACTGTCTGAAATGACTTCACCTGCAGAAATAAGCTGCTCATTGCTATCCTTGACACTAGCAAGGAAAGTGTCCATATCATCTTCGTCATACATAATCTTCGACTCCAGCTCTTTACACAACAAAGCAATTTTAGCCTCATTGCGGCTTGCATAAAGACCTGCTAGAATATCCCAAGCCTGTTTTGCAGATTTTGTTGAACGGATGTGAGGAACAATGGTGCGCTTCACAGACAACGCAATCAATGCATGAGCCTGCGCATCCTTAACATCCCAACGAGCTTGTTCTACCATAGGCAAAACAACTCTAACAGCTGCAATCCTTGCAGCAAGACCTGCAACATCCTCAACATCGCCTACATCCTCAGAACCAGGACGTACATCAATGCCCTGCACAATGTTCCAGAAACCTTTTGACACAAGAACATGTTGCATCATATAATCCCACATAGGGTAGTTGTCCCCATCCAACCTGTCCTCAGTAGCAAACATCTTGAACACATCTGTGTTGTTGTTGTCAGCCATGGTAAATGCTACACCTGATGTGAAAACTGCCCGAAATTACGAGAAACGGAGCGGGAACAACCTGTGCTATATAGCACAAACCGTAGAAGACTATAAGGCACCTGTTATGCAGAAAACGGCACTGACAGAAATTCTGCACAAAATGACGAAATAGCTTGTGCAGTACTGCCTGTAGTGGAAACGGAGGCCGAAATAAGCCCAAATCAAAATTCTGAGCAGACCAAGCTCTTTGAGGTCTCCCAAAATTTTTGTCGACCTGCGAACGCTCGCCAAAGCTCACTGAAATCGGAGAAAGTGAGCAGGCGTGTGCTGGAGCAGCTGGCGACTAAGCTCGGGAGGACGTGACCTGCTCTGATACCAATTGTTGGAATTAGGGTTGCAGAGAAACACACACAGCTTGGAGAAGACGAAGGAAGCTCAAGGCACACAATAGAGAGTGTGTTACTTAGTGTGCAATGGAAAGATAGATAGCCCTAGAGTGATGGGCGTATATACAATGCACGGGGGAAAAAACCTCCTAAAGAGGGAAAAAATGCCCCGGCGGTCCTAGTGTGTTCACACACATCACTACCACATGTATATGGTAACAGCTAAGCAAAATGGGTAACACTATACCCATTGTACATACACAAGCTTTCAACAAGTCAATAAGAGCTCTAATTCCGTGTACATGATTTGTATTAAAGCTTCTCAAAATGAACATAATGTTTTGGCAAAAGAAAATATACGCAATCAAAAGGAATTAGAGTTATCCAATTTTCTCAAGGGGTTTCAAGATGTCGTTATTGACGACATCCCTTGTGAGCTACCTCCTAAACGAGGCAATGATGACCATGCAATTGAACTTCTTCCAAGAAGTTCACCGCCTAACACACCTCCTTATAGAGTTTCTCAAACTCAACAAGAGGAGATTATGCGGCAAGTGCATGAATTAGTTGAGAAGGGCATGGTTAGGCCTAGCTCATCTCCATTTTGTTCTCCTGTGCTACTAGTGCAAAAGAAAGATGGCACATATCGTATGTGTGTCAACTATAGAGCACTAAATAGGATCACTATCAAGAATAGGTTTCCCATTCCACGGGTAGAAGACCTATTTGATAAGCTACAAGGATCCACCTACTTCAATAGGATTGACCTAAAAAGTGGCTATCATCAAATAAGGATAGTTGATCAAGACATTGTAAAGACCGCATTTCGCACTATGTTTGGTCTTTACGAATACATTGTCATGCCTTTTGGCTTGACCAATGCACCAACCACATTCAACCGCTTGATGGAGAAGCTATTCAGGCCTCATCAAACCTTTACTGGCAACACCTCCAGGCAATTTTTCAAGTTCTAAGAGAGAATAAATTTTATGTTAATCGAAAGAAAAGTGAATTTTTCTTACAAGAGATTCAGTATTTAGGTCACATTATCTCTCAAGATGGCATCCAAATGGATCCAGCAAAGTTAGAGGTAATAAAAGGATGGCCTAAACCAAAGAATCTTCATGAATTAAGAAGCTTTATAGGTATGTGCGCATACTATAGATGCTTCATAGAAAATTTCTCACTAATAGCAGGACCATTACATGACCTAACAAAGAAAAACGTTAGGTACACATGGTCTGTCAAGGAGAACAAGGCTTTTGAAAAGCTTCTCTCTTAACCTGTGCTTATACTACCGGATCTCTCAAAGCCATTTGAGGTCCAATGTGATGCTTGTGGTGATTGCCTTGGAGTTGTTTTGCTTCAAGAAGGGCATGCCATAGTCTATAAAAGTCGAAGGCTCGACTTGTTGAGCAAGCTCTAGGCATATATGAAAAGGAACTCCTCGCAGTTCTACATGCCTTAGACTCATGGAAGCACTATTTATTGGGGACTCCTTTCATTCTGCGAATGGATCACCAAAGTCTTAAGTACTTCATGAAGTAGACTAAGCTCTCCGACAAAAAAATGAGGTGGGCAAATTTCCTTTTGCAATTTCATTTTCATATTGGTCACATTGCTGGCAAGCATAATCAAGTAGCCGGTGCACTCTCAAGATGGCATATCAACTCACAATGATCTATCTTCTATGATAGATGAGTATGCTATTGATCCCAATTGTAAAGATGTGATTTCAGCCCTTGCACTAGGGAAGAAAGAGGAACCATTTACTTTACAAGATGGTTATCTTCTCTATGGCAGTAGACTATGCGTTAATAGCTCACTACGTGAGAAAGTAATGTATGAATCCCATGCTCCTCCTTATGCAGGGCATAGAGGGATTCAATCTACCCTAAAGGGGATTGAAACATATTTCTATTGGCCTACCATGAAAGCAAACATACAAGAGTATATTTCTAAATGTGTGGTATGCCAAAATACGAAGTTTGATAGAGGGAAGCAACCTGGATTGCTTCAATCTTTGTCGATCCCTAATTCACCATGGGAGAGAATATCTTTGGATTGCCTAAGTCTATCCATGGGAATACGGGAATATGGACGATAGTAGACATGTTCAGTAAACAAGCTCATTTTATACCTGTCAAAAAGACTATCAAAGCCCATCAAACGGCAACCCTCTTCATTTCACAAATCTTCAAGTAACATGGCTTGCCAATGTCCATAGTGTCGGATAGAGATCCTAGAATGACCAGTAATTTTTGGAAGGGTCTCTTTGAGAATTTAGGAACAAGGCTAAATTTCTCTTTGGCATATCACCCGCAAACGGATGGCCAAAGTGAAATAGCTAACCTAACAATTCTTGATCTACTATAAGCCTATGTAACGGAAGTAGATCAAAGATCCCAATGGGAGAAGTAATTACCCTTAGTGGAGTATGCCTACAATAATACTGTACATACTTCCACGGGAAAAGCACCTTTTGAGGTAATTGAGGGAAGATCAAAAAGTCCCCTGCTACTTAGGGTACATGGGAAGATCTTCACTGCAGATGAGTATAGACGATACCTACAAGAATCTTTCCAAAAGATTAAGGATGCTATCTCTATCTCACAGCAAAGGCAAAAGGCTGCTGCTGACAAGCACAAAAGAGCCCAAGCATTTAAAGAAATGCGTCTTATTAAAATTTCCCAAGGCTCGATTAAGGCACACGATAGGCAAGAATCCTACGGGACACCAAAAGTACTACGATAAGTTAGCAAAAAGGTACTATGGTACCTTCCAGATTCTTAGGCCAATCAATGAGATGGCCTATCAACTCAAGTTGCCCAGTCATTGGCTCATACACAATGCTTTTCATGTGAGCCTATTAAAGCCTTACAAAGGAGATCCACCTCAAGAACCTACTATTGAAGACCCACCGGAGATCGAGGACTTAAAGAAGAGGTGCTGCAGCCCGAGTCCATTCTCCGACATGAAGACAAGGTACTAGGAGGCGGTAAGACTATCCGACAATATCTTATTAAGTTTAAGAATTATCCTTTTGAAGATGCTAGACGGATGCAAGGCATACAATTAAATGATAACCTAAACCTTGTCAATGCTTACAATGCTTCCCTAGAGTAAGCAAATGTACAAATGTTAAAAATGATCAAAGTTTTTGTCTTATAAGACTCTCTTTTCTTTATTGTGCACACAAATGAAATAGTATGCATGGTTAGATCAAGTTTGTGGAGACGACGTCTCCCAAACACCAAGTAGAGCTTGTCACTCTACTATGGAAGATTGATAGGACTAATGTGCAGACATGCTTGCAGCAGGTTAGGCTCTCAAGCACCAAATGGACTAGTCATCCATTCTAGAACAATGTCGTAGGGTAACATAGGGATGTAGGCAAAAGGACTAATGAATATGCTTTATATTCTCTACCCCATAGTTGAGGACGACTATGATTTCAAGAGAGAGGTAATGTTATAATAATAAATATCTAATTCTCTTACATGATTTTCTCATGTTAAACTGATCATTTAATATGGGGAAGTGCCAGGGGAGAAAAAGCTAGAATATTGGTTAAGCTAGCAGACCGTCCACAGTAGGGATCCAAAGGAGGGAAAATAGGGATCCAAAAGGGGGGCCATCTACAAAAGAGCAATGTGCACCAATGGGCTTAAAAGACCCTAAGGTTCAGCCCATTAAGACTTCCAAAATGGTAAGGTTCCAAAATTCAAAGGTTTTGTACAAAGGTCAAAAGCCTAGCGAAATTGGATGCTTTGTATGTGCCCAAAAAGTCTTCAGCCATCCCTACATAGGAGGGGTCGAGCCCTAGAAGTAAGAGATGAGAGAGAAACTCATACACACACACACACAAGCTCCCTTTGCACAAAGGGAATGAAGGACACATGTCAGCTCCCTAGCCCAGATGCCCACAAGGTGTACTCAATTCTTATTGGATGGCCTTGGAGGTGGACCAATGAGAATTAAGCTAGATAAAATCTAGTTTAATTAATTTAAAAACACTTAATAAAAGAACTAATAAGAATTCAGCTCTCTAGAAGACTATTGGATAGTCTCCGAAGGGGTCCAATGAGCATTCAGCAGCCTAATGGCTTGCCTGATTCCTGTTGGCCATGAGGCAAAGGGGTCCAATGAGAGTTTAGTTGAATGAAGTAATTACCTAAATCTCTCACAAAAGGGGAAAGGGGGACACATGCCAGAAGACTATCACTTATGCGTAATTTCCATTGTCTAGGCCTGGGGAGGTCCAATGAGGTGTGAGGATGAGCAAAGAGCCTAGAGGGGTCGACCAAGAGAGAGAGGGGGGATGATTTTTGCAAGGCATTATCACGCACACACTCACAGAATCTCATGTGTGAAGCAAAGAAGACTCTCTCTCCTTCTCAAGCTTTAATGGAAAGCTTACCACCTACTACAAGCTTGTGAGAAGGGAGGCCTACACCAACAACTCTTGGCTTTGTGATGCAAATCCAACCAAGAGCCAAGCTTCAATGCATGCTCATGTCCTCTACCATGATAATTACTAAGCTAAGCTATGCTAATATGAGTGATTATGTGAGGAGATGTACATCTTTCTCGTAAGAATACTCCTTCTTCCTCTCCATCTACTCTCATACCCCGCTAGCTCTCACCATCTTCGAAGGTGTGTGAGGTCTTGGGTCTGAGACCGTGAGGGAATTGATGTTGTGTTTGATAAGTGTTTTGCTTAGTGCATGAAGTTTCCATCTTCATTGCACTAGCTAGTATTGAAGGAGCACAAAGAATTGTATTGTAAAATGTCTCTCTTGATGGGAGAAACCATAATACAAAGCCTTTTGGAGGGGGGACTGGCTCCATGCAAATCCGGTCCTCAACTGTTGTCAATTAGTTAATTTCTCTCTCTTTTGAAGTATTGTTCATGCTATCTAACTAGGTGTTATACTTGTTGTTTCTCTCTTTACCCAAGCACTCTTGTTATTCTCATTAGGAAGCTATTCTAATGAAATGCTCACTATGTTCATGCTATTTTCCGTTACACACAAGTTACTAGACCATTAAATGTTACACCTATGGTACTAGTAAACGTACTTGCATGATCGATGCTCCAAAAACAAAATTATATTCTTGAAGAAAGAGACACGGCATAGATTGCCCAATCTTAGAAGAAGAAGAAAACACGAAGGAAGAGATCGCAAAAAGCAGCGAAGTTAGACCCCATTTTAAAGACCAACATAGGGACTAGTGACGACCTCGTATATATGAACGATGCTGAAGAGGATGCTGATTCATATGAAACCATGGAGACCAAACCAAACACTAGGAAAGAAACCAACAAGGAAGATCATCATGAGCCACAATAGCCAGGATCGAAGAAAAAGATAGGAACTTATCCAAAACCTATAGAGGAGACTGAGCGAGTCAAGCAATTAAGGAGTTTGGTAGAAGATACTCAAAGGGATCTAGAGCCATCACTTAGGCAGATCCAGATTACAGACATAGTGCTCCCTACACAACAACAACTTCACCAAGTCCATAGACCCTTAGCCATACCTAGTGCCATCCAAGAAAAAAGTGACTTAAAGTCATGGAAAAGTGGACGTACTCACTTCTTGATGGAAAGACTGTTTACAGAGGGACTACCCGACCCTATTGAGGCAATGGAGATCCCATCTTCCCCACATCAAGGGATTGAAGCCCAAAAGGTGCCGTTAAATATTGCCAAATTGATGGATTTCATGGCTTCAGAAGTCAGAACCACCATAATGTCCAAACTATATGGAGACCCTGAGTTGTTCTTAGCTCTTCGAGATTTCCTCAATGGAGAACTGAAGGTCGGGCTACCACAATTTGCACATATGGATGGAGCTAGGAAGATGCCAATAGAGGAGGAACACTTAGATCCACAACCCAACCTAGATGAGAACCTTGTTGTAGAAATACATGTTAACCAGTTGGGACAATACTTCGAGGGAGATAAATCCAATGCAACCATACCATTCACTACCAAGGGATTAATGGTGAAGGGAATCCTTGATGGTGGTGCTGGGTTTAGCATTGTGACTAAAAATTGTTGGGAAACTATGGGAACACCTCACCTTGGAACGACAACCATAGTAGTAAAGATGGCCAATGGGTCTCTTGTTAAATCTATTGGGATGCTAGAATATCTCAAGATCAAGGTCTTTGGACATAAAATAAGAATTACCTTCATTGTTATGGATTTCTCCAAGTACACTATGGCATCTGAGATGATCTTAGGACGTCCTTTCATGAGGGAAGCAAAAATGGTGCATGACTGGTCTAAAAACCATGTCTACTTGCTGTTCCAAGATTCTATCATTCGAGTGGATCTTGTAACTGGTCGAGCACATCCTCTAGGAAATAGGTTTATAATTGATCATAGATCTGACATCACAGTTCACTCGGCCCCATTGTAGTATTGTTACATGTGTAAATCGGACACTGATGCTGGGGAAGATTCTCCTTATATGGATGTACTACCTGGGATGACTGAGTCTAACAATGTGGATTGGTTCCTCTTAGCAGAAACCGTAGACACTTGGGGAAATAGGGGGACGACCTGGGTAACACCTGAGGGGGATGAAATGCCACCACTCGTACCCTTAAATATGCTAGAAGCTATGCATATAGCTTTTGATGACCTACAAGATGAAGGTATGACTGGCATTGGAACAAGTAGCGTCTCACAAGAGTATAGCCCACACAATTTGGGGTCAAAATCATTAATTGAAAATGACTACGAGGACAAATAATCTGAGTTAAATCTTAGTACAAATGTAGGGACAAACCATTCAGGGCCCAGTGATACCCTAGATGACAATCTATCCAAGGGAGCAGAAGACACAAGTAGCGATTCATCTAGTAACTCTTCACTAGAGATCGGCCGTAATAAAAAAATTAGACAAGAAGAGTAAGAGATATAAGAGGCGGCGATATCAAGTAAATGTGTGTGCTAGAATAAATGAAAAGAAAGCAACCAAAGAACAGGTAGAGATTAAAAAGATCTAAGCAAGAGTTGAGGCTTGAGAAAGACAACAACGTCTTAGCCTTGCCAACGAGAGGCTAATCTTGGAATCATGAAAGCATTTTTTGAAGGCATTGATGATGATTCATTGGAATCCGAGCCACCTCTACGAAATCCAATTGAACTAAATAGCCTCTATGGGAGAGTACTATATAACGCATTATTGGATACATGAGCTCAACATAATTTGTTATCTTATGGAGTGTGGTGTCAATTGGGAAAGCCACCTCTATTTGAGAGTATTATCCAAGTCAAGGGTGTCAACAAGAAAAAAATTGCGGTTTTTGGAATCTGGCACACTCATCCCTTGGTCATTTGCATGTGCTTGGGTAGCTTAGCTTATGCTTTGGTTCTTGAGCAGCAGTGCAGAATGTTGTATGATAAGGATGTAAAATGTCCTGTTGTTGGCTATAGTCTAAAAATCAAAGGTTGCACATTGTATCATCCACAAACAAAGCATATCTTCATAAGTCAAGATGTTGTTTTTATAAAAGGTGCAATTTAGCACTTCTTTACATTGCTAAGAAGATATGCATGAGCTCATTGAATGTATGTGATACTATGGTGCCTCTGTTCAATAGTGCGAGTAGAAATGTAAATCCTAATGAGGCATGTGTGCAACCTATGCAGGTTTTAGATGTTGTTACAGACCAACATTGTTTTCATGCATAGTATGTAATTAATGAGGATAGGGCTGAAAATGAGGAGGCTAGAGGTATTCCAAGATGGTGGGGTGCAAGCCTTGAGTGTACCTTTCTTTGGTCGTACTTGTTTAGGTTTTCAACATGGATCTTATGCATCATATTGTTATGTTTTTGATGTGTCTAGTATGTGAGATGAGAAAGAACCTCTATTGGTTGATGAAGAAAAAATTCAAAAAATTGGTTGGCTGCAATGCAAATCTCAATATCATGTTTTTGTGAAGAATGGAAGATGGTCTTTCTGTGACTTGCCTCATCAAAAAAAGGTTTTTTGTGAATGAGCACAATAGGTACTTCTAAGATGTTGGCACGGTCTTATACGAGAGACTTAGTATGTTGAACAAACTCAATATTATAAAATAACACTCTACTCAAGATATTTGATTGTGTAACAAGCAGAGAATTCATGGCAAAAATGTTATAGAATATTGATAGTAAAGTATCACCTCAATAAGATAAATGATTTTGTAAAAGGAAAATCAATGGGAGAGAGAGGACTTTAGTGAGTTATGGTTGAACTTTGTCATAAATTATACTGCTCATTTTACCTTAGTGATCAAATAAAGAATGATACATTTTGGTGATGATTCCAAATTACTGTAACTCATGTACTTAACTTTATTTGAAGAAGTGTTTCTCAAAGACAAAGTACTAAAGATGATTACTTGTTAGATTCAACCAAGGATTTAACTATACACTAAATATATTTACACTTTAGAAGCCCTTAATTGCAAAATCGATGCCAATAAAAAATAATGAAAGAGCTACATAAATTTCGGGAACGGTTTGCAAAATTGGGCAGACATTAGATATTGAGCTTGTATCAAAGTGGTAGCAAGCTCTAGAAATCATAACTCAAATGAAAAACTAATCATGGTGCTTGATTTAGACAATTGTTAGAGAATACATCCCTAGATATGACTTGCAATTGTTAAAGAGTCATAATATTGGATTCTATTATCCACTTGGAAGTAAGAAAAAACTAGTATGTGATCTCTACGTTGCTGTGGCCAAGAAAAAGTATGGTCTAGTTTACGTAAACCCTTTCCCCCTAAGTTGACAGCATCTGCAATTATTCTCTATGCATCCAATTCAAGGTAATGATAGCCATACCTTAAATGCTTCATAACAAAATTAAGATTACAAATAATCTAAAGTGGTAGTAAGGTTTTCCATCCTTTATTGTATTGCCTTAAATTATTTAGTCATTGGTAATATAACATCAGGTTTGGATGATAATGGGATGTGCATAGAGAATTGAATCAACATAACAACTATAGTATGTGAAAGATGCATTGGTGTGGAGCCAAAGAGTGCAATAATAATCTAAAGTGGTAATAAGGTTTTCCATCCTTTATTGTATTGCCTTAAATTATTTAGTCATTGGTAATATAACATCAAGTTTGGATGATAATGGAAAGTGCATAGAGAATCGAATCAACATAACAACTATAGTATGTGAACGTGGAATATTCTTTGGCGAGCGCTTTTTTGGAATCCGATAAGAAAATTCCAAAAAGATTATTTTCCTCTCTCCTCAACATTATTCTCTCTCCTAAGCCTCCGTCGGCCTCTTTTTCACCCTCCCCCTCCTCTCTCTCTCTCTCTCTGTTATATTTTTACCCTTGGCAAACACACCTCAATCAAACATTGTAGCACCATCATTGTTTCTCCTTTTTTGTCTCTCCTTGTCCTCTCTCTCTCTCTCTCAGATTTTTTCCTTGCAGAACACACCTCGATCAAACATTTTCATCACGATTGTTGTTGCTCCCTTTTTCTCTCTCCTTATCCTCCATTGGCGCCTCTCTCTCTCTCTCTCTCTCTCTCTCTCTCTCTCTCTCTTCTCCCACCCCTCCCCCCGTGGGATCCACCAAGGGAAGAGAAGTTATGACTATGTATGGATTTCAAACGTGGGCACTAATGTACATTGAAATGGTTGAAAAAAAGTTATGAATGACAAAGCTTCAATATGACACACCATTAGAAACTAAATGGGAAGCTTCAAGAAAGCTATTTGTTCTTATGCCGAAGAATGATTTTCCGTAAAGGATCTCCATGGTATCAACAAGGATAGATCACACAAAAGGTGGTTTGATAAAGAATGTCAAAATGCTCAAAAGTCATTGATAAAGCTTGATGCAACTATGGACAAAGACAACTATCAAATTCATTTGCATAAATACAAGGCATTGACTCAAAAGAAGAGAAGAAGATGGGAAGTAAAGAAACAACCTTCACAAGTCCAAGAAAAGGCACGTGCATGTGGAGGATTTTGGAGAAACTTGAGGGGCAAGCGGGTTGAGAATTTTGGTAACTTGAGTCTTGTGGATATGTCCACACATTGTAGGCAATTATATGAGCAACCAAATGCTGGAAAAATACCATTTTATGGTTCACTCCCATGTAGGCCCTCTTTTTTTACAATTGAGGATGTATGTGGTGGGCTTGAAAAGTTGGCCACTCGCAAAGCGAGAGATCTTCAAGGTATCAAGCCGGAGATGATCAAATGGATGGGAGATTTTACCCATGAGTGGATGTGTGATATAGTCAACCTTGCACTTCAACATGGTATGCCTTATGATTGGAGTACTAATTGGGTTAAGCCTTTGCATAAAGGAGGGGATGTAACGAATGTAAACAACTACCGGACTATAATGTTTGGGTTTCTTATGGAAAATTTGTTTGAGTGCATCATGGAGATGAAATTGAGTGATTGGGTTGAAGAGAATGACAAGCGTGCAAAAGGAAAAGTGGGTTTTTGTCGATGTCATAGCACCATTGATCATCTTGTCACTCTTCATGTTCTCATAGAGGAAAGTCCGTTGAAAGACAAACAATTGTATTGTTGTTTTGTGGACTTTAAGAAAGCCTTTGATATGATTCCACACAACAATTTGTGGAGAAATATGAAAAAACTCCAAGTGCCAAGTGATTTTATGCTTGCGGTTTCTCGAATTTATGAAAAGGTGATGTTTCAATTGCGCATGGAAAGAGGAATTTCAAAAACATTTGTAAGCACTATTGGGGTTAAACAAGGATGTCCGTTGTCGCTAACTCTCTTTGGTCTATGCATTGATCAATTGGAACAAGTGGTACTTGACTTTATGCAAGAAGAAGGCAATGAATTGCAATGCGATAATCATGCTTTGAATCCGAAACAAAGGTTATGCTTGCAAAAACCAACAAAGGTTATGCTTGCGAAAACCAACCATAAGGAGAAGCCATGCATTGTGTAAAACATTGAGATACTTGAATTTGTTGAGAACTTCAAGTACCTTGGCCTTGAGGTGCCGTCCAATCACAAGAGGCATGAATGTGCTATACGTCATTTGGAAGTGGTAAAGAGAGAATATTATGCATTTGAGAACATGTGTAATGCGGGAAACATCAAGTGTTGGTCTCTCAAGAAGCACTTTTTTGATGCATTGGTGACATCGGTTCTTCTTTATGGAGTTGAAGTGTGGGACGAGAGCATCTCAAAGTCTACTTGGAAAGAGTTTGAGAATGTCCAAAGGAATTTTCTTACAAACTTTCTCTAAGTTAAGACACAAACACCATATATGCTCCTACTTCTTGAGTCGGGATCTCTTCCAATTGAGGTTATGGGCATGGAAAGGGTTGTGGAGTACATGATGAAGATGCATCAAATCCCCTCACATTGACTTCCTACAACTGCATGGGAAGCAAGAAAAAAAGTTCAAAAGATGCATAAAAGCAAGATCTTGAGCACGAGATGTATGCAAGACATAAAGAAGTGGTTTGGGAGATGGGATGCATTACACTTGCTACATGATGCTTCAACTGACTCCCAAGTGAATGAATCTTTTCTACAATGCCAATGTCTATGGCTTGGGAGAAATCCAACGGGTCACACTTCATACATTACACCACCCATATTGCCCCCAACTACAAAACCATGTTCTTTGCTAAAAGAGGAAACTATACTCACACTTACATGCTTGAGCTCCCATTCCCTTCGATGCGAGATAGGGCATTGAGGAAATAGAGAAGAGTCAGATCGATTGTGCACACTATGCTCACTACAAGTTTGAGAGTGTGAGTACCACACACTACTAGAGTGCTCATCTTTGGTCACATCCAAAATTGCTTCTCTCACATTTTCAGCTGTGACTTAGACCTACACAGTGTGGGCTCTCCATTGTGACTCTCATCACCACAATTTTGGAGCATCGAGAGTCACTAATTAGCCATACACATACTACATCACATGTAACTTTGATTCCATAGGTCATATTTGACCTTCGAGGACGATAATATAATCTTTCTCTCTCTCTCTCTCTCTCTCTCTCTCTCTCTCTCTCTATTGGATATTAACCCTAATGACCTAGCCTAGGAGTACCTTAGTCCAAGTTTAAATATTTTCATTTTAAGCATTCAACAAGGCTAAAGGGTTTTTTACTCTTTGGGGTCTTTTTACCTTTAGCACCCTCAATCCTCTCCCTAAATCACTCCAAGATTAGCCATAGACTTCCAACCTCCCTCTTCCTTATTGGACCCTTCTCATATCACTACAATCACTCCCTAAATATAGGATTTAACCTTCTTTTGTACTCCCTATATATGGGGACATCCGATTTGTATCTCTATGTGTGTTTTTACAAGAAGTTTAATGTATTGCTAATTCATTATCATGCCTTGAATCATTCTCTATCAATGCTATTAATCTAATATGGTATTAGAGCTTGGTTAATCTAATTATAGATTGATAGAGTGCTTCCGAGTTTTTGTTAATGAAAACCTTTCAAGGCTTGTAGAGAAGAAATGAAAGGCTACTCTACAAATTATTCAAATTACAAAACCACAAGGCGTGACCTTGTAATCTAAATGCTCTTGTGGTCAATCATAGCATAAGTACAAATTCAAGCCTTAAGAAAAGACGGAAAGCTTTTAAGTCTCTAATTGTTTTGTCACATCTCTACATTGTCATCAATGGAAAATCTCAAAAGATTCAGAATGCGTGAAGACGAGACCGTGTGATTCTCAATTGGCAACCTTGCGAGCTTCATTTTACTCTTCATTATTCAAATGATGCATCAAAGCTCTCTGATGATACAAACGGCGGTGCTGGCTTTTGATTGCATCTCTGCATAGGAGCTCTCCTCGCCATCTTTCACCACAGTGATGCTCAATTGGGCACTTATTGCTCTCCCACACACAAGTTGTCTTCAAAATGGCTCAACACAGCTTCCTTACCCTGTCGATGATAGCACTTTGTTCATCTGACAATATCCTATGCAGTCTTTTTGACAAAAGGTAACCATACCGATTGGCTATCCAAGCCATGGGGATTACATACACACCCTTCATTCAGCATGTCAAATTTTATGGCTCTCACCTGCAAGGGATGGCCGTCATCGACACCTGCAAAAATCCAGTACAATAGTTTTCTTATTTTGTTCAAAAAGATTGTAAGACTGCTTTAAAATTCTTGTCCCATAGCCCTTCAATTTACAAATCGAGTCATTGACTGCCTTGCTTTAAGAGTTTGGTCCCATAGCAATTCAACCTAAACTCAAATCATAGGATTGTCTTGCCTCATAATCATCATAAAAAACACATTTTTTTGAGGAATTACTCAACTCTATAAAATCAAACAAAAAGGTTATCTACCTTATACCCTTGTAAAGAGACTAGACATTTCCCTTGTGCGAGTCAAGAGGTAAGACCTTCTCAAATCAGGCAATGAGTGAGAGCTCATCTACGTCTAACACAATCACATACAAAACCAAAGCACTAGTAAATTGTGATGAAGAGGTAACTTCAAGAGCTACACGTATACGTGGTCCTAGAATTTACATGACAGCTAGAAAGAAATTCTACCCATATTGTAAAACTTGGTGTGCTGAACCACACCAACCTAAATGAATTTTTGTTCAAGAAGCATTTGCCATTAAAGTCTTTTCTTTGTATGGAGTTTTAGACATCGGTAGAGTGTACGCTACTAAGATCACTTCTAATATGGACGCCAATGACAAATTCCACGGCATAAAATTCTTTACATAGCAAACACAAATAAAATTCAGACTTATGAAAAAAGGATTATGGGACATTGTAGGAAGAGAACCTTCAGGGACTTCAACTAAAGAAACTTCCTCAACATTTGAGCAAAGAAATATATAAGCTCTAGGTATTATAGGGGAAGGGTTACAAGATGTCTCTATGCATCACATTGGTTCTTGCACTGCTACACAAGAAGCTCGGGTCTTACTCAAAAAAGTGTTTGGTACTACTTCCAAGACGTCTAAAATCATGCTCTTCATAGAGTTTTCTTCACTTACAAAAGCTTTCGATACTACTATGTCAGCTCACTTAAGCAAATTCAAGAGTTTACGGTCACAATTAGTAGGAATCAACAAAGATGTGGAAGAAGATATCAAAATAGCTGTCCTCATCAAAAGTATGTCAACTCCTGATGAGTATTCTAGCCTTGTTACCACCCTAGCAAATATTCCTACACCCCTCTTAGCTGAGGAAGCAGCTCAAAGGAACCTCACAAGAACACATCATTCAGAGACTCCAGGAAAGGCATTGTATGCACATTTTGTTTGGCAAAGGCAATCACACGAAGGAATCATGTTTCCTTAAACAACAGATAAAAGCAATGTACATCGAAGAGTCAGATTCAAAGGATGCAGATGAAGAAAAGACTGCCTTAGATAAGGCAAACCTTGTGCATGTGGATGAAGAATGGGCCTTCTGAGATCTATATAAGCTAGGAAAAATTCTTTTTTGTATCTCAAATCACCTTCTTTTAGTCTACCTATTATCTCTCTAAGCTGGACGAACTCTCACGTTGTATCCACCTAAGTGAATCTCACAATTATAAGTGTGTTATATCCTTAGAGTGAACCTTGAGTAGGTATATCACAAGGCTTTTCTGTTATACTAGGTCGTCAACTTGAAGGAGGGTTTGTTGGAGATCAAGCTTAATGACCTAGCTTAGGAGTACCTTAGTCCTAGTTTAAATATCTGTATTTTAAGCATTCAATAAGGCTAAAGGGTATTTTACTCTTTGGGGTCTTTTTACTTTAGCACCCTAAATCACTCCAAGATTAGCCGTAGTCTTCCAGCCTCCCTCTTCCTTATGGACCCATCTCATATCCCTACAATCACTCCCTAGATATAGGATTTAATCTTCTTTTGTACTCCCTACATATATGGACATCCGGTTTGTATCTTTCTGTGTGTTTTTACCAGAAGTTTAATATATTTCTAATTAGTTATCATGCCTTGAATCATTATCTATCAATGTTATTAATCTAATACTCACTCGCTCTCTCTCTCTCTCTCTCTCTCTCTCTCTCTCTCTCTCTCTCTCTCTCTCTCGATCCTCTGTTGTCCTTGACCTCTCTCATCTCTCTCTTTCATTATTTTCTTACCGATGTGACACTTCAGTAGCCTCATACCCTATTGCACAATCTCTCTCTCTCTCTCTCTCTCTCTCTCTCTCTCTCTCTCTCTCTCTCTCTCTCTCTCTCTCTCTTCCAGCCTCCCTCTTCCTTATGGACCCATCTCATATCCCTACAATCACTGCCTAGATATAGGATTTAATCTTCTTTTGTACTCCCTACATATAGGGACATCCGGTTTGTATCTTTCTATGTGTTTTTACCAGAAGTTTAATATATTTCTAATTAGTTCTCATGCCTTGAATCATTATCTATCAATGTTATTAATCTAATACTCACTCTCTCTCTCTCTCTCTCTCTCTCTCTCTCTCTCTCTCTCTCTATCCTCTGTTGTCCTTGACCTCTCTCATCTCTCTCTTTCATTATTTTCTTACCGATGTGACACTTCAATAGCCTCATACCCTATTGCAGTTCACTCTTTTGACCATAACTTGCTCATCCGAACTCCGATTTAGGTGATCTATAGCCTCAATCGAAGAGCACGAAGCCCTCTACTCATTGATGTAAAGACATAATTTTTTTGTGTAATGGAAGGCTTTTCTGTAACAGCATCTCAGAACTGAAAAAACTGTCAAAACTTTGCGTTTTTGTTGCCGACTTGAAGGCAATGTCAGACAAAACTTGCAAGGGTGGAAAAGCCACACTCGGCATGGAGAATGATGCAAAATCTCCAAGGAATTTGGATGCTAATCCAAACACATCATCTACAACAACCGAAGCAATGATCATGGCTTACTTGATCTCGTTACAAGAAACCGTCAACAAACAAGGTGAAGAGTTGCGCGCACTTGCAATGGAGAATGGTACTTTAAGAGTTCTCGTTGTGGAGAATGAGCACCTCAAGAAGGTTCTTGAAATGCAAACAACACGCTTGATGCATCTTGAGAATGAAGTTCAAGAATGTAAACGCTCTCTTGTTGACATGAATGTATTGAAAGAGCGCTTGAGCAAAGTTGAGAGTGATCATGTATTGAAAGAGGAAACAATAGATACAATACGACATGATGTATGTGAGATAAGAAATGCATCTAAATCATGGGATGATATATGTAAGGATAATGTGGTTTCTACATCGCCTATCACGCAAGCCGTTGTCCAAGCAAAGAATGTAGAGAATGTGGACACTCAAGAATTGCACGAACGACAAAAACGCTCAAAGAACATCGTCATTCGTGGAATCAAGGAGGAAAGCATGGAAACACCCCAATCTCTTGCAGTTGCTATTGAAGAGTTTTTTGCTACACACTTTGGCATGTCAGGAATCATGGCTTATGGTGCACATCGAGTTGGAAAACAAGGAGTCCCTCGCTCGGGAGAAAGACCTATTGTATGTACCATGGCTGATGAGGTAAAGAGAAAGATCATCCTTGACAATGGTTGGATCTACCTCAAAGGAACAGGTTGTAATGTATATGAGGATCGCACTATTATGCAAAAAAATGTACGTCGCAAAGCATATGAGGAAAGAAGCAAGAAGGTTAAGGTATCACCTCAAGAAGAAAAGCCACTTAAGGAGGATGCAAGTCCACCCAACAAATAGGGACACATGATCTATGAGACCAACTCACGCTTGCGAATAAGCTTTTGGAATTGTAACGGGCATCCATGGAATGCGGGAATTGGCATTGATGAGCTTACCAATGACTCCGATGTGATACTTCTTGTCGAAACATGGGAGCATGATGTGCAACGAATTCTTGGATTTGACAAATACGATGTGCATTCTTTGATGTGGGCCAAAAATGCAAAGCAACGAAGAGGCCAAGGAGACGTAGCATGTATGACCAAAAAGGGTTTGAAAGATGTTTCCATTGTCAAAGAAGATAAGTATAAACGCTACTTATGGCTGAAAATCAGCCCACCAAATGGTCAAGTCATGTTTGTGGCCGGTTGCTACATTCCTCACTATGACTCCAACTTTTATTCTTGCTTGAATATGGATAGAGATCAGCCCTTTGTTGAACTAGAGGAAGACATTGCTCATTACAAGGATCAAGGTGAAGTCATTGTTTTTGGAGACATGAATGCTCGCACAAATATGCTACAACACGACACACAACAAGTAGACATGCCGCATGTCTCAAGAAGAATGGACGACTCATACATGTATAATCGAAGTTCTAATGATGCAAAAGAAGTGGATCACTATGGAAAGTCACTTCTACATATGTGCAATAGCACCGGAATGCTCATTGCAAATGGTGTATCTCTATGGCAAGGCACCAATGACTTTACATGTAGAAAGCACAACGGTGCTAGCGTGATTGACTATATGTTGTTCTCGGAAGCCACTCTAGAATGCATACAAAGCTTTACACTTGGTGAATACAGCTTTACACTCGGATCATAGGATGTTATGTATTGACCTCAAGTGTGGTAAACGGCCTGAGCATGTAGCCTCCAATCATGATGTGAATCATTTGTACCTACGTCTAGACTTCAAACGAGCACTTATATATGCTGATATGGTGGACCAAATGTTAAGCATGATAGAGCATCAAGAGAGCCCAACATTAGAATGCAAGTGGAAAGTTTTCAAAGAAGTAATTTTCTCTTGTGCGAAGGAATGCTTTTCGGTGAAACACATGTCTTGCAAAAGGTCTAAGAAGGGTAGCACCAAGAAGAAATGGTTTGACATGGAATGTAGTCAAGCTCGAAAACACTTGCTAAGATTGGATGCAATCAAAGACAAGGAAGTTTACTTGGAATGTTCACACACATACAAAGCACTTGTTCAAAAGAAGAGGAGAAAGTGGGAAGTCGAAAAACAACTTCTTTTAGCACAAGAGAAAGCACATGCATGTGGCAAGTTTTGGCAAAATCTAAAAGGCAAGCGCGTTGAGAGCTTTGGTGACTTGACTCTTGAGGATATGTATATGCATTGTAAGAATCTCTATGAGCAACCCAATGTTGATAAGATGGAGTGTTGTAGCTCCCTTCCGTTTATGTCTCCTTTCTTTACCATTGAAGATGTATGCCGCGCGCTTGAGAAACTTGCTACTCGCAAGGCAGGTGACCTTCAAGGTGTCAAGGCTAAAATGATTAAATGGACAAGCAAGAAAACACAATATTGGATATGCGATATGTTTAACCTTGCACTTTGGAGTGCAAATTGGATCAAACCTTTGCACAAAGGATGAGATGTAAACAATGTGAACAACTATCGCACTATAATGGTTGGTTCTTTAATGGAAAAGTTATTTGGATGTATCATGGAGATGAAGATAAGTGAATGGGCTGAAAAGAATGGCAAACGTGCACTTGGCCAAGCAGGTTTTCGAAAGCATCATAGCACTATTGATCACCTTGTCACTCTTCGAGTTCTTATGGAAGCGTCTTGATTGAAAGGAAAAAAGTTGTATTGTTGCTTTGTGGATTTCAAGAAAGCTTTGACATGGTACCGCGAGGAAATCTTTGGAGACGTATGCAAAGCCTTCAAGTGCCGAGAGAATTTATGCATGTAGTCTTTCGCATCTACCAAAAAGTGATATGTCGATTACGTATGGGAGATGGAATTTCAGAATTTTTTGCAAGCACTATTGGTGTCAAACAAGGATGCCCACTTTCCCCAACCCTCTTTGGGCTACTCATTGATGAATTGGAATGCATGGTTCTTGACTTTATGCAGCAAGAAGGCATAGAAGAGGTTAAGATTGGAAATGCGGTGATCATGCTTTTGCTTTATGCCGATGATGTAGTGCTCTTGGCATATACCTTAGAAGATGCACAAAAGCTTATGAGTGTCTTGGAACGCTTTTGCCTACATAGCGGGCTGATCGTGAATGGATCCAAAACCAAGGTTATGCTTGTAAAGACCCTCAATGATGAAAATCTATGCATTGTATATAACAATGAGAAACTTAAAGTGGTAGATCACTTCAAGTACCTTGGCCTTGAGGTTCCATCCAATCATAAATGGAAGGATTGTGCAATGCGTCGCTTGGAAGCCGGAAAGAGGGCCTATTATGCATTTCAGAACATGTGCAATGCAGGAGAGATCAAGTGTTGGGCTCTCAAAAAGTACCTCTTTGACACATTGGTGACACCGGTGCTTCTTTACGTAATGGAGGTGTGGGGTGGAAGCATCGGGAAGTCTACTTGGAAAGAGTTTGAGAATGTCCAAAAGCGTTTTCTCACCAACTTTCTCCAAGTCAAGACACAAACACCCTACATGCTCTTACTTCTTGAGTCCGGATTGCTTCCCATTGAGGTCTTGGGCATGCAAAGGGTTGTGGAGTACATGCGTAAGACACAACGTAGCCCTTTGCATCGACTTCCTAGAATCGCATATGAAGCAAGTCAAATGGTTCAAAAGACATGCAAGAGAAAAATACTAAGTTCGGGGTGGATGCTTGATATCAAGAAATGGTTTGGAAGATGGGATGCATGTCACTTGGTCAAGGATGCGTCGATCGACTCCCAAGTTAATGAGGCCTTCTTACAATGCCAATGTATCACGGCTTGGGAGAAATCCGGAGGTTCTCGCTTCAGCCATTACACCACACACGTTGCCCCAAACTACAAATCTCTCTTCTTCTCGGAACGAGGTAACCGAACCCATTCCTACATCCTTGAGCCCATCCCGTTGACTGCGATCCGCACCATTGCCTCCATTTGTCTTAGCTCCCATTCTCTAAGCTGCGAGACAGGACGTTGGGGCACTGGCGAGGAGTGTCATCGACTTTGCACCTTATGCCCTCGTCAAGTGCGAGAGAGTGAGTACCACACACTACTTGAGTGCTCAGCTTTTGACCACATTAGGTCCTCTTTTCCCCATATATTCAGCCATGATCTCTCCCTACATACCTTCCTCTCCCAACCACGATGTGGACTCTCTATTGCGATGCTCATTTCAGCCATTTTTAAGCATCGAGAGTCACTTATGAACTCCACTCACACCACGTGACATGTTCATTTGGTCCCATAGGTCATATTTGACCTCCCAGGATGATAATAGAACTATCTATCTCTCTCTCTCTCTCTCTCTCTCTCTCTCTCTCTCACACACACACACACACACACACACACACACACACACACACACACACACAAGGAGAAGTATACACCTAAATCAATTTCCATCATTATTAATGCTAAAAAAAAGAGAGACAAAATGATTTATAAGCCAAAATAATCCAAAACATCACCAAAGGTCCAATACCTACCCAATCCATATCAACTTCGCCAGCTTCAATACATGGCAGAAAATGTGTCACAAAATTGTACAATCATGGGGCTTTAGTCTAAGTTTGGATATGTGCATTCATGGCTAAGAGCATTGTAGACATCTACTTTGCTTAGCGCATGGGTTGATGTATGAACATATTTTTGTTTTGGCTTAATCCAAGTACTCTCAAGAAAATGAAGTACAAGTGCTTGCAAGCCAAATAAAATTTTTTATTGGCCTCCCTATTGGTGAAATCAAGGCATGTGTAGTAGGGCTCATCCTTTCTGTGCACCTCATACACCCCCACATGTCCGTCTACTGTGTAATGCTCAATCTTGAAGGCTTCATGAGTTTTTTCTTAAATGCATTTCTCTTCAATCACCTTAGCCTTTAAACAAAGAGCTAAACCAACTTTCTTAGCTGCCTTCTCTGAAATAAAAGTCCAAAATTTGACTCTTATGCCAATTCTTAGAATTGAACCACTACTACCTGCATTTGTTGAAGCGAAAGAGGAATCACCTCCACCCCTAGGAGGAGTCCGCATTGTTGTTTCATCTCTCAATCTTTTCCAAATGTTTCTACTTGAAATCCTCCTTCAAGAAATATTTCAACTTCCTCATCGGTTAGATTTGTTCCTAAATCAACTGGCCAAATTATTGGAGGAGGAGCTGGCCTTGGTTCTATGTTATGATCCACCACATAGAAATGAATAACATATTTGGGATAGAATCAGAACCACTTTTTGAGTAACCCGTTTGGATGTTTTCTATACCCCTCAAAGGATGGTGTAGGAGTATCTTTACTACATGCCACTATATTTTGTCCACATCTTTTCCCATTACTGGGGGTGCCACTACATGTTACTTGACTGCCTAGAGGGGTTCTTCTAATTGCCCATGTAGCTTCATTGAATTTCTATTCCAAAACACAAGACTTTGTCTTTATAATTCTCACTACCATCTCCTTCCCCTGAATCTTTCATGAAAATGATTTTTCTTGGCCTTCCGTGTGTTGTGCGGTCATGTGTTTTTGCATTGTACTCTGATCTATGTGTTGATTCATCCTCAACATCAATCACAATCGATGGCCCTCGCTTTTGTTGAATGGTTTCTTTGTCTCGTTCAAGCGGGGTGCAAGTCTTATACATGGGTGTTCCAGATGTAGCCTCATTTACTAGTCTTATCACTTGTGTTTGACTAGAGGAAACTCTTTCTTTGAGTCTCTTTAGTGAAGGACCCTTTCCAATATGTTTACCTTGAGAGTAAGAAACTTCCTTTGTGCTTTGTAGTATTGCATTTTCCATATCCAAAGTACATGCATCAAACAATGATATATATTTTTGAACCCTTCGCCTGCAAGCTAGCTCCCATGCTTACTCTCGGCCAAGTTGGTTCTTGGATTGTTTTCCCCATCATCACTTCTCTATATTGCTATCATGATGCTCTCCCAATGTGCAATACGCACATCCCACCAACTCAACCAAGAGTCCATTTGATGAATTTTTTTATCCATGCAATTTCCATTGTGCCATCATTGTCGAAGGAGACGAGACTCGTAGCTACAGTTACCTCTCTAGAGGGGACTAAACACCACTTTTTGCACATGTCTTTGTGAGTTTGTTGAGATGAAGAGACAATGCACTTTTGTCATGTGCCCTACCATGCTTTGTTTCCAGTGAAAAAGACAAGATCACTCTCGATGTTGTAGAACATTGTCTTTCCCACCATTGAACACAATGCGAGATGCATTCCAATTGGCTTGAGCTTCATCGGCCACGAATCCATGGAAATCTGATCTCTCATATGCATGCCCCTCCAAAACTTCATTTATGCACTTCCAGAAAAGAATTTGTGCTTCCATGTCTTTCTCTTTCATCTCACAAGTTGCAATAGTGAGGAGATCTTTCATACTACAACATAAGACATTTGTATTAGTATACATATTGTTGGATGTTTCTTAAGATATATTAATCTTGAGAAATACGTGCCTAAAACAAAAAACCTTGGATCATAAACGTGGCATGCCATGGCCACCCAATCCGCCACTTGGTGAGTATGATCAAACTGCACCCAAGCGCGTCAAAGATCTCCAGGTCCACTTCGTCACATTTGATTAACCAAATCCAATCCAGCTCTGCAGGACCAACTGTAGACATCTTAAACACAAAGCACCTCTCCCCTTCTACTCATTGGCCTAAAAACCTACTTCTATAAAAACAATTATATGTGCAATCCGTTTTTAGCCGCACAAAGAGTCCACATCGAAGGTTTCCTTTGTTGGCCCACTTCTTATTGCTGCCATGGACCTTTGAAACATGTATTACAGAGTTAAGTTACTTTGAAATAGCATGCACAAACAAGAGAAACAAGTAATCATCCTCACCAATTGTCCTCCACTAAGGGACCCATTGCTTCAGAAACATTTAAAAAAAACTTCTCACCAAGTACATGGCTAGAGCCCCCCTCTTGCATCAAAGTTGTTGTCACAGTGGCAAGTAAGATTTCCTCCAAGTTCGTTGCAAAACTCGCCCATGCAAGGTAATTTTAGCATACTGCCATTGAAATGCGTTGTGTTTGACTTTGCAAAATTAACTAATTTGGGATAGCTTTCATTAAGACTGTTAGGAAATAAGACGTAACTAAGTAGATATTAGAGTAGTTTACTTAATGGAGAGAGATAATTTTTACACAGAGAGACTATAGAGTAGAGAGAGAGAGAGAGAGAGAGAGAGAGAGAGAGAGAGAGAGAGAGAGAGAGAGAGAGAGAGAGAGAGAGAGAGAGAGAGAGAGAGAGAGAGAGCGCACACATGACATACGTGGTTCACCCAATGTGGGTTATGTCCACGGGAAAGCAGCCACTCAATGGATTTAGTACTTCAGACTAAAAGTAGGTTACAAAGGGATTATACCCTTAATGGAGCTCCCATCTTGCTTCACTCTCACCACCTCACATCAACTTCACAATGCACCACAATATATTTTGTGTGTAGAAGAAGCCTCCTTTTATAGGCCAAAAGGGTTTTCCTCTCTCATGAGAGTCAACGGTATGTAGCCGCCCTTGTGTAGACAAGTCCGACATTAGGAGAAAGTTGGACTCACTTTTGGGCCCTGTAAGAAGTGCCACGTCGGCTTAGAGAGAGAAAATGAAAATGTTCAATTGTGCATTTTATGTGATACTTTTCTTCGCAACAAAAGGCCAAAATGACATTCTTTGGTAGGTAGCCACCGTCTTTATCATTTTTATCCTTCGTTCTCTTGTCAGGAATCCAACTAACCGTATGAATAATGATTTAAAATGCCAACTTACAAGCGTTCCCTCCAGAAACATAAGCCACACGAACTCTATCAACTCTAAACTTGAGAATATGGCTTTCCCTCCCAAAACCTGAGACATTTCTCCGTCTTCTTCTCTATCAAATCTAGGAATGGAGAACGCATCTTTTCCAGATGAAAACACTAATTTGAACTTACAATCCTCAACCCCTTCATCTTTAACACTTACCCAAAGAAAGAACACACATCATCTTCATGTTGATGTATTGCAAGAGTACGCACCGTTGCAGAAACATAGGAGGGAGTCTTTCTTATCTCAACGGGAGAAAGAACTTAGAAGGACAAACAAGGAACATCATTTGGATTTGTGGACCGTTGGGTCTATTTATCCAAAGGATCCTATGACAAATGCGCCACCTCTCTTTGCTAATATCATTAACCTCTTACATTTCAGAGGCGATGGCAAGGATGGGCT
Organism: Adiantum capillus-veneris; assembly: GCF_014529385.1. Lineage (NCBI taxonomy): Eukaryota > Viridiplantae > Streptophyta > Polypodiopsida > Polypodiales > Pteridaceae > Adiantum > Adiantum capillus-veneris. The sequence continues at coordinate 109,437,140 of NC_140960.1, forward strand.
ATTGGGATACACTGAACATTTGGAAATGAGAGGATTGAATGTGGAAAGGCAAAGAAACTTCCTGGCAATGGAGAACATGCAGCTGAAGAAACTTAATGAAGCATGCTCTCAAAAGATTTCATCAAACAAAGAGACAATCCAAGGCCTTGAGAAGAAGATCACAAGTTTGCGAGAGAAAGACACCGTGATTGGTAGTCGGAAAAGAAAACGAGATCTGTGCAACATTCAGAACATGAAGGTTCGTAGTGGTGGCCTGAAAAAACGAATACGAGCTTTAAGGTAACCCGAAGTTTGTTTCTTCAATGTGCTTCATTAAGAAATGAATACACTTACTTTCTTATACATGATCATAACGCATTGTGATTTTTTGGAAGGTCTTTACTGCATCCAAACTCGAACGGTGCAGGCTTCAATGCCGGAGTGCATTACAGCCGTCTAGTTCCAAAAGAAGTAGTTGAAGAGATGATAACTCAGAAAAAATTTCGCAAGTTGAAAGGGAGGCTACTTACCTCCTTCATGAACGAGAATCAGCTGGAACCAATGGAAGTGCAAGCAATACTTGATGAGAGTGGCATCTCGTAGATGGGATACATGGCACTCTTCAAAGCATTAGCTAAAAAGTCTCAAAATAAACTACAGAGAGGATCATTGCTGCCAAAGCCATCACATGTAAAGGTTGCTCGCCGACACGTAAACGATGAGGTGTTTGAGAAACTTGGGTCACCATTCCATATTGAAGCAACGTTCTTAGGCAAGGGCGGCAGAGAGGTACAATTTAAAGAGCACAACAACCTCTTCGTTGATCTTGAAGCATTGCAAAGGTATGCAGTTCACTTCTTTGACATCAGTCGAGACGAATGCGGTGGGGTTCTCAAGTTTGTTTTGAAGCTCGATGAGTGCGAGGTCCTGAAGAACAAGAAGTTGGAGAGAGTCACCATTACCCTCATGAACAGAGCTCTGGATCCATCAATAACGAAAGAGGATCCACGATACTGCAACGTGCAATCAGAAAACAACATTCTAACTCTAGGATCATTTCAGGTATGCTTCGTTCAATCTCTGATAACAAAAATATTGATTATTTGGTTGTTCACTTTGTGTTTTCATTTTTCACTGCAGGTTGATAAGGAAAATTTTGAAATCTTTGATTGGGTTTTTAGTCAAACCCAAATTCCTTCTATCATCAGTGAACAAAGAAACGGAGCCGTTCTTTCAGTGGAAGGATTTGGTGACTACACAGTGGAATGGCACATGGCGGGTGACTTAAAGACTCTTAAGTGTATGTACAACATAACACACGGCGCAGTTGTGGCAAATCCATGCTTATATTGCATGGTTGATGCACAATCACTTGAGAGTGTGCAATGGATTAGAGCTCCCAACAGACATCTTCAAGATAAAACTTTTAAACCAGTGCTTGATATTACTCTGAGTAGAGTTCATGTCTGTACACTTCATGCACTCTGTCGAATAATTGAAAAGGTGGTTCATTTGTACATATGTTTTGCATGGACATTAAAGCCAGAGAGTGAGTCAAAAAGAGTGATCAAAGCATTAGAGGGAGTGCTCTCAGACATTGGTTTACATGGAGGCAATGTCAAAATCGAAGAGGACCCTAAGATGTCTCAAAGTCGGTACAAGGTACCGAGGAAAGCATCGATAGGCGGAGTGAAGGCAAGAAGGTTTCTTGGGTTTAGCCTCAAAGATTCAGATAGAGAAGAAAGGAGAAACCTATTCAACAAATGGAAACAATTACATAAAGTGGTTAAAGACAATGCTGGTGGTGGGGCAATCTAGAATCACAAGGCGAACGTGTGGAAATCACTAGATAAAATTTTCCATTACGTTGAGCAACATTCTTGGGACCAAAGTAAGCTCACATCATTTCAAGCAGCCTTGCTGGATTGGAAAAAGGCTTACCTTACAGGGTGGGGTGGGAAACATATCACACATTACATGGTGGGTTGGCATTCTACGTATACAATTTTTTTTTAAAAATTGTACTCTACTGACCATTTTGTTTTATTTCAATGCAACACATACTGTTCAACCATGGTCCATATTTTGACAAGACATATGGCTCACTATCAATATGGTCCACACAAGGCATGGAAAAAACCCACTAGATGGCAAGACAAGTTATTTTAAGCACACTCGACATGGGGGAGGAAAAGAAAAGGCCAATAGCCTATTAGAGTTACACCAATGGACGTATAGACGACTAATTCATAGAGCAAGGTAGAAGGAACTTCTTAAGAGTTTAGAAATTACACGGTCTTTACAACACATCCGCAAAGAGAAGAAACAGATGGCTTGGGGAGCTTCAAATGCGGTGGAGCGCCATGCGAGGTGGCGCCAGTCACGAGTCAGGAGCGGGAGAAGATGGACATGAGCCCGTCGTTTTTATCCTCTTCGATGCACCTCCTTCTTCCTCACTTTGTACCTCTTCGCTGTGCAAGCTCTGTAGACGAGCTCGTTCCTCTATTGATGGCAACATCTCCACGGGAATCAGGCGTCTTCTTTCCCTCTGAAACAGCCGCTTGTTGTATGGATCTAAGCTTTCCGGGTCTTCAACCCCTGCAGCTAGAGCCTGAGTTGTGTAGGACATGAAATAGGGGGCTCTGAGTGCTTGGCACCCATACCCAATGCCAAATACGCGTAAAGCAAACCGTTTCTCAATCAGAATTAGTCTTTCTGCATTTAGTGGGAGGGGGTGCCCACCACATAATCTTGTAATAACTTTCATTGCAAACACTGGGAACTTTGCATTGTCATCGAAGTATTCCTTGTGGTGGCGCCAATGGACAACTACCGAAAGTTGTTGACTGCGAAGTCTCTGACTCACCATCCGTCTGCAAGTATAAGTAACAGACAAAACCATGGTAGAATTCCAATAAGCGACACTTTTTGAAGTGCTTTATACACCTAGCTTGTACAAGCAGTGCATTGGAGGGACACTTTTCTAGACAGCGATTCAGTCTCCTTGAAGCACTCTTGTCAGGGTCAAGGTCGGTAGGGTGCACATATCTCATGCCATCAAGTGTCATGGAATTGTCACAAGTGACTGCCTCATACTGTTGCAAATGGTTTTGTAGGTACTCAAAGGAGCAATCTATAATCCTCTGTATAGAAAACTCTGCATTGAACATTCCTGATAGTTCTGGTGCACGGTGATGAGCACGAGCATTATATAAGAATGTGAATAGTTTTTCTTCACATGTATCCTCGCTCACGTCTGTCTCCAGGACTATGATCCCCATGACTAAAAGAAAAAGCAAGCCAAAACTATTTGGTGTCATAACCAAGCGAATGTTGAGCCTCGAGTACCCCTCAATGTCCTTTTTTGCTTGGTTTTGTCCCGTGCACTAATGTCATGAGAGGTGACGTTAGTTGAGTCAGAACCAAGCGAGTAGGTCCCCCAAGAATTTCTGAAGGACCCTATTTGCTTGGTTCTGTCCCGTGTGCTAATGTCATAAGAGTTGACGTTAGTTGAGTCAGAACCAAGCGAGTAGGGGCCCCAAGAATCACCGAAGGGCCCTATCGACGGGTTATGTCCCGTGCGCTAAGGTCATAAGAGGTGATGTTAGTTGATTCAGAACCAAGTGAGTAGGGCCCCCAAGAATTTCCGAAGGACCCTATTTGATTGGTTCTGTGCCGTGTGCTAATTTCATAAGAGTTGACAATATTTGAGTCAAAACCAAGCGAGTAGGGGCCCCAAGAATCTCCGAAGGGCCCTATTTTCTTGGTTCTGTCTTGTGACCTAAGCATTCGGAACAGGTGGATAAGAACATAGCATATTATGTTATCAGTGATAGATTTATAGGCCTACTCACTCACTATGCCCAAACTCAGGCACGGTCACATAAGGAGTAATTATTCCAACCATGAATGCGGTACCGTCACATAAGGAGTAATTATTCCAACCATGAATGCGGTACCGTCACATGAATGCGGTACCATCACATAAGGAGTAATTATTCCAACCATGCATGCGTTACCCTAACGCAGTGGCTTCGGTGCGCACACAGTTAACAGCACACAGGAAGGGGAGAGGCAGGGAGAAAGAACCTGTCTCTGCAATATACAATGGCGCCGAGTTGGATGGTGATGTCGCAGGCCACCAACAACAAGAACCAGAGGGGGGCGATGGCGATGTCGACGCGGCAGCAAAGGACTCGACCAAGTGGAGGTCACTCAACGCAGGATCACGAGAGCTGACCAAGGGGAAGAGCGCAGAAAATGCAAAGGCGATGGCGATGGAGATGGAGATGGCGAATGCAAGGGCAATAGGCGTCTGACTCTAAACGCTAGATCACGAGAGCTGGCCAAGGGGAAGGGTGCAGAAAAGGCAAAGGCAGCGACCATCTGTTTGTTCCACTCGGAGATGGAGATGGAGATGGCGACTGCAAGGGCGATTGGCGTCTGTCTGACCCTAAACGGTCACTCAAAAAGGCACGTGGGCTACGCTCTCAAGGACAAATAGTATTAACTGGTCTCAGATTCCCATGCAGTACGATTTACCAACCGCAATCTCGCGCATAAGTGAAGTTGTCACCCTCCCCGAGGTAAGCATTCTAAGTTGAGGCATTACCCCCGCCAAACATCTCAAGTTTCAACTATTCTGCCTATTTTCACGTCCTCTACTGCGCATCATTCTAATTAACTCTACCCCCATCGACGCTACGCAGTAAGCAAACTCCATCACCTCTTACTCTCGCGCATCCTCCTTCTCTTACTCTTCTTTTACAGTGCTTCAATGACGCGGAACTCTACACACAGTGAAGAGGTATGCTACTTACTACCCTTCTGTGCACTTGTATTTTGTGTAGTTAGTACCAGGCGAATAAGGGAAGGTAAACCATGTTTGCTGCACCTGTTCACTTGGTACAGGTCATCGTCCTTGGTCAGTACCAAGCAAATAAGGTAAGGTCACTTAGTCCGAAGGGCTCTATTCGCTTGGTACTGACCAAAAGAAAAGTTAAGTGATGTCTGCTAGTACAGAGGTCATTACTAAGCAAATAAGGGGAAGGTAACCCCTGCTTGTTGCGGATTTAGGGTTTGTGTGTGTGTGTGTGTGTGTGTGTTGGGTGTCAAGCCCAAATGGGAACATACTCTTAAAGCATGCAAAGGCTACTGGACATTGCATGTATAAAGGATGGTCGAAATCAATCTAGACTCCTATATATGTAACGCTTCACAAAAGAGAATATAGTGTATTTTTCTTGTCTCAGCGTGTTGACTCTCTCTCTCCCTTTCTCTCTCGCTTCTTCTGCTCATAATCTCTGCACGCTCCTAGCCATGGTGATTCTCAGGCGGCATCCCCCATAGCCTCGAACCCCAACAACTGGTATCAGAGCCTCAAAGGCCGTGCTCATAGCGTGTGGGACAGGCCACCTGTGAAGGGAAAAGGGCACGATTGACCTGCATAGAATCTGACGAGGGCTGCCTCATTCATTTCGTCCTGGCTTGAGATGGAAGTTTCGACACTGTAGGAGCCTCCAACTCTGCCTGTACAGGCTACACAGAAGCTCCGTCATCTGTCGTCTGCGCTGTTTCTGTGTTACAGAGAGATACAAAACTCATTTTTCTTTTATTTTCACACTATTGATTTAGTCGTCCACTTATTCAATCCTTTGAAGAGCTCATTCACACACTTGGTGTTCGCTAGTAGCCATATGGTCAATTTTATTGGATCTTGAAGGAGTCATTTCCAGAAAGGCTGCAACAAGCTTTTGTTTTTGGGTTTAAAAACCACCATTTGCTCGGTATCAAAACTCAAAACGCTGCCCCTCTTTTGGTGGTGATAGCAGCAGCTCAAGGGCGACGACAACAGTCAATGCACACTAAAAAATGAGTACAAATGACATTGTGAAGGTGGATCATACGAGTTGGTGGAATTGGCAGCAACTAAGATTCTCACGGAGCACACACATCTTTGTGAAATCTGTAGCAAGGTTTTCAAACGAGCTGTCGAAGAAAAGCAAAAGGGTGAGTTCAAAATCAAAACTTATCAAGAAAGCAAGCTAGTGAAGATTCTATCAACTATTTGCTTCAGACACTTGGCATATCAACAAATGCAGCAAATAAAGATCTTCTTCTAGATTGTGGTACAAAATTTCATAAAGTATCGGCCTTTAGTGTCATAGTTTTGTCAGCTTTTATATATTGTCAAAACCATCATAAAATTTCAGTCAAAGCCTTATTTTAGCCTATAGATTGTCAACTATTGTCATGCCATGTCAAAATTTGTACGGGCTATAGACATTGTCACCCATGAGTGGTAAGACCTCCCAATTTATCAGTTTTTGTTCTCAAGTACCATTTTGTCCGCTCCTCATGAGGTTACTGGGTACACCTTAAACCCAAGGTTTGGCAGTGAACCAAAAACTCCATTTTTGGTAGCTAACTTTTTTGACCTACACCCTATCTGTTCAAGGGGGGGTTACTAATCTAGCACCAGGTTATGGATACACCAGAAATCCTTGGTTGTGAGAGAACCTAAAACTCACGGTTGCCGAGTATACCAAAAACTCGAGGTATCATGAGAGGTTTTGTCCAGTTCGGGCTTGAGGGGGGGATTGTTGGGTGTCAAGCCCAAATGGGAACATACTCTTAAAGCATGCAAAGGCTACTGGACATTGCATGTATGAAGGATGGTCGAAATCAATCTAGACTCCTATATATGTAAGGCTTCACAAAAGAGAATATAGTGTATTTTTCTTGTCTCAGCGTGTCGACTCTCTCTCTCCCTTTCTCTCTCTCTTCTTCTGCTCATCATCTCTGCACGCTCCTAGCCATGGTGATTCTCAGGTGGCATCCCCCATAGCCTCCAACCCCAACACTCTCCCCTACGGGAACCACTTCTCTCTCTCTCTCTCTCTCTCTCTCTCTCTCTCTCTCTCTCTCTTTTCTCTCTCTCTCTCTCTTTCTCTCTCTCTCTCCCTCTTCTCACCTCCCTCCCCTTCCCCTGTGGGAAGCGCCCCCCTCCCTCTCTCTTTCTATTCCGTCCTACCCGGTCCGATCTGTGTGTGTGTGTGTGTGTGTGTGTGTGTGGGGGGGGGGGGGGGGGGGGGGGGGGGGGGGGGGGGGGAAGCACCCCCCCATCTGTGTGTGTGTGTGTGGGAAGCACCCCCCATCTCTCTCTCTCTCTCTCTCTCTCTCTCTCTCTCTCTCTCTCTCTTCTCTGTGAGAAGCGTCCCATCTCCCTCCCTCCCTCTCTCTCTCTCTCTCTCTCTCTCTCTCTCTCTCTCTTCTCACCCCCCTTCCCTTCTCCGTGAGAAGTGTCCCATCTCCCTCCCTCTCTCTCTCTCATCCAACTTCCCCCGTGGGCCCTGCCCACCCTCTCTCACTCTCTCTCCCCTCATCTCTCTCTTCTCACCCCCTTCCCTTCTCGCCCTGTGTGTGTGTGTGTGTGTGTTGTAGCACAGCCACCCGGTCCCCGCGTGGCCCGTGTCGCCTGCAATTTATGCGGTGTGTCACGAGGACACGGGCCATGCACGATTCCGCGTGACTGACCGCGTGGATTGCGGGTGACCTGTAGTCCACACAGATAGCCACGTGTAGACCCACGCCACTTGTCTCCCCCCCATTTGACTATCGCTCCTTGCTCCCCCCCCCCCCCCCCCCCCCCCCCCCCCCCCCCCCCCCCCCCCCCCCCCCCCCCCCCCCCCCCCCCCCCCCCCCCCCCCCCTTCCCTCTCTCTCATTTGCCTATAAAAGGGAGCCTTTTTCCTGTTTTTTCTTTCTCACTCTCTACATACCTACCTTTCTAGTTAAGCATTAGAGACCTCCATCCATACTACCTTTCTCATTTCTTTACCCTTTTTTTTATCTCTTTGATTAAACCTTTGCCCTTTCTTTCCATCATTTTTTCTTTCAAATTTCTCTCAAACCTTCTCTTCCCACCCTCAAATTTTCTATTCTCTCTTCTCTCATTTTCAGTCTCCATCTTTTTTTTGAAAGTCATAAGCACCCCAATCACAAAGAAAATGTCAATCCTAATAAGAAAACAGGTAAATGGACCGCCAAGATGAGATGACAATCCACACAACTCAAGAAGAAATTCATGTGCACACAACTCAAGAGAGAGGTTCTTCTCTTGCAAGACGACATCTATGGTTGGAGCGTCCATATTGACAGCAATGCACATACCTCCTTCTATGGGTGCAGTAACATCGACGACCATAGAAACGAAAAACACGGTAAGGACCCTCTTATCGATCTCTTTGAATCTGTGGTTGTTAGCCACATCGCATCAGACTGGATTTATGCTCATGTTGTGCCATACAATCACCTGTTGTCACACATCCTTCTATGTCGTCTTTTGGACAATCCAATCATTAGAACAAATGATGATTGTGTGGACAAACTAACGACCTTTATAGCAGAAAGAGGTTACCAGTCCACGATAACTCGTTTCATTGTGTCCAAAGCTTTTTCTGGACAAGATCTTATACCATTCGATAGACATGGCAATTATGGGAGAGAGTTAGAGATGTCGGTCACATTTGATGACCAAATTAGAGACATTCCCGAGCTCTCTCACATGAAGGAAAAAATGTACATTGTATGGAACGGCAACCATTGGCTCCACGTGGAAAGATTCGGCATTGCGGAAGCGGCTGGATGAATTATCTACACCGAAGGTTGAGTGCACAATTGTGAAGTGTGACTCTGTAGAGATGGCGGAATTTTTGTTGGTGCTCGGCATGATCAACAAGTAAGTTTCAGTGAAAAGAGCAAGCATGAAGGTGGAGGGTTTGATTATGAGTAGGGTGATTCCGAACGTCACTTGGAGTCACAAAGATATAGTCCTTCCCAGCCTTTGAGATCCCGGGGTCTCGAGCGAACCATATCCATTGCTACTGGGTAAAGAGAGGGCAGCCACCCAATTTTGGTTCGACCACTCGAACCACTTGCCTCCTTTCCACTAGGTAATAAATTCCATCACAAATAAATGCTTTTTATAAATTAAAAAAAGATGATACCTAATATTTGATTAAATTTTTTGTTTGACACAATTTCGGCTCACTCTGGTGCAAAAATGGTAGAAAGTAGTCCAGGTACATCTCGCAGTACTTGCTGATCTATACCATCTACGGAAGGCTCTTATGGATCCAAAAAACTCTTCGGAGTGAGTCTATGACACTTTGGCATCCAATTTCAATTTTGAACTTGATAAGCACTCATTCAATCTTCTTTTGTATGGTATTTTGTATTGCAGGATGTTAAGTATGGAGCCTGATTTACCCCTTGTAATTTTTTGTGTTAAAAACGCACATTTGTAAGGCCCCCATTATGAGGAGAAGCCATCGTGCGTCAAGAAGAATCACTCGCCGAAAATCAAAAGCACTTGCCGGAAACCAAAATCCAGAATATTCCTTTTTGTCAAAATATTATGGCCAGACGACAACCGAAAAGTGGTCAAAAAATGGCCGGTCATTTGGCCGATTGGTTGGTGGCCGGTAGTCAATGGCTGTTGACCGGTGGTCGAAAGTCAATGGTCAATGGCCGGTGGTCAGATTCAAAGGAGGACTTGTCTTCTCAAGGGCGGCCACACATGGGTAGATTGGAGGGTCTGATTTGGACTTGTCTGCACAAGGGTGGCTGCACATGGCTGCCACTCATGAGAGGAGATAGCCCTTTTGGCCTATAAAAGGAGGGCTCTTCTACACACAAAAATGGATTGTGAAGCATTGTTGTGCATTGTGAAGTTGATGTGAGGTGGTGAGCGTGAAGCAAGGCGGGAGCTCCAAAAGGGTATAATCCCTTTGTAATCTACTTCTTGTTTTGAAGTACTAAAGCCATTGAATGTCTACTTTCCCGTGGACGTAGCCCACATTGGGTGAACCACGTATATCGTGTGTACTCTCTCTCTCTCTCACTCTCTCTCTACTCTATAATCTCTTGTGTGTGAAAATTATCTCTCTTTATTAAGTAATCTACTCAAATATCTAGTTAGCTACGTCATATTTCCTAACAACTGGTATCAGAGCAAGGTTTGCTCGTAGCTAAAGTATCTCAAGGAAAGGATTCTTTGAATTGAGTGGGAGTAATGGCGGAGGAAGGGAAGCTCAAGATTGAGAAGTTCGACAAAAACTACCAACATTGGAAGATGCAGATTAAAGACTATCTCTACTAGAAGGACCTCTATTTGCCACTAGGCGGTCTTGCAAAGAAGCCCGCAACGATGGCAGATGAAGCATGGATTGTCCTTGATTGAAAGGCACTGGGAACAATCCGGTTAAGCTTGGCGTCAATAGTGGCCTTCAATTTTTTGGAGATGAAGACCACAGAGGACTTGATGAAGTCACTTGACGATCTCTACGAGAAACCATCGGCATCCAATAAGGTATTTCTTATGAAGCGCTTGTTCAATCTAAAGATGGAAGAAAATGGTTCAGTTGCAGAGCACCTAAATGACTTTAACACAAACATAAGTTAACTTCAATCGGTGAAAATCAATTTTGATGACGAAGTGCGAGCTCTCCTTATACTATCGTCTCTACCGGCTAGTTGGGGCAGCCTTGTGATGGCTGTAAGTAACTCTATCTCTGGCACAAATACTTTTAAGTTTGATGATATTGTGGGTGTTCTCCTAAGTGAGGAAATGCAAAGGAGAAACATAGGAGAATCATCAAGTGTTGCACTGTCAGTGGTGGAAACAAGAGGAAGGCCTAAGGAGAGGTTCAAAAACCAAAAGGGTCATGATCGCTCAAGGTGGAGCAAGTCACACACTAAGTCAATTCTTGAATGTTGGAATTGTGGCAAGAAAGGCCACATCAAGAAGGATTGCTGGTCCAAGAAGAAGAAGGAGTCGGATTCTCAAGACAACAAGCCAACATCGGAGGCCAATGTGGCAAGTTAAGTAGAGCAAGATGCATTAATTCTCTCATTAGACAATGTGTCTAATTCCTGGATAGTAGATTCCGGGGCTTCATTTCGTGTGACACCACACAAGCAACATTTCCAAGATTACACCAAAGCTAATTTTGGGTATGTATACTTGGGAGATGATGAAGCTTGTGAAATTATTGGCAAAGGTATAATTTGTGTCAAAACTGCTAACGGATATGAATGGAAGCTTAAAGATGTTAGGTATGTTCCTTCTCTTTGCAAAAATTTGATCTCTACAGGACAATTGGACGATGAAGATCAGGACATTGCATTTAGAAATAAAGGGTGAAAGATCTCAAAGGGATCTTTGCTAGTTGCCAAGGGAGAAAAGGTCGATACATTTTACTTGTGTACTGTCAGCACACAATCTTCAACTTGTGCAATAGCTACAGAAGTTGACAGTAGTGCGGTGTGACACTATCGGCTTGGGCATATGAGTGCTAAAGGAATATAAATAATTCAAACAAAGAAGCTTCTACCAGGTTTGAAAGAAGTGGACTTAGAGTTCTGTGAAGATTGTGTTTATGGTAAACAAAAGAGGGTAAAATTTCAAAATTCAGGAAATGAAAGAAAAATTAAAAAACTGGAGTTGGTTCATTCTGATGTTTGGGGTCCTGCAAGTACATCATCCCTTGGTGACTCATTGTGGTATGTAACATTCATAGACGATGCAACTAGAAAAACATGGGTTTATGTCATGAAGAATAAGTCCGATGTGTTTTTCATATTTCAAAGGTGGAAAGCCTTTGTGGAGAATGAAGTAGGTACCGAGATTAAATGCCTCAGATCCGACAATGGAGGAGAATATTGCAGCCAAGCTTTTGAAAGATTTTGTGCTAGCAATGGCATTCAGAGGCAAAGGACAACCCCAAGGACACCTCATTAAAATGGGATATCGAAAAGGATGAACAAGACAATCATGGAGTGAGCACGAAGCATGTGGCTACATGTAGGCTTATCACTTGAGCTTTGGGCAGAAGCAGTAAGTATGTCTCTGTGTTTGATCAACCGGTCACCCTCAATGGCATTGGATAAGGGAGTTCTAGAGGAGGCATGGATAGGTAAACCGGTGAATTATTCATTTCTCAAAGTGTTTGGGTGTGAGGCTTTCATGCACATAGATAGAAGCCTAAGGTCAAAGCTAGATGCAAAGTCCAAAAAGTGTTTCTTCGTTGTCTATGGAGAGACTTTGGTTATCACCTATGGAATCCTGAAGATGGTAAAATCTTTAGAAGTAGGGATGTAATTTTCAACGAAAAAAATATGTACAAAGATTACTTGGAAATAAACCAAACAAAAGAAATAGGTGATGAGTACATGGAGCTTGAGGACGATGAAGACTCAAGGAGTGAAAACGGTGATAACGTGAAACAACGTCAACCAAATGAGGAGCCTCAACCTATTCCCTGAAGATCCACAAGAGCAAGTAGACCTCCAGACAGGTTTTTTCCTTCCTTCAACCATCTCTTGATCTCAGATTCTGGAGAGGCAGAATCATACAAAGAAGCTATGCATCACGAATCCAAAGAATAATAGATGAAGAGCATGCAAGTGGAGATAGACTCACTACATCACAACCAAACATGGGAGTTGGTTGAGTTGCCTAAAGGTAAGCGGGCACTGCAGAACAAATGGGTGTATAAGCTAAAGGAAGAAGAAGGTGGGAAGAAAAGGTACAAGTTTAGGCTTGTGGTAAAAGGGTTTTCTCAAAAGAAAGGTATTGACTTCAATGAAATATTTTCTCCTGTTGTGAAAATGAACTCAATTAGGCTTGTCTTAAGCCTTATGGCTGCTCATGATTTAAATCTTGAGCAAATCATATGTAAATACGACATTCCCTCACGGTGACTTAGAGGAGGAAATTTGCATGCGTCAACCAAAGGGGTATGAAGTAAAAGGTAAGGAGAAAATGGTTTGCAGATTAAAGAAGAGCTTGTATGGTTTAAAGCAAGTATCAAGACAATGGTACTTGAAGTTCGATTGATGGATGTTGGATCATGTTTTCAGAAGATGCAACTCAAACCATTGCATCTACACGAAGAATTTGGGAGATGGCAAGTTCATCATCCTAATGTTGTATGTTGATGACATGCTGATTGCAAGTGCTAACATGTAGGACATCAAAGACCTAAAAGAGGAGCTATCTAAATCTTTTTTAATGAAAGATTTAGATGCTTCAAAGAGGATACTTGGTATGAATATATCAAGGGACATGACAAAGAAGACAATAAAGCTATCTCAAGAGGATTACATCAAGAAGGTACTAGAAAGCTTTGCAATGCAAAATGCAAAAATAGTTTCTACACCTTTGGCTGGTCACTTTAAACTAACCAAGGATATGTGTCCAAGGACACAAGAAGAGATAGCCTATATGTCGAAAGTTCCATATGCTGCAGTGATAGGTTCTCTTATGTATGGTATGGTCTGGACAAGGCCAGACATTACACATGCAGTGGGAGTTGTCAGTAGGTTCATGGATAACCCAGGTAAAGAGAACTTGGAAAGTTGTGAAGTGGATAGTTAGGTATCTAAAAGGGACAACAACAAATGTTTTGTATTTTGGAGGAACTAATATTTTTCTGGAAGGGTATGTTGATGCAGATATGGCAGGTGACAAAGATACTCGAAGGAGCACTACTGGCTACATCTTTACGGTTGGAGGTGCAACAATAAGCTGGGCTTCAAATCTACAGAAAGTGATCTCACTTTCTACCACGGAAACAGAGTATGTAGCAATGATGGAGGCAAGCAAAGAAATTCCGTGGCTTCACAGATTTTTAGAAGAGCTTGGATTCAAACAAGTCAATTGTGTCTTGTACAGTGATAGCCAAAGCGCTATCCATCTTGCAAAGAACTCAGCCTTTCATTCAAGGAAAAATCACATTGAGGTGAGATATCACTTCATACGCAATCTTTTGGAAAAGGGACAGCTAAAGCTAGGAAAGTTGCATACAAGTGAAAATCCTGCATACATGTTTACAAGTGCAAATCCTGCAGACATGTTTACAAAGGTGGTCAACAAGGAGAAGTTGAGATTTTTCTCATCTTCAATCGGCATTCAAGAATAACAAGGAAGGATGGAAAGTAGTCACAGGTTTGGTTTGAAGATCAGTCTCCAAGTGGGAGATTGTTAAGTATGGAGTCTGCTTTATCCCTTGTAATTTTTTGTGTTAAAAATGCACATTTGTAAGGCCCCCATTATGAGGAGAATCCATCGTACGTGAAGAAGAATCACTCGCAGAAAACCAAAATCCAAAATATTATTTTTCGTCGGAATATTATGGCCGGTCGACAATCGAAAAGTGGTTGTAAAACTTCCAATCATTTGGCCAGTTGGATGGTGGCCGGTAGTCAATGGCTGGTCGCCGGTGGTCGGAAGTCAATTGCCGGTGGTCGGTGGTCGGAAGTCAATGGCCGGTGGTTGGTGGCCAATTTCAAAGGAGGACTTGTCTGGTCAAGGGTGGCCACACATGGGAGGATTGGAGGGTTCGTTGTCTACACAAGGGCGGCTACACATGGATGCCTCTCATGAGAGAGGACAACCCTTTTGGCTTATAAAAGGAGGCCTCTTTTACACACAAAAATGGATTGTGAAACATTGTGGTGCATTGTGAAGTTGATGTGAGGTGGTGAGAGAGAAGCAAGATGAGAGCTCCAAAAGGGTATAATCCCTTTGTAATCTACTTCTTGTTTTGAAGTACTAAAGCCATTGAGTGGCTGCTTTTCCCTGGACGTAGCCCACATTAGGTGAACCACGTATATAGTGTGTACTCTCTCTCTCTCTCTCTCTCTCTCTCTCTCTCTCTCTCTCTCCCCTCTATAATCTCTTTTGTGTGTGAAAATTATCTCTCTCCATTAAGTAGTCTACTCAAATATCTATTTAGCTACGTCATATTTCCTAACATAGGAGCCTTAAAGTGATTCAATGTTTGATTGGGTCTCTCTCACACTTCGACAAAATGGAGCCTAATCAGCGGCTTAGGGAGGTGCGACTTGTGTGGGCAGACCTTTCCACACATTGCAAACTTGATGCCGCCATTGGTGTTATACCTCGATGGAATGCACTCTCTCTCAAGCTCATTTGCCAGTGGTTAACCCTAGTTGCAGAGTATTTATTATCGGATGGCGAGTAATCATGGCATGCCGAGCAAACCACTTAGTACTTATCACCAAGGAGGCCCACTTGCACAATTTTTGTCATCTTTGCACCATTTTTCTCCGGATGATATCACGCACATATGCTGAAATAGATGACTTCACGGAATTAGTAAGTTCTCAACCATTTCTCCATGAATTTCATGGTTGGTAGATTTTGGTGTGTTTTTTGTTGAAACAGTAACCATATTGCAGGTCGAGACCTTACTGTTGGTAATGTTCACATGTAAAATTGAAGGCTTCCAGTGATTCCACTATATGATCGTCAGGAAGGAGATGTGGTAGTTTACAAACGATGGGTTTGATTTTGAAAGTGACAAGATCAGAGAGCCGCTAACGGGACTTGCCATGGATGCTAGATACCCTTGGAGCACCATTTCAGCCTGGAGTGGAGAAGAGCGAGTTCTTTGCTCGGTAAGTCGAGGAGAGAACTTCTATGCTTGATTTTTGCCAATGAAAAGTCCACTAATGTGCCATTGAAATGTCCGCTAATGTTTGTGCTATTGTAAACAGGTGGTTGCTGGGTACCTTCACAAAGGTTGGGGATGCAGCTTTGGATTGTCTTCCAGGTTGTGGTGGCTTGGCAATGGAGTGCGAGCATCTACAACAATATCGCATCAACATTGAGTGGGATCGCAAATTGTTTTTGGCACGTGTTCAACCGCAGTAGTGGCTTCCTAGTGGTCTAGGATCGACTTTTCATGTGGGCAAGGTATCATGCTCAACAAGTCACAGTCACCCCGTCTCCTTTATGACATCACCAAGAGTCGATTTTGCTATCTGCTCCTCCTCTGAGTAGACCTCCAGATATAGTTCCAAGTTGGCCAGCCATGGTCAACCACTCTATCGGCCACTATTTTCCACATTGCCCATGGGGCCCCCATCTGCACACGCCCTAGTAGTGTAACCCCACATGATTTGCGGCCATTGGGAACCTAAATCTCACTTTGTATTAATTACTCCATATGAACTTATTCTCTATGTAATGGCACACCAAAACTTACTGGTTGGTCATACTATGTTTTAATTTTTGATGAGCACCATGTGCTATGTGTTTGCCACAATGTTTTGTTTTTAGTAACTATGTTTAATTTTTGAAGGCAAGTCAATCGAAGGTGGTTAATCTTTTAGTGAGATTTTTTTCTTCGTAATATTTTATGTGAAAATATTACGAAAGACATGGTGCGAATGACCTTTGAAGTGAAGATGCTTGGGGTTCTTTATAAATAGCCAAAAGAACATTAGTTTCATTCATTCATTCATTTGTAAGTTTCTCTAATTAAGTATCTACTTTCAAAAGGTATTCCTTTAGTTTTATCTCATTCACATATTTACCATGCCTAGGGAAAATCAAAGGACAATGCAATCAGCGTGTTCAATCACCCCCCATGTTGATCCCATCAACAATGTGCACGCCAATTACATTCTCAACAATATTTATGCTATGAATGTTGTATGCAATGCACAAAGTGCACACAACTATACAGACGCTCTCCGTGTAGTCAAGGAGTCCACAAGATCCATATTCAATTCCATGCAAGACCTTGATTTCAATGCACATCCAATCGCAGGGGATATCGAGCAAGTTGCCGCTCTAGCCAACAATGCAATCATGATTTGGGGGGAACATGGTTTTTGCACCCCATCGGAGTGTGCAACCTTCGAATGACATGTGGAGGCTTGGATAGAAGTTGTAGAAGGCAAAGACGGCTCCAGCAGGCGGAAACTATCTCCTGGAATTCGGACAATGGGTGGTCACATAGCAATAATTACCACTATAGGTACTACAATAACTTCTAGAGACTATAAACAGACCCATTACTTTGTAAACATGCTCCTTGTCTTTTGACTTCTTACTTCTTAGTTCTCTTGGTTTTAGCTTCCTAAACAGTTCTGAGCTACAATCTCTTCGCCTGTTACTCCACTTTGTAATCATAACTACTGTAGTCAATTGAGCTTCAGTTTGATATACCTTGTACTGGTTATTCATGAACTATGAGTCATAATCTAAAACTGTTAACACTTTTTCAGTCATCCAGTCTATTTCTCATTCTAGTATACTATTTCAGTCCAGTTTTTGCCTTCTATTCCAGTTTCTTTGACTGAACTGACGACTGACTAGTAGCTGTAAGTTCTAACACTGGAATCAGCTCTTTGAAGAGATCAGCTCCAATTCCATTTTGGCGATCACGGTGGTTAGAGCTGTTTTCTCATTGCCCAGAAAACTCTTCTCCCTGTTAGAATTTTTAGATGAAGTAATGGCACCCAAAACCAATCGTGGTCGTAAACCATCCTACCGCGTTGACCCTATTCTTGAGGAATCAGAAAGAGATTCTGATCCTAAGAATGAACTTGTGATTGATACTGAGGCTCAGAAGGAGCACATTCATGCTGATGAAGCCAAGGATTCTCAGCACTCCAGTCAGTCCAAAAGAAGAAGGGCTGAGAGGGAAGAACGCAAGGCCAGGAGTTCTTGGACCACACAGAGGGATGAAGGAGCCAAAGGCAGTAAAGGTAGTCGCCACAGTTTTAGCAGAAAAGCCAGGGTGGAGACAGAAATTGAGACTGATGAAGAAATTGATTGGGATGCCGCTACAGACCATTACAAGAAATCTTCAAGAAAGAGTCAGGTTCCTAAGGTCAAAAGAGGCAGAAACGATGTTGATCGATATGATTATACCTCTTCATTAAAAATTTCCTTTCCAGTGTTCAAAGGTGGGAAGAAAGATGATCCGGATGTTCATATCCAAGCCTTTGAACAGTGTGCTAAGTTGAAGAGTATCGATAAAGATGACTGGGGAGAATACTTTCCTCAGAACATTGAAGGATGCAGCAAGGAAATGGTACAACCATTACCCAGCTTGCCAACTCAGATCATACAACAAACTACTCAAAGCTTTTTGATTGGAATATTTAGACAACAGAGGAGATGAGAATATCCTCTGTGAACTAGATAAGATAAACCAAGGAAAATTATCAGTCAGAAGTTACATTGAGAAAATGAAGGAGCTCACCAGGCAGCTGGGAACCACCATCAGAGAAGAGGTTGTGAGCATGGTTTTTAAATGGTTTCTGCAATAAAAATCTTAGGGAACAAGAGGTGCCCACACCAACAAAGAAATTCAATGATTTGGTGCAGCATGCTCAGAAGTTGGAACATCAAGCAAAGAAGGAAAGGATTCACAGGAAGAGGAGGTCTGGTAGTAGAAGTACTTCTATTGAGAATTCTGATTCCAGTAAGACCTCCAGTAGCTTGGAAAGTAGCTCAGATGAAAAGAGCGAATACAGGCCAAGAAGGGGTCTTGGTCCAGAAAGATTGATGAGATGGCCCGGCAGATTGCTGAAATCAGCCAGACCAGACAACCACTACAAAGAATGGAAACCTGGTGTTCAAAGTGTAAATCCAAAGATCATGTTTCCAATGAGTTTCCACAGTGTACTTACTGCAAATCCTATGGCCATTTATGGAACAATTGTGGCATTTGTATTCATCATTTCAAGAAGGGAAAAGATCTGTCTGTGGTGGCATTTATAAATGATAAACCAGTTAGAGCGGAGACTACCAGTGTACCCCAAGAAGAGAAATCAGGTATCAGTGGCACTGGTGCTTGGCGTGGCAGATACCAAGGAGGTACTGGCCGAGGCCGGGGTCGTGGTACTTTCTAGAACAGAAGCCTGAATTGTTATACTTGTGGCAAGTATGGTCATTTTGCGGCTCAGTGTCCAGAAACACCTACTACTGCGGCCACTGAGGCGAAGGCCCCAGACCTAGTTCCTATAAGAGCAGTTACATGCAGCAAAGGGGTGGTCATTGAGGAAATTCCAGATGAGCCGATAAAACCAGTCAGTCCTGAAGGCAGCAAATGGGCTCAACAGAGAGAGGTGTGGAAGGTGAAGGGTAAAGAAAATGTGGTTGATGAATGGCAGGAGCAGAGAGAAATGGCGGCAAAAATCACAGAGGATTTAGCCAAGAAGCTGCCAGAGCAGCCACAGAGTTCTAATGCTCAGGTCATTCAAAAGATACATCCCAGTCTTCTGGAAAAGCACAACCAGATCAGTCAAGATCTAGGATTCTTCACACCATGTTGGCTGCAGTTCAGGGAGTGATGAAAGAATTAAGGACTGATAGAAGAGCTGAAGGCACCGGAACAAAGGAATGGTACTGTGCGGAAGTTTCTGATTCTTCAAGTTCTAATAACAACTCTGATCATGAGAGGGAGGAAATTCATGTCAAAATTTGTGACAGAATTCAGAAACTCACAATTGAGCTAGATGACATTAGAAAAACTTTGCTTGAAGCAGCAAAATTCATCAGATAGCGAAGGAAGGCTGAGGCGGAGGCAAGAGTAGTTGACTTGGCCGATGTCAAAGATGATGAAGTACCAGTGATCCATGTAGATTACAAGGTTAGAAAATAGTGGGAGCCACTATCTGGTGTCATATTGGATGGAGGAGTAGAAGTAAATATCCTGGGGGCACATCTTCAGCAAAGAATTGGTATCACAAACCTGAAACCAACACCTTTCAAAGTTTGAATGGTAGATCATCGAGTGGTGTAGGAAACAGGAATGATAGACAGTCTACAGATAAGAGTAGGCAAAGAAAAGTTCAAAACTAGCTTCCTAGTATTGGACGTGCAAGGTGCATATGGAATGATACCGGGGCGCCCATGGTTGCCAGCAGCGTAAGCTATTCACGACTATGCCAATCAGACTCTAACAATACAAGGTGCCAGTAGTAGCAGAATTCAGATTCAGACAAACACTAGGAGCTAGCGAAAAGAGCTGCGAGACCAGAAGAGGTTTGCCATAAGTATAAGGTGAAGAAAATTGAGAGGATGCTCGCGGTAATGAATATTTTTCCACGCGTTGAAATAGAACTCAAGGCAGTCTTACTGGACAAAGATTAGGCTGAAATGCAAAAGAGGAAATTTCCAAATCAGTTCACTAAACTGAATTCTAGGGAACGACCAGTTCAGCTAACTGGAAGACCAGAAGACCCAGTTGATTCCAGTATACCAGCGGCTTTTGAACAAGAATATTTTGTAGACGACACTAAAATTAAGAATAGTGGTTCAGAGCTCAGAGGATTGTCTTGGAATTATGCTGAGGAATCAACCAAACAAAAAGGTGGTGGGCCTACTTGGTTGCTTCCAGATGATCAGGATATAGAAGAATGGAATTTGGGTTTAGAGGAAAATCCTAAAATGATCAAAGTCAACAAGCATATGAATTTATTAATGAAAGAAAAGGCCCGACACATGTTTCAGCACTACAAAGATGTGTTTGCATGGGAACATACTGATCTCAAGGGAGTAGATCCAGCGGTATGTCAACATCGAATACCATTGAAACCAGGTGCCAAACCAGTACGGTTGCAAAGCTACAGAATAAATCCCAATTATGCAAAGAAGGTCAAGGAAGAGATTGATAACCTTCTGAAGGCTGGATTCATTACTGAAGTAGCCAGTAGTGAAGATTGGTCATTTCCCATTGTGGTGGTACCTAAGAATAATGGAAAGCTTTGAGTCTGTATGGATTGTTGGACGCTGAATGCTCAGACCATCAAGGATCCATTTTCCTTACCCTTTATAGACATGTTTCTTGATGAAATTGCAAGTTATGACATGTATAGCTTTATGGATGGTTATATGGCTATAACCAATTACAGATTGCTCCTGAGGAAGGGAGTAAAACGACCTTCATTATTGAGTGGGGAGCATTCATGTATTTGGTGATGCCATTTGGTCTTTGCAATGCTTCAGCAACTTTTCAACGGTGTATGATGGAAATATTCAGTGAATTTCTCCACCAATTCCTTGCTATCTTCATGGATGATTTCACGTATATTCAATAGAGGAGAAGCATTTACTTTTTCTAGAAATGGTTTTCCAGCGTTGTCAAGAAAAGCGGATCTGTTTGAACCCATTCAAATCTGTTTTCTTGGTCTGGAAAGGACAGCTACTGGGACATGTAGTGTCCGGGAATGGTATAGAAATGGCCAATGACAAGATTCAGTGTGTCCAACAGGCCAAGGCTCCTTGCAATGCATCAGAGTTAAGTTTTGTCTTGGGATATATCAATTTTTATAGAGCACAATTTTGCTTCCCAAGAATTACCTTTGTATGAACTCACGAAGAAGACCAGCAAGTTCAATTGGACTACTGAATGTGAGGAAAGTTTTTAGAGTTTAAAGAATGCTATTATCAGCAAGCCAGTACTTTGGCAACCGAATTGGAATGTCATTTTTCATGTACATGTAGATGCTTCAGGACTAGCGATGGGAGCAATATTGGTTGCCAGAAGGCAAAACTGATTATCCAATATATTTTGCTAGTCGAAGATTCAGTCAGGTTGAACAAGGGTATACCATTACTGAAAGAGAAGCCTTATGAATGGTTTTCAACGCTACCAAATTCAAACACTATTTGCTGGGCAAGCTATTTCATTTTTATGTGGATCATCAGGCATTATTTTTTTATATTAACAAAGTCATTATTCAAGGCAGACTGATAAGATGGATAATGTTCCTAATGGAATTTGAGTTTCACATTTTTCATAAGCCTAGTAAAGCCCATTGTGGTGTTGATTTCTTGTCCAGAAGTACGGATGGCTAATCTGAATCATCTTTGAGAGACGAGCCAATGGATACAGAACTATTTCAGATAACAACTGAAGAAACAATTGATTCAGAGTTGTATGATGTATATCAGTTTCTTTCTAAGGGAGAATTTCCAGACAACTGGACACAGAATCAGAAGAAGGTGTTGATTATTAAGAGTCTGAAGTTCACCATCATTGGCAGATCACTTTACAGACTAGGAATAGATGGAGTTCTTAGAAGATGTGTACCTATGGGAGGCAGAATGCAAGTAAGTTCAGAGGCACATAATGGGGATTCTAGAGGACATTTCTCATTGATATTACTTACAAGAAAATGTTGCAGGCAGGTTTGTGGTGGCAAACTTTAATAGATGATGTTAGAAGCTTTTGTAAAACATGTCATATATGTTAGAGGATGGGCACCCATAGTAGCACATACGACTCCTTAGTGGGATTTGAAACTTCAAACTGCTCTCTGGGCATATCGGACAGCCTATAAGGTCACCACTGGACTGACACCATTTAGAATGATGTATGGCACCGAAGCTGTCGTACCCATGGAATTTGTAATACCCAATCTCAGGATGGCGGTACAGTATGGATTGGATTTTAATTGCAATCTGAAGAAGAGATTGGAGGAGTTAACATAGCTGGATGAGTTAAGATAGAGGGCTATGCTAGAACAAGATATTGTTCAGCAAAGAAGGAAACACTAGCATGATAGACGAATCAAAGTCAGGGAGTTTCAGAAAGGAGATTTGGTTCTGCTGTATCACTCAAATTGGGTCCTAACTTAAAGATAGCTTGGGCTGGTCCATATGAAGTTGATTGGGTGTTTTCCAACGGCATAGTAAGATTGAAAGATTTCTCTAGATCACTGTTGCCAGGCGTTTATAATGGGGCCAAAATCAAGTTATACTATTCCAATGACAAAGAGACTTCCATGGATGAGGATACTGGTATTCTGGGAGCTGAAAACCAGGAAAATTTAGAATCAGTTATTCTAAGCTTGTTTCATGTACAGCCAGTACTAGAGCCAGTCAAAGAGGTAGCTCAAGGGTCTGAAAAGTTCCAATACGACAAAACTGTGAGAATCTGTAAAGTGTCAGAACCAGTATCAGTATTTATGGGAAAAAAGGCCAGTTGGACCATCAGTAGTAATCATTTCAAGGAACATGGAGAGTATTAGCCAATGCATGTATGCCATGTCATTGGCGGTGCACAGGACTCTAGGAACGAAACGTAGTGGAGCTTTTATGGCACGAACGCGTATAACAGTAAGGCAAGTAAGCATTTTTTCTCATAAATCCCCTGCATGCGTTTGCCTGTTGTCACACATTTGCCATTGCCATCACCAAGCTCCGAAGCCTCGTCTCTGCAATCACAGACTTCTTCATCAGAAGAACCAATCGATTGTTGTTTGTCTCTACCCAACACACCTGGATACGGATTTGAATATTCTGGTAAGTCTTCTTTTTCTTCCACAGAGGCATCGTCTTCACCTTGTATGGGCCGATTTTTTTTTCCGGATAAGATGCAGGACACTATAGAAGAGACTCAACCACTTATCACCTCTATCAAAGCCTCCCTACCACTCATTCTCCATAGTAAGATAGAGCGGTGTGTGTTTGCTGAGCAAGCAAAAGTGTTGCTACGACTGTGGGATTTGCATGTGGTGGTGCAAGCCACAAGAATAGAGTTCGACAAGCCATCATTAGGCAGGTTCTCAATTCTTTCAATGCTGATGAAGGTAGTGCTATGGTGTATGGAATGAAAGTGTCAACAACTTTGGACAATAGTGCTTATGCTTTCAAGATGCCAAATGAGCCGAAGCTGGCTGTGGCAACTGTAGAGCAGATAAGTGTAGCCCTGAAGGAAGATGATGCAGCCAAGAAAAAACATAAGGCCAGTACGCAAGGAGTTCCAGTAGAAGGTATGGACATTCCCATTGCTTACCGATTTGTGACTGAAGCTGTGAGTCTGAAGAATAACCCCACATATGTTTCAGAAAAATTGTTTGCTATGTTACTGGCAAAGAGATTGGATGCCAAGGCTTCAATCAACCTATGTCAAATTTTGTCCCATAATGTGCTTCAATAGACCGCCAAGCTAAAGTCTCATACTATTTTTAAAGCTTGATATGTCTGGCAGTTTCTCTACTGGGCAACTTCCCCAGATGCTCATCATCAAGTACGAATGGCGTGGAGTCAGAAACCCATCCCAGAAACTAATAATGTTGACTTATCCTCTAATGAAGAAACCCCAGGCACTCAGTTGGACCTTACTGGTCAAAAGAGAAAGGGAACACATGAGGAAGCTGGCAGCTCTAAGAGACCAAAAACTACATTGCTAAGAGTAGTGCTCTCTTAAAGCAGCTAGAAAGTCAGGTCAAAACTGTGTCGACTGAAAAATCTCCAGCAGGCTAAACTTCAGCCGGCCAGCTAGACCAGCCTCCAGCAAAGACTACTGTTGGGACTAGCCAACAAACTGAGCAGAGTTCAGCAACTACCAGTGCTAGAAAAGACCAGCCTGAAAAGATTAGTCCTCAGCAGTTGGCAGCCCACAATGATAAGGGAAAAGGTCCGATACCTACTAGCCTACTCGGTAATTGTACTATCCCTTTCAGTGACATGGCTTTGGCCTCAACCAAGAAGGACATATTACAACATCTGCAGACTCATCCTCTCAAAGGACGATTAATCCTGCACAAACCTGATTATACTATACTACCATATATGGCTCCTGTTACAGTTTATGAGCCATTTGCCTCTGATCTAGCAACGATCAATGATGGTTACTCAATGCTAATCCAGTCATCATGGAATACAATTTTCCATGCCTTGGGACAAATGATGGATGCCTCAACGTCCACTGATGAAGTGACCAAGTTACAACTTGAACTGAGGAACAGTGAGCAACAATTTGAGAAGTTAAAAGAAGATATAGGGGCACAGTCCTTGAGGCATAGTGTTCTTGAAAATCATTCAGCCAAGACAATTTAGACACTGGAAAGTAAGCGGACAAAGATTGAGTTTGAATGAGGCAGTTGCGAGAAGAAAAGGTAGAGGCTAAGAGAGTTGCTGACAGATTTGAAACTATGCTAAGGATGAAGAGAGTTGAATTCAACTCATTACTAACCAACCACACTGCATTGAAAGCCTCTTTAACAGAAAGATACATATATAATAATTTGGCTGATATTTTAAATGCAGACGGCAACGCAGTCTTCAATATGGATAATCTGAGGGCGCTCATGGAAACTATGCAAAGTGATTTGCAGGATAAACGTTCTGAGTATAATAGTGCTCTGGCAAATCAAGCTATTATGGACTATATTGATAAGCAGAATGATCTCCAGGAGGATTCTGAGAAAGAAGCAGAGAAGGATGAAGAAAGGGAGGAGGAACCAGCATATAAACATGATGATGATGATGATTCTCCTCCATCTCCGCCTTAAAAATCTGGTGCTGGTGGATCAGCTACCATAGGGGACAGTCAACCCAACACGGACCAACTAGACCAGTATAAGGGCCAGCAGTCGGGACATGAAGGGATTGAAAATCAGCAAACATGCAACAGTGAAAACTCCCCGGTACACCAGTCATAGCATTGTGCAGATGTGAAAGGGAAAGCTAAAGTTGTGACTGAAACTCTGGAAGGTGATGAAGAACATTCACTACAGCTCATCACACTGAACAAAAGGCTAAAACATCAGCAAGCTCCAATAACCAGGATGTATTTGGAGGATGATGTTCTTCTTTCTGATTTGGAACGTTTTCAGAGGTTATACGTTGGCGTCAGAGAAATGGTCCAGCAATTTTTCAGCTGCCTTCCATGATCAGCAAGTGTGCCAACTGCCTGAGCATCCTAGCTGAATTCAGTTGCTAGAGAGAGTACCTGAATGGGTACTAACCTCTGATGATAAGCAGGTCAATGTACACTGGTAGCGGCAGTCTACTGCAGACTGTCATTCCTTAGCCATTGAATTAGAGATCCTGCTTGGGAATAGGCCCACATACAAGTGTATGAGAGAGGTCATAAATCAACTAAAACAAGTCCTACTACAAATGCAAATCGCCAGAGGAGTCCTAGACCAGAGGATACAAGCTATGATTGAAGATCAAGCTTCCAGCAGTAAGGGACCACAAACTCAAATGACAATACGGGCACAGGTGACGACTCTCCAAAGTTTTTTCCAACTGGTTAGAGTCACTAGGAAGATGATGTAGCAGGAGAACCAGACTATTCTAAATTTTTTAGAATTTGTACTTGATTCTCCAGTTCTTCTGTATGCCTTGCCTGCTAGGGAAACTGAGCTGCCTAGGTTTTTCCCAGCCTTGTATCCTCAACATCCAGAACCAGTGGATTGGCTTACATACTATAACATCACTAATGATCTTCAGGATTGGTATGAGCGATCCACAGTTGAATGAAAACCTAAAAGTCGTTGATCAATGATGCTCTCCAGTTAAATGATGTTCTAGAACTGAAAGATGAAATGCAGAGGATCAATCTTTGTACAGGGGCAATGGAAAATCCAGCTCAAAGGGCTCACCAAGATCACAAATCAGTTGCTGCAACTTAATGTGGAGTCCTCTAAGGTTCTTGAAAAGGATATTATGGCTAAACCAGGTCTGGGACCACAGTACAGAGAAATTGTTGAGATACTCTTTAAAGCTAGGATTAAAACAAATCAGCCTCTCCCAAAAGGATGGATCCACAGAGCTTCGCATTATCCTCTCACGCCCTATGAAATTGATATGACCACAGAAAGGCGGGATCAGCTTGAGTAGGAGGCCATCTACAGACTTATCCAGAAGGACAATGCTGGCACTGGGACTTCTGAGACACCAACACGGACGAACAGCAAGGGAAAGCAGGTTCAGCGGAAGGATTCCATCTCAGAATCAGACGGTGGATTTTTCAAGCCAATCTCAAAATCAGACGATGGATTTTCCCAGAAAGGCGATGGAATTTCTTTGGCTAGGCACCCTTGGAATTACAATTATAGGGGTGTTAAGCACTCAACAAGCATGAAATATGGTATAAAGCTAGCAATACCAGAAGAGCTAGCAACTCCAGAGGAGTACTATCATGAGGAACATCAACGACTCAACAAACGGACAAGGGTGTTCCTCAACACGACATAAGAATCAGACAGTGGATTTTTCAAAAATTTTGGATTTATACCAAAATTCAAGAAAGGAGGGAAGGATGTAGAAGGCGAAGACGGCTCCAGCAGGCGGAAACTATCTCCTGGAATCCGGACAATGGGTGGTCACACAACAGTAATTACCACGACAATTACTATTGTAACTTCTAGAGGCTATAAATAGAACCGTTACTTTGTAATCGGGCTGCTTGTCTTTTGACTTCTTACTTCTTAGCTCTCTTGGTTTTAGCTTCCTAAGCAGTTCCTGAGCTACAATCTCTTCGCCTGTAACTCCACTTTGTAATCATAACTAATGTAGTCAATTGAGCTTCAGTCTGATATACCTTTTACTGGTTATTCATGAACTATGAGTCTGAATCTGAAATTGTAAACACTTTTCCAGTCATCCAGTCTATTTCTCATTCCAGTATACTATTTCAGTTCAAATAACTATTTCAGTCCAGTTTCCGCCTTCTATTCCAGTTTCTCTGACTGAACTCGCGACTTACCAGTAGCTGTAAGTTCTAACACTGAAATCAGCTATTTAAAGAGATCAACTCCAATTCCAGAAGTGTGGATGACATACATTGTTACACAAGGACAAGATAATGGAGCCAACAACAACAACGAAGCTAATAATGACAACAATGACACTAGTGATGAGGACAACTATATTTCACATTTCCTTGCTAATGGTAGAGAAATAAGGTCTTGATAGCGTATTAGCATATTGTACTGTTTTGTTTTACTCCATATCTATCTTATTGTAGTTGTTGTTTTAAGTTGTGTACTTTAAACCCTTTCAATATTAGTTTGTGGTTTTGTTATTACAGTCTTTAAATGTTGTTCAATGTTGTTCAAAATCGAATTTCATTATTATGGAGTGTTGACCGGTGACATTGATTTGTTTGCGAATGTTTTTTGTGCATTTTTCATTGTTTGGCTACACGATGTATATCATGATGTTTGAAAAGAGTGTGCATGCTCTGGTATGGGTATATTTTTTGTGTTTGTATACAAGCGTGCATGTGTATGAGTGGACACAAGTGTGAAAAAATAGAAGTACACTTATCACGTTGGTGGTTAAGCTTGTTGCCCAACATATATCACAACATTTGAGAAGACTACATGTGCAATGATTCAAGTGCATTTTTGTGCTTGTATGAGTGTACATGAGAGATGCAAGAACAAAGGGGGAGATTTATAAATGATGAATTTTTTATCGAGGAGTGTTTGCCAATGTGTGTGTGTGTGTGTGTGTGTGTGTGTGTGTGAGAGAGAGAGAGAGAGAGAGAGAGAGAGAGAGAGAGAGAGAGAGAGAGAGAGAAGCAGATGACAAAATAAGCAAATTCATCAAACATTGTAGGAAACTATCCCAAGAGACGTTGGAGATCTATCCGACGAGGAGAGTTAAACACAAATTTGCCCTTTTTTTTAAAACACATACAACCACTCGCAAAGCAGACATGCACCTGAGAGAGAGAGAGAGAGAGAGAGAGAGAGAGAGAGAGAGAGAGAGAATCTTTTTGGAATCTTCTTGCCACATTCTAAGAAAACGTCCGTCGGAAAATGCTCGCCAAAAACTTACATCCTATGTAAATGATGCATTGGTGTGAACCCAAAGAGTGTAGTATTAATGCCACTGAAACTCTTAAATCTAAAACAATACTTTAGCTCTCAATGCCTTTGGATGCATTGTCATGGCCAATGACAATGAAGTTCTTTTTATGGAAGGTATTATTAGGGGCAATGCCGATAGGAGTGAAGATTCATGTAAGAGGGATTAGCTAAGATAGATGTTTGGATTGCAAAATGGCTTGTGAGGACCTCCCCCACCTATTCAAGGAGTGTCCGTCTATTAGTGGCCTAGTAGGAAAACTTTGTAAATGGGTTCAAAAGACTTGGAAAATAGGGTTCTTCAAGAATGACCTAGTCTTGGGAGGGACGATGATGAAAGCCAAGTGCTTCTCGTGTGCACACAAATCGTTAGATTCTACTACTTTAAAAGTCCACGAATGTTTGAGAGTGCTCTTTTAATTGCTAACTTCACAGAGATCGTTCAAGAAATCAAGAAATTGATTGTCTCCATTGGTAGAAGGAAGGACTTGGATTAGTGGCATAGGGCCATCAATGCCGTTCTGATGGGTTAGAGTTGGTCAGAATATGGATAGTTTCTTGCCTCTTAGTGAGGGCTAGTAGCTTAGCATTGTGATATGGTATTCGTCAAGGCTCGACACGAGCTTGAGGTTGCTCTATACATTTACTTTGGTGAATATAATTTATTCACTCACTATTGTGATTTTTTTTTATTTTTTTTGGGAAAGAGGGGGGGGGGGGGGGTGTTTTGGGGGTTTCTCGTTATCATTAAGGGTACAATTATAGCCTATAGAAGTCATGTAAGTATTTTACACGTATATGGGGATATAATGTAAGTACTTTTGACTCACACCCTACGACCCATTTTCTTACTCCTTGCATGGTCCTCCACCTTGCCAAGGAATAACCTAATAACTTTCCTTCTACTTTTTTTTTTTGCAATTCCCACATTATTTGGCATAACCTAATACTTTCCTTCTTTTTCATTTGCAATTCCCACATTATTTGGAACATTTGTATTAAGAGAAATGTATAGGAGAATTCCCACATAACGTTCCTTCTTATTGCATTTCCTTTAACAACAGGTCCTTGCATCACTTTGTGTAGCCAAACCAACTAAAAGAAGCATCTTTAAACTTTAATGCTTGACAAAAACCAAGGCTTAGTGTAATCCCACCAACAAGTTTTAAAGCTAAAATGTAGAGGAACTCAATGCAATTTATTGTAAAACCTCCAAATTTAGTCACTTTACCTCTACTATTTCTCGTATGTAGGCTTGCTAAATTTTTGGAGAAAAGTTCTTTCAAGCAATACCTTCGATTATATGTTGCATTAGCAATGTTTTGCTTATGTATCACAGTGACCAAAAGCCTAAATTCCCTTCAAAATTTTAAGATTCACCTCTACATTCTAAATTTGAAGGCAAAGGATTGATCGTGTAGGCTGGTGCTAAAGAAACCTAGGTTCATTGTAAACCCACTTATCTATAAATTTTAAATTTAAAGGTGAGAAAACCTACAAAGTCTTGAGAAATTTAGTCGACTTGTCTCTACTATTTCTCATATGTAAGTCTGCCAAGTTCTTGAAAAAAAAGTTTTCTCCAGCAGTGCCTTTAATATGCATTAGCAATGTTTTAGTTCTATATAATAGCACTACCTTTAATATGTTTTTTCGAGCACTTCCTTTAATATGCATTAGCAACGTTTTATTTCTATAACATAGCAATGTCTTCAATATGTTTTTTTTAGCACTATGTTTAATATGCATTAGCAATGTCAGAGTGTTAAAAAAACGTAGGCAAAGTGTAACTCTAGCTATACAACGCTGACATTTGCATTAGCAATGTTATGTTTGTGTATCACAGTGTTAGAAAAATACGTAGGCTCAATGTAATCCCACGTACACATGTTGATACTTACCTTTAGAATTGTCTACCATCTAGTGCTCGAAAAAACCTAGGCTTAGTGTAGCCCCACCTAACTCTAATATCTGAATTCGAAGGTGGGAAAAAAATTTGTAAACCTTCAAGCGTAGTCAATTCACCTCTAAAAGTTCTCATATGCAGGTTTTAAAAAGGAGGATCATGTATCAACCAATGCTTGAAAACCCCTTGTTTAGTGTAATTCCAACTACAAAGTTTTAGGTTTACCACTAAATTCTAAGTTTGAAGGCAGTAAACCTACAAATAGAGAAATTTCGTGTAAAAACCTTCAATCTACCTCTAAAAGAATGTGGTTAACAAAGAAGGTGAACAAAGGTGTGCTCACCTCACAAAGCGAATGTCTGTGTATATTGTCGTGATGTTCCGACAATACCACGATGCGAGATGTCCCTTCTCACCTTTTGCCAAGAATCATTGGTCGTCGAACTCAACTCGTTGGTTGTCATCAAACACAACTTCTAGCCTTTCTCTTTTGCCTATGGGGGCAAGCTCTTGGTTGGAGATTGTTTCCTCTCTCTCTCTCTCTCTCTCTCTCTAGCAATAGAGCTCTCTCACCAGAAATTCCATGCAAAACCTTATCCAATTCCTTTGTTAGTGTTCCAAAAGGAGATTTTGAAAAAATGAGCTAATATTTTACATGTTTACACTACTTTCCTCAAAGTATAGGCGGGCGTTTTCCTTTTCCTCTTACTCTCAAGCAGCATTTTGAATTTCAAAGCTGCACAATTACATGGTGAGACACACTTTTTCACAACATTGGCTCTCACACTGTCTTTCTGTCCGAGTACTCACACTGTCCAGTTGCTCTCTCTCTCTCTCTCTCTCTCTCTCTCTCTCTCTCTCTCTCCATGCACTGGCAACAATGCTCAAAAGAATTTTTTTTCCAAAAACTTGGTAAACCTAGATATGGGAAATTTTCGAGGTAAATTGACTAAATTTGAAAGTTTTTATGGTAAATTTTGTATAAATCTAAATTTGTAGTTAGGATTACACTAAAATTAGGTTTTTGTCTAGCATTGATATTAGTTTGGTAGTGTGAAAATGCTCTCACAAGACCCCATATATAGCTGCTCATCAGAGTCAAGACTCAAGAGTGCGCCACTAAATCACTAAACAGTGCTCAAAAAAACCTAGAATTATAGTTTTGTAAAACCTACAACTAAAAAAAGAAGTAGGTTTTCCTATATTGTCTTAATTCAGAAAAGTAAAAAAACTTATAAACATAAGTTAATTAATTTCGTCCAAACCTTTTGGGCTCAAAAAAACTACTACTCTTAGCAACACACTTAACTTTATATAAATAGTTTATCAATAGATAAAAACCCACTTTGAAAAAAAAAATCCCTGAGAAGAAGTTACCTTAAACTATGAAGTTTGAACATTGAGCTTTGATAATATTTGAAATAATTAGACTATTTTGGTATCGGGCAGCCAACTTGCATTGTTGAAAACAACAATATGTCAAAAGCCCACTTTACTTTGGCCAAGTCTAGACACTTTGGGCAGTTCGATGGAGACTTAGTCTTTAGCTCTCCCCGTCATGTCATCTCGATTTGCCTTTTGATGGAGGCCAAGTGCCTATTATAGAGGTTGCAATGGTAGATCTCTCTCTCTCTCTCTCTCTCTCTCTCTCTCTCACACACACACACACACACACACACACACACACACACACACACACACACATATGGGTGCCTATAGAGGCATTTTGCATCTCTCTCTCTCTCTCTCTCACACACACACACACACACACACACACACACACGGGTACCTACAGAGAGGCATTTTGCATCTCTCTCTCTCTCTCTCTCTCTCACACACACACACACAGTGTCTAGAGTCAACATGACTACTGTAGGTTTATATAATAATAAAAACATTGGCACCTTCAAGGCAACCTACAACTATATGTGATGCCTACGAAGAGGAATTTACCATCACATGGATGGGTTAGCGAAACAACCCGATAGCGAGGTAGGTGCAAAAAGCTGGCATCCCTGTAGTTTGTGCAAAGGCTTGGAGGGCTCGACATGCGGAGGGTCTCTTTGGCCTTCAAAAAATTAAGCTCTATTATATATATTATAGATATAAATTCTCTTTTTTTTTTCCCAAGGAGTCAATGGTCATCAATGTTGAAATTTGAGGGTTGGAGTGAAACTATATGGCCTTCTCTAAGACTATAAATATTATAAATATAGATAGAATACTAAGTTTTTGAATTTACATTGGTAGAATTAAGAAGTCTTTTCTTTTTCTACCATATTAATACTTACCCTTCACTCTTGCATTTCAAATTAAATCCTTTTTTTTAAGGCTCTCTTTGAAATGAGGCAGGAGGTGTAGGAGGTGACACATGGAGGATCTCTTTTTCCTTGAAAATTTTAAGCTCCATCATATATAGTATATTTTTTACCATCTTAGTACTTACCCTTCACTTTTGTATTTCAAATTAATTTTTTTCAAGGTTCTCTTTGAAATAAAGCAGAGTGTGACACATAGAGGGTCTCTCTTTCCTTGAAAATTTTAAGCTCCAGTAGGTCCTGCCAATTTTCAGTAGTGGGATGATTTACCAGAATCTATCGAGATGCTGAGCGATTTGGAAAGTAAACTTCTCAAGGTACAAGGTGCATGTGGCAGTTGTCAGGCGGCGATGTGGACACGTTCCAAGTAGGTGTAGGAGGTGACACATGGAGGATCTCTCTTTCCTTGAAAATTTTAAGCTCCATCATATATAGTATATTTTTTACCATCTTAGTACTTACCCTTCACTTTTGTATTTCAAATTAATTTTTTTCAAGGTTCTCTTTGAAATAAAGCAGAGTGTGACACATAGAGGGTCTCTCTTTCCTTGAAAATTTTAAGCTCCAGTAGGCCCTGCCAATTTTCAGTAGTGGGATGATTTACCAGAATCTATCGAGATGCTGAGCGATTTGGAAAGTAAACTTCTCGAGGTACAAGGTGCATGTGGCAGTTGTCAGGCGGCGATGTGGACACGTTCCAAGTAGGTGGCAGGATTTGTGCAGGGCCAAGAGAAGGTTGCTTGTTTCTTTTTTATGCCAAAATCGTGTTCTCAAACCTGTTGGCGGACTCACAAAAGCAGCTACACGAGTTGTCCGTGACTGCATCAGCTAGAGAGGGGTCGACGCAGACAAAGAGCTCTACGTGATTGCAATCAACACAACAATTCTTCTATCTATGACATGTCTCCACGTGAAACATCCTTTCAAAATCAAAACTTTTTTTTTCCGTCTCCATGTTCTATTTCTAAAGTCCACTGTGAGCATTGTGTATCTTGGCAAAAAAACTATCATGTGAACACCAATCCTATGCGACTATTGAACATCCTTTTCCGTCCATGGAAACATACCACAAAGCCTTTCTTTGTCTTTTGCAACGCCACTGAAAGAGAATCTTGGAGATTAATTAATGAGTTGAGAAACAATAGACCTAACCTAGGTAGGCCTGGCCAATTTTGGTTTTAGGGTGTTTTAAGGGGTATCTGGAAAGATTCCATTTTGTAAAAGTAAGTGGAAGAGGGGGCTGGTAGGCAAAAGGTGAGACTCTCTCTCTCTCTCTCTCTCTCTCTCTCTCTCTCATATTTTGTGTGCTACACGGCGGGGGACGACAAGTGGAGGAGAGAGAGAAAGATAGGGAGAGACAGATTTTTTTCTTGTGTCGTAGTGGAGGTAAGCCTTGTATTGTGTGTGCACTGTGTACGTCGGGTTGAACCATG
This sequence comes from Adiantum capillus-veneris, assembly GCF_014529385.1. Taxonomy (NCBI): domain Eukaryota; kingdom Viridiplantae; phylum Streptophyta; class Polypodiopsida; order Polypodiales; family Pteridaceae; genus Adiantum; species Adiantum capillus-veneris. The sequence continues at coordinate 109,471,215 of NC_140960.1, forward strand.
CAATGGCGGGCGGGGGACGCAAGCCTGTGCACAATACTGATGGCGGGGGGGGGAATGGGTGGCGACAGTGCAGGAGCAGGCGGCTAAGAGCCAGTTGACATGTGAGAGAGAGAGAGAGAGAGAGAGAGAGAGAGAGAGAGAGATCTTTTTCCCCGTCTTCGCTGAGGAGGCAACCTTGCCTGTTTCTCTCTTTGTCTTCCACAGGCCTGCAACGAAGGCTGCGAGTGTAGGAATCGTTTTCCTGCGAGCTTTGTGGGTGTAGGTTGATGGGGAGCCGTAGGTTTGTTGCGTGCTGGTGCAGCATGAAAGTGAAGCAAGGTGGGGGCCTGCAGACAAGGGTATTCAAGCCATTTGCTCGCTTTCTGTGTCGGTCTTCAAATCAGAGAAGCGATGGTGGGGGAGGAAGATTGCATTCACAGAAATGAGAGGAGAGTAAAAGAATTCGCAGCGGTGATGAGCGGCCGCGCAAAGGGTTTGATGGCGACAATGAGAGTTTGTTTACTTTTGGAATAGTAGGGCCCACTTATATATAGTATACATGTTCAAAGAAAACTCTTTACATTGCGTCACTCCTTTAAGAAAAATCAAGTGTTCAAACGACCAAGAGAGCAAGTAATTACTACATTGTTGTTGTTATGGAAACATTTTTAGGGGGTTAACTCACTTTCCACTCTAATGTACCAAGGTCTTAAAACCATACTTACTACCCAAATCCATAACACTCAGATCATATAATGTATTAACATATAACCCTACCACGTGACGCTAATGCTTTAATTATTAGAAAAAGACAAGGGACTATCCACGCTTCTCTTAATATTTCTATTGGTTAAATATTAGCATAACACTCTATTTGCCAACACCCATGTACACTACAAATAGTGGAGCTAGTGGTTTACCAATGGCATTAATTATCTTTTAATATTAAAAAGAGATGAAGCTATAGAAAACTTTAAAACTCGGTTATTTTCACTATAGTGTAAGAATAAATGCCAAAAATGATCTTTTTGTATTTAAACTACTTTTAAGTAGCGAGTTTTCTTCTTCGAAAATTGCTTTTCTAAGTTAAGCTCACTACCTTTCATTGCTTGGGTTAACCTTGCAAATTATAGAAAGTGAGGATAACTGTTGAAAATCTAAGCTTTTTATATTTTTGTGTAATGATTGATACGTTTTATCGATTGATTGCCTTATCAATCGATAATGTTATCAGTCAATAAGACAATAAAAAGCAATAGCGTATCACCATATAATTTGAATAATTGGGATGAATGTATTATACGATCATATTCACATTTGAAACATTTACGATTAACGTATCATGCAACATAAGATGGCGGAGCTCTAAATCAATTGAAACCGTCAAAGAAAGAAGAATGCCATTCTAAGAACCACATAGTAAGTTTCACGGCCCACTAAAACCGCAAGCGACAAGGCGGACCTTGTACAGTGCAATGGAGCCATTGGATTAAACGTCTTGTCCAACACCCATTTATAGATAATAGGAGAGCGACCAGGTGGAAGAGGCTCAAGGGTCTAGGTGTGGTTGGCATGAAGAGATGATAGTTCTACCTACATAGTTGCATGCCATTGAGAAGCTTTTGGTCCTTATTTACAGGGTGTCATCATAGCATCTAGAGTTGGGGGCCAAAGATATTATTGCAAAACAGCCAGACTCATAGTCAAATTCCGCAGCTGCCAAAAAATTATCAATTCTTGAGGATGGGGAGAGGAACTTGAGGACATATTTTTCGATCGATGATAAGTATAGGGTGTAGAAGTAGAGGGCTCTCCTGAACTAGAGTTTCCTTGCTGAAGACAAGGCACTAAAGGATCCATGGGAATGCACCATGTAGCAATGCGATCATGTCAAGAAGAACGAGCTGAATTTTGATCTGAAATTCTTGATCTGGTCGTGGATATGACTAGTACTAGAAAGGCAATGCTAACCGAGAAGAATTTTTAGAGTTTCAAGATGGTGAAATGAAGCTTCATCAAAGATAACCGACTAAAGAAAACCGCCCTTGCGAATGGGTCATACGGATGCGAACCTTTTACACCATGTGGATCTCTCCACTGTAGCAACTTTCAATCATGCCATGCAGCTCATCTTGCCAAATAAATAGACGGCCTTTACCCTTCAATTGGTCAGTCATGGGCACAACTAGCCCTTGCATAATTCTTAATAACTTTGTGACGATGCCCAGCCATACCTGAAAAAGTTGAACTCATCTTAACTTTTGGGAGAAGGCCACTTTAAATATCTTCTACCTTACTAGGATCCATTTTAAGACCCTGAAAAATAAAAATAAAAATGGCACTATTAGCTTGGCATTTTTCTTAATCAACTTGCAGTAATTACCCGAAACATTTTGAAGCTCGTCCAAATTTTTGGGAGAATGCCACTTTAAATAGCTACGACCTTACTAGGATCCATCTTAAGACCCGTAGCAAAAATAATATGGCCAAGATACTACACTTCTGTTTGCATGAAAGCACATGCGCTTACTGTTCTAAGTATATAATGTATTCTACCTAAAGCAAATCAAAGACTTTTGTGAAATGCTCTAAATGTCCTCTTTCAAAACATTATAACTAAGGATGTCATCCAAAAAGACAACCACAAATTTACCCAAATAAAGTCGTAGGATCGTGTCCATTAGGGTCATAAACAAGTTGGAGCATTTGTCAACCCAAAGGAAAGAAACACTCAAAATGACCGAATTGTGAGTAGAAAGTTGTTTTAAGAATATTATCACTTGGGTCAACTTGACTAACTCAGAATGCTCAGCAACTCGCCTCTGTGGTGATTGATAAGTTGAACAACGGTAATAACGCTACCAAGCTGGCTATGGAGGCTAGAATATACCTCTCAAGAACGATCTACCAAAGAAATTGATGTAATTCCCTTGTGCTCTTGAGGGAGCTGCAAGGTTTCCAATCAACCAAAAATTGATTGACACAACTCAAGCCATGTTTGGCAGGGATGACCCATCAACTTTGTTGAAAGGGGCCCTTCCTCTAAAAGCACTATCCTTTCTAAGAAGCCTCAGCTTGTTGAAGCCGTGAAAATTTGTAGCTGCATCTCCAAAGTGGATGATCATTGGCCAATAGCAAGTATAGATGGACAAGCTGCTTGACATGTGGCATATACTGGTACTTAGGATTTGCACTCGTGCATCCAATCTACAGTTCCATGGAAGACAAAAACAGACAAAGCTTGGGAGGACTTAACATTTGCTCTAATTCCTCGTTGAGGATTGGCTTCGAGCACTTTGATTCATTTCTTACAATGAAAACGTAAGGCCAAGATTGGTTCGTCTTGCATATGATTATAAAGGAGGTTCTTAAACTTGATGTGTACAATTGAGAACCATTCCATTGTTAGTTGACAAAATATATGAGAGGTATCGGGCATCCTATTCAACTGAGTTAGTAGCACAAGTATTCCCCAATCTAAGTTGTAAGATATTTGCACTAAGCGTTGAGCCTGATGTACCCACAAAACCCAGGCTAGCACAACTACATATTACCTGCTCAACAAAGAGAAGAATGTCTGGATGAACACTCACATTTACAGGGTTTTGCATGTCAATCTTCATGGTCTTATTACGAGGGGGAAGATATCCTGACCGCAGGCCGTAGTCACATCTCATGAATCATTGGATCATTTCCATCAAGAGTGTGTAATTTAAAGGATTTATCTACATCCAGCTCCCCTAAATAAGTCTTGCTCCAGTTTGAGCGAGGCAGATCGGTCATAACAAACACATTTAAGGCCTGCAACTGGTTTTGCTGTTCCTGAGCCACTTTCAGTTGGGACTTCAAGCTTACAAACGTCTGTTCCCAGTGGTTCTTGAACTGCCCATCAAGCAGTCTCAAATGAGCACAAAAGTAAGGATTTTTTATCCTTTCTTTGGAGAACTGCTTTCCTGCATTAACAATGGGGGGGGTTAAAGGAATGAACTTCATTGCCTTAACCAGGGCTCTCACTTTTTGGTCTTTGCTTGATTCAATGTCAACATGAAGCTGACTGCCCTTGTATTCCGAAGAGAACAAACTTCCAAAAGAAAGCACTTCATATTTGCCAGCTTCTGAACCATTGCCCAGAGCCTCCACTATCCCTCTATATCTCCGCCAACCATACTTCGCTTTTATGACATTTTTAGTCGCCCTTGGATTCCAAGAGCCCACAGCAGCTGCTTTTGAAGCCTGCAAAGACTGATTTGTCTGGATGTTTCCCAATTTTGCCGCATTATGTACCCAGATTGTTGTCCTGCAATCTTCATTAACCCCATAAACACAGCTTCCATGAACTTCATCCGGCTTTGACAGCAATATACCACAGCTTTCCAATGTCCCCCAGGTTGAACTGTGGGCAGCCAAGCTTCTGTACAAGGACCCTGAGCACGCTGATGTTATATCTACTCCACACCACACCCTGATAAAGATGCGAAGATCTACAAGCTTGACCCGAGGCACCACCAAAGAGAGATCAAGAACGTCAGTAATGGCGATGTACCTGACATGAGAAGAGCCAGTATCATGAGAGACCTCTCAGATCATTAACGATGAAACAAAGCTTCATTCTAATAGACATCACTCAAAGAGAGAGAGAGAGAGAGAGAGAGAGAGAGAGAGAGAGAGAGAGAGAGAGAGAGAGAGACGGGCCGCCTGGGATTCGTGCACGAACCCTAACCCTCATAGCCTGCAAGCTGGCCCAACCCTAATCCCCTTTCGCCCTAACCCTACACTGGCCTGCTGTGCGTCCAATCCTGCTCGCACTAATCTGCCATTCGCCTGCAGATTCACTGCAGCTCGCTGTCCGCCTGCTGTTTTTTTGTCATGCAGAGCCAGCAGCTCTGCCTACGGTAGTTTCCTTAGTCTGTTGTCACTCTCCCGGTGATACACAGGTTTAGGAGCACCTTGCAGCAGCCTAACCCATACACCTTTTCGCCCATCTCCTTTGCGACACACATCCACACCACTCGTCCACAACAAACAAATCACACCCCGCATCACTTAAAGAGGTGGAGCTTTGTGCTAGAAAAGCACAGTTCGGTCTTGTCTGCAATCTCTCTCTCCGAGTGGTATGGCGCCGTATATCTGAAGACCTGCAACAGAAGATTGGCGACCGTGTTGAGATTCTCTCTCACAAAGACATCATGGATCGCCCTCTAAGAATGTAGTTGTGGAGCAGCAGGAAAGGATTGTATTTGAAATGGCAAGGACAATGCTCGAGCATAGAGACCTGCCGAATCTTTGTGGGCGGAGGCAATTGCAACAACAGTTCATATTATCAACCGGTCTCGTCTCCTAAAACTTCACTTCCAGGGAAGACTCCGTTTGAGTCATACTTCAGTAGAACGCCTAATGTGTCTCATTTTCAAATTTTTGGGAGCAATGCCTACACCAAAGAAGCAACGAGGGAAGTTTGACCCTGAGTTCGACACGGTTTTTGTTTGCTACAATAGTCCTTCCGAGGGATATCGACTTTAGGATCCCTAGATTTTTCTATGCTTGGAGATCTAGATGATGATTCCTCTCCTAAGGTTGAAAACAACCCTCTTCTCCGGTTCATGTCCCTCAGGTTGTAGAGATGGATGCACGGACTCATGATGATGCAATTGATAGCAGTTCTCACCTTGGTGCGGATGATGACGAGGATGTACCAATAGCTCCCTCTTCCAGAGCCAAACCCGACGACTTACCGAAGTGACTTTTGGAGACATTGCGAGTTGCAGCTACTTCAGATTTTCCATTAGATTGGCGTGAGGCGGATACTACAAGACGATCTTGATGACTTCAAAATGTTGAGATAGATGGGACTTTATTACATGACGTTGAGAAAGGCCAACTTTACATCCATCTAAAACACGGGCCATCGATGATGGGCTGCTTGAGCAAAATCTTTCTGAATACTTGCCAATATAGCAGTCGGTGCAAAGATCTCGTCATGACTCATAGTCCACGCACAATCCTTGAGAAAAGCCCTTGGCAACGAATTGTGCCTCGTCATTTATCAAAGATCCATCTGATTTGTACTTCGTCTTGTAGACCCACTTGACACCAATGACCTTCCACTTTGGTGGCCGCGGAACCAATTCCCATGTGTGATTCCCTTTGATAGAATCAAGCTCTCCCTGCATGGCCTCCTTTCACTTCGGTTGTGAAAGGGCCTCATCAATTGTAAGAGGTTCTTTGTCCTTTGCCACGGAGGACATCAAAGCATAGTTCACCACTAGAGGAGGAGATGTATGTGGAGCAACCTCCAAGATTCTCAGTTCCCGACTCAAGCAACAAAGTTTATAGGTTGTAAAAGGCTCTTTTGGGCTTGAAGCTAGCTCCTCGAGCGTGGTACCAAAAGATTGATTCTTTCTTCCTATGGCATTCCTTTTATTGTTCTTTTGCAAATCCAAATTTATATCTTTTCAAAGAAAGAAGATTAGTGACACTTATTATCCTCTATGTGGATGATAATGTGATTATAGGTAGCCATGACCCGCATACACACAATACTATAGAGACCTTGGCAAAGGAGTTTGAGATGACAGGTCTTTGCTTGCTTCATTACTTTCATGGACTGGGATATGGCAAATAGAGGGGGGGAGCATTTGGTATGACCGAATGCAAAACCTATCTCTTCCCCTATGGATCCCAACCAAAAGTTGCCACAATATGACCCCCCAGATGAAGTTGATGCTACAAAGTATCGAAAGGTGGTCAATTCTTTATTTCGGTGTTGAACACCCACTTTGACATCAGTTTTCCGGTGGGACTTCTTGGTTCATTTACGCAGAGACCCACCAGGTCACACATGCGGCAAGCTCTACGGATATTGTGGTATTTGAGACAGTCTGTCATTGGGCATACGCTAGAGATATTCTTAGATGATAAATTGATTCGGATTAGGGTGGTGATCCAGACAGATGACTTTCAGCTACACGTTACACCTTTTCATTCGATGCAAGAGCGATTTCATGGAGCACGAAGAAGCAGCCTACAATTGCCTTATCATCCACAAAGGCTAAGTATTGGGTTGTTTGAAGTGCTACATGCAAGTCAATGTGGTTATGGATGCTACTTTCAAAATTGTCTTGCCGCAACAAAAGACCACTATCTACTCTGATAGCAAGAGTTGTAAGCCATTGCAAGGAACCTAATTTTTCATGCCCATACCAAGCATATAGAGATACAATACCATTTAGTTCATGAGAATACCATGGATGGCTCTATTTGACTAGAGTATTGTCCTATGTCAAACAACCCTGATGATATCTTCACCAAACCTCTATCAGAGGCGACATTATCCCTTCATGCCAGCTCCCTTTGATTGGTTCCCCGTCTAGGAGCTAAGAAGGGGTGTTAGGAGTTACATCTTTTGTCCAATTGTCATGTGCGCATTGCAGTTCCGCCGCGTGGACAAGCTACTACTACAATCTAGCGTCAGTCTTACTTAGCTTAGGACCTAGCCAGGCACTTTGTGACTCTAGCAAGACGTGCATGCCCAGACAGGTCATAGTTGCATACCCTCTCTTGCACAGTTGAGTCACTTAAGCATATAGGCATACAAACAGGCACTCAAGTCGTTTTATAAATAACATTTTCAGCATTATTCTCCCAAGGTCGTGGAGCTGAAGAGAAGGCTACTCGACCCAGCATTTATTGAGTATGTAAGTGACCTGGGGGTCTCTCCTTAGAAGGAAAGAAGCAGAAGGACCAGTACCAGCTAAGTACCCGCAGCACCGCAATACAAGAACCCATAGTACTAGCGTTTTCAGCATTCACACCGGCCTTTTCACTCTCAACCAGCAATCAGCTTTTCAGCGTTTTTGCCATCATTGCCAGCACCAACCAGCCCATTCAGCCAGCGTTTTTAGCCCTGCAGAAGACCAGCATTTCAGCATCATCATCAATCTTCAGCATCATTGCATTTCAGCCCATAGCCTCACAGTACCAAGTACCTACAGCAAGTACCAAGCATCAGTATCCAGTACCATCAATACCAAGCACCTGCATCAAGTTCCCATCAGCATCTCAACATTTAGGATCATTGTATCAGCATTTTGTGCAAGCAATAAAGAAAGTACTTGCTCTAGCAACACAGCAAGCGGGCCCTTCAGGGTGGTTGGGACTCGACATGCAGTGTCCTCTCTCTCTCTCTCTCTCTCTCTCTCTCTCTCTCTCTCTCTCTCTCTCTCTTCTTCATTCTGTTCAGTTCAGTTTCTCTTTTCAAGTGAAGCAAAGTTCCCTTGTGTTTGTGCGGAGTACTAGATCTGAGCTAAATCATCAATCACTTCCGCCGTACCTGACAGCAGTGGTGGCTTCAATGTCTCTTTGGAGCAGTTTAGGGAGTGTGGGTTGTTTTGTGGCTATGATCATTCGTATTTTGAGGTACACGTAGCTTCTCGGCGGTACCAGGTGTGTTGTGACCAAGGCCCGCACGGCAGGTTGCCATTGTTTGGAGACTAATACGGAGGAGATCTACCACAGTAGATCTGAAATCTGGTGGCTGCCCGTACTCAGAGGAGGTTTGCTTGTGGTTGCGAACTTGATCATCATCAGATTCATGTTTTCTATAGCACCTTTGACACCGGCAAGGAAAGAGGCAAGCAAGCTAGAGGGTGAACAACTCCAACCTACAAGCGTTGCTAAGTAAAAAAACTATGGTTGGTTGCGTGAAAAATAAAGGCTAACAACATAACGTTGGCGATCCAAAAGCAAGGAGAGGTAGTGCTTAGGAAAGGGGGAGGAAGTGGGAGCAAAAGAGCGAGTAAGTACGACCACTCGAATAGTCCTATCGTGAAAACATTGCGGGTGAAGCTAAAAGGTAAGGGTGCTCGGAGGTATCTTCAAGGGTTTCTTGTCGACGGAAGTGGATGCACGCTACACGTGAATGCGATTGCTGAAGAGGGTTAGGGATCCTAAGGTGTCAGGCTAGGTTCGAAGCTAGGACTGATGCTAGGCTGTAGCAGAAGCTTGTCGACATGGCACAAGTGCAATGCGCACCTGATACGATCATATTGGAACAACGAGGATCTGTTGCGGGAAGGTGAGATCTACGAGGTTCGGGGGCTCTACTGCAGTGTGTCTATGCTGAAAACCAAAACGCTGGTACATATGTTGAAGCCATCGCGGAGAATCTGCAAAACGCTAAGGTTGGAGGACCACAAACATCAGAATAAACCAACTCAAGTGTTTTATTTTTTCGTTCATTTCTTGATTTTTGAAATTTTACCCTCTTTTGTTTACCATAAACACAATCTTCACAGAACTCTAAGTCCACTTCTTTCAAACCTGGTAGAAGCTTCTTCGTTTGAAGGATTTGCATTCCTTTGGCACTCATATGCCCAAGCCGGTAGTGCCACACCGCACTGTCAACTTTTGTAGTTGCTGCACAAGCTGAAGGTTGCGTGCTGATAGTACACAAGTAAAGTGTACCGACCTTTTCTCCCTTGGAAACCACCAAAGATATCTATGATGTGAAAATGTTTAGACACTACCTTCTAGATCTCTTGAATAAATTTGTCTTCTTTGTGGATCATCAAGCACTATTATACTTGGTGAACAAACCATGCAATACAAAACGTATTGTTCTATGGTTTATCATATTGCTTGAATTTGATTCACCGTAGTAGTCAAGAAGGAGACTACACATTAGAGGGCTGACCATTTGTCTAGATTGACTCATGAGGAAGCACCTTGATAAGTTGATGATGACCTGCTTGACTCATACCTATTCAATATCAAGATGGTACTGACATGGAGCAAACACGTAATAACTTTGCTCACCATTGGCTCATTGCAAATTGAAGGCAACATCAATCATCAAGCAAACACAAACACTTGTTCTGATAGCAAGAAGGATATACAAACATGGGAATGATGGAATCCAAGATCTTCCACCGTTTGTTTCCAAATGCAATGTTGTGACCTTCATCGTCCAATTGTCCTGTAGAGATCAAATTTTTCCAAAGAGAAGGAACATGCCTAACATCTTTAAGCTTCCATTCATTTCCGTTAGCAATTTTGAAAGAAACTGTACCTTTGTCGACAATCTCACAAGCTTCATCATCTCCCAAGTATACATACCCAAAATTACCTTTGGTGTAATCTTGGAAATGTTGCTTGTGTGGTGTCGCATGGAATGAAGCCTCGAAATCTACTATACAGGAATTAGACACATTGTCTAATGAGAGAATTAGAGCATCTTGCTCTACTTTACCTGTCACATTGGCCTCCGATGTTGACTTGTTGTCTTGAGACTTAGTCTCCTTCTTCTTCTTGGACCAGCAATTCTTCTTGACGTGGCCCTTCTTGCCACAGTTCCAACATTCAAGAACTGACTTTGTGCATGGCTTGCTCCATCTTGAGCGATCACGTATTTTCCATCTGACGTAGCTAAATATGACGTCATACTTAGCTAAATATGGAAAATACATCTATTTAAGTATGCTCCGTCTATTTAGCTACATCATACTCTTTCTTGAGTGAAAAAGGCAAGAAAGAGGTCACCCTTTTCTCCATCTTCTTCGTCCTCTTCCTCTTATGAAGAAAGTGATGGTGTAGACAAGGAGGAACAAGGGAAGAAAAAGGCAAGAAAGAGGTCGCCCTCTTCTCCATCCTACTCAAATTCTTCCTCTTCTGAAGAAAGTGATGGTGCATTTTCAAAAGTCCGCCAAGCAATGGTGGGCTAGCCTACGAGCAAACGGTGAAGCTCCACGAACATGGAAAATCTGCCACACTCCTACTGGCATTGTAATAAGGTCCACCACCCATTTGTAGTGCATAGCCAGTGAGGTGGGATGCAATCCATCTCTATGTCGCACATTAGAGTATTGTTGACATATTAAGCATGTTTCCACAAATTGAACCACATCTTTGTACATACCTCTCCACCAATACCGGTCTTTAATCTTAACAAAGGTTGCCCAAACTCCTCTGTGTCTAGCCCATAGACTTTCATGAAACTCTTTAATCACTTGCCGTTGGGTTGCTTTGTCGCAAATAATTCGTTGTGGTGCCCCTCCTGGGCACTTCGGTTGTTTTATAGGTGTTGGCTGCTTGGATTATGGTAACCCCGGTGTGATTAGGGTAAGCTAATCGGGGAGACAAAGCAAGTGGTGGGCCTGGTGTGGTTGACCCTTGCTTTGTTTTGGGAGGTTACTAAAAGATAAGAATCTCTAGGTGGGCCTTTGTGACCATCACCTAGAGAGAGGGAATTTACAAAGTGGGAATTTTACAATGGCTTGGGTGAAAACTGAAGAAATGATGAACATAACCTACAAATTACTGAAAATGGCGTTGTGGTTGCGTGATGCCGGCAAATGGTGTGTTTTGCACAGAATGCTACTATTGCAGGCCAACTTGTGCAAGGCGAGATGCTCTTAAATAAAGCAATTGGCATCCCTGGTTCGAGCAAAAATACCTCTCAGGTCTGTAGCTGCATGCACCGCTATTTTTGCAAGAACCCAATGTTAAAAAGTCCGGGTTGGAGGGCGAAGATACCTCAAATAAAATTTTTTTGCTCTTTTGTAGGATCGATATGATTTCAGGAAAGCACACGACTGATGCTCTGATACCACTGTCACAAGGCGGGCACCACGTGCCAATAGAAAAGAACAAATTGAACAAAATTTTAGCACTTCAATAAATACAAACCTGAGAGAGAGAGAGACGACACGTGACACGAAGTGGCGGAATTCCACCCTAGAGAGTATTGGCCCCAAACCTTGGCACCCCTTTTGGTATTTCTTTATATTGCATCAACACAATACAAGCCGGTACTCCAAACTCTGCATTTTCGCCAGGAAGCATGCCAGAGAATGAGCCCTAGCCTCATATTTAAAGGCCCTTGGCCTGAAAAGCAGTTACCAATGACTGCAAAAGAAACATGGACTGTGATCCATGTTTGACAGCTTTTTTACGTGCAACTTGGCCAGCTAGTTCTCTATGATCTGTAGAGGTTAATTCCCAACCTTTTTTTAATTTGGATCTCTAAAAGTTGGAAAACCCTGTATTTTGGCCAATTTCCCAAGCTTTTGCAAGTTTTGTCCAATTTCTTGATTTTGAGTGAGTTTTCAATGTGAATTTTTTGCCAAAATGATAGATCCTGTTGTTGGGAATCACTCTTGACCCAATCGTATGAGATCTTGATCAAACTGTCACAAAGGCAATGGATCACAATCCACGTTCCTCCAACAATCAGGATGAAACTTTCTGGTTTACTTCTTGTGCGTTCAGTAATCCCCTTTTGCACCAAATATTTAAGTTTTGATCAGCTTTCAAGCTTTGACCCCCCATCAATTTTTTCAATTTTCAAAGTTATGGTCTCGTTTACCAAAATATGTTTTTCGACAATTTTTGCCTTGAACTTTTGAGTCCAATTTGATAATAATTATTGCTACTTAGCCTACTCCTACGTATCAAAATGAATCTATCAATAAAAACTAACAAACAATGCAAATTTGAAGGTGAAATGTATGGTGGAACAATACTTTCAAAGCATCAAGAAAAATGCAAAATGGAATGCTTTTAATATCTCACTCACAACTCTCTATGCCTCTCCATAGTAGATCTAGCAAGTCCCCGACTTCTAGCCTCTACCAAGCACTAAACTTCGCATTTAGTTGCTTGGCTGCTAAGGTGTAAACACAGTGGGTATCAAAATCTATACAAAAGAAGTCCACTACTAGGACTATGCCACTCACCACCTAAGGATCACTCCCCGAAAACAACATCAATGTTAGCGGGTTGTCGCGATCCAACGTATGCAGCATTGTTGTTTGGCACTAACATAATATCAATACTCAGGGAAGCGACTCAGTTGGGGCACTGAGACTCTTTGAGAGTGTCAATCTAAAGAAGTGAAACTACAAAACTAAACTATTATCAACACTAGCAAATCTATCACTCTCTACTTTGGAAATCTGCCTATGTGTTATCTCACCACTCTAGGTCGTCGTGCTGGTTTAGGGACCAAACAAACTTGAAATGCAATGAAACTTTAGGAGGAGGTATAATAGGCCTAGGGACACTATCCTAGAAAGTTTGGTTGGTACCAAAATCACAATCCATAATGATCAACGTCTTGAAAACTACAATAGAACTATCCAAAAAGGTCACCCTATGGTCTCTTATGGTCAAAATGTCAAAAAACAATCATTTTTCACTCGTAATTGCAAATTTATCTCACATATAGGCAGTCAAAAATGGCAAAAAAATTGAGAATGATTACACTTAATTGAAAGAGCAAGAGATAAGGAACACAATGCACTTTTTGAAATCAAATTCTAATTATTTGAACCTGAGAAAAATGGATTACAAGATGTTTCTGAGTAGCCGCTCTTAGTCGTATGTGCAGAGCTCTTCCAAACTTTAGATAATGATACAAAAGGTGTGTTCAAACTTGAAAAATTGAACCTTATACCTAGGGCTTCTCATTTGGCCAATGGCCTTCTTACAAGTCTTCCTTAGTTCATGACAAAAAGATTATAGCTTAGGGTGTACAACAATGTGGCTCAGTAATTATGACTCCTCTTTTATACAAATATTTCCCAAAAAATAATGTGATTACAAAAAATCATGGCTCTGTAATGGTGTAGCCGACTAGAAGGGGGCCGGTTATAACAACCTTTTTATCCACTACTTTAGGACCACTACTTTAGGACCGGTCACATCTAGCTTAACCCTTAAGTGTTTCCTTAAATTGCCAAATAAAGAGGCCCTTCTATACCCCATTCACTTCTAAAGATGATTAAATGCTTTCCACATACACTTCCTAATTTTCCATGGTAGGGAAGTAGAAAAGTCCAAATGACTAACATAAGCAAAACATTGAGCTTGGGATAAGTGCAAGGAATCAAGAAGTGGTTTGAAGATGGGATGGAACACATTTTCTTCATGATGTATCACTAAGACCCTATAGTTAATGAGGATTTCTACAACACCAATGTACGATATCTTGGAAAAAATTTAGAGGCTTGTGCTTCATGCATTACACCACACACATTGCCTCCAATTACAAACGCACGTTCTTCTTTGGAGTGGATTCCTTGCAAGTGATGCCAAAGGCAAAGTCCTTACAGAATGGAGAAGCTTGAAGATGACCCCATACAAGTGTATCCAAAAGTATGTGGATAAGTTTGGGAATTACATCTCAAAGCCATTGTCTACAAAAAGATAGACTTTGCAAAGCAAAAGCAACAGTTTTGTGATGTCCTATCTGAGGGGATTAGTGAATATGTCAACTCACAAAGACCTAAAACTATTTCTGAGGTCATACATCATACTATGGTCGCTTTGAGGATTCATTTCCAAAGAGAGACAAAGAGGGCTCCAAGCCAATGGAAGCCAAGGAATCAACTAAGCCAAAGGGCAAGAACAATGCAACACAAAATTCTCCCTGGCTCTACCCACAACTTCATTTTTGTTGAGATAGCTACTACCAAGCTAGGAATTCATGAATTCAAGATAGAAAATGTGATACAAGCCGATGGATCTTTCAAAGGGAAAGAGGCCTCAATCACTCCATTGATTGGGAAGCTAAGGGTCAATGTGCAAATCTATGTTGATAAAGAAGATTTCTCCATCCCTCCACTCAAGCATGAAGATGTTATCCTAGGGGCATCATGGTTTGATCGCATGACTTCCATTATGAAGTTTCTTGAGAGAAAAGTCTTCTTTTCCTATCAAAGCAAGGATGTTGCACTTGACGCTAGTGTGGGAAACACTGTACAACTTGTACAAACAAACTTTAGACTAAGTAATGAAAATCTCTCTTTCTTGTTACATGACTTTTGTCAAGGAGTCTATGAATGATGCATGTGTTCCTAATGAAGCTAAAAATGAAACTAAAGAGGAGCTAGAATTCTCTAGTTTCCTAAGTCAGTTCAAGATGCATTTATAGATGACATTCGTGCCAGGGAGCTACCTCCCAAAAGGGGGCAAGTTGATCATCCCATATAACTTCTACCTGGTAGTTCACCACCTAATAAGCCTCTTTATTGGGTCTCATCAGCTCAAACGTTAACAAGGAGATTAAGAGGCAAGTGAACGAACTTGTGGAAAAAGGTATGGTCACACCTAGTTCATTTCCATTTTGTTCACCCATTTTGCTAGTACAAAAAAAAGATAGTACTTACCGAATGTATGTGGACTATCAAGCGCTTAATTGAATAACCATAAAAAATAGATTTCATGTTCCCAAGATAGAAAACCTATTCAATAAGCTATAAGGGTCTACCTACTTTAGTAGAATAGGTCTCAAGAATGGCTATCACAAGATAAGGATAATGCCTGAAGATATTCATAAGATGGCCTTTTGAACAACTTTTCGCTTCTATGAATTCTTGGTACTCCCTTTTGGAATTACTAATGTGCCAGCTACCTTTAATCAAATGATGAAGAGGCTCTTTAGACCTCATGAAAGTTTCATGGGAGTGTTCTTTGATGACATTATCATCTACTCAAAGACTAGTGAGGAACATGAGCAGCATCTTCAGGTAATATTTCAAGATTTTTGAGACAATAAGCTTTACATTAATCAAAAGAAAAGTGAATTTTTATTAAAAGAGATTTAGTATTTAGGTCATATTATCTCTCAAGCAGGGGTCCAAATGGACCGTGAAAAGTTGGAGGTAATAAAAGGATGGTCTATACCAATGAATCTACATGAATTAAGAAGCTTTATAGGAATGTGTACATGCTATAGGCGCTTAATTTAAAAAAAATCATTCATAGCAGGTCCATTGTATGATTTGACTAAGAAGAATGTTAATTTTTTATGGATTACAAAAGAGAATGAAGCTTTTGAAAATTTAAAGGAAAATCTTATCTCTCAACTCGTTCTAATATTACCGAACCTTTCAAAGCCTTCTGAAGTTGAGTGTGATGCTTGTGGACATTGCCTTGGAGCTGCTTTTCTTCAAGAAGGGAATTCCATAGCATATGAAAGTAGGAGTTTGGATGACTAAAAAACGAGTCTAGCCATATATAAAAAGAGTTGTTAGCTATCTTACATGCCCTAGATGTATGGAAGAATTATCTCCTAGGACCTCCATTTATTCTGCGTATAGATCTTCAAAGTACTAAATACTTTTTGATGCAAAGTAAATCAAGTGATAAACAAATGAGGTGGGAAAACACTCTTTCATAATTTAATTTTCATACTGCTCACATAGCTCATAAGCACAACCAAGTGGCTGATTCACTTTCACAAAGGCCAAAAGTGAATATTGTATCAATAGCTACTCACAATGATCTATACTCTATGATAGATGATTACGCTATGGATTTTGACCTTAAAGATGTAATGTCACCAGTTGCACTAGGGAAGAAAGAGGAACCATACAATGATGATGGCTACGAGGATGGTTATCTTCTATATGGCAATAGACTATGTGTTACACATAGTTCATGTGAAAAGATTATGTATGAAACTTATGTTCCACCTTATGCTGGACATAGAGGGATTCAAGCTACTCCCAAGGGAGTAGAGATGTAATTTTACTAGCCAAAAATGAAGGAAAACATACCACACTATGTTGCCAAATGCATTGTATGTCAAAAGACAAAGTATGATAGAAGTTTGGGTTCATTCAGCCATTACCTATACCTGATTCCCCATGGGAAAGTATATCCATGGATGTCATCTTTGGATTGTCAAAATCCATACATGGAAATATAGCAATATAGAAAATAGGAGACTAGTTTAGCAAGCAAGCACATTTCATATCGATCAAGAAGAATATTAAAGCACACCATATGGCAGCCCTCTTTATCTCACAGGCCTTTAAGTACCCTATCTTATCAACATGTATAGTATCCAATAGAGATCCAAGAATGACCAAATTTTTTTGGAAGGGTCTCCTTGAGCATTTGGGTAGTAAGTTGAATTTCTCCTCGACCTGTCACCCACAAAAAGATGACCAAAGTGAGATATAAAATTCAACCATCATTGATCTACTTAAAGCCTATGTTACAGAAGTAGATCTAGAAGATCAATGGGAAAAGTATATAACCTTAGTGGAGTATGCGTACGATAACACTGTCCATACTTCTACAAGAAAGGCACCCTTCAATGTAATTGAAGGATGACCCAAGCTCCCATTGATAGTCAAGATACTTGGGAACATGTTTGTTTTGATGAGTATAGAAGAGATCTTAAAGAATCTTTTCAAAAGATCAAAGAGGCTATAACCATCACACAACAAAAGCAAAAGGATACTACTGATAAGTATAGACAAGCATAGACAAGCCGCGATCTTCAAAGAAAATGATTGGATACTACTCAAGTTTCCAAAAGCACACCTAAGTCACACTATGTGCAAGGGAACACAAGGATGTCTAGCAGGTCACCAAAAATATTATGCTAAGTTAGCAAAAAGATACTATAGAATATTTGAAACTCTTAATCCTATTAATATAACAACTTATAAGGTAAGGTTACCAAGTACCTGGCTCATTCATAACGCCTTTCATTTGAGCCTCTTGAAACCTTATCAAGGCGAGCCACCCAAGAAACTTGTAATTGAAGAACCACCCGAGTTTGAGGTTCAAGAAGAGATTTTGCAGCCAAAGAGCATCCTAGAACATGAAGACAAGGCTTAAAGAAGTGTTAAGACTATCAGCTGATATCTTGTCAAATTTAAGAATTATCCTTTGAAGGTGCAAGGTGGATGCAAGACATCTAGGTAAATTTCAACGTAAACCTTGTAAATACTTACAATGACTCATGTCAAAGGTAAGAATCAGGTGTGAACAAGTATATTTTATAAAGAATCTTGTTTTGTTTTGAGTCTAAGATGTTTGTGAAATATTCATAAGTTTAAGTGTATGCATACCATGAATCAAGCTTGCGGCAACTTAGTCTCTCAAGCGCCATCTAGTAGACCTTGCCAATCTATTATGAACGGTGATTAGGGATAAAGACATGCTTGTGGCATCTAAGCCTTCCAACACCAAGTGGATTTAGTCACCACTATGGAAGAATGTCGACACGTAAAAAGGGATCCTCTACCCAAAGCAATTGGACTAGCTATGACTTTATTTTTCCTACCCCATAATCGAGCTCTATGCTCATCATGGGCATAAATAACTGTTGGAGTCTCTATGCTTAGCATGGGATGGTAAGAGTGCACCAAACAAATTGTTTCTGATGAAGAAGATTATGAATCTTAACATGAAAGAAGGTAGCAATATTAGTTTACACCTCGGGGGTGCACTATGTAATCATGTTAATGTATAACGTGAGTTCGATAGGAGGGGTTTCGAAATGCAAAAATTTTAGGCAATTTAATAGAGATACATTAAAATAAGGGGTTTTAATATTCAGTTAAAAAAAAACCTAAAATAAAGGGTCATTTTATTCATTCAGACATGTTAAAAGAGGGGGTTTTTTAATACCCCATGAATGCACGTTATATAGGGGGTACTGAATGCTGAACCCCCCAAGTTTTACACCTAAACGAGTGTAATAGTGTATCTACTCAGTTGACATCAAAGGGGCTTGATTTCAATGATGAAATGAAAGCCATTTTCTTTCTATGTTATTTTCCTACATCATGGGATACATTCGATCAGCACTGCCATTAGTAACTCCGTCTCTAAAGGAAAGCTTGTGTTTAGTGTTGTAACTGGTGATTTGCTAAGAGAAGAGATTCAACATTAGTCTCTTGACACTAGTGTGCATGTTGATGTGTATAATTGTTGCAAACGGATGCGTGGAAGACCCTGCAAAATACCAAAGACAACATACTACAACCCATAAAACATACTAATTTGCATACTTGGAAAATACCGTGAGAACATAACAGAAGTTGTACACCAACATAGAGATATAGAGCATGTGAGAGAGCAGAATAGCATCTGAAGATGTGTCTCCTACAGCAGAGTGCCACACCGGCACGGCGAGAGAGAGGAGAGGAGAGCAGAGAAGAGGTACACAGGCACTGGGTGCAATCTCCCCTTATGCAAGAGTGAGCATTTTCCTCTTGCACGTATTTTATTTATAGATTCTTCAATGCTAAAAAATGAATACACATTGGCCGGCCGACATAATGAAACACTTGAGTGATAAATGTACATATCCCTTATCCATAACATACTCCGCGGTTGAAGAAGCAACTGCCCTCAGTTTAATTGGTGGAGTCGAGTGCGAGGTACAAGATGCTAGATACAAGCTTGCATAGCACAACGAGTCACTGAAAACTAAAAGAGCAATAATGATTAGTAGGAAGCAGTTTAAAAGTGCTAAAATGTGTAACATGTGTATGGTGTGATGGGAGTGCATAAAAGGAAGTAAACATGCATAGGTGCAGACTGCAACATTGGTCAGAAATGTTGTCTCAAATAGACCACCATTTGTCACCCTTCCATCTTGCCATACCAATCCGCCATATCCTTTCATATCAATCCATACTAAATGTGGTGGGACAATTCCACATATAATCTAACCACAAAGAGTCCTACCTTACCAGGCATAGGTACTCTAGTACACATGTATCGACATCCGTAAATTTCCATAACATTATTGCAAAACAGAGAGTCCTGCCTCACGAGGCGCAGGCACTCTAATACACATGTCAATAACCATAAGTTTCCATAACAAGGTATGGAGCGGAGAGTCCTGCCCTCTTTAGGCATAGGAGCTCTAAAATGTGTAGAAATTCTGCCATTTCCATTTTCTCTAACCAATAAGATCCTTGCCATAACAATGTACAATGTCGCAACTAGTGTGTTGGGAAAAATTTCAAATCACTAGAAGGAAAATAGTGTTGCTCATATATAAATCTTGTTAATACAAAGTGCAGATGATAATTAGAGTTGGTAAGGTTTGCCATCACACAAGTTAGCCATCTAATATTACATAGAAAGAGCTTACGAACTAGGGGTAATGGAAATGATTTTTCTAGAGGGATATTATCAAAATGTATGAAGAAATTGCATACCGTAAGATTCGCTGATATGATAGCATTGTACTTAACTTTTCCTACAAAAGTATTGCTCAAAGACAAAGCAATAAAAAATTTCTTGTTAGATTTAAGAAGACGTTAATAATTGCACATCAAATGCATTAACATTTGAAATGCCATGAAGAACAAATTTGATGCAAAGTTCATTTGCGAAGAAAAGAGAATGAAAGGAGACAACTGGAAGTGGGTGAAAGCATGTATTGGTGGTACCACCTTTTGCACTTTTTGGTGGTTCCTTTAATAAAAGGTGGAGACTGGTAAATCTTTTGTAAACCCACTTAAAATTTGTCGGAGGACATAGTTTTAGATTCCACTTTCAAAAATCTATCCATTGATATAAATCAAGGTCATACATTTTAAACTTGAAACATGAAAATGGGGTTGTAATGTGCCACCAAAGGACTATCCAAGACACCACTTTTTGGTACCACCAATACATGCTTTGACCTAAGTATAGACAAGGGGATAAGAGGGGTGTTATCTAAATTTACTGGGTGGTTTGCGAGATTGGGATGACCAGTGGATATCGTTCTTCAGATAAAGTGAGGCCACACTCAATGTATACATGTTAGGATAGGTCAAAAGCAGGTCTCCTAAAGTAGCTGGCTTGACATTTTGGTGTAGAGGTAAATAACCTTTAGTGAACATAGTCCTCTGTGAAGGAGTATTGGAAACATTGGCAGTGATGTGATACAGAAGCAAATAAATGGAACAATATTGAGTAATATGCGACAACAATTTGACTGACATATGATGTAACATTTAAGACAATTTGTAGAGCAATCAAACTGAAAATCAAATTACATTACATCATTACTAATGGGATAAACTTACATTATGGGGATAATGGCTCTTGCAAATAATGAAGAGAGAGGAATTTTCTTGTTTATGCTTGATAATTGCTTAATAATCCAGGTAACATGTAATTTGGATGTTGGTAGCTAAAAATGTACCTAGGCAAAGGTCGCCTATGGTCATCATTGCTAGAATAATAAGGCCTGATGTATCTTGAGGGTGAAATTTTACCTGAGCACGTTATGATTATTCACGGTGTTTACAATGTAGGGCATGAAATTATCAAAATAAACTAAGAGCCAACAGGACCCATGAGAAGGAAATTATTGTTCTATAACTCCACATGGTCACCATCTCCATCCTCTGAATCATACATATTTATCAAGGTATCAAGAAGGTTTGCCTAATCTTAGTCTAAAGCTAGTTGAAGATTTAGATTTGGGAATTTCAATTATTATCTTTATGTTTAGCATCTCAAGCATAAGCGGGATCATTATTGACCATGCTAGTATCGAGAGCTCATAGGAGATTGGAGAGTTGAAGACAAAGACAATAATGCTAATTGGACGGACATAAATGCCGATTCTTGTCTACTATGTACTATCATCATGTTGATCGTCATCTATACGTCCAAGGTGGACCTCTTCAAATGGCCATGAGAGTGATCAAAAGGTCGCATCATCTTATTAGTCCTAGGTGTGGTGGTCGGGTCTTTGAAGTGTTGGGCAATAAGGAGTGGCATGTGAGTATGAATAGATGATTCTAAGAGATGCATTAATGAGGAACACCTAGGCAATTAATTTTATGCAGGGGAGGATGGTGCTAGGTAACCCGAAAAAAGCTATTTGATTGGTGCAAGTTGAAACGCTCGGGGAGTTGTTGTGGAGACATGGCACCAAGTGTCGCAATATACAAAAGTCTGATGAATACCCAAAACTATCGTGGTGCGTAACTTCCAAGGACACTCAGGTTGCAGAAGACTGCGTTTTGGGTCGCTTAAGCAATTAGCTCTGGAGAAAATAATGTTCGAGGCCACGAGGGTGGGACTAAACCCTATCATCAAGGAAAAAACAATAAAAATAAAAATGAAAGACAAGCCCCACCATGCAGCCCTGCGCATACCGAGCAGCCTCTGCACATTCCCTTGGTCATCATATTGCCTCTTGCCATGCACCTCGCCAAGCCTCTGGCGCAACCCCTGCTATGGGCGATGAACCTCATCATGGTTCTCCTCGCTGCCCTAGGGCGAGCCCTCCATAACTTCTGCGGACCCTGAACAGAGGCCAGGTGCTCCACCTTCAAGCCCGAAGGCTCCGTAGCTGCTCACACCGGCCTGCCTTGCTCTTCGCTTATGGCACACACACTTCGTGCAGGCGTAGCTACTCGTCCTTCATGCCCAACAGACAAACACCAATGATGATGATGCAATCAGCATTGACGCATTTCTTGGCAACCTGGTCGTAGCCGAACTTGTGTTGGATGTTCAACCCACGACACCCTCTGTGGCAAGCTGCCTATTCATGGAGCCCTTACATGCGACCATGGAGTCTACTGCTGCTGGCAGTGCTATGGTTCGTACTACTCACCATGCGCACCTGCATGCCTCCTGCGCCCCCACCGCTGCGGCCATGAAAGTCGTCAACCCGGTTGCAGTCAAAGATGTTACCGCACATGCAGAGGTGCCTGCTGCGGCCAATTCTACCGCCAAACCGTTTGAATCAAAAGCGCCTGAAGTGAAGAAGGCTGCCCTTTCTGTGCCCACATCACATAATGCTGCAAATGGGGTAGCCATCGGGGGGAGATAGAAAAGAGAGAGTTAGAATATGGTGGTGAGCCAGCAATAGAGAGAGAGAGACATGAGATTGAAACCGGGTGTGTGTGTGCCAGCTGCTGCAGCAAACGAGGGGGAAAGTGGCATAAGCAGATGGAGGGTTCCAAAGAGAGAAGTAGAGCTGGCATTTGGAGTAGCTGAAATACTGGTACTATTTGCATTCACATTCATCAGCTTGCTGAATTTGTAAGGGTTGGTGTTTGAAGAGAACCGGCAGATTGCGGGCAGTTTTGTTTTAAGGATGGTGCTTTAGCATGAGATCCATGCTCTCAGCCACAATATTTAGCTTCATCATCATGTTGAGCGAATTACTACTCGCGCTTTGATGAGTTGTGGAGACCTGAAGGCAAATAGAACAAGGAGAAGCTCGGGGTGTGTTGGTAGCGGCTGGTGTGGCTGCCAACTGAAGAGAGAGAGAGAGAGAGTGTGTGTTAGCATGCGTAGAGAAAGAGGGAGAGAGAGCTGACAGACAATATCAGATATAGAAAAGAGAGAGATATTGGTTGAAATGGAGGGTGGCCTATGGCGGTCATAGAGAGTGTGATAGAGAGAGAGTTCGACTGCGTGTTCCTGGCACAGAGAGGGGGAGAGAGAGAAAGAGAGAGTGAGAGAGATGTATAGATAGTAGATACGGCCACTTGCATGGGTTGGTTGACCACAGCCGCAAGGTAGTGGGTGTGGGTGTGTGCACTTGTACTGCAGTGGAAGAAGCTGCATGCCCTCTATGGGTGTGTGGGTTGGCAAAGCAAAACTGCTACATTCTCAAGGGAGTGGGGGCGGGTTGTTTGAGTGGTCGTATATGTGGAAAGTGCATTGCACTTTACACCTAAGCAGTTGGAGTTCAAACCTCACCACAGATATCTTATCCTATAACGGCTATATTGCTTATCCAAGCCTATAAAAAGGAACTCCCCCTTGTATTGTTCCAAAGCCGTTGTATGTGTAATTCAAATTCAAATTTTCTCCCTCTACTTGGTGTCAGCTCCCACTTCCCTTTTCTCTCACACCTCTCTCTCTTCTCTAACTCCATCTCTCTGTCTACTCTCTCCTTCTCTCCTCTCTCACTCTATCTTCTATATAGTACTCAAGCTCACATGGTATCAAAGCTTTAGAACTTGAGCTCCTAAGTACTCTAAGAGCCTTCTCTCAAAGCAACGACCTATTTTACGCCCATCTCTCACTTCCAAGGCTTACTCGGCTAGCATGACTAGCGCCTCGTCACCTATGGTTGCAACCACCAAGTCAAGGTATTTCACCATTGAAAAGCTTAATGGGAACAATTACAATGTGTGGAAGCTGAGAATGGAGCTATATTTGAAGCAACTTGGCCTCTGGAAGATTGTTTCTGGAGATGACATAAGACCAAGTGAAGACGAGTACGCCTCCGACACGGACCTACACTCGGCATGGGATTCAAGGGACATTACGGCTCAAATGGAGATTATACTCCATTGTGAGGATAGGCAAGTCCAAATGGTGTGGACTCTATCCACCTCTTAGGCTATTTGGGAGTTCTTCAACAACAGTTATGAGCACACTGATCTTGTTTATCAAGTCTCCCTGATCAAGAGGTTTGTAAACAATACTATGCAAGAAGGCCAATCTATAGTCAAGTTCCTTCACAATTGGCAGCCATTGTTATATGAAGTTCTCATCTCTGGAATGGACATTTCAGAGAAATTTTAATGCATGCTTCTATTGCAATTGGCGGCTTTACCCGCAACCTGGAGAGCCTTTGTTACTACTCAAGCCCTATCCCAAATGCAATTGGAAGGCCTTGTATCCAAAATCCATCAGGAAGAAGCTTTAAGAGATTAGTCTAATGGCTCTACTCCAATGGCTGTAGCCACTCATATCAATTTCAGAAAAGGTGGTCCTACCCACCATTACAACAATTCAAGGCAGTTGCATAAAGGTGGTAGGCTAACCACCCTAGAAATGCGGCTTATGGTCAAGTTCAATGCCACAACTGCAAGAAGTTCAGACACATTGCCAAGGACTGCAGGTCCAAAACCAAGCATCATGGTGGTAATCATAGAGGATTCAACGGACATAAAACAAATGGAGGCTATCATCACAAAGCTCATGCTCATTTCACTAATATTTCAAGCTATGATGGTGATACACACCCTACTTCTATACAGCTTTTTGCTGCAAACTTCAACTCCTCTAAGCCATATCACAACTCTTCTATCTGGTATCTAGACACTCGAGCTACACATCACATGACATATCATTTTGATTGGCTTGCACACTACACTCCTCTTCAACACCCACTTGAAGTCCTCATCGGGATAGCAACATTCAATATGCTCAAGGATATGGCACTGTTACCATTACCCTACCAAATGGCACTATAGCTCACTTAGACAAGGTATACTATGTACGTGGTCTAAAGCAGAATCTCATCTCAGTAGGAGAGCTCACCTCAAAGGGCATTATAGTTTCTTTCACGCATGATAAGTGCATCCTGTAAACAATTGATACAAATCAAAATCCTTTCTCTATATCTTGCCCCAAGGAAGGACGCTTGTATCCTCTTGGCTCTAGCAAGGTCCAAGCCAAAGCACTTTCATCAGTCATCAATTCTTCTAAGCAAAAGGAGACACTTACTTGGCACTACAGGATAGGTCATGTCTCACAACAAGTGCTCAAGGATATGTAGCAGAAGGAGCAAGTGGTAGGTCTGTCAACCACAATTACACCAATCACATTTTGTGAAGCATGAGTATTGGGCAAAGCTAAGCATTTCAAGTTTCCAAGGTCAAAGTCCCATAAAGCTCAACCTCTTGAGCTTATCCACTCGGATTTGTGCGTCCGAATACAGACACAATCACTCACCGGCAACAAATACTTCCTAATCTTCATCGACGACTATACAAGGTACACTCATGTCTACTTCTTAGCAGATAAATCTGCAACATTTATCAAATTTCAGGCATTCAAAGCTACGATGGATCGAAAGATTAAAGCACTACGAACAGATAATGGTGGAGAGTACAAAAGCAATGAGTTTCAACCAATATTGTGTATCAAATGGTATTCAACGCGAATTTACAATTCTAAATCACTCTCAGCAAAATGGAGTCACCAAGCACAAGAATCGCACTTTAGTCAAAGCTGCCTGCCCAATGCTAGCCCTCGCTCGACTTCCTATTACATTATGGGAAGAAGCCATAGCTACCGCCACCTACATTTAGAATCTAGTCCTCTCATCCATCAATCCACACAAAACTGCTTACCAGCTATGGTTCAACCACCCGCCCAACATAACCCATCTCAAAATCTTTGGTTCCCCGGCATATCCTCTGCTCACCAGTCCTCAACCCAAATTTGCCCCTAAGAGCATCCACACTATCTTCTGTGAATACAACGACACTCATGGAGTTAATGCATATCGCCTTTACGATTCGAAAACCTATAAATTTTTGTTCTCAAGGTCAGTAATCTTTTGTGAGTTTCTTCTATTTAATAATCCCGATGAAGCTCAGCCCTCATCAACCACAGAGCCTCTTCTACCTACCCCAGATACACCATTCAATAAATCTCCTATGGCCAGTAATGTTGATAACCCATTTCCCCAGAGTGTGAACAATCACTTAAGAACTTTAATTCAAACTAAAAACCCCACAAGCTTCAAATCTAAAACTGACGAACACTCATAGCTTGCGCATACTATAAATCGCCACCCACACAGACAGCCAGTAGCGCTCATCACGGCACCCTATCCACCAGCGCCACTTCATGGCATGGCCACACACACTCTGAAGCTCTCACACACACTACAAGAAGGCCACACACACGCACATGCTCAGTCCTTTGTATCACACCAAACACCTCATGAGCGCCACTTCTCAAGCTCCATTGCGCCATCTCCTGCTCCAAGCACAAGCAGCACCCTACCTCATTCAAAAACGACCCAAAACAGCCCTCATTGCAGCCCCTCAGCTTCTCCTTCATCGCCTCTAAGCATGGCACACTCGCCTATTGTAGTCTCATCCTCATACTCAACCCCGCCTACTTCTACTACTCGTAGAAACACCATCACTCCCATCAGCATTTCCTCTTCATCCTCAGTCCTCAAGGCATCTAATCACCACTCTAATCGACCCTCCGAATCAGATCCCATGGATGATGAAGGGATCTCGCCTCCCCTTCGCCCTCGACACCTCTCTCTTGAAGCCATCTACGAAGCAACATCCTTCTCCTCATTCTTGCTTCAAGAAGAAGAAGACCTCTCCATCAACATACCCGAATCGCTCAAGGAGAACACGCTCTCAGTCGAAGACGCCATTGCCTCTCCCGAAAGTGAACAATGGATTGAAGCCATGGAGCTTCAAGCACATGAAGAAGCTCAAACTTGGACTATCACGCCAAGGCCCGATGACACCAATATCATCGGTTGCTGATGGATTCTCAAGAAGAAGCATCACGCCAACAGTTCTGTGGAATGCTACAAAGACATGCTTGTCACGAAGGGTTATACGCAACAACATGGTACAAATTTCACTGATACTTACTCTCCCGTCATTGGCATCGCATCATTTCTCATACTTGTTGCATTAGCCGCTTTCTTTGACATTCCTCTTCATCACATTGACATTCGCACTACCTTTCTACATGGATGGCTAGATGAAGTCATTTATATGGCTCAACCACCCTACTTCTGTTGTGATGATTCCCACTATCTATGTATGCAAGCTACATAAGTATATATACGGTCTTAAGCAGTCTGCACGACAATGGTTCAAGCACTTGCATGCTTTTCTTATCAAATGGGGATGGGTTCAATGCACTTCTGACCCCAATCTATTCTAGCATACTCTCTTTCATGGATGGGCAATCATTGGTGCTTATGTCGATGAAATCCCTATCAATGCTAGTGATGAGACATATGTCTCACATGTTGTGGAAATGTTCAAGGAAGAATTCCCAGTCCATGACAATGGCCGTATGACCTACTTCTTGGGCATAGAGGTCAACAGGGATCTGAATGGCAAATTCATCAAGCTCTCATAGCGGAAATACATCGAAGACATATCCGGGTGAGTATGGTCTTCTCTCTTCTAATGCACAACTCTCTACTCCACTCCTTGTCAAGCATAAATTCTTCACGTCTCTGCCACCATCTGATGATGATACTTATTCTATGTCAAGCTTTCCCTATGTTCGTTTGATTGGCCAGCAAAGGTACCTCATTTCATGCACAAGGCTTGACATTAGCTTTACAAGTCATGTATTATCTTGCCATATGAAGGCACCTCACAAATGCCATGGTCTCGCTGCCAAGAGATTACTGCGCTACTTACACTACACTCGCTATCATTCTCTCACCTATTATAGTCAGCACCCCTCATCACCACTGCAACTCAAAGGTTTTTTTGATGCCGACTGGGCCGCGCAAGACCCGAATATGCATAGCATCTCTGGGCATGTATTTCTTCTACAGGTGGTGCTATTTCTTGGCAAAGCAAGCGCCAGACTTCACTTGCTCTATCATCTGCCGAGGCAGAGTATATAGCAGCATCCGTCGCTACTCGTGAAGCATTGTGGCTTCACCAAATCCTAGAAGAACTGCCAATTCCATGTGCCACTCCTCCAATCATTCTACATTGCAACAATCAGTCAGAAATTGCAATGGTGAAGAGTCCTTAGCTTACAGAGCGCACAAAGCACATCAAGCTCGCGTATCACTTCATCAAGGAACTAGTAGAAGACAACTTCATCCACCTCAAATACATCTCTACCACAGAGAATGTTGCCAATTTCCTTACCAAGACAGTTCCTCCTGAAAAACATATTCTTTGCTTAGCAAGAGCTGGTTTGGAAGCTCCCTAGCTTCATCTTCAACACCATTCATTGTATTTTAGCATAGTTTTTATTTTTGCATTCGCATTTGAGGGGGGATCTCCTCACAAATTATCTATGCTTTCTGTTATGGTTTCGATTTGAGGGGGGATGCGGAAAGTGCATTGCACTTTACACCTAAGCAGTTGGAGTTTAAACCTCACCACAGATATCTTATCCTATAACGGCTATATTGCTTATCCAAGCCTATAAAAGGAACTCCCCCTTGTATTGTTCCAGAGCAGTTGTATGTGTGATCTAAATTTAAAATTTCCCCCTCTACTTGGTGTCAGCTCCCCCTTCCCTTCTCTCTCACACCTCTCTCTCTTCTCTACCTCCATCTCTCTGTCTACTCTCTCCTTCTCTCCTCTCTCACTCTATCTTCTATATAGTAGTCAAGTTCACAGTATATGGGTGTTTTGGCGGTTTCAGCTCCATGCTAACTGATGAAGTGGAGGAGATTTACTACCACACGTAATTAGTGAGGGCTTGCATGGTGAGCAGCTGGCCGTCAGAGAAGGAGATCATTTGGTTGGTGGTGGTAGGAAGAAAGAGAGAGTGAGAGGGTGATTATGACTACAGAGAGGGAGAGCTGCTCAAGTGTGTTTGTGGGGGCTGGAAGACCACTGCATGAGCTGGAGTCATTCGTTAAGTGAGACTAGAGGAGAAAAGTGAGAGAGAGAGGGAGTTTGCTGGCGGTCGCCACAGCATGAGAGAGAGAGAGAGAGTTGGGCGCATGGCAGGCCGTCGTTGTTGGTCCGTGTCAAAAGCCATTATTTGCTAGACTACCGTCGATGCGACATCAACCCCTTGCATTCCTGGCATCCCCAATAGCCATGCTAAACTGGATCATGGTGGAGTTACGAGTGCACCTTGATAAGCAGGGGGGCTGCACTATGATGAGCTCCTGTGGATGCTGATGAGCCAATAACCTCCCCAATCAGCAACTCAATCAAACCTTGTGGTTATTATTTATCATCAATATTATTATGATTATCTTGGGGTTGTGTTCCATGGGGAGGGAAAGGAGATGACTATCTAATCTAGCTCACCCAAAAGCACTAGGTCTTGGGAGTAATGTAACATCACTATAATTTCTTCTTCTACTCCTACTATGAAAATATATATCAGTGCCTCCTCAAGTGAAAGGTCTGGATTTCAAGGCTTAACGCACAGTTCTATGAAGTTCTCTCTCTTCTTCATCATCACTAGAAATTGTTCCTTCAATGATAAAGCTTCTCTTATTCTTCACTCCATGCTAATTTGTATTAAACTCCTAATCATACTAACCTTATGTTAATTGAATCACATAACCATTCTACGCACCTATAAGAATAAAATATTCATGTAATTAAGCATCATGCTAATAAAATAAGTAAAGTAAGCAAACTTAGCCGAGAAATTTGACTTGTCACCACGCTCATCGTGAGCATGTTTCTAGCATTTCCAGGAGCATTTTTGCAAGCTCTAATACCACTGCTGCAAACGGATGGGTGGAAGACCCTATAAAATACCAAAGACAACATACTGCAACCCATAAAACAGACTAATCTGCATACCTTGCAAATACCGTGAGCACATAATAGAAGTTGTACGCCAACTGAAAGATATAGAGCACGTGAGAGATCAGAATAGCACATGCAGATGCACCTCCTAGTGCGGAGTGCCACACCGGCACGATGAGAGAGAGAGAGAGAGGAGAGGAGAGCAGAGACGAGGTACATAGGCACTGGGTGCAATCTCCCCCCGTGCAAGAGTGAGCATTTCCCTCTTGCATGTATTTCATTTATAGACTCTTCAATGCAGAAAATGAATAAACATTGGCCGGCCGGCACAAATGAACAAAGGTCATAATGAGCACTTGAGTGATAAATGTACATATCCCTTATCCGTAACAAAAATGCTAGTGCAAGTAGCTAGAGGAACAATCAAAGGTAGAGAGGTCATAGTTTTATTTGCAATCGTTCTTGGGATCACAAGAATGTACCACTACAAGAGGCTCTTCATATTAGCGACGCTCACACAGCGACGCTCAAAAAAAAAATTCCCGGCGTCGCTATGAGCGTCGCTATAAGCGTCGCTATGAGCGTCGCAAATTTACAAAGAAATTTGCGACGCTCATAGCGACGCCGACTGGGGTAAAAAAATAACCGAGCGCGCCCAAAAACTTAGATCTCAGATCTGAGTTTTTCGGCGCCCTCAAGCAAGGAGCAGGTAACGCTCTCCCTCACTCTCTCTCTCTCTCTCTCTGTCTCTCTCTCTCTCTTTTTCTTCTCCACAC
Source organism: Adiantum capillus-veneris (assembly GCF_014529385.1). NCBI lineage: Eukaryota > Viridiplantae > Streptophyta > Polypodiopsida > Polypodiales > Pteridaceae > Adiantum > Adiantum capillus-veneris. Next base: position 109,501,942 of record NC_140960.1, read on the forward strand.
ACACACACACACACACACACACACACACACACGAGGAGAGGAAGGAGAGCCAGGTATGCTCCTTCCCTCTCCTCATTCTCATGTTCCCTTCCCCTCTTTCTCTCTCCCTCTCTCTCTCTCTCACACACACACATACACACACACACATAGTGTTTTTGAGAGAGAGAGAGAGAGAGAGAGAGAGAGAGAGAGAGAGAGAGAGAGAGTACAAACAAAAACAAAAACGCACACACACATACATAAACAAAGAATGCACACACACATTGAGAGAGAGAGCATGCATAAACAAAAAACGCACGCATTGAGAGAGGAAAAGAGAGAGAGAACATGCATAAACAAAAAACGCACACATTGAGAGAGGAAAAGAGAGAGAAAACATGCATACGATCCAAAAAAACGCACACACATTGAGAGAGAAAGAGAGAGAAACTAATTTAACATCGTAGGAAACTAATTAAAATTAAAAGACCTAAAGATCTAGCCGACGAGGAGTTGAACTCAAGACCTATTATTCAAGAGGGAAATGGCATAATCAATCTATCATACTTGGCATGGGTGATAGAAAGGTTATACCATTTATCTCTTTTTATTGGCACACACATCCACACGCGCGCACACACACAAGAAGAAGAGAGTTATAACGTCGTAGGAAACTATCTTAAAAGACGTTAAAGATTAGGTTATATGTAGACTTACATTAAATTAGATTTAGGTTTATTTTTAACTAGATTTACGTTTATTTAAGCTAGATTTAGATTTACGTTATATTAGATTAGATTTAGGTCTCCATAGACTGTGATGCCTGCATGAAGCGGGTGAAGAAAGCCCTCAATGGAATATAGGGTATTGCTGCCTTCACTCATGGTGGGCTCCGTCGATCCAAAAGTACTGGTGAAATGTCTTCAGAAGATAGGGAAGAAGGTGGATCTTCAGGGCGGCAAGAGTCACTACATCCCTGACACAATGACCATCTAGACAACCTCTAGTCATTAGACTTACGTTAAATTAGATTTAGCTTTATTTTTAGTTAGATTTACGTTTATTTAGATTTACGCTTATTTACGTTAGATCGAGTCCACGCAAGAATTACTTACGGTTTAGGGTTTAGAGTTAGACGAACAGTGAAAAGATCTACTGTGAAAAGATGTTAAGATGAAGTGAAGTGCTACAGCTAGAGAAGAGGCAAAGGGGTTTTGTCCACTACATGCAGTATCATGTAGACGTGGGTGTGTAGATTTCTTGTACCCACAAATATAGGTATTGACCAATAAAGACGAGATTATAACCCGGTGGTTCTGATCTCCGTGCACCTCTAGACCGAGGTGTGCGGGGATTGGACATGACTAGAGAATGTGAGGTAAGAGAGAGAGAGAGAGAGAGAGAGAGAGAGAGAGAGAGAGAGAGAGAGAGAGAGAGAGAGAGAGAGAGAGAGAGAGATAAGACGAAGAATGCCAATAGAATATTGAATTTGTTGTCCAGGTTATAAGTTTTTTATCCTCATTATGAGTAGCGACGAGGATGTGGGACCGTCCAACCGAAACACCTATCTCTCAACGAGGGTCTTATGTCCTTGTAATCAATGCAAGCATGCTGTGCGACGGACAGGACGTGTTTCTTTGCAGCACGTTCGCGAATTTGGCGAGTTCGATCCATCTATTATAGATCGAGTTGTTGCCAATTATAACTCGTCGGACTCTGACGCTGGCCAACAAGCAGCAATCTTGCAACCCAATAGACGTGTTCGCAGGCGCTTTGGTCAAGCAGCAGATGTGAGGCCACAAGATGTAGCCTCTGACAGCTCGGGGGATGATCATGCAGAGCACATTCCCAACGAGGCAATGTTTGAGCCCGAGATTGATGAAATGATCGAGACGATCATGGATTCAGAAAGGCTTATCTATGATGATATGAAAAGTGAAGCCGATACGCCATTGTATAATGGAGCACGTATGTCTATATTGAAAGCACTCCTGGTTCTTCTCAACATGCAGGCAAAGTTTGGATGGAGTGACACTAGCGTCACAGCGCTTTTCAGGTGATCTATTACAATTAGTTTACTTTAATAGAACTCTAAATGTATAATGATCTGATAGATTTTTACACGACTGTATCATATTTTTATGTTGTGTAGATTGCTGAAAGAGCACATACTACCAGCTGACAATGTGATGCCAGATTTCCGAGATGAAGCAAGAAAGATTTTGCAAAACTTGGGGATGGATTACAATTCTATCCACGCTTGTCCTAATGACTGCATTCTTTTCAGAGGGGAATACATAGACATGGAGAAGTGTCCGAAATGTGATTCCGAAAGATATCGAGTAGATCTCCACGGGACAAAACTTCCACAAAAGGTTTTGCGACATTTCCCTCTGCTTCCTCGCATCAAGCATTTCTTCGAATGTAAGTCCATGGCCGCCCTAGCATCATGGCATGAGGAGAATAAATCTTTGGATGGTGTGCTACGAATTCCTGCAGATTGCGTAGCGTGGAAACATATAGATGGAACATGGTCGGATTTTGCCAGGGAAGCTCGAAATTTGCGCTTAGGCCTGGCTATGGATGGCGTAAATCCATTTGGTCAAAGATCAACATCTTACAGTGTATGGCCCGTTGTCATCGTCAACTACAACATTCCCCCGTGGTTGACTACGAAGAAAGGGCACCTATGGCTAAGCTTGATTGTGCCAGGGCGATATAAAGTGGGGAATATGGATGTGTATCTTCGTCCACTATTGGAAGAGCTACAACAATTGTGGATTGGCATAGAGGTGGTGGATATGAGCCGACACACAGGACGACGGAATGCTTTGATCAAAGGCATTCTAATGTGGACCATGCATGACTATCCCGGGCTAACAGAATGCTCAGGTGATCTATTGACACTCCTCACTTAGACACTGTAAATCTTGTTTTTTCCCATAGTTGATCTATTATCATGTGTATACATGCAGGGCTTCAAACAAGCGGATACAGAGCATGTGTCACATGTGGACCTAGACCGAATGCACGTAGGGCACCCTCACTGAAGAAGCAAATCTACGAAGGTCATCAAGCGTATCTTCCAGAGAATCATGTGTTACGCGACGGCTTTTTGGGAAGAGAGCCACCAAGGATGTCTGCACAAGCATGGTTAGAGCAGAAGGAGATGTGCGATGACGGATTGCCTCCAGGGATGAAGAGACTATCTCTATGGTACGAGTTACCATACTGGCCCCGACTCATGATCAATCACTTTCTCGATGCAATGCACATATTCAAGAATGTGGGTAATCTACTATGGGACCATTTGACCGGCAAGAAAGATACTTTGGGAGCCAGAGTTGACCTTAGAAATGTGGATCGTATGGAGCAATATTGGCCGCAAACAGCGTCTGATGGATCGATAAAACTCCCTAAAGCACCATGGATTTTCACAGGAGCCCAAGAACGCAAAGTAAAAGAGACCATTCGATCTTTGCGGACCCCCACTGGCGTAATGCACTCGCTCCGAACGTGTTTTACTAAAGAAGGAAAGCTTACCGGTTTGAAGTCACACGATTGGCATAAAATATGTCAGGTACGTTCATAGTGGACTTTAATATCATTGCATAAAATGTGGACTTTAATATCATTGCTGCACATACTTTACAATTTATTTTACCGGTTGCCATTGAGGGATGTTTGCCTCTCGACATCCATAACACAATCTACAAACTTGCAAAGCTGGTGCAATGGATCTCACAAAAGGAGATCAACGTAGACTCCATACCATTCGCCAAACTAAATGCTGCGGAGCTTGTGTGCATGTTTGAGAAACATTTTCCTACTACAATGCTAACCATTCAGGTGCATCTTCTTGTTCACATAGTTGATGAGGTGGAAATAGCTGGCACAGTTCATTCCAGATGGATGTTCTTCTTAGAGCGTTTCATGAAAACGCTTAAGGGATATGTGCGTCAAAAGGCACGTCCGGAGGGTAGCATGGCAGAAGGTTGGTTGGTATCAGAGTCCCTAGTGTACATTGGAGAGTGGCTAGATGGATTTGATAAATCTCGGGACACGCTATGGAGAACCATAGATGATGAGCGCATATCTGGGATTGTCATGTGCAATCTCGGTGTTGAGAAGAAGATGACGGAAGATCTAGAGGCTAAAATCAACCGATTTTGCATGCTTCACAATCCAGTGATGCAAAAGTGGATTTCACAATATGAGGATGCAAAGCAAGAGCGACAAAGGGCACGAATCGAGTGGAGACGGGGAAGACGACCACCGATGCACTATCCAGCGGTTCTGGAGAGCCTACCAACCTTCATGAGCTTAAGATGGTTGCACAACCAATTGAAAAGCGCACAACAATGCGGTGACGAAGTGACTGAAGAAGAGTGGGAGTACTCTCGGGGTTGCGCGACCAAGGTAAGTTTGCAATGTACGACTAGCAAGTGACTTTATTTATAAACGTTTGAACGGCCACTCATAATCTTTGTTCGTTGTAGTATAAGTCATACACAGCAGCATGGTGTAAAGGTCGACATTTTAGGGTGGAACGAATCGACAAAAAGCGTTTTACTCAAGATTGTGGAATCATGGCAAAATTTGAACAGTCTAGTCGACGGCGTTCCTCTGATGCAGATCCTGTGGTGGCGGAACTCACTTACTTCAGCACGCTGCAAGAGATTTTGAGGATCGATTACAGAGGATTTTTTGTCGACTTGTTCGACGTGCAATGGTTCAAGATAATCATGGAGGGTCGCAACGCTACTGTGCGTAGAGGAGAGTCTGGTTTTCTTGAGGTGGATTCTACTAAGAAATGGACTGATCTAAGAGACACTTTCGTACTACCCGAGCATTGTGAACAAGTAAGTATGTAAATAGTTAACATCCCCCTTTTACAAGTTATGTGCTTGAAAGCTCTCATGTAAGTTATGTGGCTCTGGCAGGTAATATTTCATCCTACAAAGTCTACATCAAACTGGTGGTACGTCATAGAGGTAGCCCCTCGTAGTGCAAGGACGTATGAAGGCTACCATGTGCCAATCACAACGACATCAATGGAGGAGATCAGAGAAGATGCTCAATCAGAAGCCGCTGCGGTGGTGCCAGACGAGCATCAAGATGCTACTACTCTATATGGGGTGCATGCAGAGGAGCTACAAAATGAAATAGAGGATATGTGTTTAAACGGAGAGCTCTATATAGATATAGGAAGTTATACTCGCGCTCACATCTTTTGATTGAAAATTCTGAGTTTTCGACTTGCCTCTTCTATCACTCAATTCATTGTGTCATTGTATTTATATGCGTCATTACGTCATTGTATTTAATGGTCTTTGCATCATTGTCTACTCTATTCATTCAATATTAAGTTTAAATATTCGTGTGTTTAATGCAGGTATGGATGATGAGGAGTTTCTTTCTTCTTTGTCACCGCAGCAGAGACAGTGGTACGTGGAGCGTCATCGCTCTGGCGCATCATCGCGCATTCCTACTCCATCCGCATCTCCCTCTCTTTCGGAGCATTCGGCGCGCTCCGAAGCTTCGACGTCGACGAGACGAGCTTCACACTCGTCTAGACACCGGCGCTCTAGTGGTGGCGGTGGCGGTTGTTGTGGGGATTCCGCCACCGATGCCTCCACACCGCCTCGTGTTCGACGAGGCTCTTTACCCTCCCCTTCTTTGCCCGCCCCCACACCAGCCACAGCATCGCCATCTACGCCAGGTTTTGCACGGCTGACTGTTCCTAGAAGCTACACACCTCTACCTACTCCGCCAGGAGCCACCCCACTCGACACTCCTCGCTTCGGGGCCCAGACGCCGGTGGAGACACCTGACGTCCGTACCCCCATCGACACGCCGCTAGAGACCCCTGCCGGGACACCCAGGTTCACGCGTCACCGGCCAGAGGGCTTGCCTTACTCCGTCGACATCAGCGGCGGCATCATCATGGATGATGACGGCAAGAAGGTGATCTCGCGCATGCGTGGTCTTTGCTCTCAGCTGTTTAGACACTACATACTAAACAAATGGAGTGAAGTACCAAGTGATTTAAAAAACAGAGTCATCAGCATACTTCATGATGAGTTTCCCGTTCCAACACGGGATCAGCGCTTCAATGAAGACCTGATGAAGATTCGAATGCGCGAATACTGCAAACACAAGCGTTCCGAAGTGCAAAAAGCAATCAAGAATGGGTGCAACAGGCCAGATTGGCTGGCCAAAGAAGATTGGAAGAATGCGAAGAAAGCAGCGCGCGAGAATCCCGACAAGTGGAAGCAACAAAAGGATGCAGCCAGAGCGCGAGTAGAGGCAGGGAGCTCGCACCACTTGGGGAGTGGTGGATGGGCATCATTTGAGGCCGATTTTGTAATTGTTTTCACATTGCTCTTTATGTTCGATAGTTTAGGGTTTATGAGTTTTTTAGTTCTAACATAATGAAATCTTTGTATGTTTTGACAGTGGTCGATGACAGGACGTGATCCCACACCGTACGAGCGCGAGTACGCAGGCAGGAAGGGCTTAAATGCCCTGATGGACATTCTCAGTTCTCGCGGCGGCATGGTTAGTATTAGGGTTTACTCTTTTTTATTTTTTGTATTGTTTTATAAATGTCATTATATGTTTATACTTACTGAAAGCTGTCTTATTGTCTTTTTTTGCAGAATCCGACAGATACGCCGCTTGGACGCGATGAGACGTCTGACTAGACGACGTCAGTTTAGCCGTAGCTAGATAGCATTAGTTTAGGGTTTCTCATAGCTTATGTATCATGAGACGGATTTTATACGTCTTTTTGAACCATGTATATTATTACATTTGTCACCGCAGTTCCTTTTGCCAATCAATTCTTTATGCCTATGATGTTGTACAATTGTCATTATTACATTTGCCAATCAATTCATTTTGCCTATGATGTGTACAATCGTCAATTTTGCAAACAATGCGTCTTGTGGGTGACTATTTTGGGTCTATTATCTACCCTTGCACTTTTTTAAAAAGTGAATCAAGTACAATATGGTTGATGGGTGGCAGGGCATTCAATGCCCTGCTACCAAAAAAAAATTCTCTCGGGCGTCACTATAAGCGTCGCTATTTATGGCTCTGTAGCGTCGCTATAGTCTTCTGTGTAAACGTCGCTATATGCGTCGCTATGGGCGTCGCTATATGCGTCGCTATGAGCGTCGCTATATGCGTCACTATGGGCGTCGCTATATGCGTCGCTATGGGCGTCGCTATATGCGTCGCTATGAGCGTCGCTATATAGCGACGCATATAGCGACGCTCATAGCGACGCTCTCGTAGCAACGCTCGTAGCGACGGTTTTAGCGACGCCGGGGGTTATAAAAACCCAGTGTATTTCCGTCGCTAACAGCGTCACAAGAGCACACAACCTCTTGTAGTGTACGTAGCCATGGATGTGACACGAAAAACATTGAATGCTACCATTGTCACAAGAAAGGACACATGAAAAAGGATTTTTGTTTGTTGCAAAGAGAGGAGGTTAAAGACATTTTTGTAAGTTTTGGACCACCTAAGAGCAATGTGAAGATAGAGGAGCTTAATTCATAGAGTCTACACATGTTGATGTTGTTCTTGACATGCCACAATCATCAGATGTACTAGTTTTTGCTTTTGATTTGAGTCCAAAGGAATTGTTAGCTCTTGACAAATGCTATGTGCATAATTGGATACTAACTTAGGTGCCAATTTACATGTTACTCCTCAGAAGGAGTGGTTCTTCAATTATGCTTCCGCACATGGTTTAGTTTAGTTGGGTGATTCTCATTAGCTTGAGATATGTGGCATTAGAGAAGTGAAATTGAATATGCGTAATGGTACCGAGTTCATGTTGCAAGGTGTTAGACATGTGCCAAAGCTAACTAAGAGCTTGGTTTCAACAGGATAACTTGATGGTCATGGATACACCATAGTGTTTGGCAATGGTTCATGGATGATAAAAAAAGGTAACTTGGTCATGCTCAAAGGACGAAAGTGTGGCTCATTATATTCCTTGTATGTCTCTTCTGTGAAAGAGAACTCTATCTGTGTAGACAAGTTTCCTTCTACTGAGTTGTGGCATAGCCGGCTTGGTCATATGAGTTAGAAGGGAATGAAGAAATTGTAGCATTTTGGCTATATCCATGTGTTAAACTATTAGTTTGTGTGAGCATTGCATATATGGAAAATAGAATAGGCTTACTGGAATGAGCTAGTCACTTCTAACAACTATTCCAGGTTGAATTGTTAAAGTTAGTCAGACCAAGCATGCAAGCACACTTCAAACACAATATCATAAAAAAAATAAACTGAATAGAGACATGAGCTTGATACTGAGATTGGAACTGGAATGTATATGCATATAAGTGTACAACTTGTATTAAGTAGAATAGTGAGCAAAGTAATACTCTCAGCCAATGCCAAAAGAGTACAACTAGCTCCAACACGTACGATAGATCCAAGTGGCATAGTAAATCCTTCAAAATGAGTAACAAACCCTATTTATAGCTATCAAACCGGGCCTCTAATTGATTTTTCTCTATATAGTTATTGTAGTACTAGGACTCAGTAATCACCAGAACATACTGCTAGTCAGACTCCCGACTAAGGTCTATTCCCATTTTCTACATTTCCTTCTTCCCTTTCTTTGCATTTTGTAATATTTCCAAAATTTCAAGTGTGCTATAGAAAATGTCAGGTGTGTTATTAAAAATTTCAGGTGTGTTGCTAACATTTTCAAGTGTGTTATTGAAATGGGTCTAGATCCACCCACTTTCCTTCCAGCTCACTCCTTTGCAAAATTGCAAAGCTGCTCTAGATACACCTTACTTCTTGCCAGTTGAGGTTAGGTCTCTCAACCCTCTATGTTTATGCACTGGCTTGCATATCTAAACACTGTGCGGATGTCATCATTTCCCTTTATTTAGAGCCTTTTTCTCATGGGCTTTGAAATAGACCAAGATGGAGATTGCATTGCAAGAAGTTGACCCATACCTTGAGCACTGGTGCCAGCATTCTCCTTCTCAATAAGCCAAAAATATCTTCTTGCTCTGGCTACTCCCTATGATCAATCATCATTTCTACTTCGTAGGGCGACAAAGCATTCCAGGTGTTTGTATCCGCATCATACAAGGTCCACCTTTCCCTGGTTAGCCTGGCTCTGTCCATTACGTGACAAATTGATGCTATATGGATCCATCCTTCTGGTAATTTCTGATTTTCCTTGATATGTAACTCAATTAATAATACCTTAGCCATCTCTCTAAATTGTGGCTATGATGCTGCTTTACTCTCCAACCCTTTTTCAAAGATTTTGGAAGCTTAAATTGATAGTTGAAGGAGCTCATTAGTGAACCGAATCAATCATCTCATTTGATTTCTCCAACTCTAATTAATTTTCCGTCTTAAGTGATGCAAATCCTCCTTCAAGTCAAACACAGGGGATTTCTTTTCAAAACATTTTTCCAAGAAACCGAGTCTACTCTGCTATGCTCATACCACTCTCTTAGCTTATCCACTATCTTCAGGTACTTCTACTGATTAGTTGGCTCATTGTATTTGGATACTGAGCAAGGGAGAATTGTGGAAACTCTATCTTCTTCATTGTTAAAGCATACAATAGAGTCAGTGAATCAGGCACAAACTTGATAAAATTAATAACGATCTGATTCTCCTTAGTAGCATTTTTTTGAAGATTCTAATCAGGCAAAAGAGACTCCTGAGAGCCATTTCCTATTCCCTTAGGCTCATTCTCATCCTAAGACCTTGGCTACTAGTAGAATTGTCATCTAGTAGCATTTTGATTTTCTAATCTATGACATTTTTGGCAATCTGCAACTTAATCAGCATGGCCTTGATCTTAATTTAAATATACTTTATACAACTATATGATGAACTATTACCCATTGTGAATTCAAGTTGCACTGCTAAACATTGTAATTCATTATAGAAGGACATTGTTCCAGTTGAGGGTTGACTACCATATCATTAATAGAAATCATGTATTCTAGAACTCTCTCCAACAATCGGATAATACTTGTGGATGAGGAGGCAATTTACAAATGTTTTGCTCGTGTGATAGTTGATCATATGGCATTGCTCAATCATCCTCCTAGATCCTACATATAGCATATGAAATGCTCTAAGTCAAAGTAGGCAGTTTCATCGGAAAATTCTTTGGAGCTAATTTGAGGTGAAATGAAGAGTGTGTATGTGGGAAGAGCCACTTATGACCTCGGAGGCTCAAGATGACGTGGGAACCTCGGGGGGTTCACTGTTTAGTACCCCCTTATATAATGTGCGTTCGTGGGGTATTAAAAAACCCCTCTTTTAGCATGACTAAAAGAATAAAATGACCCCTTAATTTATGATTTTTTCCAAAATTGAATATAAAAACCCCTTATTTTAATGTATCTCTATTAAATTGCCTAAATTTTTTGCATCAAAAACCCCTCCTTTCGAACTCACGTTATACATTAACATGATTACATAGTGCACCCCCCGAGGTGGGAACATAAGTTAAAACGATAAACTAATAGCCGATTTAAAAAAAAATGGAAAATGGGGTCGATGATGAGTTGGCAGAGTAGGAGGGGTAGCGACTGGCAAGGTTGTGCACCACGAGGCACCAAGCGGGGCTGACGTTGAATTTGCAGAGCGAGACTTGGTGGTGTTTTGTAATCGACAATTGTGGGTGGGATGAGAATAAGCTCACAGACTTGATGACAATGGGAGCCTGTGATGATGGCAAAAGCATCTATTGAGCGGCGGGTGGTGTAGTGAAACCTTGCCTTGCCATGAGCTCAAAAATGAAGGTAAGCGGGGTTGGGGCCACTCTGGAATAGTGCACATGTGGGCACAACAAGAGAATGTAGGGAAACGAGTGTTGGGCAGTAGCTCATGGACTATATGACGTTTTGATGGTTTGTTCCAATTGAGTTTCACTAATGCACACTATTGATGATAATGGTAGGTGTAAATGGTGATGTATGTTGGGGTTGGGGCTGGTGACACTATGGGAACCAATGGCCAAGGGGTAGCATATCTGCAAGGTATTGGTGAGTATGTGCAGGGTATTGGTGAGCACTTACAAAAGCGTTGCACAAGCGAGCTTCGGACAATTATTAGATAGGATGGGTTGTTGTAGAGCAGTGCATGGAGATGTGGGGATCTTGATGGCTTTGATTATGTCAAGGATGGGTTCACTAAACTCGATGACAAATTTAATGGGCACCAACTGAGCGGTGATGGCGAGATCTTGAACGTGGTCTTTGTGAGGTAGTGCAACAAAATCAGGCAAAGGGTAATGAAATTGTAGAGGACTAGTGGGTGATGGTGTTGAAGCCCAGTGCCAAGATAGAATGTAGTGCAATTGGGGGGTAGTAGTTGAGTAGCTACGAGCAAAGCTAGAGCCATCTAGTGACGAGCTTTGATAGTGCAGTGGGTTTTGAAAAAAAAAGTTATGGGTTGAGTTTCTTGTAGGAGGCTATAGTTGGAAAGGATGTAAATAAGAGAATTCCATCCTTTCCTTTGACTTGCTTAAATGAAACTCTATAAACCATTCTTTTGTCTACTTTAGAAAATGGCTCCCACAAAAAATATTACATACATAGGCACGCGCGCGCACACGCACACACATACACACACACACACATTAATATTAAAGAGATAATTAGGATGCCTAAACAAAGTTATTTGAAGGGGTGTTAAGCAAAAAGCTAGACAATTGAAGCAAGCAAATAATCTAGCAAAAAACCAAACAATTGAAGCAACCAAAAATCTAGCTCTGATACCACATGATAGGGTTAAGGAGGGTAGGTTAGTGTACCATTCATGGAAATGGCATGTTTGTAGAGGTTAGTGCAAACTCATGCAATGGAGTATGATTGATAAATACATTCTTTTTTAAGATGAAATTTAGGCATACCTTTGCTACCGTGGAGAGGATTAATCATGTGACTAGGACAGGCTTAAAGATTTGGGGTTTTCCAGACGACAAGAGGGGGGGTAACCTTACTTGGAATGGGAATCCTCTTTCAAAATAACTCCTTTGATCATGATAGAATCATCCTTCAAAACTCAACTTCCTCTTGAGAGAATTAGATACTAACTTAATTAGATCACTAAAAATCTTACACGCATACTTTGTAGAGAGGGATAAAAAATTATATTGTGTCATTGAACTTGAATGCATAATCAAAGAAAAAGTTGTGAGCCTTTCATGAGAGCATTTATTTTGGAGAAATTATAACGTCTCTTTTAGAAAATAAGGTTAGTTCCAAGTTTAATAAAAAAGAAAACTCAATACTTGATTTTCTTTGATTTATGGTATTTATCTCCATCGAGTAATTTAGGTAAAAGAATAAGAGGAACTTAAAAATCAATAAGAGATTTTTGTGGGGGATTAGGGGTGATTATGGATATTAGTCACCATTCATCATGCATACTATTTAGATAAGTATGATCTCCACGGACCTATGGATAAAGAGAGTGCTTTCTACTCATTTGTCCCAAAAATTTATATACATGATGTACAAGGTATGTTAGATGGCTATCATAGCTTCATATTTAAAAAACCTCACCTTTGGCTAGCTAGGGTTTTTTATTTTTTTGGAAACCCTTAGCTTGTACTCTCTATGCATAGCCTCCTAAAAAAGTTTAGCTTAATTTGGACTTGCATTTGGCTTTCCAAGCTTAATTTTTTGAATTTCAATCTCAAGAATGACTGATGGGCATCTCTGGCATCTTTTGGCTACCAAATTATGTAGAACCAATGATGATGATCAAAATTTGTTGTAATCACTGGTTGCTCGTATAAACATTTATTGCAAACGATGACTGATCTGTCATTTTTGCCCCTTTTTTTCTTGTCAGTATTGTTAGTCCCTTTTGTTTATTAGGCTTCATTAAGTCACATACAAGATAGAAGATTATAGTATAAAGATCTACTTCCTGTATACGGCCTTGTAGTCGCATAGAAATGTCTGATGGGTGCTTTTGTTTTAGTCGCATCACCAAATTCCTTTGTCCTTGTAGTCCACCATCCCAGAGTTGATGACCATTCTTAGTCGTTTTTGGCCCCGTATTGTTGTTGAAGACTGATCAGCATCCTTTTCTTACCTCTGACACTACCCATTGTGCGTATGGATTTTGAGACATGCTTCGTGAAGTGTCGTCATTTTCTTGGACCTTCTTCTCTTTGTACTACTCGACATCTCTTCAATCTTTTCTTCATCTGGATTATGGATTTTTTTATTTTAATTTTTTTTAAGACGACAAAAATAACGAATTAAAACCAAAAGTCAAGTCAACCCCAAAGAAAGAAAAATCATTATAATAGATATCTAAGCGCTATGTACACTATACACATGTCCCTAGGGGTTAATATATGGCTTTTGTCCCGTACTCCTCTTGTAACTCTACTATGAGGGAATATACTCTAAATTTTTTCAAAAATCATCACAATCAAACGCAAAAATTCAATACAACTCACAAAACATTGCCCTCTAATATTCATATATTAGGTCTGCATTTAAAATGCCTCCCCCCGTCCTATTTGGAGTCCTTCTTGGCGACACGATATTGCCAAGGGTATGTGTTGTGCCTGGGCAATCAAAAAATGTGCCTATGCAGGCCTTGTAATGTAGCCCTATTATGCATCCACAGTCAATGCATGGAGAAGATTTATGTTGTACAAGATGTGGGTATAAGCAATTTGCTTATTGGCATTTGCTGGCGAGGCTTATTCTAAGCCAGGTGATGTTCTTTGAAGCTCATGCGCCATTTTCTTGATTGAAGGTTGTAGAGCTTTTTTGAAGGCCTAATTATCTCTTTGATGCTTCTTTGGAAGTATAGCCCTGGTTGGTTGTCGTATTTGGCATTGTTCCACAATATTGGGTTTTGTTCTAGCTGTACTATAATTGTAGGAGGAATTGAAAGAATTCAAGCGGTGGTGCAGTAACAATAGTTTTATTGATTTCCTTTAGGGCCCACTTCTTTGTGATTACTGAGTGTTTCGTCGATGCTGCTCATTTGGGAACCCATACTTGTCTCTGATTCGTTTGTTTTAGAAGAGACTTCTTTGGGATCCACCTTGTCTTTGTGTGAGTCTTCAACGGTCTTTGCTTCAACTCTTGTACTCTTGGTTAAGGATGAGATTTAGACTTTGGGAGTTGATACTTTGGGAGTTGACAATTTAACCATTTTGGAATCCAAATGAACTCCTGACCTCTTTGTGCTTGAGTCAACTGCTTTGAAACCCAAATCTGATTTGCGAAAGCTTGCAACTTTGTGACTTTTGTAGATATTCTTGCAAGCTTTGACTGTTTTCCTTTTGGTACTGGATCTTGTGATTTTTCATCAGAGATCTTTGCCTTCTTGATGCATACCTGTTTTTGGCCAATCTGGCTCTTAGGTATCCACATTTGTCGAACTTTTTGGTTCTGACTTGTTGTTCTTTGCTTTTGGCCTTCTTTGGTTGTTACGGAAGCTGCTAGTGATAGTGATGACCTGAGTTTCTGGTAGGGGATTTCATAAGAATCATCATTGTTGCTACTATCCTCATCAAGGTTGCATTCTAGCACTTTCCCTTTGTGGTTTATCTTGTTATGGAAAGTTATTGTCTTCTTTCTCTTGGATTGTTGTTGTTTTTGGGATGACTTTGGTATCCACTTGATTAGAGCGTTGGTAGCTCCTTGGCATGGCTGTGTTCTTCTTGGTTGAGTCTTTCCTTCACGTATGGGAGCCACATATGAGGGTGCAGCTTGTTGCAGTTGTGTTTCCACCGATGATTTTGGAATCCACTTTCGATGCACTTTATTCTTGTAGCAATGACATTGGTTCCTGGGTTTTTGATCTGGGAAATCATAAAACCGGGCATTAGTTGAAGTGTCATTTATGTCACTTGCTAGGTTGTCTGGATTTCCATTGTCGACATCTTTTTGAATGTCCAAGTGTTCTACAGAGTCATAGAACTCGTCTTCTTCTTTGTCTTCTTTTTCCTGGATCACACTCACTGCTGAAAAGTAAAAGGAATGACATCATAGCCATTTTCATCACAAAACTTCGTTGTTGGATAATCTTGAATAGCTCACATATCAAGAGTAGCCAAGATGCGTTCCCATTCAAGTGGCTCTAAATCCTCCGCACAAAAGGGTTTTGGGATATAATTCTTATCTTCAATTGCCCTTTGTAGGATATATTCCTCTCGCTTTAAAGTTCTGCATTGCAAAGCTCCATACATCCACAATTCTTTAGGCTTACCCAACCATGTTGGAATTTTTGATCCTACTATGATAGTGGAAGCAAACTCTTCTACTGGGGTTCTTATCACATCCTTGTAACTATGGTCCTTCAATTTTATCCTTGTTGTGGTTTCCATATGTCTCAGGTAGATATGGTCATAACCCTAATCTTGGACCATTTTCAATTTTCTCATGAATTGTCTTCCTAGAATGATATCATAATTGTTCTTCTTGCCAAAGTCAACAATAGCAAAGGTTTGCTCATATTGAATGCCACAAGAAGTAACAACTACTTTTTCTAGCAATCCTATGGGCCTTTCCATGTGTCCGCTGCAAGATGCAATTTCGTCCTAGTAGCCCTCATTGCTGGTTTTCCCCATTTTCTCCAGATCTCTTTTGTCGCAATGGCAACACCAACTCTATTGTCAAGGATTGCCATGATTTTTACACCTTGAAATTCCACAGGAAGAGTGGTGTTCCCATCTTCTCCCTCATAGTACTCGCCTACCTTGTTTAATGACACTAGCTTAGTGTTTAGATGAGGCATTTCCAGCTCTTTGATCCCTTCCTCCATTTGAGTCATTGGTTTTTTAACACCAAATTTCTCTAGGAATTTTTCCACAGTAGCCCACATGTTTGGTCTTATTCTGAGCAACTTGGCTAATGTTATTGTATAGGTGACTGGTGTTTACAAAATGTCTATTAACCCTTTTGAATAGATGACCTTGTTGGGAGACAGTCTCTGTGATGGGATTGAATCACATCTGACTTGGCCTCGTGCTCTCCCGTATAGGACGGTAGCGTTTTTAGCCAATGGGATTGATTGTCCATAGATTGTACAGATCCTTTGTCTCCCTAATACGATTCCACTTCTAGATTCATTTGAGATCCAGTCTCAATTTCCTTATTGGTGGAAGAGACACTCCTCTTCCATCACTCATCTGGTTTACTCGTCTGTCTGCTTATCTCACTCCATTCATTGGCCTCTCTTACTTGTTTCCACAATTCTTCAAGACCATATATTTCTTTACAACTGTCAGGTATAGCTATGTGAAATCCCTCAAAAGAGTTATCCGTGGTATTCAACACTATCCTTGGCTCTATTGTGGGTTCCTTGAGATTTTGTCCGTGCTTGTGACTGGAATCTAGCTCCTTTTGTTCCTAGTTTGGTGGGATTACTGGTGTAGGTGGGACAAGGATCACACCTTGAGGTTTTCCAAATTGTGGTTCTAGTAAAGCTTGGGCTATTTGAATCATTTTCTTGCACATTTCAAAAATGGCATTTCCAGTTTCGCATATGGATATATCATCCATATGGATATGTCATCCACCTTTGTTCTTGGATTTGGTTGTTTTTGAGCCGCATTTCATAGGCTTTCAAGAGGGTGTCTACTGGCTCATTAACCTTCTCGACTAACACTCATCCTCATAAACTAGAATTTCTTGGTTTTTCATCTGTGGATGGTTCTTTTAGAGGTTGAGACATCTGCATAAGAGAAGGTGCAACCATTTCCTCATGTTGTCTTATCTTCTCTTTAGCTTGGGTGAGCTCCTCAGCTAGGGATTTCTACTCTCGTTTCCTACGTGCTTTCATCCTAGCCTTTCTAGTTTTCCAACTATTGTGTTTGCTCTTGGTTTTTTGACTAGGTGTGTTGGTCACCCATCTCTAGAGTCATGTCAGTTTTCGTTTTTTTGTCTCTGGGTTCTCATCAGCTTTCTGAGCTTGCACTCTCATAACTACTTGAACTGGTACGACGTTTTCATTTTTTGAGCTACTGGGTAGCTAAACAATTTGTGACACATTCATTGTGATATTTCTTACTCGGTTTGGGTTTTTTGGACAGTTGGGGATCAAGTGAATGATGCCACAGTCAAAACAATAGGCATTCACTTGTGTGATCTTCGTTGAGAACATTGTTTGACCAAGTGGTCATCATGGCTTTTGTGACAATCTGTCTCTGGTTGAGGAGATTCTTCTTGCAAATCCTCTTGGCTATAAACAGGCTCTGACCTAGCTAAGCCTCTATTCACAATGAACCACAATGTCCTTTCATCCATATCATACCTTGTTTCTTCAGGTAAAAACTTAGGAGGTGGAGGTTGGACCGGCCTCACCACTCCATTTGTTTCTCATCTTCTGTCGCTTCAAAGGGTAGTACCTGCTTTGGTTGTTATAATACATTGCAGTTGGTACTTTCACTTGTTTATTAGAAGCTTCCATCATCGGCATGTATCTCATGTCTACATGCGTTCTAGGACCTGACATCATAGGTTTTTGTCCTAAGAGAGGCTGTGGCCGAGGCTGTGGCCTTGACACTCCTACTAGTCCTGGCGCATTCCCCATAGCGATTCTAAGTGGAGTAGGTGAAGGAGTACGAGCAGAAGTGCGACGCAAGAGAGAGTGCGAGAAGAAGAGCACGACGATATGGTGAACTCGCTCTACTGTAATGTGTAGAGCATAGTGAGTTCTTATTAGGTTTTTACAAAAGAATATGTGTACATACCTGGCGGCCCGCCCACTTACCTGGGCGACCACATTGGGCTTTATACCCCAACAACCTCCCACTTAAAGTCCAATGTGGTACTTTAAGTGTGAGAGAAGCTACTATACAAGCTAATGTACAAGAGATGTAGAGAAGTGATGTACTACCCTACACCTAACTGCTTGCGAAAATGCGCAAAGCTCTCTGAGGGAAGTCCTTTTGTAAGTAGATCAGCAGGATTTTCTGTGGTGTGAACTTTGACAAGCTGAAGTTGCTTATCCTCGAGCATTTCCCTGATGAAATGATACTTCACATCCACATGCTTTGTCTTTGAGTGATAAACTGGATTGCGAGCCAATTGTATAGCACTTTGACTATCACAATATAACACAGGCATCTCTTCTTTGATTTCCAAATCTGTTACTAGTCGATTAAGCCAAATTGATTCTTTGCATGCCTCTAATGCTGCAACATATTCAGCCTCTGTAGTAGACTGAGTAACACAATCTTGTAATTTAGAACGCCATGATACTGCTCCACCAGCCAATGTAAAGACATACCCTGATGTAGACCTTCGGTTGTCTAAGTCACCTGTATAATCTGAGTCTGTAAAACCCTTTACACTTAGCTCCTGACTCCCATAGCATATACGCATACTCTTTGTAGCTTTCAGGTATCTCAATATTCCTTTCACTGCCTCCCAATGTTTCTTGCCTGGGTTTGACATGTATCGACTTACTACTCCCACTGCAAATGCAATGTCTGGGCGAGTAGCAATCATTGCATACATCAAACTACCCACTGCAGACGCATATGGAATCTTATCCATTTCAGCCTGTTCTTCCTCAGACACAGGACAATCTTGTTTGTTAAGTTTCACATATGGTGGCAATGGAATACTCAATGCCTTTCCCTTCTCCATATTGAAACGTTGCAAACCTTGTCAATATACTCTGCTTGAGATAACCAAATCAACTTCTTTGATCTGTCTCTCTCAATGCGCATACCAAGTATATGACTTGCCTCACCCATGTCTTTCATGTCAAACGATTTTGCCATCTTTGACTTCAAAGCTGAAATTTCTTCCAAGTGCTTGCCAGCAATCAACATGTCATCCACATACAAAATAAGGATCAGCCAACTGCCATCCTTAGCCTTCTTTGTATATAGACAATGATCGAACTCACTACGTTTGTAGCCTTGAGAGAGCATAAACTTGTGGAATTTATGGTACCATGCGCTCGGTGATTGTTTTAAGCCATAAAGACTCTTTAACAACTGGCATACCCAATCTTCCTTGCCTTTCTCAACAAACCCTTCTGGCTACTGCATGTAAATTTCCACATCTAAATCACCATGCAAGAACGCTGTCTTGACATCCATTTGGTGCAACACCAAATCTAATATGGCAACCAATGCAAGAAAGCATCTCAATGTAGTCATCTTGACCACCGGAGAGAAGACTTCATCAAAGTCAATGCCTTGTTCTTGCTTAAAGCCCTTGGTAACAAGCCTTGCTTTGTACTTTGGCTGACTATCATGAGCGGTGATCTTATACCTGTAAACCCATTTACAGGGTAGAGCCTTTTTGCCCCGTGGTAATTTAACTAGCTTCCATGTTTGGTTTTTATGCAGAGCTGTCATCTCTGACTGCATGGCCAATTGCCAATTCCCGGAGTCCTTCATTTGCACTGCTTCCTTGTAACATGATTAAGGCTCATTGCAATCAGTCAACATGACATAGTTCATAGATGGAACAAACCTATCAGGAGGTCGCGTGACACGTCCAGATCTACACACAATAGGTGGCTCAGGCTCAGCCACAACTTGTGGTTCCAATCTATCCTGTCCTTGCTTCTGTTGAGCCCTGACATTTTGTCTTGCACGTGCAGGTCCATCTTCTTGGAAGACAACTCTTCTAATCTCCTCAACCCTCTCTGGTTTAGAATGATATTTGGATTCATTAAAGTGAACATCATTGCTGCGGACAACCTTTCTGGATTCGGGATCCCAAAGTATGTACCCCATCTCACCAGAATTACCATAGCCTAGAAAGATGCACTTTCTACTCTTTGGCTCAAGTTTGTTCCTAAATTCCTTTGGAACGTGAGTATATGCCTCACAGCCAAAGACTCTGAGATGCTTGTATGAGGGCATTTTTCCTGACCATACCATCTCTGGCACTGAATCCTTCTACAAAACCTTGCTAGGAGATCTATTTACAAGATGAACAGCTGTTGATACAACTTCAGCCCAAAACCCATTTGGCAGCTGTGCATTAGACAACATACTTCTGACCTTCTCTTGTATGGTCCTGTTCATCCTCTCAGCAACACCATTTTGAGGAGAATTGTAAGGAGCAATAAGTTCACGTTTTATACCTTTTGACTCACAAAAGTCCTGAAAGGCCTTTGAAACATACTCTCCACCATTGTCAGTACGTAAGCATTTAAGCTTCTTGCCACTCTGATTCTCCACAAGTGTCACAAACGTTTTGAAAACACTAAACGCTTCATCCTTGAGCTTGAGAAAGTAAACCCATACTTTCCTCGAGTAATCATCTATAAATGTCATAAAGTAAGAAGCTCCCCCTAGAGATAGGTTAGGCATAGGTCCACACAAATCACTATGAACAAGTGCCAACTGTGTATCTCTTCTACTGCTTCTATGCTTATGTGGATGCTGTGTTTTCTTACCATATAGACAATGTTCATAGAATTCAAAATCATTAAATGAAAAGCCAGGCAAATAACCAGAACGAGACAAGATTTCCATTCCCTTCTTGGACATATGTCCTAACCGGCTATGCCACAAAGAAACGTTCGGCTGCTCGGTTACATTGATTACATTTTTAGAGACATTTGATACATAAATCATGTAAAGTCCTCCAGACTTTACTCCATGTGCTACTGTCATAGAACCCTTGGATATCTTCCACATGTTCTGTCCAAAAATGGTGATGTAGCCAGCATCATCAAGTAAACCTGTGCTGATCAAGCTCTTTGTAATTGCGGGAACATGTCTCACATTCTTCAGCGTGAAAGAAGAGCCATTCTGAAACTTCAATTGAACATCTCCAACACCTAAGATCTCACATGTCTGCCCATTGCCTAGCCGAACATGATCTTTAGTGGTCACATAAGAAGTAAACCACTCCTTGTTTGGAGACACATGAAGTGATGCCCCTGAGTCTATTATCCAGTCACTCAGTGCATTTCCATCAGATGCTGTAAGAAGAGCTGAGTCCATTGTATTCTTCAAGAAGTAGATGTCTCCTGACACTAGACTGTCATCATCTGCAACAGTGTTTGTCACATTTATTTCTTGAATCTTCACTGAGGACTTGTTCTTCTCACCATGGTCTTCAGCTTTCTCTTTGCCTTTTTCTGCTTTCCATTCTCTGCAGTCTCTTTTCATGTGACCCTTCTTGCCACAATGGTAGCATTCTATGTCACTCTTGCCTTTAGCACTGCGGGACTTGCTACGAGACTGATTCCTCTTTCCACCTTTGTACTTTTCTTTGGTCCTTCCCCTGACAACTAAGGCTGTTCCTTTGCCTTTGTCCATTTTCTTTCTATTGGTTTCTTCAGTAAGCAGACTTCCTTCTACACCTGCTATGTTCACACCATCTGGAGGTGCAAAATTACTCAAAGCTGTGCGAAAAGTGTCCCAACTTTCCGGCAATGTGATCAACAAGAACATAGCTCTAACAGGTTCATCAAACTTGACACCTTGAGCTGACAACTGACTATAGATTGTGTTGAATTCATTCAGATGATTGGACATAGGTGTCCCTTCTTTCATCTTCAAGTCAACAAGCTTCTTAAGCCAGTATACCTGTGAAGCTGCACTCTGCTTCTCATAAAGATCACTCAGCGTTAACCATGCTTGATAAGCCGACATCTCGTCTGCTACATTGAAGTAAACGCTTTTTGCCAAAGTCAGCATAATGGTAGAAAGTGCCAATTCATCCATTTCGCTCCATTCATCTTCGTCCATATCTTCTGGTTTTATCCCCTTGAGCTTTATAGGTTTTATCTGCTTCTTTTGTACCAACACGTGCCAAATCTGCTTCTTCCACAATGGGAAATTGGTTCCATCCAGCTTCTTGATATTGTAAAGAGCAGTGTCCTGTGATCCAACCATAGCTACGCTTCACAGTAGTTTACTTTTCTGGGAAAAATTCGGCAGAGTTTCCCCTGTAAACTGACCTCTGAACCAATATCAACCTGTCAAATGAACCAAGAAAGCTTCAGATTCTACAGATATTTTGGCAGAGTCTCCTTTGTAAAATGGCTCTGGTGTACTAAAAACAGAACAAAAAACAGCTCAAAAAACACTGTCTCTCTGACACTGTAAGCTGTGGGTAAACCTATCCTGCACCTGTACTGTCTCTCACTGTCCTGTCACTGTCCTGTAAGCATAGACTGTGACAATGCCTCAACGGCAGTAAAGCAAAGATGCAATCCCGACTGTCTAACTCACAGTCAATACATCCTAGCTGCCTATCTAAGGGTGCTCGAGGGATCGCTCCAAGACCTGTATCACCGAAAGGATCTCAACATTCGAGAATCCCCCAGCTCAATAAAACCTCACTCGACCCTCAACAAAGGCTGCAGTAAATCTGACAGTACATAGAATTCCCACAAAGTCATACATCCACAAATTTCCCACTATATGCTGTAACCGCTGCGGCGGTTGTTTGTTACGTGACTCACAGCCAGCAAACCCTCAACAAACATACATCATCTCTGACAATACATCCCATGTGGAAGTACCTGCAATGTCATGATGAAATCTGGAATATCAAGCAGCAAACACAAGCTACCTGATGAACTAGTGGATGTCACCTACAGTCTGTGTGTAGATGTGTCCGTGTCGTATGTGACACGCCTCCAAGAACTGCGAGCCGTCCTTCGATGTGTAGACAGCCACAAATCAACACTCTCGGAGTGTCGATATCCTCAGCACCTGCAGTCGTAGGCCGAAAACCCCAAATTTGTAGAGTCGGATCTCCACCCGTCGAGACCACGTAGTCGAAAATGGCCTGCGCAGACCTTTGTCGAAGCCGAACGGTGGCTGAGGTGACCTTAGAATGAAATTCTGACAACACCAAGCCCTTCGGGCTTACCCACGAGATTTGGGTCCGTGTCTTCGCCTGTCGAATTTCACTCCAATCTGAGTTGGTGACTCTAGCCTCCTGCAGTGCTGCCCCGAGCCTCGATCTGAGCTCTGATATCAGTTGAAGGAGTACGAGCGGAAGTGCGACGCGAGAGAGAGTGCGAGAAGAAGAGCACGATGATATGGTGAACTCGCTCTACTGTAATGTGTAGAGCATAGTGAGTTCTTATTAGGTTTTTACAAAAGAATATGTGTACATACCTGGTGGCCCGCCCACTTACCTGGGCGACCACATTGGGCTTTATACCCCAACAGTAGGTGCTACTGGAACAGGTTGTACATACCTCTCCCTAGCATATTCCATTCCATAGTAACACTCTTCTCTCGTTTGTACATTTTCTCTCAATTTTGCACCACTTAGGCTCCCTCGGATCAAAATTTACAAGAGGAGCTAACCTCTTGACCATTTACAAGAGGATTTCTAACCTTTTGATCATTTTGTTGATAAACTTTTCTTGATTGATAGGTGCCACTGGTTTTGCAATGGACTTACTCATTTGTGAATCACTGTGCCGAGGACGTGTCGTCCTCTTGACTCTTACAATTTTTTTATATATATTTCTCACAGTTTTCCACCAGATAAAGAGCTTCTTTGATCGATTCATTTAGCATCAAGCTCCTCATATGCAGATCCTTTTGAAGACATGTGTGTCTCATTCCCTGGATAAAGATGAGCATTAATCGTGCTTCCATAGGAAGTTCCACTCTCGGACAAAACTTGACATATCTCTTAAGCCGTAATGCCGCTTTGCGCACTGATTCACTCTCTTTCTATTTGAATCTGTGAATTTGCGAGACCGTATTGTTAGCTATGCCTTTTTGCGAGAATTCTTTGATGAATTCCTCCAGCTCGTCAAGAGTCACAAAATCACATCTTTCCACTGAGTCAAACCATGTAGCCATGTCATCTTCTAGAGTTAGTCCAAATTCCGCAAACCGTGTCACAAAATCTGAAACTTCCTCTGCTCTAATTACTCTTTTGAAAATTGCTACATGATCTCTTGGATCTTTATCTCTGGCGTATTTCTTGTTTACCCATTTTTGGACTTGGCATGGTCTAACTTGCCAATTGTCTACAAGTCTAACCATAGACTCTCCCAATCCTTCTCTTGCTTCAGGCCTTCTACTATGGCTAGGCTCTTCCTCAAAGGGATTAGTTGTTCTCTTGGAGATTGGTCCTTGAGAATGTATGTTTGCCATCTCTACGATCACTTTATCTCTCATTATTGCTCTAGAAGGGAATTCAGGTGGCTCCCTCTTTGAAATTCTCATAGGAATTCTCATGTTTGGTGGAGATATATGTGGTCCTTCATTGACCAAATATCCACCTATGTCTAATGCAGTCCATGGATTTGTGCTTTGTACAACTCTGTATTCTCGTCCATACTTGTCAACAACTATAGATTTCCATTGATAGTTGACTGCGTATATATAGACATATAAGAGTTTGTAATCTGTCAGCTCTTCTGGGTATGGCTCTGAGCACCTATAAAGTTTGACCTCACTATCCTCAATATATCTATACAGTCCTTCACTCTTCCGATCTATTATCCAAACTCTTTCAACAAGCTTGGTCTTTATCAACTGCAAGTTTGGAAGATCCATTATGGGCGGATGCTCCTCTATCATTGGGATTCCGAAGCTTGTATAAGATGAGTTTGAGAGAGAAATAGAGGGAGAGACAGAGATAGATAGAGAGTGGAAAGAAAGAGAGAAATAGCGAGAAGGAAGGGGGGGGGGGGGAGAGAGAGAGAGAGAGAGAGAGAGAGAGAGAGAGAGAGAGAGGAAAGAGGGAGAGAAATAGAGAGATAGATAGATAGATAGTCCTATTATCGTCCTTGGAAGTCAAATATGACCTATGGTACGTAATGAACATGTGATGTGGTGTGAGTGGAGGTCATAAGTGACTCTCAATACTCAAAAATGTCTAAAATGAACGTCACAATAGAGAGTTCACATCGTGCTTGGGAGAGGAAGGTATGTAGGGAGAGCTCATGGATGAATATATGAGGAAAAGAGGACCTAATGTGGTCAAAAGCTGAGCACTCAAGTAGTGTGCGGTACTCATTCTTTCGCACTTGACAAGGGCATAAGGTGCAAAGTCGATGAGACTCCTCGCCAGTGCCCCAACGTCCTGTCTCGCAGCGTAGAGAATGGGAGCTAAGACGAATGGAGGCAATGGTGCAGATCGCACTCAGCAGGATGGGCTCAAGGATGTAGGGATGGGTTCGGTTACCTCGTTTGGAAAAGAAGAGAGATTTGTAGTTTGGGGCAATGTGTGTGGTGTAATGGATGAAGCGAGAACCTCCGAATTTCTCCCAGGCCGTGATACATTGGCGTTGTAAGAAGGCCTCATTAACTTGGGAGTCGATCGATGCATCCTTGACCAAGTGACATGCAGCCCATCTTCCAAACCATTTCTTGAGAGAGAGAGAGAGAGAGAGAGAGAGAGAGAGAGAGAGAGAGAGAGAGAGAGAGAGAGAGAGAGAGAGAGAGAGAGAGAGAGAGAGAGAGAGAGAGAGAGAGAGAGAGAGATAGATAGATAGATTTTATTATCGTCCTCGGAGGTCAAATATGACCTATGGGACCAAAGTTACATGTGATGTAGTATGTGTATGGCTGATGAGTGACTCTCGATGCTCCAAAATTGTAGTGATGAGAGTCGCAATGGAGAGCCCACACTTTGGCTGGGAGAGGAAAGTGTGTAGGTCTAAGTTATGGCTGAAAATGTGAGAGAAGCAAGTTCGGATGTGATCAAAAGCTGAGCACTCTAGTAGTGTGTGGTACTCAGACTCTCGAACTTGCAGTGAGCATAATGTGCACAATCGATTTGACTCTTCTCCATTGCCCCAACGCCCTATCTCGCATCGAAGGAAATGGGAGCTAAGCCGAATTGCTGCGATAGTGCGTATCGCGGACAAGGGAATAGGCTCAAGCATGTAAGTTTGAGTACGGTTTCCTCTCTCAGCGAAGAACATGGTTTTGTAGTTGGGGGCAATATAGGTGGTGTAATGTATGAAGCGTGACCCACCGGATTTCTCCCAAGCCGTAATACATTGGCGTTGTAGAAAAGCTTCATTCACTTGAGAGTCAATTGAAGCATCATGTAGCAAGTGTAATGCATCCCATCTCCCAAACCACTTCTTTATGTCTTGCATCCATCCCGTGCTCAAGATCTTGCTTTTATGCGTCTTTTGAACTTTTTTGCTTGCTTCCCATGCAATTGTAGGAAGTCGATGTGAGGGGTTTTGACGCATCTTTATCATGTACTCCACAACCCTTTCCATGCCCATAACCTCAATTGGAAGAGATCCCGACTCAAGAAGTAGGAGCATATATGGTGTTTGTGTCTTAACTTGGAGAAAGTTTGTAAGAAAACGCTTTTGAACATTCTCAAACTCTTTCCAAGTAGACTTTGAGATGCTCCCGCCCCACACTTCAACTCCATAAAGAAGAACCGGTGTCACCAATGCATCAAAAAGATACTTCTTGAGAACCCAACACTTGATGTTTCCCACATTACACATGTTCTCAAATGCATAATATGCTCTCTTTCCCGCTTTCAAACGACGCATAGCACATTCATGCCACTTGTGATTGGATGGAACCTCAAGGCCAAGGTACTTAAAGCTCTCAACAACTTCAAGTGTCTCGTTGTTGTTCACAATGCATGGCTTCTCCTTATGGTTGGTTTTCACAAGCATAACCTTTGTTTTGGATTCATTTACAATCAGCCCACTATGCAAGCAAAAGTTCTCAAGGACAACCATAAGCTTTTGTGCATCTTCTAAAGTGTGTGCTAGAAGCACTACATCATCCGCATACAACAAAAGCATGATTACCGCATTGCAAATAGTGACCTCTTCAATGCCTTCTTCTTGCATAAAGTCAAGTACCATTTGTTCCAATTGATCAATGCATAGACCAAAGAGAGTTGGTGACAATGGACATCCTTGTTTAACCCCAATAGTGCTTACAAATTTTTTTGAAATTTCTCTTCCCATGCGCAATTGACAAATCACCTTCTCATAGATTCGAGAAACCGCAAGCATAAACTCACTTGGCACTTGGAGTTCTTCCATCCTTCTCCACAAATTGTTACGTGGAATCATATCAAAGGCTTTCTTAAAGTCCACAAAACAACAATACAATCGCTTGCCTTTCAACCGACTTTCCTCCATGAGAACACGAAGAGTGACAAGATGATCAATGGTGCTATGGCATCGACGAAAACCCGCTTGTCCCTTTGCACGCTTGTCATTCTCTTCAGCCCAATCACTCAATTTCATCTCCATTATGCACCCAAACAACTTTTCCATAAGAGACCCAATCATTATAGTCCGGTAGTTGCTTACATTCTTTACATCCCCTCCTTTATGCAAAGGCTTAACCCAATTAGTACTCCAATCATAAGGCATACCATGTTGAAGTGCAAGGTTGAACATATCACACATCCACTCATGGGTAAAATCTCCCGTCCATTTGATCATCTCCGGTTTGATACCTTGAAGATCTCCCGCTTTGCGAGTGGCCAACTTTTCAAGCCCACCGCATACATCCTCAATAGTAAAAAAAGACGGCATACATGGGAGTGAACCATAAAATGGCATTTTTTCAGTATTTTCTTGCTCATATAATTGCCTACAATGTGTGTACATATCCACTAGACTCAAGTTACCAAAATTCTCAACCCGCTTGCCTCTCAAGTTTCTCCAAAATCTTCCACATGCATGTGCCTTTTCTTGAACTTGAAATTCTTGTTGCTTTACTTCCATCTTCTTCTCTTCTTTTGAATCAATGCCTTGTATGTATGCAAATGACTTTGATAGTTGTCTTTGTCCATAGTTGCATCAAGCTTTATCAAGGACTTTTGAGCATCTTGACATTCTTTATCAAACCACCTTTTGCGTGATCTATCTTTGTTGATACCATGGAGATGCTTTATGGCAAAGCATTCTTCCGCACAAGAACAAATAGCTTTCTTGAAAGCTTCCCATTTAGTTTCCAATGGTACATCACATTGAAGCTTTGTCATCCATAATTTTTGCTCAACCATTTCAATGTACATTGGTGCCCGTTTGAAATCCATACATAGTGATAACTTCTCTTTCCTTTGGCTGAGATTATCATGCTTAGTTGCTTCTCCACATGAAAGGTCAATACATAAGGTGCGATGGTCGGATTCCGGGGTCCATTGACCAAACATAAAACTCTTTATGCGATACATGATGGCTTCAGAGAGTAGCATATAGTCAATCACACTATCCCCATTATGTCTTCTACATGTAAATCCATTGGTTCCACTCCACAAAGATACACCATTGGCAATGAGCATACCCGTGCTATTACACATGTGTAAAAGTAACTTTCCATAGTGATCCGGCTCTTTCTCATCCATTGAAGTACGATCATACAAGTGAACTTCCTCCAACTCCTTTGAAATGTATGGCATATCAAATTGTTGAGTATCATGTTGAAATGTTTTTGTGCGAGCATTCATATCCCCAAATACAATAACATCACCTTCACCTTTGAAATAAGCAATGTCCTCTTCCAAATCAGAAAATGGTTGATCTCTATCCATGCAAGCATAAAAGGGAGAATCATGATGAGGAATGTAGCAACCGGCTACAAAAATGGGTGCTCTTTTTGGTGTCATAATTTTCAGCCATACATAACGTTTGTACTTGTCATCTTTCACAATTGATACAAAATCTTCCAATCCTTTCTTAACCATACATGCTAACCCTCCTTGTCCTCTTCGTTGCTTGAGATTCTTTGACCACATCAATGAATGTACATTGTAATCCTCCAAGCCGTTAATCCTTTGTGTATCATGCTCCCAAGTTTCAACAAGAAGTACAACATCGGCTTTGCTTGTTAGTTCATCAATGCCAACCCCCGCATTCCATGGGTATCCATTACAATTCCAAAAGCATATTTTCAATTGTAACTCGGTCTCATAGGTCACGCATCCCTATTTGCTTGAGAGACTTGCCTCCTCCTTGGGCACATTTTCTTCATGAGAGATCTTCTTGTGTTTATTATTCTTTTCCTCATATGCCTTGCGACGCATATTTTGTTGCTTAATAGTGCGATCTTCACATACAAAACATTTTGTATCCCTCAAATAGATTCAACTATTATCAAGGATAATCTTTCGCTTGGTCTCATCCGGCATGGTGCATACAATTGGCCGTTCTCCCGAGCGAGGAGCTCCTTGCTTCCCCACTCTATGTGCTCCATAGACCATAACTCCGGACATGCCAAAGTGGTTTTTGAAGAAATCTTCAATAACAATGGCAAGAGAAGGAGGTGTCTCTAACTTCTCTTCGGAAATTCCACGAATAAAAATGTTCTTGGAACGTCGCTCCCGTTCCTTCAACTCCTCCACATCCACATTCTCAACATTCTTTGTTTGAACCATAGCTTGCATGAGTGAGGAATTTGAAACCACATTGCTACCACATACATCAGCCCAAGACTTGTTTGTGCATACATTTTTCATGTCGCATACATCCCGGCTCATAGTGTCAAATTTCTCCTCTTTCAATACATGGTCATGCTCTACTTTGCTCATCCGCTCCTTCAAAGCATTCAAGTCCACAAGAGAGCGTTTACATTCCTTGACTTCCTCTTCAAGTTGCATCAAACGTGTTGTTTGCATCTCAAGTGTCCTCTTGAGATTCTCATTCTCAACCACAAGTACCCTTAGTGTGCCATTCTCCATTGCAAGTGCTCGTAAGTCTTCGCCTTGTTTGTTTACCGTCTCTTGCAATGATACCAAGTACGCCATGATCATGGTTTCCGATGTCGTTGGTTGGGTGGTTGTGTTGCTATCTCCACACTTAGGAGATTTTGGATCATTTTCCACAATGGTTGTGGACCTTGTTGAAGAAGAAGAACCCTTGCGAGTGCCGGAAGACATTGTATGTAAAATAGGAGATGAGAATCAATTTTGTTGAACCTGTTCACTTTGGAAATGCTGCTACAGAAATGCCTTCCATAACTCTGAAAATTTCTGTCTTTACATCAATGCGTAGAGGACTTCGTGCTCTTCGATTGAGGCTATAGATCACCGAAATCGGAGTTCGGATGAAGAAGTTATGATCAAAAGAGTGGACTGCTGTCTACTAGGTCAAAAAACGGCTGCACTGAGAGAGAGAGAGAGAACAATAGAGAGAGAGAGAGAGAGAGAGAGAGAGAGAGAGAGAGAGAGAGAGCGAGAGAGAGAGAGAGAGAGAGAGAGAGATAGATAGATAGATTTTATTATCGTCCTCGGAGGTCAAATATGACCTATGGGACCAAAGTTACATGTGATGTAGTAGAGAGAGAGAGAGAGAGAGAGAGAAGAGAGAGAGAGAGAGAGAAGGAGAAATAGAGAGAGAGAGAGAGAGAGAGAGAGAGAGAGAGAGAGAGAGAGAGAGAGAGAGAGAGAGAGAGAGAGAGAGAGAGAGAGAGTTCTATTATCGCCCTCGGAGGTCAAATATGACCTATGGAACCAAATGAACATGTCACGTGGTGTGAGTGGAGGTCATAAGTGACTTTCGATGCTCAAAAATGACTGAAATGAGCATCGCAATAGAGAGTCCACATCGTGGTTTTGTGTTTGTGTGTGTGTGTGTGTGTGTGTGTGTGTGAGAGAGAGAGAGAGAGAGAGAGAGAGAGGGAGGGAGGAAAAGAGAGAGAAAAATAGAGAGAGAGAGAGGGAGAGAGAAGGAGAAATAGAGAGAGAGAGAGAGAGAGAGAGAGAGAGAGAGAGAGAGAGATCCAATAACCATGAGTTTCTTGGCCGTAGCAATGCGCGGGTCACATACTAGTTATTTTTATATGAGTAGCGCTAGTTTCTTTAGAGCTATTGTAAGCTCTCAAGCTTCATTAGCGTTACCTTGATTCGGTGGCCAACATTGCCTTTTGATTGTCAGTTTGTAGCACTCGGCATAGTTGACCTCCTCCAATGTCCAAACTAGTTTTTTTGTATCCTGTTGAGCCTTACATCACATCAAAACTTGTGCACACACCAAGAATAGATTGGTATGTCGTCATAGCTTTGATACCACTTGTGAAGAGTGCGTGCGTGGATGCATGCACACTCATGTTGGAATTAGGGTTGCAGAGAAATGCACACAGCTTGGAGAAGACGAAGGAAGCTCAAGGCAAACAATAGAGAGTGTGTTACTTAGTGTGAAATGGAAAGATAGATAGCCCTAGAGTGATGGGCGTATATACAATGCTCGGGGGAAAAACCCTCCTAAAGAGGGAAAAAATGTCCCGCCGGTCCTAGTGTGTTCACACACATCACTACCACATGTATATGGTAACAAATCCCCCCTGGAGTGATGCGGTGAATGGGAGCTGGCACATGAGTAAAGGGAAGTGCCATGCCCTGAGGACATGATCAGTCCACAAAGGGGAGTAAGCCCAAAGCTTTGCGGAAAGCTTCAAGCTTCTCACGAGACAATGCCTTTGTGAAAAGATCTGCAAGGTTGTCCTGTGTTGGCACATAAGCCAAGTTGATCTCTCCTGCTGAGAGCCTCTCATTGACATAGTGGTAATGCACCTCAATGTGCTTTGTGCGAGCATGAAAAAGTGGGTTCCTCGCAACTGCCAATGCGCTCTGACTGTCAGTGTAGATAGTGTTGCCAGTGTCCTGTCCAACACCCAAATCAGCCATAAGGCGTATGAGCCATACACACTCAACGGTAGCTGTGAAGACTGCCTTGTACTCAGCCTCACAACTGGAAGTGGCCACAGTAGGTTGCTTCTTGCTCAACCATGAAATACATGAACTGCTAAGCATGAAACAAAAACCACTTGTGGACACTCGCGTGTCAAAACAACCAACCCAATCTGAGTCCAAAAAAGCATGTAAGTCTGACGACAATGATCCCCCCTGGGGATAAAACAAGCCAAGATGTAAAGTGCCACTAAGGTAGCAAAAAATCCTCTTGATAGCCTGCCAATGCTTAGACCTTGGGCTATGCATAAATTGCTAACCTGTGAGACTGCAAACTGAATATCTAGCCTTGTGTTGCATACATAAATGAGGCATCCAATAGCAGTTTGGTAAAGAGTGACATCTGCAGGATGACCAGCATCATGTAGACTCAATTTCAAACCTGTTTCCATGGGAGTGGCAATAGGTTTGCAATCCTCAAGTCCAAACTTACATAGCAATGTCTCTATGTAACTTTTGTGACACAAGGCAATACCACCATCGCACTACTTAAACTGTATCCCCAAGTAATGATGCAACAGCCCCAAATCTTTCATCTTGAAAGTCGCATTCAAATATGTCTTAAATTCAGCAATATGTCTCTCATTTGGTCCAGTGATCAACAAATCATCTACATAAAGAACCACAATGAGAAGTACATCACCCTCACGCTTTACATACAATGTGCTTTCTGTTGGATTGTTACAAAAGCCTTGTTTGACCAAATGAGTGTCAGCTTTCTCATACCAAGCACGAGGAGATTGCTTCAACCCATACAAAGCCTTGTTACATTTGCACACTTTGTTCTCTTGTCCTTTCTTGACAAAACCGCGAGGCTGCGTTAAATAAACTTCCTCAAATATGTCACCATTCAAGAAAGCAGTAACAATGTCTGATTGATGTACCAAAATGAGCTGCCAATGCACATAGAAAACGCATAGTAGTCATACGACAAGTGGGAGCAATGGTCTCTTCATAATCTTTGCCTTTTTGCTGTGCATAACCCTTTGCAACAAGTCGAGCCTTATGGCGATCGATCTCACCATCCGGCTTCCGTTTCAACTTGTAAACCCACTTCGTACCAATGGCCTTTTTGCCAGGAGGCAAATCACATAAAGTCCATGTGTCATTTTCTATAAGTGCATCATATTCTGATTGCATGGCAGCCATCCAATTTTTTGAATTTTGTGCTTCATCAAAAGACAGAGGTTCCTCAACATCATGTAAGCTAGACACAACCAAAGCATAACAATCTGATGCATAAGATGCATGGCGAGAGCCTGCACGAGTACGACTAGACAAAGGTGCATCCAATTTACTGTCACACAAAGTGTGCACTAGCCATTTTGGCATACCTCTAGCCTACTCATTTTTAGTCCTTTCCTCATCAAGTACATCATGTACATATGCATCAGTAATAGGCTGATCTATAACATTTTTTGAAACCCCCATAGGCTATACATTTGCCTCATTGGAATTTACATTCAAACTTCCACCACTGAAAAGAGGCAACAAAGTGTCATAAATGTCCTGTGAGCTTACATCATTGTCTCTAGTACATGACAGCAAGGGCTGAACAGAATCTTCCACAAACGCTACATCTCGTGAAACCAAAATACGCTTTGTGTGCGGATGATACAAGCTGTAACCTTTGCTTTCAGCACTATAACCGACAGAAATACATTTGACAGCCTTATCATCCAATTTTCTGCGCTGCACTTGTGGCACTAAACCATAAGCCAAATAGCCAAAAACACGCATGTGCTCAATTGATGACTTTCGATCATTCCATGCTTCATATGGAGTCATAGATTGCAACGCTTTGTAGGGCACCTGTTGAGTACATAAGTGGCACACATGACAGCCTCAAGCAAAACGAATGTGGTAAAGCTTGACTCTTGACCATACATCTTGCCATTTTTGTAAGAGACCCGTTTTTCCTCTCATCAACACCACTTTGTTGAGGCATATACGACACTGTACATTGGTGTTTTATCCTACGACTAGCCAGAAATGCATTAAATTCATGAGACATATACTCCCCCCTCAATCGGAATGGAGGGTGCCCATAGTACATTTTGATACGTTTTCAGCCATAGCTAGAAATTGTTTGAAGCACATAAAAACTTCGGACTCCGCTTTAAGCGGAAATACCCATGCATGCCTGGAGTAATCGTCAATGAAAGTCACGAAGTACAGGTAATTGCCCAAGGACGGAGTTTGCATGGGCCCACAAACATCACTATGCACAAGCTGCAACCTGCATGTGGCCCTAACTGAACCATCCTTTGGAAACTTAGAACGTTGCATTTTACCCAAAATACAGCCTTCACAAACATGTTTGACAGATGCTTCAAGAGGCGGCAAAGAAGCAACCATATCAGATTTCTGCAAACGCAGTAAACTGGCAAAATTCAGATGCACAAAACGTGCATGCCAAAGTTTTGCATCTGAAATAGCCCTTGAATCTGCAATTGCATTTGCAAAATTTTGTCCACACTTGTCATACAAAGTGAGCTTATACAGACCACGACACAAAAGACCAGATGCAACAATTTCATCACCAAAACTGAGATCATGAACTGTACATCTGTCATCCACAAATTTGACTACAAGTCCAAGTCTAGCAAGTGCGGATACAGACAAAAGATTCTTCTTGATCCCAGGTACATAAAGTGCATCAACAAGTGTGAAAGAATTGCCATTTGCAATAATAAGCACAATCTTTCCAACCCCCTGAACCAGATAAGAGGCATTGTTGGCACAAGTGACTGAATTCCCATGAGGGACAGACTCAAGAGAGGTGAACAATTCACAATGTGAGGTAATGTGCTTTGTAGCACCGCTGTCGAAATACCACACATGTGAATCTGCAGCAACTGACAAGCATGCATCATGGACAACAGGATTGTAAGTGCACTCTGCACTAAAAGCTCATTCTGCATCAACATTAGCATCACAGTCTCCTTTTACCGAAGACTCAACAATGACTGCATTTGTAGTGGAACAACCCTCTTTCTTCTTATCCTCTTTGGCCTTCAACTTAGGGCACTGCTTGATTAAATGATCATTAGCTCTACAATAATCGCAACACATCTTCTTTTTGCCCTTATCACCAAAATTTCCAGACGAATTGCTGCAAGCAGAAGCATTAGGAACAAAATTTTTGCCACTCGTAGCAGAACCATAAGAAGTGGCTGCATTGCTGTTACCACCCTTTCTTTGAGAAGCAATAAAAGCCTGTTCAACTACACTGCCTAGTCCTATTTTTTAAGGAAAGTGACTCTTGCAACAGCAATGTGCATAATGCATCAAACTTGATAACTTCAGGATTTCCTTGGGTCATTAGTCTCCAGGTACTAAGCAAAAGTCTGGTATGAATTTGGTAAGGCATCAAGAACAGTCTGCACAAGGGAATTGTCTGAAATGACTTCACCTACAGAAATAAGTTTCTCATTGATATCCTTGACACCAGCAAGGAAAGTGTCCATATCATCTTCCTCATGCATAATCTTCGATTCCAGCTCTTTACGCAGCAAAGCAATTTTAGCCTCATTGCGGTTGCATAAAGACCTGCTAGAATATCCCAAGCCTGTTTTGCAAATTTTGTTGAGAATGTGAGGAACAATGGTGCGCTTCACAGACAATGCAATCAATGCATGAGCCTGCGAGCTTGTTCTGCCGTAGGCAAAACAACTCTAATAGCAACAATCCTTGCAGCAAGACCTGCAGCATCCTCAACATCGCCTACATCCTCAGAACCAGGATGTACATCAATGCCCTGCACAATATTCCAAACGCCCTTTGACACAAGAACATGTTGCATCATGTAAGCCCACATAGGGTAAATGTCCCCATCCAACCTGTCCTCAACAACAAACATCTTGAACACATCTATGTTGTTGTCAGCCATGGTAAATGTTGCACCTGATGTGAAAACTGCCCGAAAAGAGGAGAAACAAAGCGGGAACAACACGTGCTATATAGCACAAACCGTAGAAGATTGCAAGGAACCTGTTATGCAAAAAACGGCACTGACAGAAATTTTGCACAAAATGACGAAATAGCCTGTGCAGTACTGTCTGTAGTGGAAACGGGGGCCGAAACGAGCCCGAACCAGAAATTTGAGCAGACTAAACTCTACGAGCTTACCCAAAATTTTTGTCGACCTGCGAATGCTTGCTGAAGCTCACAAAAATCGAAGAAAGTGAGTAGGCGTGTGCTGGAGCTGCTGGCGACTGAGCTTGGGAGGACGCAACGTGCTCTGATACCAATCGTTGGAATTAGGGTTGCAGAGAAATGCACACAACTTGGAGAAGACGGAGGAAGCTCAAGGCACAATAGAGAGTGTGTTACTTAGTGTGCAATGGAAAGATAGATAGCCCTAGAGTGATGGGCGTATATACAATGCTCGGGGGAAAAAACCTTCTAAAGAGGGAAAAAATGCCCCGGCGGTCCTAGTGTGTTCACACACATCACTACCACATGTATATGGTAATAGTTCAATGTGTTGTGCAAGGAAGGACGTGGAGTGTTTTTAGTGGATCTTTCAATGAGGATTGGAATATGCTCATTGCTCCTTATTATTTAATATAACTAGAGAATGGAGATAAAGTTAGTAGTATGATCAAAGATGGATGGCCGACTGGCCTAAAGCACTAGCCCTTGATACTAGTATAAGACCAAAGGGAGATGGGAACCATTGGCTCCACTAAACTTGCCTCGAGCCCTCTTTATAGGCTGGTCAAGGCCCTGTGGTCGGCTCCCACGTCCAGGCCCTTGCTTGGTTTGGCTATCCTTGTCCTTACAATACCATTCTGGTTTTTTGGTAAAGTAGGACTCTAAAAATAGAAAGTGATTGTGTTAAGCTCAAGTCATCAGAATAACTCTTTAGACTCCAACTATGAAGTCTGGGAATCTTTAAGGTGATTTAGCATGTCTAAACTTAGCAGGTTTTGGGAGCATCTTGGCAACACCTCGAAAGCACTTCTCTTTCTCTCTCTCTCTCTCTCTCTCTCTCTCTCTCTCTCTCTCTGACACACACACACACACCTGCAAGGGAGAGTCGTGTTATAGAAAGCCCAAGAGATATGCTGCGCATGAGTTGTTAACTTGTTGGCCTCAAGAGCGACAACTACAGCTCTCTCTCTCTCTCTCTCTCTCTCTTTGCCTGCAAGCTAGCCTAGGGTATCATGCTCTCTCTGTCTCTCTCTCTCCTGGGTGTCTATAGGGCAACTAGGGAGTTAGCCTCCAAGGATGAGGGTGTCGAGGCAGCCAACATGTTCTCTCTCTCTCTCTCTCTCTCTCTCTCTCTCTCTCTCTCTCCGTGTCGCGCAAGCAGAGAGGGATGAGGCCGAGCAAAAGTGTCGAGTGGAGGGGGCGCAATTTACCTAATCTTGGGTTTTAGTTTCACTCGAGCCAATAATTATTTTTTGGACATGCCATTTGATGTCCATGAAATGTGTAAATCCCAACCAAACATAATTTCTCGAATGATTGATGGAAAAGGTGTTCACAACACACATCCGCACCACCTAAAGCGTGTGGGTGTTGACAATACATATCCTTGTATGCACCAACTCAACCTTTAAATAGTCCACGATCTACTTGTTAACCTTTAATGGGCTCTCTTCACTGTCAATGAGGCGCACGCACGTCTTCTCTTTGACGCCGACAGATTGACAAGCGGCAGGTAAAACCCCAAATCCTCTCTCTCTCTCTCTCTCTCTCTCTCTTCACACCAGCACACACAGACACACGCACATACAAGGCGACTGGTAATTTCAGATCACCACCCTCTACCTCTTTGACTCTCTGTGGCGCTAGTTTTCGTGAAAACGAGACATTTGAAAGCATCCAGGCAGATTTGGTCATTGCCTTCATGCCTTTTCTCCATGGCTTTATTGTGGGTTTCTGTGTTTTTGCCTCCATCACTCAGCTGCGGCTCGATTGCTTTCATGCTGCATGTTGATGGAGCCACCATCAACCCCTCTTGGAGATAAAACTTATGTCTACGTATATGCCTGCCTTCGGTTTTTGTATTCTCGATTTTGAGCTTCGTGGTTGTTTGGGCGCATATCTCACATGACCAACCTCCCGCTGCGTCTAGAGGGTTCATTTGAGCAATGGTGGTTCGTAGCGCCCATCGACTGGGCAGCCGCAAACGGCCACACGGAGGTTGTGAAGGAGCTTCTGCGGATGGACCCATCCCTCCTTCACAACCTAACATCAAAACGGCAAATGCGCCATCTTGAGAGGCTTTGGAATGATCAAGATGCATTCTCTGATGCTGCCATTGGCAGATCCAAGGTTGTCAAGGACCTCCTTCGGGAGTTCCTTATCGGACAGAAACTGCCAAATGGAAAGGAGGACGATGCTTGTATTCATGAATCAAAAGCTGATGATCTTGGTCAGCTCATCGCGCACGGCCTCTTCAAAGCTGGGTATAGTGTTTGGGTGCTCTACATTGCTGCTGCTGCAGGTGATGAAGGTCTGGTTAACCAGATGATCACCACAAATCCAGAATTGATCAAGGGCGATGGTGAATTTGGTCTCTCGGACTTGCTCTACGCTGCGGCAAGGGGTAGAAATGTTCACATCTTTCAGAAGATTTTGACGCTAGCAAAGCGGGTAAAAGCAAGTCATATCAATGGAAAGTCCGGCGAGGCTTCACCGACAGTTGCTGATGATGATGACAAGAACTTGATTAGCACCAATGAATTAGATTATGTGGGTTTAAGCTATAATAACAGGACTATACAAAGCAAAGCTCTACTTGCAGCGGCCAGGGCAGGAAATGTGGACATGGTAAGGGAGTTGCTCCAAGATAGCAGCACTCATGCCACTGTGCTGTCATTCCGAGATAGCAATGGCACCACCGCTTTACATGCAGCAGCCGGCAGGGGCCACCTTGAGGTACGTCATCATCAGCTTGAGCTGAGACTTGACATGTATCTCTGAATGAATGTTCTAGGACAGATAATTGTGTATTCAAAGGCTTCTTCACTCTTATATCCTTGTGTTTTGGGATTTCAAGTAGTTTCACTTGACCTGTGCGATTTTACATGTTCTTGCACTTGAGCTCAGGCTATGAGGAGGTGTCTTTCTCAAATGCGGGGTCCGCGAGGTCAAACCTGGGAAGCCCTATGGCTGGGAGGAGGTGATCATCTGAAGCTATTGTAGAATTGTGATTACGATCTTAACAGAGTTGCTCGGTGTACCCAATCATTAGAAAAACAGTTAGTGAAAGACCGCTGGGAGCAAGCGACTGTAGGCTCCATTGAGAACTTTCATTAGAACAGTTTATATATATATCTTGCTGAAGCTTTGAAAAAATCAGTTTCACATTCGAATTCTAATATACGCGGCTTGAAGGTAAGCCTTGTGAGAAAAAGGCAGGGGGCCTACTATTTGCATGCAATGAGCTCAACTAACTCTATCATCATCAATTTCATTGAATAGATTTGAGGCTGTCATACTTAAAAATGAGGATGACCACGGTATCAGCATTTTAGGCTTGTTGGATGGGTCTCAGTATAGATATACAGGGCTTGATTGAGTCTTTGAGGTGCAAATTAAAGGGTACCTCTTATGGAGCTCTTCTCTATCACTTTCCAAACGTAGTATTACATGGGTCTTGGATGCTCACCAGTATTAACCGATTTGGCATCAAGGCATTATCTTCCTTTTAGGGAATGTCTGTTATATTGACCTTGGGATATTTTGTGTTGGTGAAGGCAATATCTTAAACAAGATTTGGCATCAAGGCATTATGTTCCTTTTAGAGAATGTCTGTGATATCAACCTTGGGATATTTTGTGTTTGGTGAAGGCAATATCTTAAACAAGATTAAAACCTGATAATCTTCTCGTGCTTTATTGGTATTCCTCGTGTTACTCATATGCGTATGGATGCGAGTGTTTTACAAACCTTAGAGCAGTTCACCACCATATCCAAAGAAAGAGATTATAAACTTTTGATGGCTGTAGCTTTCATGGAAAAGTTAAATTTTTTAATCCATTTGAACTGTATGCAGGTGGTGAAACTCATACTGGAGCTATGCCCGTCAAGTGTTCATGGGCAGGATGCAAAAGGGAATACCACCCTACATACAGCAGCAAGGAGGGGATGCTTGCAGGTTGCAACAGAGCTAATGAGATTTGATAAGGAACTTATCTACATCAGAAACAAGAATGGTGAAACACCGTTGCACTTGGGAGTTATGGGCAGCAAGCAACCGCTGCCCAAGCTTGTTATGAAGCAAGGGGGGCAAATTGAGGTTGTAAAGCAGATTATGGTTTGCAACAACAATAGCATGAAGGAGTATGTGAATTGGAAGACCAATGAGGGTCACACGGCACTTCATCTGTCAGTGATGTCTCCAAGGATTGATGACAAGATCGTGGCTCTGCTTCTACAAAGCCCTGGGATTCATGTCCTCGAGCCCGATAAAATGGGATCAACAGCCCTTGACCTGGCTCAGGCTTGCCGTGATAGCTTTCCTGCAGCTGAATTTCGTTGCAACATAGCTATCTCCCTTCTCAATGCTGCTATTTCTAGCAGCAGCGCCACAGCTGCTGCTGGTTGCCTGTCCACTGGTCCAGGCTCGGCTGCTATCAGCGTTGATCTTGCTGACCCTCTAATGTGTAGCTTCTCACATGACATTGCCATTCCCTCTGATGCCGACAGCCGGAGGTCCAGTGGAAGACGAAACTTCGCAAGACGATCCTTGTCTACTGATTGGACTATGGACTTCCAAACAAGCATAGCTTCTAAGGGGGCACCGGCAACAGTTGACACAAATGCAGTTGATAGACAACAGGTTGAGACACCTACACTGCCAGACGAAGGCACTCTCTCACGAAATCTTGCAGTTCTCCGGCAAACCAGCCTCGGTATCTTTGAAACAAGGAGGGGTGCAACGACGATTGGGTCCCCATTGCCAGTGCAGTGCCTTTCCTCTCTTCAGTCTCTATTTTCAAGCAGCACCTTTCGGCGTGTAACGCTATCTGGGGCCTCTGAATGGGCTCCCATTTCGGAGGGTAAGAAATGGAACAAGTTCCGTAAATGCATGTCGGAGCAAAATGGGAGCCCACAGCCTTTAAGGCAGCAATTTTCCAGCACTGCCAATGCTCTCTTCCATCCAAACACACCGATGGAGTCTTTAGAGCTCAGACAAGAGGCCCCTGCGCCATCCATATCTGTTTCTCCATTCGCCTCGCCCACAGGATCAACCGACCAGTCCCCCACTTTCAACTCCCCTTCTTATATCAAGTCCTGGCTAAAGGGAGCCATGCAAGCTCCAAGCTCGAGTAGCTCACAGAGGTCGACAAGGAAGAGGATGAAGAAGAGGCTAAAACAGATTGCCAATTTGACACACTTAAGCTTCAGTAGCGCATCGGAAACCCATAGCATTCATGAGAATGATGCTTATCCTAACCTAAGGCGGCGACTTGTAGCCCATGATGGGGGTACTGCAGATGGACTAAATGCCCATGAATTGGGTACCCCTCTCATACAAGATCGGCTTTCAAGACAAAGTTCAATGGATTCGTATATGGATTGTTATCATCCGTGCTTCTGCCTAGATAACTGGTGTCAAGATGGTGAGCGTAGCACCAAATTGCCCACAATGGAAGGAAAAACGCATGCAAGGACGGTGTCCGAAGTTGCGTCTTCATCGGCAGCCAATGTTATCTCTACTGGCTTGATTGGTAGAAGCCAATCGAGCAGATCTTACAAACCGATAGAATCGCCCACTGCTTCGGATCAAGCCAGCACCCCTGCAAAACATGGCCACCTTCAAGGTCCAAATGCTTCACCGAGAAGGTTTGGTAAAAAGGATTTTTAATCCAGATAGTTTATACTAATTGTTGGAAACATGAGCAGGAAGAAGCAGGGTTTTGTTGGTCATGTGGAAAATGTCTAATAAATATAGCCGTAATGTGGTGTTTTTGTTCGGCAGGAGTGGAGGATCATCACCCACAATCTCACCTCGACCATCGACATCTCTGTCTTTGTCATCGTGGCTATCACCGTCTCTAAGGACTGCCCGCAAAGAGAAGGAGGTAGTCGCTGAAACTACTGCAAAAGATGGAAATTCTGATGAGGCTGAGGTGAGCCCAAGCTTGAAAGAATCTGAAAACGCCTCTCAATCCAAAGTGGCTTGTAAGGACGCCTCCGCGGAAGGCATACAAGAGGATCATTCTGCGCGTGGGCGTGACTCCTCTGCAGGTGCTGTGTCGCAACAGAGCAAGGAACCTGCTCGGCAGGAATCTTTTAGATTCTGTGTCTGTGGGCCGTGTTTTCAAGATGGTGATGTTCATGGGAGTGGAGAGAGACAGCCTCACACAAGGGTTAGAGGAAGGCAAAGAGTATACCACACATAAATACAAAGACACATCAATCTCCCCCCCCCCCTCCCCTCCCCTCCCCTCTCTTTGCTTCCTTGCTCATTCTTTCTAGAAGCTTGTAGGCAATACTTTGTATTGACTTAGAAAAAGTCAATGCTTGCTATATCTTCAGCTTCAAAGATGTGAGTGATGATAAAATTTGTGTTCACCCCATTTTTAGATGGTGGTGATGGCAAACTAACAAAATGTCACTAAACTTTCATTATTTTTGGCCCACACAAGGTCCTAGTAAAGCATTTACCTCTTGGAAACAATTGTGGACGATTGGATAAAGCTAGTCGATTAGTGCCACATGGCAATTCATGGGGGCGACTATGCATTGTGTTATTTAGGCCAATGTGCTTGTTTTGGAGTATTATTCTTTGATCTTAATTGAATCATATTGTCTCATTCACCCTTGTTGAAGCTATCGTTGTGCAAACTTCAAGAGCTTGTGACTGTATTGGAGAAGTAGCATTGCCCATTTCTCTGTTTTTTCGATTATCTACCCTTGGCGCTTTTGGTTCATACATTGCAAGCTTGGCGACTGTGGTCCACCTTGTTTTTTTGGCACAAAAAGGAGCCGTCTTTCGTGTACAAAAGAGACCTCTAGAAATGTTCAATGGCCTTCACGAAGAGGAAGTACAAAAGCAAGGTAACAATTTAAAATCTATGTAGTAAAGGAGCCGTGTTTCGTGTACAAAAGAGACATCTAGAGATGCTCAATGGCCTTCACCAAGAGGAAGTACAAAAAGCGAGAGAACAATGTGAAGGCTATGTAGACGTCAAGGTGGCTTGTACACTGAGTGAAAAATGAACCGATGTGGAGGTGCATAATGCTAGGTGATGTGGGCGATTGAAAGGAACTGATGAACTCACGTGTGTATGAAGAAAGGTGCATATAACCAACTCAATCCAAATGGGTGTCAAAATTGTGGAAGTAGGAGAAAACTGGGAGCCTAGAATGTGGGCACATCGAGCCTTCCACATGGTCCAAAGAGTGATGTTGCCTATCGTATTGAAACTTGTGTCATGTTGGTAGAAGTTCAAATGGTGACTTGCAACTGGGATCATTTGTAGAGTGTTCAACCTATATCATAAGGAAGTAAGCATGGATCTGTCGGTAAGCCCTGAAAAAAGGTGTTTGACCTCAAAAATTGCAAAAGCCATGCACTACCCCCAACACCACAAACCCATCATGTATGTCCACTTTATTCAACAAACAACTAATAGCTATCCATATTGGTTGTGCATATGGACAAACCCCTTAAGGACTTAGGCTCGTAAGTGGATCTTTGACAAGTCGGATCATGACCAGTGACTATCGCCCAAGTGCCAATAGACAATCGTGCGTGCGCTATCATCCACATAAAATAAGTAATCTTGCGAGTGATCTTGGGGGTCCATATGCATGACCAAAGTTGTTGTTGGAAAGTAGGGAGGATGCATTGATCCTGCGAGGTGGATGTCGGGTCTCCAATTGACGTCTCGTCCCAAGGGATACAATGTGCTAAAAAAAGGAAAGAGGGTCTCTATATTGTGCAACGAAGCCCACTGCCACTCACTAGGATCCCAATCCAATTGAACAAGGTTCAAAGAGCCTACCACTATCAGGTTGCCAATTAGCACTTAACTGTTGATCAGGTGGTATCTCACTCGAAACTCCAATCTGATGTGACGCCCATGATGACAAGTCTCAACAATGCTAAACACTAGAGTAGTGTACTCCCACAATCGAGACTCTTGAGTGAGGATCAAAATACCCCACCAACCTTGATGAGAAGGTAAAATAGTATGTCCTCCAATGTAGCCATGCCAGTCAGCAATCTCCTGTACACAGGCAACAACCCCTCTGTGGATCCCATAGGTAGCAACCAATAACCTGTGTGATGACCAAGGAAGCATCTGATCAACTGTGTAAAGAGCCTATTGGCCCATGATCCCATCTATCCTAGTCAATATGAGTCCTCTTCCCTAGCTGACGCCCCTCTGAATCTATCACATATGCATTCCACACAAATTCTTTTTAAATCCACAATAAGTAGCACATAAATGGTGACAAGTACGAAGAATCCAAGGGAGCATTTGTGAAGACGAATCTGTTGGTTGGGAGCTAAACATCGACATCATCCATAGATCCAAAACGAGGAGAGGTATGTGACAAAGCATGGTGCAAAAACATCTTCCAAGGGTCAGCCCTAGGAAACGATACACATGTTGTGAGCTTGGCAAACAATGTAAGGTGCAACGGAAGTAAATGTTGAACTTTGCTCAAGATGAGTGCTCCAAACTGTGCTCAAGGGTTCCTTTTACTTACGGAAGGGAGAGCCTTCCATTCCTTTAGTGAGAGAGTGCAAATGATCACAAACAAAGTGGGTAAACACTGTGCATGAAGGTACTGAGACTGAGAGATAGAGAGAGAAGAATACGACACCAGAATGTTGTCAAACCCTCCTCCAAGGGCCCCACTCTCTATGGCGAGAGCTGTCTACTATTGATTGCACAAATCTCTACAATGCAATGGACTTGCCAACGATGTCGATGACAATGAGGACGGCGACGAGACGGACTGAAAACTGGAAACGGTAAGGACTGAAATCTGTAAATTTTGTACCTGTTGAATTCAGACTCTATGTCGGTGACGACGGCGATGACGACGATGCGACGATGACGCGTTGAAAACGCAGATGCTAAAATTTGCGAATAGCGAGCTGAATTTGCAAACTCTGGCTGATCTGATTGTGCGTTGAGGATTTGCTGTGGCGAGGATCTGCTGTGGGAAGGTGAGATCTGCGAGGTTTAGGGGTTGCGG
Organism: Adiantum capillus-veneris; assembly: GCF_014529385.1. Lineage (NCBI taxonomy): Eukaryota > Viridiplantae > Streptophyta > Polypodiopsida > Polypodiales > Pteridaceae > Adiantum > Adiantum capillus-veneris. The sequence goes on from NC_140960.1 coordinate 109,546,743, forward strand.
TAAAAAGTCTGATTTCTGGAAATGCAAAACGCTGCTGCTATGGGATGAACTGTCGCCGAGAATCTGCAAAACATTAGCCAGAGCTGCAATCTATAAAAATGCTAGGCATGGTCTGATGTTGCAAAAATGCCAGGGCTGATCTACTACTGCTAATGCTGGTCTTGATCTGCTGTCGCAAACTCTATGCTGATCTGTAGCAAAAATGCTATCCACATCTGCTGTTGGCTGGAAACGCTAGGCCTCCATTCGGTCTTGTTGAGAAAGTGCCTGTGAGTTGGTGGACTCCTGTTGCCTCTTCTGCCAGAAAGTGCTAGCGCTAGTGTTTCTTATATATATTCTTAGCCAATTTGCCCTACCCAGATTCCCAACAGTCACTTGTTAATAATAAGTGAAAATTGGCTAAAATAGGGAAATTAGGTTCTGTGCACTATAAAATGCTCCTGATGGTAATGCTGATGATCATGCTATGTGCAACCAGAGGAAATGCAACTACCCAAAGTGCCTGGACATGCACGATCTACGAACAGACTCACAAAGGTGCCATAACACTTCCTAAGCTGAACTGAACCCTTGCCATGAAGTAGCTTGTTCACATGCACATATGGTTAGATGTGCACGTGAGATCCCCTCCTTTTTAAAGTGAGCTACTGGTACCGAACTGTATGGCGTCGAGGGAGATCGCCACCAACGTCTAGATGAATCTTGGAAAGGACCCTTTACGGGCCCACTCTGATGTGTGGGTCGTGCGATACTTGAACTTCATAAAGGTTTGCAATGCTTGCTCCTTTGGGCCACGCCGAAAGCGACACAAAGTCATTTGTGGCTGCGTCAATGATCCAACTGTGTTTATGGACGTAGGTCCACCTTCATCAAGAATCTCCGAGGAGGAAAATTCCTGAAACCATTTCCAACACAAAACCATGAACATACCCATTCCATGTAAAGTGACTGGAAAAAGACTATTCTTTTGAAAAAACTATGCATGAAATGCAGATAAACAAAGTGACGGAGTGCCAAACCGTTCATCAAACACATGCAAAATTTGGAATCGAAACTTGTATTTCTGATTTATATCTATCAACTGTGGCAAATCACAATGAAAATGTCGATGCTTGCTGCTCAATCCTTCTTGTGCTCTTTCGGATACTGTGTCATGCCAAGGAAGAGACATGGAATGTGAATCCTTGAATGCAAGCAATTTTTCTTTTCATGATTAATCCGTATATATCTGTGCTCATTCATGAGTGAATCGTGTTCATCATACAATATGGCTTGCCTATTGAAAGGGTACATAAAGACGGTGACTAAAATACAGGAAACCATCACGAATGAAATACTCGAACAATGCATGCTGACTAATCATACTAACACATAATACTTCCTGTGGGGGTTCTTGGGACCTCGACTCAAGAGCCAACATCGGTTCTTGGTGATTGATCGAATCTGCAATGAGGTTAGCTTCACTAGAAAAAGCATCAACTAAACCATCATCCTTGTGAACAATCACATCTTTATCTTGCAATTCATCATGCTTGTGAATAATCACATCTTGATCATCAAATCATGTGTGTCGTGCTTTGGAGAAGACGAGACTGACCATAACACTTAATAAGAGACTCATCAATGGGAGGATCATGAGAAACTTGGGTCACACCCCAGGGGATTCACTGTATATACAAAACCGGACGCCACCTACGAGCAGGCAACTTTGATAAAACCCCTATATACGATTCATATCAGGGAATATGACCCCCTTTTCTACACTTATACGACAATCAATGAGTGAAGAAAACTATCATACCCCTATCTTACATATAAAATCTAGGTCTCACATGATGTAACTAAGTAAAACTAGTCAAAGAGTGTGTAGCATAGTAACTGGCAAATGTACTAAGGAACCACTTTTGTTGATAACTAGATATACCCTCAATGTGTCTTAGTTTGACTTTCAAACTATGTGCCCGATCAACTTTCACTCTAGCTATTCGTCCAATTCTGACCCATCCAAATTTGGCGTAAATCAACCCTTGACCTGCTTCAAATAAGCCCTTATCTATGACCGGCTTGATGAAAAATTTGATGTGTGACCTGATAGAAAACTTCCCCAAAATTCATCCAAGTTCTAGTGCACACCAGTGACCAATTGTTACAAGTAATCAACTCGGGTCAGATTTCCCCCCTCCCCCCCGCCCCCACCAATAAATATGATAATCCCCTCCCTTGTTTTTAATCTTGGGAGATAAATTAATTGGGGGCGTGCCCCTAACTAATACACTTATATAACTTGTTAAAAAAACCCTCCCTTGCACTTACGTGGTGCGGTAAGTTTTCCATGGTGAATCCCCCAGGGGTCACACTCGTGTTCTCATTCATGGCATTAACAAAGGATGTGGGTTTTATGAATTCTTTAGATTCGCTAGATTCAATCTTAGGACATGTTTTCTTTATATGACCCTTGATGTGATAATGATAACATCGACCTTCCTTAGAATAAATGACTTGTTTTTATGACGTGATGTATCCTCCTAAAATTTCTTGTGCTGCTTTTTCATATGGAGTGAGATTAGGTTTAACAATTGTGTTAGCTTTACCCTTAGATTCATTTTTGTGAGTTCTTTTCTGAGAGACTAGAGGAAGATTGGTTAGAAGAGTTACCATTCTTACCATTCTGAGAAATCTGAGAGATACTTTGCGAAGTCTTGTTCTCCTTAGGCTTTTCCTTGTTGTGCTTCATCTCTTGGGATAGAGCAATTGTTACCGCCTTGTTGAGATCCATGGGGTCGAAGACTTCTACATCAAATCTAATATATTCGTCCAAACCAAAAAGGAAAGCCTCTTTGCGCTCATCATCCGATTGGCGTAATTGGGTGCAGCTTGGGATTATCAGATTCTGCAACCATTACTTGAGCAAACAGATGAAGTTTCGACAGAGGAAGTCGTTGGCTATGATGACTTCACATACGAAGGTCATCATGATGTGTTGAGTAGCGCTCTATGTTCTGGAGATACATTTGCTATAAATCCAGATGCTTTAACCAACGCTGAAGATGTGGATTTCTATCTGGTCAAGTGTGTTGCAGAAAAGGAGAAGGTGGAGAAGGGGTACATTGATGAATGGAGCAATGTAATTGACAGAGGCTCATATGTTGTGCAAGGACTGTATTACAAGCAATTGGATTCATACACCTTCAAGCTAGACCACAAGCAGCCTATCGTCCACCTACTTTCACATCTGGTGCGATGTATCAAAATACCCATGGAGCACGTCCCAAGGAGAAGGCAGGTGTACACAATCACTCCAGAAAGCTATGAAGCAATCTATAATAGCATGCCCTTCAGCTTTTAAGTTGTATCCACTGGATTTTCTATATACCACTTTGCTATAAGGGTATGCAGTTTTATTATAAAGTTGGTCAGCATGCTAACTATCAAACTGTTTACATTAATTGCCAGCATGCTAACTATCAAACTGTTTACATCTTGTGTCAGCATGCTAACTATCAAACTATTTACATTAATTGCCAGCATCAAATTATTTACATAGGGTTCAATTTTACAATGACAGTCACTGCCCCAAAAACCCTTAAGGCCTCCTTGGAGGGCTCTTGTAGTGACCGGGCTGTCCTCGCTGTTTTTCTTCTTCCTGCTGCCTCTTTTATTTTCTCTCTGCTTCCTCCTCTGCTTCTAGGTTGGCACTATGCTGCTCACTTTCTCTTCTTTCCCCCTCCAGATTTTCTTTCTCTCTTTCTGCTTCTAGGTCAGCTTCCCGCTGTTTGCGATGAATTTCTTCCAGTCTTTTAGCCTCTATATCCCTCTTTTGAATGTCAAGCAAACGTTTGACGATTGCATCAAAAAACTCATCTGAGCCTGTCTCAAACACATTATCAGCAACATATACTTTCCGATCATCCGTTTGCAGCCAAAGAAAAAGCCAGGACTTCAAAGTTTCTATAAGGAACTTTTCCCTCTGCTCAGCACTCTGGTGCTCTATACTGGGAGTAACAAGCCAAGTTTGTGGTGGGTTCTGAAACACTTTGTAGAAGCTATTATCGATTATAAGTGTGTTTTGGGCGTTGTACCCCGGAGTGTGTTTCCAGAACAAGGATAAGTCTTCCATAAACACAGGTTTTCTCTGGATCTGCCAGGATTGCTTTGTACAGTGCGCTTGAGCAAAAAATCCAGTAATATTTGGCACCTGCTCTTTAAAAACAGTACGACAAATACTCATGAATTTACTATGGAGGCTTGTGCTCTATATAAACACATTAAAGAACTGCAGGCACTAGTCCAAAAAAAAAAGTTTGTCCTTGCGACAGAACACCTTCTTATCAAGTACATCGTATTTCAGCATTTCATCTGCATATGTTGGGGGCTTTTCACCAAAGCGAGGCTCTACCACTGCCACCAAAAGACCGTTCAAGTCCAGCACCAGAGCCCTTTTTTCATCACATAAACGCTTAGGCACCCATATTAGGTCTGGTAGAGGATACCATTCAGCAAAAATAACCAGCCCACTTGGGTGCACATAATTTAGGCGCTCAATAATACTACAAGCAAGCTGTGAATATCGTTCAAGGTGTTTTTCAATCTCCATTTTTTGTCTCCTTAACTGCCTGGCTTTGTGGACTCGCCATCTCTGTAATTTCTGCCATTGCATGGCCGCAGTTGCATCAGTTGCATCAGGCATGACGATTAATGCATGGCCGCACTTGCATCAGGCATGACGATTAATGCCTGTTTCTCTTCCTCTGCAGGGAAACCGCGATACGAAATGAACAAGTTTAAAAAAGAAAAACCGCAAAAATTATAATGAACTATTACAATGAACTGCTGCTTAGATTTATATTGCACAAAAATACATTTTCATTGGAAAACAAAATGCATGTCAGTTACAATACGCATTTGGGTTTCAAAATGGTCTAGCATATACAGTGAAGGGCACAACCGGGTAGGGAGCAATAAGTCTTAACACAATTTTTGCAAGCTCTTGAGCGGGTGGCTTTCTTTTCACCTTTGGAGCTTTCAGCCTTGTCCAAACCACAAGCTGTGCTTGCAATGTCTTCGGGTACCTCTTCAAGGCCAACTTTTCTTTTCAGTTGAGCTTTACGCAAAAAACCCTTGAGAGGGCTGTTGTCACCAACTTCTTGCTCATCTTCTATGTTGTCATTCTTCAAAGTTTCCCCTGAGCCACTAGCCACTGTCTGCTGAGAAGCTTCTACTTTGTCAGTTGCAGTAGGCATCGCTGGCACACGAGGCGTGACAAAACCAAAGTGTAGGTGCATGTGTCCTCAACACCCTAGAAGTGTTGGTGAGTGTCCGTGAAGGCCGCTCACCTAGTTTTTGGGTGTTTTGCAACCCAAATTTTCTCTCAACTTTTAATTTTTTTGGTCCTTTTTTTTAACCAATCGACGGAATATGGCGTGTGATAGCTCAAAACGAGCGTCTTGGTTAGAGGGACATGCCTTGCTTTATAGCCCTTGATTCGGTTACTTAAGGCCCTCGAAATCCTAAAACCAATATTTTCTAGTCGAAAAGAATGCTAAAATTAGTAAGTTCAAGGGTGTAAGTGTGAAGGAAAGGGTGGAGGACTTGAAGGACTCTTCCCACATGCCCTCGTTTTCTCTTGAGGGGGTATTCTATATATATATATATATTTATAGTAGTGTCTATACTATATCATAAGACTGAAGACTGAGGCCTGGGCCTGGGCTTGGGCTTGGGCTTGGGGAATGATCCCGATCTCTTCTTTTAATATAAGCTTTTTTTCCTTTTCTTTTTTATTTCAAAATTTTGAGGTGTTTTATTATTATTATATTTTTAATTTATTTTATTTTCAAATATTCTTTTTGTGGATAAGGTTGTGCTGCGTGGGCGCCGAGCTCACGTCCATAGAGCCTGCCTAACGCCCGCAGCTGCACCTTGCAACTCTATCAGAGCTAGCTACAACTACACGCTCCATGCCTAGTAGAACTAATTAATACTTCACATTGCAACACTAATAGAACTAACAACCTGCTCAACGCTACCCACTACAAAAAACCTGCATATTACAGAGCTACTAACACTAACAGACATGCTCAAACCTGCACATTACAGAGATCAAACAGACCTAACAAAACCTGCACAAAGATGCACATTGCAACACTAACAGATCTAATCAAAACTCAGCAAAAGACAAAAAGGACATACATGAATGGCTTCATGAGGCAGCATAGAGTGCTCCTTGATCTTGGTACAAGGCAATCCCCGGCAACGGTGCCAAAAATGTGCACTTCTACTGCATGTGCTAGAGGTTGGGGACTTGTTGAACACTGTGTGCGAGCCACAAATGGTTGCAAGCACACAACCAGACTATCCTAGTAAGCTCAAAGGGGCCAATGGTGTGTCACTAACCGCTCTATGCTTGCCGTCGTAAAGGATTCCGTGATGCAAAGAAGAGGGAGTCGCCATCGCCACGCTCAACCACCTCATTGCCGCTACAATGCTCAATCACACATACTCTCTCTCTCTCTCTCTCTCTCTCTCAATCAATCTCACACACACACACACACACACACACACACACACACACACACACACACACACTCGTGAGCACACGATGGAGAAGAAGGTAGAGGTAGAGCAAGAGCACTTCTTTAGCATGCACCTCCACTGGTGCGCCTCTCATCGGCAATAACCTATGCACCTAACCGAGAAGCCCGGTCCATGACTCAAATAAAGTGATAAGGTGTCTGTCAAAGGTGATAGGGTGTCCGTAATTGGTTAACACTTCCTTACGTCCTTGAGTAGAGCCTGCTCCTTGATGACTCCTAGCCTTTGTAACTTTTGTGGCTTAGGTGTGGCCTCATGATTTAACTCAATCTTGTGTTGAACAACATCTTCTCCATGCATATTTGTGTAGTCTTTAGCAAAAAGCCTACAAAACATTCTTAGCACACATTTGAACTTATCTCTTTCTTCCTTTGTAAGTGTTGCTGATAGCATACCTTCTATCATCCCTTCATCTTGCACATGTTGGTTCTCTTGGGAATCTACCTCCTCCAAACCTTGACAAGAGGTCTCTTGGTTGTTTGGCTTAAACCTCACCCCCATGACTTCAATGGAAGTGCTATTGCTACCTTCTTCTTCGGAAGTGCTATCAGACCACTCTTCCTCCATGTCACTTTGTGATGATTCCTCATGGAGCTCCTCTTGATGTTGCTCCTTCATGTCGAAGAAAATAATTTTTTGATTGTCATTCCTACAAATCAATTTTCCACTTTTCCAATCCTTCAAAGCTCGCATTTTCATTAGCCATAGTCTTCCCATGATAAATGGATAGCCACTTCCCTTGGTCGACATAACATAAAAATCCACTTCCTTATTAATGCCAAAGGCCTCCACAAATTTTATTTTACAAATACCTACACACCAAGCCTTGCTATTGTTTGCCATTTTTACTTTGATTTCAGGTGTCTCATGGATGTGCATGCCTAGTATTTGCATGAGTCCTTCTATCATGATGCAAACCTGTGCACCCCCATCCACTAGATCTTTCCTAACCAGCCTTCCTTTGATGTAGCAATCTAGCACATGTGTAATATCCGCGTTCATTTCATCTTGTGCAATTTTTACAACATGCACACTCTCTTTTACCTTTCTCCTAGTGCTAACTGCCTTTGTTAAATTCTTCCTAGCTTGTAGACTGCTATCTTTCCTCCTGGCTGAGCTTTCTCTTCTTTCTAACTACCTTGAACTTCTTGCCAAACCTATTTCGGTGAGGTTTGACTTTACAATTGCATTCTTCAGCCTGTCTGCATCCGAACTGTTGGGCTTTAGTTTCCTTGGTGCAGAAGCTAGAATTGAATCCTTTGACTTGCTTGATGTCACGCTTGACTCTCAATCGAGCACATTCAAGATCAGTAACTTCATTGATAAAAGAATTGATTTGGGCAAGGGAGATGTTTTCATCAATATGCAATCCAACAGCTTTATTTAATTCTTTCCTTAGTCAAATTTGCAAAAGATTCAGGAAAAGAATTTACATAGTATTGCTTGTACTCAGTCTTGAAGTAGCCCCCTGGAAACTGGTACATCAGCTGGGTCATATGCTGCTGATATTTCTTTATCTGAGTAAGATCACAGAGCTTACTGCGAAAGAAGGCTTCTCGGTTGCGATCTTGGATCTTAGTGGTAGATCCTAGGAATTGCATGACTAGAGCAGCAAAGAATAGAGATATTACATTATCAAAGTTTTCTCTGCCTTCGGTTCCTCCCTGCATAATGTAAGTTTTACTTTCAACACTCAAATCTTCCCACCATGCTCTCAACATACCTTGAAATCCGGCCACAATCATAGAGACAGATTGTCTCTGAGTTAATTCCTTATACAAGATACCATAATGAGCAGAATTATATATAAATTCAAACACTTTCCAGATCTCTTCCTGTGACAGACCATCTATGTCAAGAATGGTCATATCCCCAATCTTACTTACCCCTTTTAAGCTAGTAGAGGAAGAGGTAGGCGATTCTACCTTCATCTTTCCGGCCGCTCTACTGATAGGGTTCATAATTCTGGTTTCTTCATCAGTACTGATAACAGATTCATCGTCAGGAGATGCTGTCAGGTCTGGAAATATCTGTGGTATCTGCACATCCATCTCATCTAACTCTATGTCATCATATTTGACACAAGAGTCATCTTGTAGGACAATCCAATCAATATCCTCTGGCAAAATGTTACGAATTTCTTCTCCTACTTGCTGTCTTTGTTTCCATGTTTATACCTATGCATTTTCCCCCCAACGAAAATTAGGATCAATGCCATTAGCGAGATCCTCGTCAATAAATGGAGACATGTGAGGATTTGATTGCTAGCTCCTGTTGAACTGCAGAAAACATTCGTGGGAATGTTTTGTCTTCACTAGTGCCACCAAAAGTGACTACAGGTTGTTTCTGAAGCTTAGATTCAGGGATGAATACTGGTCGAGCAAGAGACAGAGGTGAAGTGAAGACTACTAGCTTAGATAATACCTGGTATTGCAAAGCAGCCAATTCTTTGATGGCGTTGGTATGCCAATTTGAAGCAGCCTCGAGTGGTTGCAATCTTGAATTCAGAGAAGGCAAGATGTAGGGTTGACTGGTTGACATATCTTTATCATTGATTGCCTCCTTGGTGAGACATTCAATTCCATTGATGGCGAAGTCAGTGGCACTTATTCGGTTGCAAAGCTTGCATCTGAACAGACCTTCAAAATATTTGTAGGTCTCTGTATGTATGCACATTAGCTTTGGACGACCTTTACTAGAAGACACTGTAGAACTAGTTGATGCAGTCTGATATTGCGGTGGAGCAAGAACAGAAGCAAGTTCTCGCCTAGACTTCGATTTTCCCAGAAATTTGTACTGGTCTGTTGAGCCCAAACACTCGATCTTCATTGGTTCAGGGTGATGAACCTCATTCATGAGAGTCTTGGAAATATTTAATTTCCATTCAACAAGAAACTGGACTTCCTGCCACTCCACCATTTCAGGTAGAGTGACCAAAGTAGTTTCATCTACTTTCATAACTATATTCTGTCCTTTTGATGTTGCTGAATCCTGTAAATATCCAGGATTTTAGACAGAAGGGATGCATGTATTTACTGTGCGAACAATCATTCTGTAGGCTATCTGCAGATGATCAGCAGTATTCTTCATATCAAGACCATTTGTCTTGATCAACAAGGATACTAATTCATTGAAGTATCTATCAGATAGGTTGCAAGGGAAATTATGGAAGCATTATATATATATAGGACCATTGGACATGCTTCCTTGTAGGATGCTAATTGTTTGATCATTCAAGTTCTTGTGTCTAGTGTCTAATAAAGCTCCTATACATGACACATTAAGTCCCTTACAGAAGAGAGGTATTATGCCTACTGCTATATACCCTATATGCACAAACTGATGGTTTCTTTTTAAAGCCTTTTCTCTGAATTCTGATAGCTCTTTGAACAGATGGATGACATGACCATCATTATCACTGTCCTTGATGCTAAGCTTTCCATGAGTCTCATGGTACAAAGTATTTGCTGATAAAGAAAAGAGTTTGTTTTGCCTATATACCTGTTTAGCAGTCACAGCTGGTAAACTCCATCTGGCTTGAGGAGTAGATTCCTCAACTTCAATACTGTCAGTGAGTAGCTTCTTGAATGAAGAGATAATCATGGCCATTGCTGAAGGAAGATTGAGAGGTAGAGGTTTCTTCGGGTGTAACTTCTTAGCCAAGCTCGAATTGAAATTCTTGAAGTAAGCTTCTGAAATGTCAGCTTCTAAACGGCACCTTGCCTAAGCGGCTGCGACTATTAAGCTTTTACTTAATTTCAATGATAATGCTCTGGCTTATCAGATAAGTTACTTGGTAAGAGAAGAAACTATTACCATCAACCTTCATGCAGCAACGATGAACAATTGGCTTTGATACCAATTCTTCGTTATATTAGGATGAGTCTTGTAAGAAGCGATATGCATTGCTTTTAGCATATTTAAGGGTACGAGCATTTCATCCCCCTCAGGTGTTACCCAGGTCGTCCCCCTATTTTCCCAAGTGTCTATGGTTGCTGCTAGGTGGACCCAATCCACATTGTCCGACTCAGTCATCCCAGGTAGTACATCCATATAAGGAGAATCTTCCCCAACATCAGTGTCTGCTGTACACGTGTAACAATACTACAATGGGACCGAGTGAACTATGGTATCAGATCTACGATCAATTATAAACCTGTTTCCGAGAGGATGTGCTCGACCCGTCACAAGATCCACTCGAATGACTGAATCTTGGAACTACAAGTAGACATGGTTTTTAAACCAGTCATGCACCATTTTTGCTTCCCTCATGAAAGGACGTCCTAAGATCATCTCCGATGCATAGTGTGTTTGGAGAAATCCATAACAATGAAGGTAATCCTTGTTTTATGTCCAAATACCTTGATCTTGAGATCTTCTAGCATCCCAATAGGTTTAACAATAGACCCATTGTCCATCTTCACTACTATGGTTGTGGTTGCAAGGTCAGGTCTTCCCATAGTTTCCCAAAAATTTTTAGTCACAATGCTAACCCCAGCGCCATCATCGAGGATTTCGTTCACAGTTAATCCCTTAGTAGTGATTGGTATGGTTGCATTGGACTCATCACCCTGAAAGTATTGTCCCAACTTGTTAGCAAGTATTTCTATAACAAGGTTCTCATCTAGGTTGGGTTGTGGATCTAAGTGTTCCTGCTCTATTGGCATCTCCCCAGCTCCATCCATCTGTGCAAATTGTGGTAGCCCAAACTTCAGCTCTCCATTGAGGAAGGCTCGAAGAGCTGAGACTAGCTCAGGGTCTTTATACAGTTTGGACATGATGGTGGTTCTAACTTCTGACCACATGAAATCCATCAATTTGGAAATGTTTAACGGCACCTTTTGGGCTTCAGTCCCTTGATGTGGGGAAGATGGGATCTCCATTTCTTCAATAGTCTGTAAACATTCTTTCCATCAAGAAGTGAGTGCGCCCACTTTCCCATGACTTTAAGTCACTTTCTTCTTGGATGACACTAGGTATGGCTAAGGGTATATGGACTTGGTGAGGTTGTTGTTGCGTAGGGAACACAGTGTCTGTAATTTGGATCTGCCTAGGTGCTGGTTCTAGATCCCTTTGGGTATCTTCTACCAAACTCCTTAATTGCTTGACTCGCTCAATCTCCTCTGTAGGGTTTGGATAAGTTCCTATCTTCTTCTTGGATCTTGGCCATTGTGGCTCATGAAGATCTTCCTTGTTGGTTTCTATCTTAGTGGTCGTTTTGGTCTCCATGGTTTCTCCTGAATCAGAATCCTCTTCAACGTTGTTCATATGTACGGGGTCGTTGCCAGTCCCTATGTTGGTCTTTGAACTGGGGTCTGACTTCGCTGCTTTTTGCGATCTCTTCCTTCGTGTTTTCTTCTTTTTCTGAGATTGGGCAATTGATGCTGTGTCTCTTTCCTCAAGAATATAAATTTTTTTTTGGAGCATCGATCGTGTGAGTACGTTTACCGGTACCACATGTGTACTTTGTGATGGCTCCTCGGTAACTTCAATCAAGTTTAATGGCGTGATCTTCTGTGCATTTAGATTATTTGGACATTGGGCAATCAAATGATCTATGCCACATCGATTACACATGAATATCGGCATTGTAGACATGCTCGCTTGATTGGTTTGCATTAGTGTGGCGTTCTTTTGTAGCCTAACAGGACACTTGGCTACACAATGTGGACCTCCACACTCATAGCATTGAAGAGGTGGTCTCTTAGTAGTGTAATTGATATTTTGGCCTCTTGTCGCAAGAGCAGCTACTTGATAGATAGGTTTGACTTGTCCCCAATAGTCCTTCATGTAGTATTGTGGACTTTCTTCAAGCACATACATCCCATAGGCAATATTAGGGTCTATATCATCCTCACAGCCTTCCAAACAAGCAATAGATGACTCACAACCTACTTGATTCACAGAAGTGATTCTCGGATGTGGTGATTGCGGTCCTAGCATTGGAGGTGGTAAGGGTGTTGTTTGAACAACATTTTGGGCCCTAGGAACCATGTTTTGTGCTGCTTGTTCAAGAGGTGGGGCCGGCATCAATGCAGGCACTTGAGGTGTGTCTGTCCATGCTAAGCTTGGTCTATTGGCCATCACATGCTTAAATACTATGCAATCCTTAGCTTGATGACCATACCTCCCACATGCATTGCAGTTCCCATTGAATTTTACTCTAAACGTAGGGAATTCAGTGGCACTATGCGGTCCATAGCATATTGATCACCATTATTGCTCCCTTCTTGGATACATATGATTGTTTTGTGGAGCACGATTGTCTCTAAGACTCTCTTGAATAGCCTTGGTGAGATCTGCTAAAGTCATCTCATATATCTTTGGCTCCTTAGCAATAGGCTTTAGGGTCATTGGCTGATGCCCTGATGCTTGAGAGCTACTAGATTTAGTCTCAACAGACACTCTCTCTCCTTGAATCATTAAATTATCCTCCAATTGGATCGCATTGGTGGTAACTGCTTCCTAAGTGGTGATACCTCTAATGACTAGGCCATTGTAGATATCCTCATGTCGTAATCCCCTAATGAATCTATCAAGCAATTGATTATTATTGAAGCGCTCATTTGGATTACAACAAGAATTCAAATGCTTCAAGCAACTAATAAAGTCTCTCACTGAGTCTCCTTCCTCTCATTGGGCTTTCTGGAGCTGAGAGGCTACACCCCAAAGTACTCCCTCTCGTATGTATTCTTTCAAGAATAGTCTCCTAAGAGTAGGATAAATCATTTTTTCTTCCACCCTTAAGGTTCTATACCTATCCCCTGCCTTCCCACTTAAGATTAGGCTTAAAGCATTACTCTTATGTAGGTCATTGTGTTCTCCTAGAGAATCGCATATTTGTTCAAACACTTCGATATGCTTTCTCACATCCCCATCTCCACTAAATTTTTGTGTGAGCTTGTCTATTTGTACTGCCTTATTTCTAGGCTCTCTATCACGCATGTTACGCATATTCTCAACAATAGATCGACCAATAGCTTGAGCAAATGTTGCCGAGTCATCTAAGTGAGCAGGCACTGTGGGTGAAGGTGCTCCAGAGACTACATGTGGAGTAGGTATTGGCATTGGGCTTGGCGCATAGGAAGCCCTTGGGTTCCACATTGGGTACGATGTTGTGCCATGTGGTGGTCCATAGTTCATATGTGTGGCCCTAGGCATAGCAAACATCGGATGTGACATGCTAATGCTAGCCGGTATGGTCCCATGGAAATAAGAACTTGGGTGTTGTGGTTGTGGAGCATAGGTAGTTGAAACAATGGGTGGAGTAGGGACTAGACCCATAGGTGTATACGATTGGTACACACTTGTAGGTACTATTGCAGGCATTGAGCTACCATGTAGCAGTGCTTTACTAACAAATGAGGTCCATGGCATGTTTCTTGGCATGCCCATCATTGGGGTAGGCATGGTAGTCGTGGTGTCATCAAGGGAAAGATGAGCTAGACTTGGCAAGGTAAAGCTATTACTTGTGGGCTCAGATTGCACTGAGACCCCTGGCGAAACAACATATGGGGGATCCGTTGGACTTACCCAGGGAGTCTCCATTTGCGATAAGGTCGGTTGTTTAGCCTTCCCTGTATCCAAGAATCTCATGAGACTCGTTGAAGGCATGTGGATCCCCTTGTTCTATCTCTCTAACTCAATCACCAAATGGATTACCTCACAAACACGTTTTTGTTGATCCTCCTCACTAGTAGCACCCATTGTGGATTGTAGGACATCTAACCAACCCACGTGATAGGCGTGACCTGTGTATATGTCGGTTAGAGTTTCCATTTGTAGTTCGTACTCCCAGTTCTCATTTAAGAACGCTCCATCTAGGATTGAGGTGTTAGGGGTGTCCTTTGAGCTAGATGCTATGTTGCTCTCTATGGGTTGGCCCTTAGCAGTTGCTAAGTCAGGAGCACTCGATTTCTCTCTTAGCAAGGATATTGACATAGGGGCTTTCGCTTTTAACTCTCTTCATTGCTCCGCCCTGCGTAAGCTCTCGACTTCCTTTTCCCTTGTTGCAAGGATATATGGCTAAAAGCACGCTTTGGTGGTACAAAAAGGATTGTCCTTGATAGCACCCTTGACAAATCTTTGAGCTACAATTTCTACATGTCTCATGAAAAACTACCTATCATACTATATATCAGTGGGATAGATCTTCAAAAGGAGAATCTAAAAACACAAGGTCCGAAAAGTTTTGACCTAAACTACAAAAAATTTACCAGTCCCCACTTTTTCATTGGTAGAAGTAAAATAGGTCCTTTTTTTGTACCACCAAACCATGCTTTCACCCATATCGCTCAACCGCTTGCACTTCGGCAAGGCTTCTACCATCGGGTAATATGACTTTGGAGGGGAATAGCTCTGAAGGAGGTGCAGTGAATGAAGTATTCACGTGCACATTCTCTAAGGTCATAGGATCTACGTTGGTCATGAATGGCAAATTTACTTCCCCACCCCCCTTATTTACATCATTAGCTCCATGTTCGGAGCGAGTGGCTCTACTAAAGGTTTCCTTCAAGCGGCTAAGCACGCTCGGCCCAAACCGCGGGCCCATGGCATGCATGTCTTGGCTTGACCTATCAGGATTAGGCATTGGGAAACCCTCCATGACATCGTGGTCAGAGGAAGTCACTATTTGCTATGTTCGGGTCTTGGTTTGTACTACCTTGGGTCCCCGCCGAGGGCCCGGAACCTAAGGTAGGTGGATATTGAGAACTCGTGTAAGTTGAAATTCTCGCTAGTTTCTCCGTCTCTAGCACAAGACCGAATCGCAGATGCATGTGCCTTTGGCACCCTACAAGCGTCGGCGAATAACCTCGAAGGTTAACCGCTTACTGTTTTAGGCGTCCGTTTTCACTCATTTTTTTATGTTTTTTAATGATCGATTTTTTGATTAAAGTGTGTGATAGCTCAAAACGAGCGTATCACTCAGAGGGTGGTGGTGTGCTTTACAACACAAATTTCGGTCACCTAAAGCTCCATTGGTCCTTAAAAAAGTCAATTGTTAGCTACATGTGAAGCTAAAATACATAATTTTAAAGGGCGATTGAGGTCTGAGCCTGAGCATGAGCTTGGGCATGGGTCTGGGAGATATTCCCGATCCCGGTCCTACCTTTTTTTTTTGGGATAAGGTCACCGCGGCCTGCACGCGAGCACACACACACTCTACCTACCTACTTATAACTAATACACCTACTGTTACACACTAACACACTTCATTAGCTCTCACAGATCTACTTCCTACTTCCTGTACATTAATTTACACAGAAGTAACAACCTTAATACTAAGACCTTATCACAGAGAAAACACAGTAACCTTTCAAAGAAATACAAAGAAATACACAGTAGCAACACAAAATCCTTCTTCTCAGCAAATAAATACACAGTAGCAACACAAAATCCTTCTTCTCAGCACACACACCTTTCTTCCCTACCCTTCCTACAATTGAAATTTCACCACAAAAGAAGCACAGAGTGCCATTCAAGCTTAGTGTATGGCATTCCCCGGCAACGGCACCAAAAATGTGCACGTCTGTCGCACGTGTCAATGCAAGGAACTTGCCGATACACTATGTGCGAGCCACAAATGGCCCCAAGCACACAACAAGACTAAACTAGTAAGCTCAAAGATGGCGATGGTGTGTCACTCACTACTCTACGCTTGCTGTTGTGGAGGATTCATCGCCCCAAAGAAGAGGGAGACGCCGCTACGCCACGCTCACCCGCCTCGTCGTCGTCGTGCCGCCGCAATGCTCGATCGCACTCTCTCTCTCTCTCTCTCTCTCTCTCTCTCTCTCACGCATACACACAAGGAGATGAAGAAGAGAAGATGGAGATGGAGCAAGAGCACTCTTCAATTGCACAAATGAGAGAATGAGTGAATTTTAGGTTTAGTTGACTTTTATATGAGCTCGCCCCATTTAGACTTGGGCACCCATGCTTAGCCAACTAATCCCTTGAATGTTCGAGTTAGAGTGCGCCTCTCATCGGCGATCACTCTTACCATTTTCCTATTGGACCGACAAGCCCGGTACTTGACTCTACCAAATAAATAATACAGCGTCCATCGTAGGTGATAGGAATGTGCATGAGGGTGTTAACCAGGATGGTTATTCCGGACATTCTTGATTCCTCAGCAATGTTATATGATATTGTGATTCCCATTTACTTGTCATTTGGGAAGATTGTTTGTGAACCATGGGGAAAACACACCTCAGTACTGTTAGTTATCCAAGGGGATAGGCATATTACAAAGTGTAATCTTGGGCTAAAGGATATGCAAAGTGCGTACATTAACACCAAGCACTCCAATTAATAAGCATTTATTGCTCTACTTGGAGTTTACTTACTATTACTTAACGCATGTTTGCGACTAGGTTTAGTCTCTTCATGTATAAGTCAGGTTCTCAACTTTGAACACTAGTTATGGTGGGGTTGTTTACTGTGAAATTTGAGAACAAGTCAAATACTTTCACTTAGCTAATGAGTTATGTCAGCAAGTTACCTTCATGGAAAGTGAAAAATAGGTACTCTTTCAGGTACATCTTTGTTGTGATAACTCGATCGTTTAAGCATGCTCATGTGCATTCTAAATGGAGTCTACACACTAGATGGTTCCAAAAGGACAACAATGTGCAAAATCACGATGTTATTCTTGATTTCATTGAACCTCCTTCTATACCGTGTTTTGCTCAAACAAACAGTTGGATCCATGAAGGATACCACTCTGGAAAACATTAGTGTTCTTATGAAGATCCTACCACTTTTGTTTTCGCGGACGAAAATGCTTCTCCCAGGGGGGAGTAATGTCATGCCAAGGGTAGGACCAGGCATGGCCAAGGGCGAGGACAGACATACAGTCAAGGGGGTCCCTATATTTAGCAGGCCAAGGGTATATATAGGGCATGGCTGGGTGGTGATGAGCATGTTCCAGTTCCCTATGCCTCACAGTTCATTGTTGCGGAAGCAAATGCAATCTCTAATGCTCATTTATATGGAGAGGAAGAGAGTGCAAAGAAGAAGTGTGTGTGTGTGTGAGTGTGTGTGTGTGTGTGTGTGTGTGTGTGTGTGTGTGAGAGAGAGAGAGAGAGAGAGAGAGAGAGAGAGAGAGAGAGAGAGAGAGAGAGAGAGAGAGAGAGAGAGAGAGAGAGAGAGAGAGAGAGAGAGCACGCTTTACACAGAAAAGAGAGGTTTATCAAAATATGCAAAGCCTTATAAACATGCACTTTACAAATGAGATATTTTTGGGCTTTTGATCCGCTCAAGCATAGATCTTCTCTTCTAGCTCGCATCATAGATGACATAGAGAAGAATGTTTAATCAAGCAGGGATTGGCACCAAGAGAGAAAATCAGGCTCACCCAACAATCGTCCCTGCAAGTCTAACATGGGGCATTTCATGCCAATCACTCAATATTGAAAATCTATATTTAGTTGATGGGATCTCTTGGATGCATTGGGGTGGTTCTCTCTAGATTTAACACACCACAGTTCCATAGGATACATCATGGAGATTTTCAAAGGATTCAACACAAATGGCTCTCTTGGATTCATCCATCACATGATTGGACCAATAAAGAGGATTGGGGGAAGGTCTTACCTTTGGCTTCTTTTATTTACTAGGGCAGTGTCTAGTCCCTTTACAGAACACAATGATGTTATGCAAACTTTATTTGACTTATATCGCATAGTAACACTAGTGTGAAATTCTTTCCTTAGTGTGTAACAACACCTTGCGTAAAAGATCTTGCTAGGCTCTTGAATCGAAATAAATCTTTTACTACACAGTACTTTGGATTGATCACAATAGATACAAAATACGGCACTGCATAGTGTGTTATTAGTGGGAACGTTTTGCTAATCTACCTTTCCTATAAATAGTGACATCAAGAAAAGGTTAAAAAAAGAAATCTGAGTAGAGATTGCCTCTCTACACCAAATTTGTGTTGCCACTAATCCTTGTTCCATCTTTGATGAATAATCTGAAGATATAATTATCGGCAATGGTAGTGTAGCATGATACAAAGAGCATGATGAGCATAATTAGAGGCTTCGTAGAAGCATCATCTCTCCTTACTGGGCTATATTGTGTTGAGCTTGGAGAGTAGATGGGTAAAAGCATGTATTGGTGTACCACTTTTTGTACTTTTTGGTGGTACCCTTCAAAAAAAGTGGGAACTTGTATTTTTGTTTTTGCAAAAAAAAAACTCAAAACTTGTCGGACTTTATAGTTTTAGATTTTACATGAAAAAATCTATCCATGGATATATAACATGCTAGTTTATTTTACAGGTAGCACATGAAGATGGGGCTTGTAAAGTGCTACCAAAGGACTGTCCAAGACACCCCTTTTCGGTACCACCAATACATGCTTTGGCCCAGATGCAATCCAAGATTTGAGATCCTAAAGTTTTTTGTTAACTTCAACTACCTGCAAATTGCACTCACATGCTCCTCTATCAATGTTGATGCCGTTGCCTTCTCCAAGCACTCTCAAATGGCTGAAATTGTTAAATGCTGGCCACCTTATCCAAGTTGAATTACCTGCCAAAGTAGAGATTTGGGATGAGCTCCTTAGCTCCACTAACACTCATCCTTGTCCCAATCACAAACCGAATGCTTTGATACCACTTGTTCATCTCGCTACACAAAGCGAATGCAATCTTTAATGCTCATTGATATGGAGAGGACGAGAGTGCAGAGAAGAAGAGTGTGAGAGAGAGCATGATGTACACATTAAAGAGAGGTTTATAAAAATATCCAAAGGCTTATAAATATGCACTTTACAAATGAGATATTTTTGGGATTCTTGCTGACTCAAGCATAGATTTTCTCTTCTAGCTCACATCATAGATAATATAGAGGAGGATGTTTAATCAATAGGGATTCACACCAAGAGAGAAAATCAAGATTACACAATATGATTGACATGGTAGAGGATGAATCACAGTGGAGAGAAAAACCTGTAGTTGAAGGCTTGAATCAATTGGCAGTATGGAGGGGATTATGTCTCTAGAAAACTAGGGGTGCAACATTTTCTAGAAAAATAGACACTAATAAGGATTGCCTTGATTATGTGAGTTATGCAAGATTATTAGGATACCTTATTAAGCCTAATAAGAATCATGCACAACCATAGAGAAGTAAGATAAACTCTCAAAGGGCCGAGGATGGATAGGTACAAGGAGAAATGGATCAGAAAGTATTCCATGGATCACAAAGTATTCACTCTAGTAGTAGTTGAGATACCACTTGTTGGGTATTGTAGTGGTAAAATGTGTTCTGCATTCATATTATTTGTGACATGATTTAATCACATGTTGGAAAGTACTAACAAGAATTGACTAATAATTTAAATTTTTGTTGATTAACTTATAATGTGATATAAAGTAATCTCATCAAGTGAGTAGAGCTTGAAGACATACATAAGGAGATGAGGTAGTTAGGGTTTCCAAAGATTGGGTTAGTTAATGGAGATAACAAAGAAGCTAATTGTGGGCTGATTTGACTGACCCAATGAGCTATCCAAATGGCTAGATTTGGTACCTAACGAGCATCTCCGAGTGGAAAAGGGTGCACACCTCATGGGGCATGCACATGATGATCACGTAGACTCTTTGGATAGAGTACACATGGAAGGACCAAAGCAATCCTCCAAACACTTCTTTGCATGCATTTAATGAAGTATTCACTTGTAACCTAGCTCCCTTGTTATATGCACTTTGTGTCTTCCAACATATTTTGTTGGTTTCCTCAACCCTGTAAACATCCTCTAGGACTCTCCTTTTCATTGCTAGTGCCAAACAACTCCTCTTTGGAGAGTGCAATGAAATTAAAGTGCGATACATCAGTCTTACAATGGTGCATGTCACCTATTGCTAATTTGGATTGAATGCGGTAAAGTTGTAAGTTAGGGGAAATCTCTCAACTTAAGAATTCCACTTGGTATCCTCCTTCTAGCAATAAAATCTTTTCCCTTCCAATGAATGATTCCATTAGAAGTTCTAAATCAATGGAGAGTACATAATGGAGAGCTTACTTTCACCCTATACAATTCTTCTGCTTGTGGGTGATAAAAATATCGCTAAGGTCCCTTTTACATCTTAAATTTTGACCTTTAGACCCAAGGCTCTTGGTTAAAAAGCCAATTAGTACTCATTATATAAACCTAGAATCTTGTGGTCTCAGGTAAGTATATAATAATCAAAACACAAAAAATACAATGGACATGGACCCCTACTTCTCTTATAAGAATTAGTGTCTATTCACAGATTGCTTAGTGGATTGTCCTTATCAAAAAAAGGTTTGTGACAATTGATGGTTAAGACCTCTAGAGCAACAAAGCTACTTGCAATGCACTACGATATTGTGATTCTTACAAGCACAATCTCTTTGCCCCTACCTTGCCCCTTGGGTTGATTTCGAGTATGAACTAGTACAATTGACCTAAGAGGATATGTGTGTCGATTCAAAAAAGCGTCCACATTCCATCTAAGATGTCTAATGCCCACCAAGATGATAACAACTTGCCGTGAGTATGCATACAATAAGACTATCCATACTACTCTAGGGAAGGCACCCTTTGAAATCATCGAGGGAAGACCGAAAAGTCCATTGCTACTTAAGGTACATGGGAAGATCTTCTTGCTGCTTCTGTTGAGTATAGCCAAGACCTACAAGAATCTTTACAAAAGATTAAGGAGGCTATATCCATCTCTCAACAAAGGCAAAAAACTGTTGTGCTAACAAGCACAAAAGGAACTTAATGTTCAAGGAAAATGATTGGGTCTTACTCAAGTTTCCCAAGGCTCGATTGAGGAAAACTACGAGAAAAAATCCTACGGGCCACCAGAAGTATTATGCTAAGCTAGCAAAAAGATACTTTGGTCCTTTTCAAGTCCTAAAATCAATCAACAAGATGGCCTATCAACTAAAGTTTCCCAATCATTGGATTATACAGAATGATTTTCATGTGAGCCTACTTAAGCCTTACAAAGAACAGCCACCAAGAGAACCAATAATTGAGGACAAGCCTGAGATCGAGGATAAAGAAGAGGTGCTCCAACCCTAATCCATCCTTCGACATGAAGACAAGGTACTAAGACATGGTAAGATTATTCGATGCTATCTCAAGAAGTTCAAAAATTATCCTTTTGAATATGCTAGATGGATGCAAGGAACACAACTTAAGGATAGTATGAGCCTTGTCATTGCTTACAATGCTACACTAGAGTAAGAAAATATCAATGTTGTTTTTTTAAATGAACAATATTTTTTGTCTAATAAGACTAGTACTCTTTTAATTGTGCACAAATTTAAGTAGTCTGCACGCTTAAAATCATGTTTGTGATGTCGACGTCTCTCAAACACCAAGTAGAATTTGTCACTCTACGTTGGAGCTGTGATATGGACTAAAGAGCAGGCATGCTTGTGGCAACCAATTCTCCCAAGCACCACATGGATTACTGATCCACTCTAGAATGATGTCATAGGGTAAAAAGGGATCCTCTACCCGCTAAGACTAAGACTTTATCTTCTCTACCTCATAGTCTAGGACGACTATGATTTCAAGGGAGAGGTAATGTCATAAAATCTAATATCTAGATTTACCCAAATGATGTTCTCATATTAAACTAATTATTTAATATGTGAAGTTAAAAGGGGAAACAAGAGCTAGAACATGGATATGTGTTGTTAGATCTGGACAAGGGCTCAAAAGGAGATGGTCTACTAAAGAACAATGTGTAAATAATGGAGCTTAAAATACCTTAGGGTTCGCTTCACTAAAGTCCTCCAAAGGTTAGTGTTAAAAGTCCTTAGACCTTAGGGTAAGCTAGGCCTGTGCTTGAGGTGCTTGTTGTGCTTGAGCTGACTAAGGTGCTTGAGGTGCTTTTGCTGCTTTTGATAACCAAGGTTCTTGAGGTGCTTGTCATGATTGAAGGCCAAGGTGCTTGTGGTGTGCTAGTCAAACATGATCCCTACAGAGAAGGGGGCATGCCCTAAAGGTAGGGGCATGAGAGAGAACACACACACACACACACACACACACACACACACACACACACACACACACACACACACACACACACACACACACACACACACACACACACACACACACACACACACACACACACACACACACACACACACACACACACACACACACACACACACAAGGCAAGCCATTTTCAAAAGAGGCATATAGGACACATGTCAAGACCCTAGCAAGGTTTCCCTCATATTGGGCCTAAAGACTATTGTGGATGAACTTTGGAGAGGTCCAATGAAGATTTAGGTTAATTAAATAATTATCCAAGCATTATTCAAGCCCTCTCTCTCAAAGGGGAAAGAAGGAAAATTGTCCAAATGCTACCCCTATTTCTTGAAATGACCATGGCTTGTGATTGGCCAAGCTTGGCAAGGGCCAATAGGGATCAAGCATGAGTAGAGAGAGAGAGGGGTTGACCTAGGCAAGGAGGGGGACTCATTTTTTTTGCATACTCCCACACTCACAACTCTACCATTGTGTAGAGCAAGAGCTTCATCTCCTTCTCCAAGCTTCATAAGTTGATATCCTACACCAACACCTCTTGGCTATGGAATGCAAATCCAACCAAGACCTATTCTTCAAAGCAATGCTTTCCATCTTCTTCATCTCCATTACTATGCTATGCCCTAAGAGTAATGGTAAGTGAGAAGACTACTTCTTTCTTGTATGCTACTTCTTCTTCCTCTTCCCTTCCCTCACTCCCTACTAGCTCTCTGCACCTTTGAAGGTGTTTGAGGTCTTGGGATTGAGGCCGGGGACAAGATAATGTTTTTTCAAGGTAGTTATGGGCACAGTCTTGGTGCATGAATCTTACCTTCATTGCACGAACAAGGTCTCAAGGAATATAAAGCATGTATTGTACCAAATCTCTCTTCATGGGAGAATCTATAAGACAAAATACTTTTGGAGGGGGGAATGGATCCAAGTAAATCTGCTCCTCAAATGTTGTCAATTTCTCTAATTCTCTCTCTCTTTTACAAGTAGTGTTCATGCCAAGCTAACTAGGTAATATGGTTATTTTGCTATCACCAATAAGGTAATCTTCTTATGCTCATGATGAATTCTCTTAAAGAAATGTTCACTACTTACAGTCATCCTACTTCTGCTATTTTCAATGTTGTTAATCCAATTTCATTACAATATATTTCAAGCTAATTCAATTAAGATGCATAAAGTGGGTGAGGAAGTCATACAGGTACCTTTGGTGCAAAACGTCAAGGACACAGTAGATAAAGTGAAAGTTTGAGCACTAGTGTGGAAAGAGGAGACAAAGAGAATGAAATCAAGGAAGATAGCCTATGATGGTGACACATCTAATTCCAATGAGAGTTTGTGTGGTGATGTATGTGATAATGACATAGTGTTACAAAATCCATCTATAAAGGACATAGTAGCCATTCACAAAGAGAAATGTATGTTTTGGAAAGGGACTTTGCAACAACAAGACGTGGATGCTTGCAATGAAGAGGAGATGATTGGCTATGATCAAGGATTTTCTACATCAAATGAAGAAAATGTAGGAGAGAGTGATGCTATGCTAGTTGATTTGAACTTGGGTACATGTGATTTACCAGAGTTGGGGGGTGGGCGACCCTCTAGTGGTTGTGATGCAAAGGTATTGGGTCAGGAATGCAATAGGATTGAAGTCTGTGTACAAGGATTTAATGCTAGTGCCATCTCTCAGGTATGTCAGTAGTGGTACCTTCCTTATGGTTATTCAATATAAACATTTTGAGGATGTGGTAGAAAAGGAAGATAAAGTGATATTTTGCTTGCATAATGATCTTTTGGATGCATTTTAGGTGCTTTGCCATACGGTTGGGCCATATCCTTTTATCTACAAAGATCTTAATTGGCAATTAGCAAGACTTGGAGTAGGTTGGCATAATGAAAACTTGGCTATGATGCCTTGTGTGGCTTTGTATACATGCATCCAATTGTTCAAGTGGCAAATGCCTTATGTGGAAGAAGAAAATTTTAGTGGTGGATGATTTTTCATTTCTTGAATGAGGCTCAAGGTGGTGGGAGTGACGACCTCTTTTATGTGAGTATTGAAGAGCCATTGATGCACCAATAAGAAGATATGAGATTCATGGTTATTGATGCGACAAGCTCCATTCTTCTGCATTTTAGAGAAGAATTTTGAAGTAGCTAGGGTTTCAACTAGTTGTGATGGCTTATGGTATGAGATGAAATGCACCAACCATGGAGAAGATTCATATTATGCTTAGGATCCAAGTGGGTGGTGACCTTGTGGCAAGAAAAAATATGCTTTTTTCTTTGATGTGGGTGGCATGCTTGAACATGTAGGTGGCTCTATGCAAGTTGATAAGTTTTGGTATGATCTAGAAGGAACTTTGGGGTCTCTTTTGAGGTATAATAACACTATTTTATGCAAGTGTTGAGATGTGGAGGTTGGGCAATGATGTTAAACAACTTTTGGCATGCGCATAGTAGTGGGTATATGCATGGACATATGTACATATATATGCATTGAGAAACTTTGCCAATGTGATATTGGGTTTCAACTATGGTGGACAATGTACACATTGTAAATAGTCATGTTCACGTGTCGGAAATCGCGTACATGTACATATGTGGACAGGGTGTCAAAGCCTCAGATGTGGTGCAAAGTGGCTTCCATGGAAATAGGGTATGATTTTAAGATTTTTAGAATTTAAATAATACAAGTGGGAAGTGTGAGTATTATCATCCTGCCCTGCAAGTTTCACACATGGTGCGATAACTGTCCATTTGTGTTCCCGATATGCAAGTGGTTGAATGTAAGGTCTCCACCTGCCCTAGAAGAGGGTTACCTATGTAAAATTTTAATCCTAAACATCAGTTTGGCAAAAGATGCTACTTTTAGCAAGTTTCAATAACAGGTATCATTTTTGTGTTGTGATCCTTTTAGAACTTTTAATTCTGGTCAAATTCAATTTTTGTGAAAAATTTCTAAAAATAGAAAGTTTTTAACCTCCGACATGGTCTAGGATTGACCCGCTCGTCATACTATGCACTGACCCAGATTAATAGGGTCCGAACATCGGAAGCTGCTATTTATGACAGGTAGTCGTGTCTGTCACCTGCAGGTCCGTCTCGAGTTAGCAAGTTTCGGAATTTAATTTGGGTTAGTATAGATCAAGTTAACCTAAGGTTAGTAAATTCCTAAGGTATGTGTATGTCATGGATGTGCATGTGCATGTATGGGTATGCATGGTCATGGGTGTGCATGCATGGTCATGTATCCCCATCATGTGTGGCCATGGGTCATGCACATAGGTAGTCTTGTGCCAAGTGTGGGAGTGTGGCATGGAGGCTAAGTATGGACTAGAGAGGTGAGCATGGGGGCACTACATGAGGTGTATCACACAAAAGGGTAAAGAGGGACACCTCTAATGGTTAAATAAGACCTTGTGACACCTCTAGTCCTTATTTTAGCAAGAGGGGGTGAGCTAGGGAGTTATGGGGTTGAATTGGGCAACAAGGAACCTCCAAACCCTATATAAAGGGCATTCACACTCAATTGTAGGGACACACACTACCCCAAGATCTCTACAATGAAGTGCTGCTGCCGGAGCTAGTCCTTGGAGGAGCGTACCTATGTCACCTAGCACATACAATAAGGCTTAATCAAAGGGTAATTAATTTCAAGTTATGCTAATCCTATTGCTCCATAGCCTCTTTTCTTTAGAGGTCTTATGTTGAGCCTATCCTACTACTACTCTATTCTAACTAGTTATAGCAATTTATATTCCATAGTGTCTCTCAATGTGTGTGTGAATGTCAATAGCCTCTCATCTATTGATCACACCCTCCCTTGTTGGATTAAGGAGCATTATGAAACCTTAATCTCTCAAGGAGATTCAATTCTCTTGATTTATGCATAATACTGCATAGTAAAGTTAATGAAATGTTTCTTTTTCACTCATGCATATTAGTGCATAGAAATGAAGGAATTGTTATTTTCTCCTTTATGCACTTACTTTTAGCATAATCAAGGTGAAATTAACCCCTTGGTTTGCATAGAATTTATGCATATCTTTGAGAAATTGATCTACTTTTGTGCATTAATTTGATGCATAATAAGGGCGAAATCAATCTCTTTTGCACTAAAATTGATGCACAATTGTAATCTTCTTTGTACATTAAAGTGATGCATGATTAGGGTCTCCTATTGCACTAATCAATTTGCACATAATCTATGCATAATAGTAAAGTTGAATTTGATTCTCTTTTTGCCCTAGTCTATGCATGGTTATAATGTTTCTTTGTACATTAAATTGATGTACTTAATTGATGCAAGAATATGACCTCGTATTGCATATGGTAGATGCTTGTTATGGTAACCTTGTGATGAGTTTACAAGAGGATCATGCATGCTTGGTTATGGTGATCCTATAAAGTATTTATAAGGATATTATAGTCTTTTCTTTCACTCATAATTAAGTGTCTAGATTAAGAAGAATTAACCTCTTCTTATGTATTATTAGATACATAAATAGGAAAAGAATTATCCTTCTCTAATTCACTTAAGATTAATTAGCATGTTGATTGATCTTCTCTAAACATAATCCTCTCTTGAAATACTTAGTTATGTGAATTTATTTTTTTCCTCTTTTCTATGAAAGTTTTATGCAAGTATGCGTGGTTATCCATAACCCAAGTCAAGTCTCTACTTGAGGGAGGTTATGGCATGAATCACCATTTTAAGTCCTTGAGAGCTTGCACTTTCCTAGATGTAGAAGTTGTCTCAAATAGCTCATCGTTATGGGTAAGATTAGGTTTACTCCTTCTCAAAATACTTGTGAATGTTATTCATTATTAATATGGAAAATGGTTCATCACACATAGCCTTTCATTATTTGGAGTTTTCTAACCCAAGTAGTGAGACATGGCCCCCAAGAGAACTCCCTATCGTGGATCACACGATCACAAAGCTGGAACCAGTGATGGTAAAGGAAAAGGAAAGGCCATGAATGAGGATGTTCCACTTATCCCACAAAATGATGTTATTGCTCAAGAACAGGTAGGAAATTTCTTCTTGTTCCTTGCATCATGAGTAAATAGGAAGGGGAAAACTACCTAAACATGGGGCCATTCCCAATTCGAAACCACATCAATTGAACTTGTTAATTTTCTTGAGTTGTATTAATAGGGAAATATTGTTTGGAAAGTAGTTTGTTTGCTCATAGGAAAGAAATGTTTGCCTAGTAGAAGAACTCTCGAATATTCTTCATTTAAAAGTCCATACTGATATAGTCAAAACTCCCTTTGATATCCAGCGAGGAGAACTTAGTAGAGTGAATGCTAAAGTAGTGCATATGATTGTACAAATCTTGCGGTTTGGTGCCCAAAATGCAAGATAATACTTGCGGGTTGGTGCCCAGGTTGCAAGTTAGTCACTGCAGGTTTGTACCCAGGTTGCACGACAATTTAGTTGTATGGGCAACTAAAGACACCTGGAGCTATAAAATCTCTCCAAGAGGAGTGAACTCTTGGAGTTTGGATATTTAAATCAAGAAGAGTCGTATGTTGTTTTTCTTCCAGGAAAGATTGTCTTGGTGCCGATTTGATATTGGTTGAAGGGCTGGCCTAACGAACTTGTGATGAAAATCATAAAGAGGAACTTTGTGTATGAACAATCATGTTGTAGTAATTAGAAAACAAGCAAAAACAAAGTGTGAGTGTGGGGGTGGAAAGTGGGGACTGGCTCAGGTTGCGAGTCAAGGATGGGTGGTCTCGATTAGTTGAGAAACTCTCCGCTCCTCATTGATAGAAGAAGCAAAACTAGAGACTCATTGTGCCAAGAGTCAAGAAGTCCTAATTGTACGTGCCTCTAAAAATTATGGGGAAAAAGACATTTGGGGTTTCTCTCTTTTGGAAGGTGAGAATTGGGAACATCAAATTATTGTGTTAGTTCATGATTTCCCTGCGAGATAGGGCTAGGACCCCTTTTCAATGGCCCGGACTCAAGTTACTTTGTGATGAGAGTCTGTCCATTAGAAATCTTGTCTATCTGACTATGGTTTTCTCAATCAATTAGGGCCTAGCAACCTGTCAGGTACCCTCCTTTTGCCAAATGGATATGGTACTGGGGTGAGGACCTCACATCAAAAATAGAACTTTTGTATGCGGACATTAATTTTTAGTGTCAAAGATCAAGCCTAAAAAAAATGGAGAATTCAAAGTCCGTTTGACATTTTTGCCACAAAAAATGGCCGTCAAGGGGTCAAAACTGGCTAAAAATGGCCCTAGAAAGATAAAAAAAGGGGTTAAAATGGTGTGAAAAGACTGAATTTTTCCATACCACTCATGGTGCCATGAATGTCCAAGCTAAGAGAGTGTGTGCTTGATCCTAAGATCAACACTTTCACCTCTCTATGTGGAAGAGGAAGCAAGGTGCATGTGGAAGCTTTGCCAATGTGATTCTGGGTTTCAAGTATGGTGGACAATGTACACATTGTAAATTATCATGTTTACGTGTCAACAACAACCATGTATATGTACATACCTGGACATGGTGTTGAAGCCTCAGATGTGGTGCCAAGTGGCTCCTTTTGGTTGTAGGGTGTGCTTTTAAACTTTCTAGAATTTAAATAATGCAAGTGTGGGTATTCTCATCGGACCCCACAAGTTTGACATGTGCGATAACTATCCATTTGCAGCTATATTGTATGTGGACATGGATTTCACAATGAAGCAGCTACAATGGGAGTTTTTAAGTCAAGATTGTCAATATAGAAATGATTGACACTATCTTGATGCATCATGGGATTGAGATCGTGGAGATATGCATGTCATTACGGTACTTGATACTTGATAGATATACATCTTGGCTCTAGCAATGATAATTATGCTCACCTATTGCTACAAACTTTTCGGTAGCATGCATGAACCTTGAGAGAGCTAGTGGACATAGGTTGAGAGTTGATATCTCCCTATCATTTTGTATATACTAGTAGTTAGCTAGTAGGTCCAATTCTCACCACACTCATCTTTAAGTGGAAGATTTTTGAGGTAAAGGTGATGTGCCTCTTACCCAGGGCCTAACATTCTAGCCGCCCACTCCATTTACCCTTATTCTTACAAAGAAATAAGTAGATCTCTCACTATCACATTGAGAGGCTACGTCACCCACATCTATTCTCTCTTCTCCACACACAACATGCACTATGCTTGCGACCGACCACCCACTTTGTTTACCCATATCTTTCATATACAAAGCACTAAGGTTAAATAGAGTGGCCAATCAAAATTTCAGGCACCAAGTAAGAGGCACACCACTTTCACCTCAACATCCCTATATTGGCATAGAGTCCCACCATCCTAAGGGCATACATCCTTGCTAAAGGGGTTGTTCTCACAAAGCCAAACAAAAGGCACTTTTCAGCTAAGAACAGATGCACACCTATGTTGTGTAGTGAGCTATCATAACAAGAAAAATTTCAACTTTAAGGAGAGCTTCAAAAATTTCTCAACCATATCAAAGAGGTTTAAGAAAAGTCCAAAAAGGGAAACTCTTAATCTTCTCTCTCTCTCTCTCTCTCTCTCTCTCTCTCTCACACACACACACACACACACACACACACACACACACACACACACACACACACACACACACACACACACACACACACACACACACACACACACACACACACACATTGAAGTATCCAAAACATAAAATTTTCAAGCATGGTTTTTAATTTTTGGGAGCAAAGTTGCAGCTGAGTGATTTGACCTATCTCGTCTAGAAGATGGGTTCACGCTAGTTTTGTTGTACAATATGGAAATTTCAGATTAGCCTTCTCTTGTAGAGTGGGATTCCCATCACCTCCAATAGCAAGAAAAGTAAAGTTATTTAAGCTTGATAAAAATATCATCAAGAACTATGTAATGATTTTGTAGGCGGTACATTGCAGCATGGAATTTGGTTTGGTGGAGCTCTTGCTGCCTGCTGATATTGTTTATTATATCCAAAGAATAGGTTAGTGGTTAGTGATGGGTAGCTAGCCACTTGGCATAAACCTTAACATATGTCACCCCACACTAAGATGCACTCAATTCCAAGATTGACTAACAAATGACAAACCAGGAAGAGCCAACAAGAAACATGAATAAAAGAATAATAGAAAATGAAAACAGATACCTTCAAACAGGGTGACTCCCAAAACCTTTGAGATGCGAGGCAAAAGTATGAAGGTTTCCATGAACCAATCCGATGCTACCACCGTCAAACCACTCCTCCATTGGCATTAATACCCCAAGATAAACAACCTTCTCCAAATTGGATTTTCCACTGTTCTTGCTCTTTATATTGCATGGAGGGGAGACCTCCACTAACTCCAAAAATGTGGAGGCCACCAATAGAGAGAAAGTGGAACCTGTAGAGAGTCAGGGGCCCCACCCGGACTAGATCCCTTTCCCATGCACCATATACACATGTAGTCCCACCTTTTCTTGTCTCCACTATGTGAGAACACCCCCATCAACCTCCCCTCCTATTAGGCTCCCTACTTGTGAGGTGGAGGGTGGGCACCAGCATGATGACACATAGAGAAGCCCAAGCACATCCCAGTAGTTCTTGAGTCCTAATCATACAAAGATAAATTTTCTATTGAATGAAATGTTTTCTAGAGGGTTTAGTTAGCTCATTTGGAATTGAGTCAGGTGTAGAAGAATAAGTGCACTGGAGTGGAAGTAGAGTGAATACAAGCAACTGATAGGATGATGACCTTTTCCTTCCGTCAAAGTCGGGGGGAGGTGGGCCAGGTCACCGTTAGCAGAGGCTGTCGGAGTGCACACAGAGTCAGATGAGCACTGCAGAGCAGGCAAGAAATTCCGCCGACTTATGTGGCAGCTACTTATTGACCAAGGTGAAAATTCATGCCAACAACTGAGGTGGCGGCAACACGTGACGTACCCGTTGTTAATGTGTTCGACGTACACTGCACTACAAACTATTCTATACCCACGCAGGCTGAGTTGTCATAGATCTGTTGACTGCACCTTTGCATTCTGCAATGGAAGGGACACTGGATGGACGGCCGTGATCTTCTACCCGCCGACCCCTGACCTTGACAGCTTGTAAATAGAATTCTGCTTATAAGCATGCCATATAATTATTTACCTTCTTTTTGCTCTCATTGTTCTTGTGACAATGCGATTGTTTCTTGATGAGAGTTGCACATTGATGCTCATTTTGTCTACCTTGCAAAGAACGAGAGAAAATGGTTCTAGCTATTTTAGGTTAGGAGTGCACAATATTTTTAAAGAAAATATTCTTTTGTGTGTCCTTCCATTATTATGCTATCGAAAATAGAAAAAGTGTGCAAGTGTTAGTTTCCTTGAACACAAAAGTTTGCATGGTCCTTCCAAAATGTTTATAATACGTGGGAATGTGCCATGCAAATTTTGGGATGTTCATTCACTACATTCTCAATGGTTAGCAAACAATAAAATAAGGTATATTCTAATGTTTTTCATTGATTCTAATGTTGTTTCAATATCCTTTCAATATCCTGCAGGGAGAAAATAAAACTGTAAATATAATTTCTCCTTAATTTGTATTGGAAATATGCACAAGCATGTTTATACCCATAATGATTTCTTATAAGCTAAAATGTGGCGTTTTCATCCATACAAGCTAGGAAACAATTTTGATCCATAAAGAAAAATCACTAGGCTGATTTTTATCACAAAATTTGAAGGACTAGTTGAATATTGCACTAGAGGAATGTTAGAAAGAAAAGTCTAAATTTAATAGCAAGTCAGGTACTCTCAACTCACGAAATATTATTCTACTCCTTGCATGTTCTAATTAAAAGGTATTCCTAATTCAAAGATTCCCTTAAAAACAACAAAAATGGTGCACTAGTCTATATCACACAGCAACCGGCAATGATGAAGCACGTAGATTTGCAACAGTATCAACTGGACGTGAGAAGGACGGATAAAAGAAAGAGAGAGAGAGAGAGAGAGAGAGAGAGAGAGAGAGAGAGAGAGAGAGAGACGACACTTTAAATAGAAGAAAACACTAAAAGAAAAATAAAGGAGAAGAGAAACACAGATATACCTATTTGAAGTTGACCACCTCTTTATATGGACACAAAAGGTCTTTTGACTTTCCACCTTCAATCTGTCTTTTCATTTCCTAAACTCACCCTTCACTTATGCACTTAATATATTTTGAAAGACTTTTTATTTTTCTGAGATTGGGGAGACCTAATTGTATAGATGAATATGAAACATAGGCCCGATTCACTTTTATAAGACAAAAATGGTAAAAAATATAATCTTTAGGTCTATTTTTTTCCTTATTAAGCTTTTGAGCACTAACAAATGGACACTTACAACTTGAGAGAGAGAGAGAGAGAGAGAGAGAGAGAGAGAGAGAGAGAGAGAGATCTGGTTTGACACAATGTTCAACATTTACCTTTTTTACTAGTCGCTATTTGACTAAAAGGGAAAGTGTTTTGCTTTCTGCGCATATTCTAGTGAAGCATAGATTTGTAGGCAATGGGTATCCAAGAGGAATTGAGTATTGTGTTTGATAGGTTCTAATTGTGGGTAGAGAATTTTTTTAAATTGAAAGTTGGTAACAAAAGTCTCCTACAATGTTGGACCATAAATGGGGAAGGGAATGCACCTTCAATTGAGCAGTTCAAGAAATAGTAGCAATCTTGATGTAGAATCCTTAGTGGCACTTGAGTGCTTGTAGGCTTGGAGAAGATTAGCCAAGCCTAGACTTAGTGGTTGGACGAGTTACTTTGTTCCAAGGGAAGAGTATGGTAGGCACTTCAATAATTGTGGTGAAACTGGATGTTAATTCCAATGGAAACCATGTGTATGTACTTAGACAATTTTGTTTATTTAGGTATCCAATTGGAACGATCCATGTGGGTCTTGAGGAGACCACAATGCTAAGGTCGGCATCTGTGCAATGTTGAACTTGAGCTAGACACATATATCTATTTTTAGAATTGGGAATGTCTAGGTGGATTATAGTGAATCTACAAGATGATACATTGAATGCAGTTAATGTATCATCTTAGGAAAGTATATTTGGATTATAGTGAAGCTACAAGATGATACATTGACTACAAATAAGCAATTAAATTGAGGGTATCTCACAACAAGCAAATCACTTCCACAAAGTGATCACGGCTGTTGAAAAACACATATAATGAAATCATCTAGGTTATGGCTTCTACTTTGAGAGAATCCAAAGCCAGTCATTTTATGGACAATGGCTTCTTAGACTAGATATCCTTTGAAGAGGGAAATAATACATCCCACATCAATGCTCATGCTTGGTGCATAAGGTTACAAATCTACTCAGCCATTGCATGAGCAATGCATTACTTGTGTGAAGAATGTTTAAATTGCATCTTCATTATGATAGCAAGCCTCAAATACCCTTGGATGATAACTGTGACTGCTAAAGTAGCATATTTAGGTCTTCCAAATGTGTATAGCTATGACCCAGACTCAAAAGAGGATTCTTGTCAAAGGCTCTAGTAGATACATGGCACCCAAATTTATGAGACTTGAGTGACAAGATGAATTTTGCACACAAAGAAAAGTGGTTTTGGTTGTCTAGCTAGCTTCTCTTGTGCTACATGTAACTAAACACTTTAGAGCTTCCTCAGTTGCTAGCCCTTGTTGAACATATCCTCCTATAGGAACACTTCAAGAAACTTCATCTAGCTAGAAATTCTCACTTTGCATTTGGTTAAAATAGCTCAAAGCTTCCATGCCATAGCCACGCTGGGCATATCTTGTAAACAAGATATCTTGAATTTCTCCAACAATCGTAAATTCTCTCACCCATGTCAGCTTCTTGCATAAGGCCACATGCCTTCAAGCTACAACGGAGAGAGGCCCGCCCTTCACATTTGGTGAAAACAACATAGATTTTTCTTGCCACAACCATGTTGGGCATATCCTACAATTAACTTGTTCCAAGAGACAATTTATCTGGATAGAAATCTCATCAGCAAACTTTTGTGCTTTTATACATTTGATTAACCAAAGCATTGGTAGGCACATGTTTCTCCAACATCCCCTGAGAAGCCATCTCATCATGAATTCTATCACCATGTGAAGGTCTTGCGTAAGGCCACATGCCTTCAAGGTGAAAAAATAGATGAGTGGATTTGAGAAAGGACTTTTGTTTG
Organism: Adiantum capillus-veneris; assembly: GCF_014529385.1. Taxonomy (NCBI): domain Eukaryota; kingdom Viridiplantae; phylum Streptophyta; class Polypodiopsida; order Polypodiales; family Pteridaceae; genus Adiantum; species Adiantum capillus-veneris. The sequence goes on from NC_140960.1 coordinate 109,581,563, forward strand.
CATAAGGTTAGAGAAGACTCAAGATTCCTTGCCACAACCATGTTGGACACATTTAATGTGCTTCAAGAGACGACATCCTAGTCAGGATGCATATCAAGAACTTTATGTACTTTTGCAAAGGCACCACATTTGGCATACACATCGACCAAAGCATTACCAAGCATGACATGTTTCTCCAGTAGCCCTTGATTAGAAATCTCATCAAGAATTCTCTCTTCCATGTTAAGAATATCATGCAATTAACACATTCCAAGTGATGAAATATGGGGAATGTTGCCCATCACTAAATTTTTGTGATGTTATGATGGCACCACATTTGGCTTTCATATCAAACAAAGCACTTGCAAGCCCCACATCATTCTCCAATTGCCCCCTTTGACTAGCAATATGATCAAGAATTATCTCACCCATGTCAATGTCTTGTGTAAGGCCACATGCCTTCAATGTGCAAGAATGGGTGAATGCATTTGGAGAAAGGCCTTCCCTTTGTATTTGGCTACAGTAGATTGGAGCTTCCTTGCCATAGGCATGTTGGGCATATCTTGAAATGAACACACACTAAGAGATGACATCTTGGAGACGATTCCCATCAACAAAATTTTCAGCTTTCATGAAGGAACTGCATTTGGCATACATATCAATCCAAGCACCACTAGCTGCGACATGTTTCTCCTCTATCCCCTGACTAGTAATGTGATTGTGTATTTTCACACTTATGTGAAGGCCTTCTATAGGGACACATGCCTTTAAGGTGAAAGCATGGATGAATGCATTTGGAGAAAGGTCTTCCCTTTGCATCTGGCTAAGACAACCCAAAGATTCCTTGTCACATCCATGTTGGGAATATCCTACAATCAAAAACCATCAACAACTTCTTTTCCTTTCATGATTCCACAATCGGTATCATATCGACAAAAGAACCATTGAGCACAACGATATTGGGAATTTTTTGCAATCAACACATTCTAAGTGATGAAAATTTGAACAACAAGTCCATGAAGAACTTCATGTGCTTTTGAGAGGGTACCATATTTGGCTTACACACTCACTAAAGTGCATGAGCGAGAGCATGTGTGTATGTGTGCAACAATGGAGAAGAGAGAAGAAGAGGAGACCTATGTTTTTAGGAGAAAAAACTCACTATGAATATGTAAGCCCCCTTATTCTATTATGTACATCAAAGAATAAGTGTAGTGGGCACATGCCTTGCCTAACCAGCCACATGGGGCTTTACCCCAATAACCTCACACGTAAAGGACAAAGGAAACCCTACAAAAATTGTACAAGGTCATCACAAGTATAACCTCGATCAATGCCCATTGGCTCACTGAATCTGAGTGCATCTATCTCTAAATGTACAGGAAGTATAGAGTAATTGACCACATACTCTTCATCTTGTAGGTATCTCACCATACGCTGAAAAGTGTCCCTATGCTTTGGGCCAATATGAGCCATTGCACAGATGACTACTCCCATTGCAAATGCACCTACCACAACAAGGTTGCATCTCAAGATCAGTATCTTGTACATGAGACTCCCAAATGTTGATGAAATCCTAGGAATATCTGTCAATCTGACCATCTCAATCAAATCTTGGGCTCATAATTCCACTCATGACAATCATCTAGACACCCAGACTCCGATCCTTCAAGTTTATCCTTGTGTCCATTGCATGCGTATCAAAAGCATTTGTCTATCCTGAACCCTGTGAGTCAAGAGAAATGTCCAGCTGCAACTCACATTCATCAACATCCCGCCTAAGCATATCCAAGAGTGACACAATCATGGTCCTTAGTGATCAAGCTATCCATATCCGTCATCACAGATGACAAGCCTTGCTACACAATTGTTTGCATTGTTGGGCTACAAAGCTATGGGGGATGCCGCTTGAGAGGTACCATGGCGAGGAGAAGGGAGGTGTGTAGAGAAATGAGAGCGAGAGAGGAGAGAGATAGAGACTCAATAATCAGAGACAAAACAACACGCTACATGTATGATATAAAGCCAAACTTGCCATGCATGACTTGACTTACAACTAAAATTGACCTACATGCTATAGGGGACTGTGCCCACCATGGCTATGGACGACCGAACCTGGCTTGCAATTTGCAAACCCAACATGCACAACTAGCTCAACATGCTCACCAACTAGAGCATCATGCAACCTATCTGCAAAGGAGACATGCCTCATCTCTTTGCATGATTTCATACTCACAAAGAATATGACAATTCAAACCTTAGGTGCTCGCATTGCATGAATCGTGCCAACACTAGAACCTCTCGCTATGACTAGCTATCCATGATGCAATCTAAAACTATGCTCCTCCAACACCACGTGGCATCCACTATCTTTTAGGTGATTCACAGAGGTCAAGCTTTGTGTCAAACGTGGAACATGGAATACATCTCATAGCACGTATGATGCACCACTCGACAATGACAATCTGGCATCTCTTGCACCAACTATGTCATGCATTGAACCATCAGTTAGATGCACACATCCAAGTATACCACTAGCATATGTGCTAAACCATTCATGACTTGATGTGACGTGAAACCTAGAACTCACATCTAGACATAAAAAATCGACATAAGAAAGTTAGGAGTAATCATGGAAGAAAACTTGACATCTCTGTCATGTGTAGGCTCATATGCTACATCTGCTTCCACATCAATAAAAGCGATATCATCTCTCCTGTGAAAACAAAACCTATGTACATGCCTTATATGACCAAAATGCCAACACAAAACATCTCTCTGTCTACAAGATCATCCTCTGACTATAGACATCTCTCTATACTTATCTGTGCCAAAAGCATTGCACAATCTTTGCCATAAATATCTAGCTATACATGCATCCTAACCGATGGGATAGACAGACTCACCAAGGTGTAACATGATACTTAAACATGCAAGCTCGTCCAAATCCCTCCAGTCATTGTCAGTCATAGACTCTGGCCTAGCATCCATGCCCTGTATGGGCAACACTTGGCCCAATTGAGTTGATGCATGATGCATACTTGCTTTCTAATGCTTGAGGCTTGGAAAAACATAAACTCTAAGAATGATGTACTTGCAAAATCCATGGAAAACTTTTGAGCAAGATCAAGCACAAATTGATCAATTGACAATAGCCAAAGCCTGGCTAAATCACACACCAAGCACTGTCAAAACACAATATACATTTAGACATAAGTTGTCCAAGAGAACTGTCAACAAATATGGTGATCAATGTAATGAGACAAGTGAGAAAAACCGCTCTAATGATGCCAAAAAACCTCTCTAATCCAAGAGCACTATGCAGTATGTGTATATGTGCATATGCAGTGTATTTGCGGAGAGCCACACACAGTGCAAGGTGGAGCAGTGTGGAAAGAAGAAACACTCACTCCTTATTCTTTAATGTATAAAGAATAAGTGAGGAAGTTAGTAGAGTCAGTGGGAAACTAGACATTTGGATGCCCGACCTCGAGCAAAGGCATGACACTTTTACCCCAACAACCTCCCACATAAAGAGAAATGCTTCCAAAAACTTTCTCTTATCCAAGAGCAGTATGATGTTATCATCAACAATCTCCTTCCTGAAAAGATTATTGCATACATCTAAAATGACATAATATAGTGAGAAAACACTCTCAAAGTGTGATGCCAATACACTATGGAAAAGCAACCATTGAGTTCCCAAATGCAATCAAACGTATTGCAAACCATGCACATGAACACATAAAATTGCAAAAAATTTTGGCAAAGTTTTGATAGTATTTTGGCTATTTAACGATAATAATCATACATGCCATAAACATGCTCAAAACCATGAGAAAATTATGCACAAAATTTTCACTCAAGCATACATGAGTTGCCCAAAAGTCTCAACTCTCTGAACCTGGAAAAAAATCATATAATCTGAAACACAAAGTGCATTGACCACACTCTATAAGCAAGGAAATTATTTGCAAGAATTTGGATGCAAACTAGTCAAAATATGGCATAAATTGATGCTAAAAAATAGATGAAAATGAGCCCACATATGCCATTGCAAAATGGAGAATATTGTCCAGCAAAAATCACACATCATGTGCATCAACATGGCAATACGAAAGCGCATCAAAGAATGCACCAAACGTGCATCAAATGAGCACCCAAATTAGCACACAATCATGCAAAAGATACATGCAAAACTCTCTACAAGTTTGTGTACCACACTCTCCAAAATTGGCTCAATCGCACAAGTCAATGCACATAGCCTGTGATGAATATGCTTTAGAATCTTGAGAGTCCACAAGAGTGCACACATCCACCAAATATTCTCAACTTATGCCCATAAACTTGCTGAAATTGCAGCCCACACTGTTGTCATTGAGAGAAAACCATAAATGTGCAAACCAAGAGAAAGATCAAGATGAATCCACCTCTCTAGATGTAGAAAATGAGCTCCAATAGCACACTAAATCACCACAATGGGCATACATTTACTACATTTCAATCTGCAGGTGTATGTCTATGTATGCGTACACATACACACACCAACAACTCTTGCAACACAAAATACATGTATGCAAAAGAACGTACAAAAGTAGACCACCCTGCTTTTTGAAGTAGATAACTCCCAAACAATGTGAAACTTGCAAAAGTTTCCTTTTGCAAAGTTGTAGAGCATGCAAAAATGGCCACAGATAATGGGAATTGACCTAAAATGATAATTCTAACCAAGAGAAAACTCATATGAAAAATTTGCAACGTATCCTACATGACCTGCACAGGCAACGGGAGCCATGTAACTCAAAATTGGTGAGGACTCTATGGAAACATTCTTCTTCAAAGTTGAAGAGCAAAAAATATTGGCTAGAAATTTCAAAAACTGGCTTGAGTAGACACTTTTTGATAAACAAAAAAAGATATGCAAAAATGTACTGAAGTTTTTGTTGTGTTTTCTCCTTCTTGCCTGCTTCCTTGTTGAGCTGTAGTGGCACTCTCCAATCCTCAAGATCTAATGCCAATTGAAATGCACGAGCAATAGTGTGTGTGTGTGTGTGTGTGTGTGTGTGTGTGTGAGAAACAATGAAGAAGAGAGAATAAGAGGAGACCTATGTTGTGTGTCCATTTATTCTAGTATGTACATAAAAGAATAAGTGTAGTGGGTGTGTGCCTAGCCTAATTGGCCACATGGGGATTTACCCGAACACTCACCAATGTGATCCCTAAATTTGAGGCTTTCTAAAGTAATCTACTATTGTGGAGCTTAGTGTGTATCCTACTAGCTTAGTACAAATCCTTCTTTTGAGTGTAGGATTTTAGACCAGTCTAAGACAAATCTGTTTTTGACTCCTCATCATGCTCTTCCTACCTATGATTGATTTGCATATCGAGTATTGATTCTTCCCTGGATTTTTTGGTGGTTTTGCCACTGTTCTATGGATACAAGCAATGATGCTTATATGATATTCATCAACCATGGAAATTGAGAAGAATTGTCATAAAATCTAATATCTAACTTCACCAAATGATTTTATCATATCAAATTGATCATTTAATATGGGAAGATAAAAGGGAAACATGAGTTAGGACATATATATGTACTTCTAGACCTATCTCGGTAGGGGACCAAAAGGAGAGATGTTGTATCTTAATAAGGGTCTAAAAAGAGAAGGTCTACCAAAATCAATGTGCAATAGGTGCTTCTAGACTTATCTTAGCAGGGGACCAATTGAGCATATACAAAAAGGAGCTACGAGATGTTCTACATGCCCTAAACACATGGAAACATTATCTTTTGGGAACCCCATTCATCCTACAAATGGATCACCAAAGTCTTAAGTACTTCATGATGCAAACCAATCTTTTTGACAAACAAATGAAGTGGGAAATTTTTCTTTTGCAATTCAACTTTCATATTGCTCACATTGCTGGCAAGCACAATCAAGTGGCTGATGCACTATCACGATAACCAAAGGCAAATGTGGTGTCTATAGAAATGCAAAATGATCTATCTTCCATGATAGATGAGTATGCTACTGACCTCAATTTCAAAGATGTAATTTCAGCCATTGCATTAGGGAAGAAAGAGGAACCAATCACCTTGCAGGATGGTTACCTTCTCTATGGAAATAGGTTGTGTGTTAGTACCTCACTATGTGAGAAAGTAATGTATGAATCTCATGCTCCTCCTTATGCAAGGAATAGAGGGATTCAACCTACTCTTCAAGGAGTAGAGACATACTTAAATTGGCCTACCATGAAATTAGACATACAAGAGTATGTTTCAAAATGTGTAGTATGCCAAAAGACAAAGTATGATAGAGGGAAGCAACTTGGATGCTCTAGCCATTACCAATTCTTGATTCACCATAGGAGAGCATATCCATAGATTACCCAAGTCTATCCATGGGAAAAAAGGAATATGGAAAATAGTGAGAACATTTAGCAAACAAGCACACTTTACACTTGTCAAAAAGACTATTAAGGCACATCAAATGGCAACTCTCTTCATATCTTAGATTTTCAAGTACCATGGCTTTCCAACATCCATAGTGTCAGATAGAGATCCTAGAATGAGAATGACCAATAACTTCTAGAAGGTCTCTTTGAAAATCTAGGTACAAGGTTAAACTTCTCTTCATCCTATCACCCACAAACGGATGGACAAAGTGAGATAGCTAACCTTATGATTCTGGATCTACTAAAAGCCAATGTTACAAAAGTAGATCAATGCTTACAATGGGAAAGTACTTACCCCTTGTAGAGTATGCATACAATAACACTGTAGATACTTCTATAGGAAATGCACCTTTTGAGATCATAGAGGAAAGATCTAAAAGTCCCTTGCTACTTAAGCTACATGGGAAGATCTTCGCTACTGATGAGTATAGCCAAGACCTACAAGAATCTTTTCAAAAGATTAAAGAGGATATATCCATATCACACCAAGGCAAAAGAATGCTACTAATAAGCACATACAAGCCTTAACCTTTAAACAAAATGATTGGGTCTTGCTAAAGTTCCCGAAGGCTCACCTACGGCAAACCACGAGTAAGAATTTTACGGGCCACTAGAAGTATTATGCTAAGTTAGCAAAAAGATACTATGGTCCATTACAAATTCTTAATCCAATCAACAAGATGTCATATCAATTAAAGTTTCCCAATCACTAGCTCATACACAATTATTTTCATGTGAGGCTACTCAAGCCTTATAAAGGAGAGCCACCAAAAGAAGCAATAATTGAAGATACTGCAAAGATTGAAGATCAACAAGAGGTTCTCCAACTCAAAGCCATCCTTCACCACAAACACAAGGTATTTAGACATGGTAAGATCATCTGACAGTATCTTATCAAATTCAAGAATCCTTTTGAAGTTGCTAAATTGATGCAATGAAGATAGCTTAAGGATAATATGAACCTTGTCAATACTTACAATGATACAATAGAGTAAGACAATGCAAATGCATTTTAAATAAACAATATTTTTGTCGTATAATACTCTCTCTTTATTTTATTGTGCACAAAGTTTAAGAATTATGCATGCTTAGAATCATGTTTATGATGACGACGTCTCCCAAACACGAAGTAGAACTTATCACTCTACTTTGGAAGTATGATATAGACTAAAGAGCTGACATGCTTGCAGTAGCTAAGTCTCCCAAGCACCAAATGGATCAGTCATCCATTCTAGAATGATGTCATAGGGTAAAAAGGGATCCTCTACCCACTAAGAAACATGGACTAATGACTAGGCTTTATCTTCTCTACCTCATAGTCGAGGACAACTATGATTTCAAGAGAGAGGTAATGTCATAAAATATAATATTTAATTTTACCAAATTAGTTTCTCATATTAAATTGATCATTTAATATGGAAACATAAAAGGGGAACAAGGGTTAGGATATAGATATGTGCTTCTAGATCTATCTCAGTAGTAGGGGACCAAAAAGAGAGATGGTTGCATCTCAATAGGGTCCAAAAGGAGATGGTCTACCAAAGAGAAATGTGCAATAAGTGCTTCTAAACTTATCTCAACAGGGGACCAAGAGAATAGATGGTTACATCTCAATAGGGGTCCAAAAGGAGATAGTCTATAAAAGAGAAACATGCATCTAATGGAGCTTAAAAAACCTTAGGACTAGCTTCATTAAAGTCTTCAAATGTTACTATGAAAAGTCCTTAGACCTAGGACCATTAGGTACTTTAGACCTTAGGAAAGTTAGGACTAAGATGCTTGAGGTGCCTATTGACTAAGATGCTTGAAGTGCTTATTGACTAAGGATCTTGAGGAGTTTGATTCAACATGTTTCCCATAAAGGAGGACACTTGTCCAAATGCTACACCCGTGACACCACACATACTCACCAAGAGACACCCAAGCCACAACGGACATAAAGGACACATGTCAAGCCCCTAGAAATATTGCCCTCATAATATGCTTGAATCCTATTGAATGGCCTATAGGGAGGTCCTATGAGAATTAAGATTCAATTAATAATTAAGATCTTTCTCCCAAAGGGAAAAGAATGACACTTTTCCAAATGCTATAATTAAATAATTAAGATCTTTCTCTCAAAAGGGGAAGGAGGACACTTGTCTAAATGCTACAATTGAATAATTAAAATCTTTCTCTTGAAGGAGGAAAGGAGGACACTTATCCAAATTCTACACCCCTTTTTTAGCAACGACTAACACATGTTACACCGATTATGCATCAAGCAGGGGATGTGATATGGATGTGCACAATATTTCCTATTTACATTGTATAAGGTCTTGGGCTCATTGGGAGTTCCAAATTGTACATGCTAGCTAGCTTTTCTAACCTAACTGCTAACATTTGGTGTGTAATATATGTTTAATCCCCTTATAAGAGGTTGAATCAACACTATTATCAAGTTCTTTGTGCTAATCCATGCCTAATTTGATGATTTGAGTGTTTGATTTTTGGCCTACAATGGTCAATTTTTGGGGCAAAATTGGAGAGTCACACATGTGTGTGCATGATGGAATCATTGCATGGAGCAAGGATTAGCTTGGATGCAATCGATTGTAAGTGCATTGACCGACTCCATTCAATTTTTGGGTGATCAATTTGATTCCAATGTGTTGCTAATTTATTGCTAGAATTAGGTGTGTAAATCAATTGACATACTTTGAGAGCGTAATTTGATTGTTTTGGAATTAAATTGATGGTCAATTTTGACTAATGAATGATGTGTATGTCAAGATTAAACTTGAATTGCAACAAGAATTCATGTGTGTGCATAAAAATCATTGTGTGTGTAATGCACCAAAGAGGGAAAAAACTGCCATAAAATTCAAGTGTGTGTGCACCTAATCTTGAGTGTGTGCATGCATAAAAATTGAGAAAATTGATGATATGTGAATGTGCAATCATGTAATTGATGTGTATGTCAGGCTAGTTCAATCATTGGATAAGCCTAATTGCCAAAAAAATGGGCAAAATTTGAGTGTGTGTGCCCATCCAAGACCACTTGATTTTCAATGATTGATGGTCAATTGGGGCACCCAAATGATTTTTAATTGTAAAATGTGTATTAAACATGTGTGGAATCATTAGGTGTAAGCCTAAATACATTTCCAATTGAGCCAAATTTTATCTTTTGTGCTTAATTTTTGAGTGTGTGCATTGCTTGATTGGGTCAAAATAGTGTTAGTTTTTTAGAAATTGAGCATACATGCAATGATTTATGCTTGATAAAGTGTGCAATTTGTGCATTGCAATGTGAGATTGATCGGTGAATTGCATATAATTTTGGTCTAAATTTGGGTGTGTGCCTATGTAATGACATGATCTATCCAATGAGAGAATGAATGATTGGGACCATCACTAATCATGATGATTGCAAGACCTAAAATGGTTGGTATGCATGTGTGTATAATTGACTTGGGATGATTCAATTGATACACAATTGAAAATGATTTTACATATTACCATTGTCATGGATGCCATTTTGATTAAATTTTGTAAGAATTTTGTTGATTGTGCATTTGCAAATGCCATAATCAAGTAGTCTCACAAACTAATATGAAAAACATAAAAGGCTTGGATAATTACAACTATTTGATATGAGCAATTCAAATGCATTGATTGATACTTGGAGTGTGGATTTGCAAAAAAGAATAATTTTTGTATAGGATGCTTGGTTTGTAGTCATTTGTGTGTGGAACAGAAAAATCTGTTAAGCTTGCATTGACAAAGGGTGGTATCATGCATCACATCTTTTTTGACTCAATTGAGAACATAATAATGCGTAAATTCATCATGAGTTGCATTAAAATTGGGTTATGACTACATTGTTAAGACCAAAATTTAAATGATTTTGCATAATTGATTGAGGTATTGGTCAATAATTTTGGGGCTTTCAGGTCAAATTGATGTGGGATAGTCCATTGGAGCTTAACACATTGAATTCCGAGTATGGCATGATGTATAGGAGAAAATTTGTGCCTTGGTTAAGCATCCCTCGATTGATTGAAAGTGGACTTGAAAACTAAAAGGCAAGGGAACTGATTTTGATGATATTCTCATTATGTGGTATTACAACATTCTTTGTTGATTGATGCACTTAAAAGTAAACTCCTTCCTTTCTCTTAGTTGAGGTATACCTGACAAGGATCCCTCTTTCACACAAGTGGCCACGGTCATTCACAAACACTTGCAGTGTGGGAACCTGGCCTTGAGATTTTTTGAAATTGAAAACAAAGAAACAAACTTGGCATGCACCTACCACTTGGAGTTACTTTACTCTCACAAAAACCTATCAGCTTCCAGAAGATGCCAAGCTCGCCAACCTTGCCCAACCTATTTTTGAAACTACACACACACGCGCGCATGCAGGCTCGCGTGCGCGCGCACACACACACACACTTATTATCCAATATTCTAGCGAGATCATGGCCCATAGCTGCACGATCCTATGATGCCCATTTTTTAATCCGGAGCTCGCTTTTGGAGATACTTGCAATTTTCAACATTTCTATAGCTCTGCCACAAACACACACTATCTAACCTTTGCTCTCTTCACAAGCTTAAACCATTCATACTGATCTAAAAATACTCCTTGTTTCTGTCTGTGTTGACTATCAATTTACCCTTGTTGATTTGCAACGGCTCCATTGAGCTCTCATCCCTATGGCAGGGCTTGAATCCCCCCTCCCGTCGCTCTTGAATGCACAAACTGCAACCGATTTTGCCTCGCTGCCTTGCGGCGTCCGCCTGCTCACCCACTTGCCCTTTGATCTACAGTGCTTGCATGTCAAAGGCATCAACAAGGTTCATTTGCTATGCAGCTTAGCATGGATCAGTGAAAACCATTATAGAAGGTGAATTCACTTCATGCTCCGATTATGGCATGCTTGACCCAAAAAATCTGCTAGCTCGTCAAGTTAGTGACTCTCTCTCTCTCTCTCTCACACACACACACACCACACTCTCTCTCTCTCTCTCTCTCTCTCTCTCTCTCTCTCTCTCTCTCTCTCTCTCTCTCTCTCTCACACACACACACACACACACACAGACACACACACACACACACACACACACACACAAAATAACATGAGGTCTTTCATCTGACTCTTCTATTTAATGGGACAAAAAGAAGCTGGACTGATAAGTATTTTGGGAGCCCCTCATCTACATCTCTGTTAAACCGCCCATTACATGATCACACAAACAGCTATCGCAGTAAAAGTAGGTGTTTGGACGCTCTGCTAAAGGCAAGATACGAGTCGCCAAGACTAACCCATACGCCCGGGTGCGTGGAGTACTGTTAAAAAATCCTCTTAATAGATGACCATAACTACGATACAAAAAGATCTTATGAGGTGGAAGGAATTGGGCTAGCAGGTATAACCGCTCAGAAAAACCTGGCTTCAATGAATGTTCTATGTAATAATATTGTGGCCCTAGGCCCAGAGCCTCAGTTACCATCGCCAATCTGACATTGTTCCTAAAATGCTCACAACCCCCAAAGGGTTACACGAGTCACTCGATTCTGATATGACCACCATTTAGTCTGGGAAACAGAGGTTCTTAATTGTGGGAATAGATGGAGTTCATAACATAGTAAAGTAGCTCTCCGAGTAGAGTCACCTGATTGATAAAGGTGTGCTGTTGCTATGGAAAAAACCAGTTCTCGATTGTAGGCCATTTTTTGGATTAACACACCTGAGGAGCAAATATACGGATATGTAAATTACTTGAGTACAGTTACTCCTTACTGTTACCTTGGATGAGTTTATGTATAAGTGTCATCTGGCTGTTATAGCCCCACATTTTGACTTTGAGTCGGAATTGGAAGTAATAAGTAATCACAAAAAAGTGTTGTTGCTATGTAGTGTATCGCACACCGTTAAGATCATGGCTGTATACTATACCCTAGTGGATGGCTGCATGACTTAAGTTGATTGTAAGGTTCTATTGAATTGGTAACGGGGTGTGTGGGATCAACTTGAGCCAGGTACAAAAATCTCGTAAGGTAATTTGAACCGGGTATCGACCGCATTGGTTTTTTTTGGTTGGTAGGAATAATGTGACTTGATATTCTTGGACTTGACCTTGATTTAAATTAAATAAAATCTCTCTCTCTCTCTCTCTCTCTCTCTCTATACACTCAGTAGCGTTTTTTAAAGCTTCTCTGTTGTGTCGGGCTGCCTGCAACATGCCACTGCCTGTGCTAGTGTTGAGTTGGCTAGTGAGTGTAGCAGCGAATATTGGGGCGACTTGATCTAGATCAAATCGGATCTTCAGCTGGGATAATCCCAGAGTATCTGGCCCGTATGGGCATCCTCTAGTGCGGTAGCTGGTCCGAGTCAGTGGCGGATCTACTCCCGATTTGCTTCAGCAAGTATAAATGCCTCTTAAAAAAGTCAGTACTCTTACTCACTTAGCATCGTGCTATATTCACCTGTGTGCATTCTATACTGTGTGGGTTAGAAGATATTTTCTACTGTGTGCTCAATCATGCTGAAAAATAATGGGAAGGAGATTGTGGAAGCTACGTCGTCTCCTAATCTACAGGAGGTTAAACAAAATTTCTATCTTGCTCTAGAGAATTTCTATAAATACTGTGAAGCTTTGCTGAGACTGTTTTGAGAAAGCTTTAAAAAAACCAGTAAATTCTTTTCCGGATACTAAACTTTCTTGTGTATGGGGTGTAAGATGAGCTGTAAAGATTGGCTTGCTTAGAGATTGATGCAAGTTATGGTTCTCTTTGACTTATGTTGTATGGGTCCATGAAATCAGTGGAATGGGAAATAAAAAACTGGTTCTGTAGGCTATATTCTTTTTTGGAGGGGATTAGTCTGACCCTATCGGCTAAGGAATAATATGACTTGAGCATGTCTAATGGCATGATTGAGGATCGGACTGCATTATGTTTGTTTGGAAATGGAAAAGTTAGCTAGGATTATTCAATTGTGTGATGTATGTATAGTTGGTCTTTGCATAGAGCCAGAAATTCACAAATATTTATAAATAAGCTAAAAACAGTGAGCATGTACTGTCGGAGACCTATGTCTGTTGTAATACTAAGGAGGTCGGAGTACACTATGTACATGTGCTGACCTCAGACTGATTCAACTCATAGTACTGGTACCAAATTTTTGGAATTGTCTAAAGAGACTTTGAATAAACGGGATACTGTTTTCAGATTTGCTGACCATATTGGATACTGACCTTTCTTGTGTATGGGGTGTAAGATGAGCTGTAAGATTGGTTTGATTAGGGATTGATGCAAGTTATGGTTCTCTTTGAATTATGTTGTAAGGATCCGTGAAATATGTGGAATGGGAATAAAAAAACTGGTTCAATAAGCTATATTTTTGTTTTGGAGGGGATTAGTCTGACCCTATCGGCTAAGGAAGAATATGACTTGAGCATGTCTAATGGCATGATTGAGGATAGAACTGCATTATGTTTGTTTGGAAATGGTAAAGTTAGCTGGCATTATTCAATTGTTTGATGTATGTATAACTGATCTTTGCATAGATCCAGAAATTCACGAATAATTAATAAAAAAAGCTAAAAAACAGTGAGCATGTAATGCCGGAGACCTATGTCTGCGGTAATACTGAGGGGGTTGGAGTACACTATGTACATGTGCTGACCTCATACTGGTTCAACTCATATTACTGGTACCGAATTTTTGGAATTGTCTAAAGAGACTTTTGAATAAACGGAAGACTATTTTCAGATTTGCTGACCATATTGGATGATACTCTGGAGGTATTATATGTGTTTTGTACTCGCTCGTCTTTTTCATATTACAGCACAAGATGGAAGATGAGTGTATGTAAAAAAGCTAAAAAACAGTGAGCATGTAATGCCGGAGACCTATGTCTGCGGTAATACTGAGGGGGTTGGAGTACACTATGTACATGTGCTGACCTCATACTGGTTCAACTCATATTACTGGTACCGAATTTTTGGAATTGTCTAAAGAGACTTTTGAATAAACGGAAGACTATTTTCAGATTTGCTGACCATATTGGATGATACTCTGGAGGTATTATATGTGTTTTGTACTCGCTCGTCTTTTTCATATTACAGCACAAGATGGAAGATGAGTGTATGTTCCCTTTGCTAATCACTGATTCAGCCTATTTACAGATTTCTGCTAGCTGAGACTGTTTGACCTTTGGTTTTTTTTTAAAAAATAATAAGCATAAAAGTATACTTATAAATTAAAACACAAAACAGTGTGCTGAAAGCTTTGTTACCTTGGTAAGTTGGAATACGGATGTGATGTAGTGATCTAGGTAAGGTTATGAATCCTGGACTGATCTCGTTGATCTTACTGAATCGACAAAAGGTTACTCTGAATTTACTAATTACTGGTTTCGCATACCCGATTGTAGGAGTAGATAATGTTTTTTCAACTTAACTCGACCATTTTTTTAAAATAGACTGATCTTTTTTACCAGTTGCCTATTGGACTGAATCGGCTAAAAAGGTTATTTTGTATATATGCTTGAGTACTGGCTTCTGGTATGGTGCCCTATATGCTGACTGCACATACCGTGCTAAGGTTGAATAATAGCAAGTTTCTAATTTACTGGTTTTTCTCATCTTCATCATATGCTAGGAAGAATAGCGGTAGGTTCTGACTAACCTATCACTAGTTTAATGTGGTGACATATTTCTGATGGCTGAGGTTAGGTCGAACCTTGGCGACTCAATTCTTTATGCTCACCTTCTTCTGCTGGTTTCTTTTTCTTATTCAGAATATATAGGCACTTGTCCTTACCTACCATCTTGCTAGTTGGCGTGATCTCGATACTATAGGGTAAATCATATAGTGACCTTGAGTGGATCCTGGCTGGTTAATCTGAAGTTGTTAATTTACAGACGTTTTTATTTTACTGATGTAACTAAAATGATACTCTGAATTTACAGATTACTTCGGTTGCGTATATATATATATATATAGATTTAAAACTGCTACACACACACACACAGAGTGGTTGGCGGGGCCATCGTGTCTATAAGGCACCATGCTCACACAAACACACACACACACCCTCCCTATAACAATATCTTGCTCCCTTAGAGCGTGTGGCCATTAAAGATCAACTTAGGGTTAGTTGTTGGGCATGATTTCCCATGAAAATTTATAGGTTTTAACTAGGGTGGTTTGAAGGAGATAGATCAATAGTTTACTTGTGAATGTCAATGGGCAAACGACATAAACTTGACCTATTACCAATGTACAAGAACAATTTGTCTCATCTTAAGCTAAGGCCATTAAAAAGTTAGATTTAACCATTTAAGCCTAACTTTTTGCAAGAATAAAGATGAGTGACAAATATATTAACCAAAAACCAATGACGAGGAGGTTATCACTGCCAATCTAATAACTATCGCAAGGAGATACAATTGTATAAAACAACCAACGGTTCTTGAAGGTGTATTTACAGTTCAATATTGTCCTCGACTTTAAGTTTTGCTAGAATCTAATTTGGACCTTCTCTTCATGAGAAATAATCCCACGGCTTGATTGGGAAGAAGAAAGGGCAATAGAGAAGGGCGAGCGTGGTGGCGGGGGGGGGGGGGGGGGGGGGGGGGGGGGGGGGGGGGGGGGGGGGGGGGGCAGAGGACGAGAGAGGGAGATAAATGAAATGAAATGCTATATTAGCAGTCTTCAAAATGCCAAAATGAAATGTGAGGCCAAACTGATACAATTCTTGGGAATCTAATCTAATGCCTAGGTACAAAAATAAAATGAGTTACAGTGAAAGACTAAACTTGAAAGTGTGAAAGAATCGCAGAAAATGCATCATCATCATCATAAATACCCGAAGATGCCCGACATCGGGCGTCGTCTTGGGGGAGAGAGAGAGAGAGAAAGAAACCGGGGGAGGGGATATGAATCGATGAAGAGCTTTGACAGTGTTCGCGTCTGCAGATAGTTTGACTGGGAAGGGGAAGAGAGAGAGAGAGAGAGAGAGAGAGAGAGAGAGAGAGAGAGAGAGAGAGAGAGAGAGAGAGAGAGAGAGAGAGAGAGAGAGAGAGAGAGAGAGAGAGAGAGACCTTGAGAGAACTCTCCATGTTCTAAACAGGCTAAAATCCATAACGTATGATCAATAGGAATCAAACTCCAATGGAGTCAATGACGACGGACCCTTTTATTTGTTGAAATTAATTAATAAATGGCTTTCAGCTCCACCACGTAGATAGTGTGCACTTGTTATCTCCATTTGGTGGTGTGAGAATAGAGGTAGAGGTGCGGGTTAGGCATGACAATTTAAAGAAACAAAAAATTGAACGTCGTAGATAGCACCACTTTTTGCATGCGCAAGGTGGGTGACAGGCATGCAGGATGTCATGTGTGGTTGGCCAACATAACTATGCAACACCATTGTTGTTGGTAGTCTAGGGACATTGGTAGTAGCTCGGCTTGTGCAACAACTCCTCCCATTCAAGACAAAAGCATGGTTGTCCATGACAGGTGTTGTTGCCACATTTGCCGATATCCCGTTTTATGAGCCGACCCTGAGAGGCTCTTATCTGCTATCTTCCACTGTCGTAACCTTATTGAGAGGCATTGATACCTCTTGTTATTACTGTTGTAGGCTCAGACCATTAATACTTGATGTGCCACCACTCCTTTTGTTAATTGGCGACGGGTGTGAGGTTGATAGTGACAAGGCTGGGGGTGGGGTTGGCACAGGGCAAGCCGCGGAGATAATTGCACATTGGGGTGCTATGGCCAATACAAAGTGGATGGGGTTTTCATCAACTGCTATAGCCTCTTGTAGGGGGGTAAACAAGTGACAAAACATACAGTTCATTACGTCAGTGGGTTCTTAGCTTGGCTGATTGGAACCAAACAACAACCACTATGCAATAGCAGTTGCATGCCTTACTGTTGAGGCGGTCCACGGTGGGCAACAAGAAGAGCGGCCTCTAAACACCCTTCGAGGCTCCCGTGATGCTCATTGGGGCTGGGGCAAGCACAATCAAAGACAAAAACAACCCACAGCCAGAAACCAAACAAGAAAAGGGGCACCACCTAGTTGTAGATGCGAACTACTAGGACGCAGGTGATATCTCCTTGTACTCAAACACACAACGAGAGGGGAATGCAAGATAGCCACACACACCAAACACAAACATTCACCACGTCAGAGAGAGGTAAAGAGCACAAATCAACTTGAGCAACTCAGTCTTAGCCTTAAAGACTAGATGCACACAAAGCTTGATGAGAAATAGGGAGAAAACACAAAACTTGACCTTGTTGCCAATACACAAATTGTCTTAGGGTCACGGAAGCCCTCTCACCGAGCACCCTCTTACAATTGACCTTTTAGGTAAACAATTCAACAAGCCCTCAAACCACCAAGCATGAAATGGCACAACAAACTTCAAGGACAATATACCTTCAACCACCTATGAGCCAACTTATCAAGTCAATTTGGAGAGAAGAGTCGTAGTTGCAGCATACAATTGCACCCAAAACTATAAATCTTATTTATGCACAAGAGTAGGCTACAAGTGTGGTGAAGAGTATGGCATACACTCCACTCCTCTAGATGGCATAACTAACTTCAAGCTTCTCCATGCACCTATGTGTAATGATGGAATAGAGCACTCACGATGCACACACTCTACACAACTAGGCTTGAAAAGTGGTGTGTTATGTGTTGAGAATGGTGTGGTGTAGTGTGATCATGTGATGATTTACAACGGAGAGAAGAGCTCTATTTATAGGTTTTAGAAGCCCCGATTAGGATTAGGCCTAATCAAGTTTATTTGAAGGAATAAAAGATTATGCATATATATATATATATTTTTAATGAGGGTGGGTTTCTCTTGTCCTTTGAGTCACATGGATGTGTGATCAAGGGAAGAGAATTATTGAGGATGATAGGAGAGAGGATTGAGTGAATAATTTGGGAGTGCCTACTCTAGTAGAGGGTGCATTTTACAATAAGGTTAGTGGTTAGTAGTTAGTAATTATCACTAAAAAATATTTACAAAATCATTCACCATATGGTGAGATATATGATGAGAAAAGTTAGAGAAGGGATGAGCTTGTAAAGAGAGGTTGAAGCTTTGGAGAAGTTGACATTCACCTCTTTAAAGCACCACAAGAAGAAGCAGTCAGCATGGCGAAGTAGCGCGTGTCGATGAAGCTATGTTATCTTCAAACTTTGGAAAATTCATGATAAAAGTCTTCATTTGCAGAGGTTATCCTTGGATTTTTGATGATTTTTTGAAGTTCTTTACAAAGCTGAAGAGAGTATGGTAATATGGACATATATGTAGAGAGAAAGGGGGACACATAGGGTGTAGAAATGGAGGATGAAGGCTATGGAGGTGTGAGAGATGTGGCAATGGTGAAAAGGGTGAATTAGGACATGGGAGTTGCAGGTTTGGGAGTGGGAAGGAGAGGGAGGAGTGTGTGTGAAAGAGGAAAATGATAAAGTGGAAGAGGGAGTGTGGCTGCATAGCATGGGCAAACTGGGGTCCACCAATAAAATCATAGCTCACATCTTGTAGCTCAAAAAAATATGAAAAAAATTGAGGTGAAAGTTCAGCTCACGAGCTACAACTTTTATTTGTATCACCTTTTCAAATTCGAGGAGCATGCGATCTTTAAAAATGCAGCAAAACGGACTATTTTTTCCACTACACAAGGTCCTTGTGAGGTCCTTCTTTGGATGATTCTTTTGAATACCTCCAAGAGTGAGCTCCCCATGGTGCATGCATGCATTCCGCATACCCTTGACCTTATTTGGTGGGTCTATAATTGAAGATATTGTTGAGATCATGATATAAGTGAATAGTATAACTAAGAAAATCAAATATTGAGGGGTCTAAAAAAATATGTACATGTCAAATATAAATAATATAGGTGGAAAAAATATAAAGGGGTCAAAATAAATCTCTCTCATTATAAGTATACCATAAAAAGATGAATATTTTTGGTGGTCTAATTTATGAGGGTAATAGAGAATAGATGTAGGAATAATAAAATGACAATAGTGAAAAAATATACACATAAATAAACTAGTTTTTTTGGATTTTTGTTGGGATGGAGTTACACTAAAAATAAGAGAAGATTGCATGAAATTATTTTTATATGAAATAAAGAGTATGCAAAATGGTAACAAAAAATATGGTAATGGTGAGTCAATGTACATAGCATAAATAACACACCATAGGTAGAAATATTCCAATAAATACCAAAATAATGATGAAGAATCCTTTTATTTAGGCCCTATATACAATGAAATATTTACACACAAATGGGCCATAATATACTTATATTTTTTATGTTTTTTATGTTTTTGGCTCAACTAGCCCAGTGACTAGCTAATTAAGGGTTTTTAAGAAGATATGAGAAAAGTCCCCTAATTCACACACCTATGTACAATGAAATGGTAGGGATAACCAAAATGTTTGAGTGATTCGATAGGGTGAGGTAGCTTACCATGGAAATAATTGAAAGCCGAAAAATGGCTATCATTAGCCCCCCCCCTTAGATAATGGTACATTCATGTACCATTTATCCGACCATACAACATGTAGATTGCGTAATGTCTGTCTTTGTCTGCTCTCATCTTTGAAGAACCTTTGTTGTATGATTAAAAACATTGTGTGATATGAAAGGTCTCAGAGCCAATAGCAGGATGTAATGAAGTAACTGAGTAAACCTCCTCCATTGAGAAAGTTTCCATAAGCACCCCCCACGATCAAAGATCTTGAAATATCTTTCCCAAAGAGAGATGTACGGTATGGAATCACTTACTAATTTCGGTTGAAGAAACTTGTAGATTGTATTGTTGTCCATCATTGCATCTATCACTATGAATGTGATGTAAA
Source organism: Adiantum capillus-veneris (assembly GCF_014529385.1). Classification (NCBI taxonomy): domain Eukaryota; kingdom Viridiplantae; phylum Streptophyta; class Polypodiopsida; order Polypodiales; family Pteridaceae; genus Adiantum; species Adiantum capillus-veneris. Next base: position 109,601,894 of record NC_140960.1, read on the forward strand.
AGATTGGTTCCTCTTCCTCCTGTGTAAAGTTGATGTATCTCCTACGATCCTCAAGAGCTTGTATGAGCAAATTCCTGAACTGTAGCTCATAAATTTCATTCAACCTAGGTAGCCTCATCAAGTCAAAATTTCTATGATCTTCATGATTTACGAAAGCTTGATCCATGCTTCCAACTGCTATTGGAAGATATTACAAATGGTTTACCACATAAGTAGATAATAGACAAAGGTTTCTATTGCTTCCAACACATTGGAAGCGAATAGATTTTGGTACTGATTCATGAAATATCCACATGTAGCAATCAACAAGTTTTTCATCTATGATGAAGACCAGAAGCATCACAATGTGCGACCTCCATACACCAAAGAACCAAATGAAGAAGGTTTGGAAACATCCGTTCATCACCAAGTATTCATGTTCTCTTCCACTTAAGAAGGTATGGTGCCCCCGATGAAAGGTATATGTGAAGAGAGGAGAAGTTGACTTTGAAGAGGTGAAACCCAATGTGAAGATGATTTGGGCTTCAAAAGCTTGGTTTTTCATGCTAAGAGATTGCCCCATGAATGAAGAGCCACCCACTAAAACACCATTGGAGAAAATGATACCCTTCTGACAGTTTCCTTTTATGATTTTATTTTTAACTACTCTCCCATGTTCTTCATCCCCTTCTAAGCCCCCCCTTTGGCAAGGTTGTAACTCCTCACATTGTACCACCTCAAATGTTGATGGATTACTGTTTGATTTTGTGAAAACTCTGGCTTCTTGCATGATAGGTTCCTCCATGCTTAACATACATGGGTCATACCAATGCTTTTCAACATCCTCAAACACTTCTTGAAGATTATCCTCACATGAATTCAACTCACACTCTTCTACTTTGTTTTGGAGTTGGCATTCCATGTACACAATCATCTCTTTATGATCAATGTGGTCTATGATCTCTTCACCTATGATTTCATCTTCTTCTTCAGTCTCTTCTTTTAGACAAAATACACTCTCAGAACATTCCATAAGATCAAGGTTACCTTCAAGGTCTTCATTATCCATAGAGTCGTGTTGCACAAAAGCTTTGTCTGCTTGGACTAGAAATTGATCCTCCACCAAAAGGTTGGATCCATTATTGAATCATCAATGCCATTTGAGATATCTTGTGTCGATTTTTGCATGCTTGTGATAAAGGTAGAAGAAAGATATTCCACATTTGAATCTTGGCCACACACTTTAGCACTTGAATAATCACTTTGGCATGTAATTAACTTCTTCAACATTTGTTGGAGTAGAAGGAGACAAGTATGGCAAAGGAAATGACTCCTTGATAGAAACACTTTCGTGATGGTTGGTTCTTCTAGCATAATGGAAACCATTTTTGATGTAGAAGTACTTGTGAAACTTCCTTCGGGCAATAGTGACCGCTTCTTCAAAGGTAGAGGGTCCACTACAAGTAACCTTAGTCTTTAGGAAAGGGGACAAACCCGAAATAAATTGCTCCATTTTTACATAATCTGGAAATGTAGAACTAAATCCACATCTTCCCCATTGATGAGAAAAAATATCCTCATAAGCATAGTAGCCTTCACCATGTTGTTGAAGTCTCCCTAATGAAGCCCATGCTGTCTCTGTTGTTGAAAATTTAGTGAATCTGGTCTTCAAAGCTTTAGAAATTTGGGTATATCCATCTTCAATCTGAGAATACATACTCCAAAACCATTTCTCAGTGTTGCCTCTAAGGCATAGCAATAGAAAATCTCCTTTTTCAATGTCATCCCTTTTACCAAAGATACGACAAACCATTCTAAAATCAACAAGAAAATCATCAACATCTTCTTCTAGATTTCCGAAGAAGATTGGGATATCATCAAAGGTATAGCGTGTCAAAGTCTCTCAATGCTAGAACCACACAAAGACTAGTTCCAAACAATCATTTTCTCTCATGACATCAACTAACTACACAAAGTTTTGAAAGGTCTTTCAACATGAATTCTAGATTCTTATGTGAAAATGTTTTTTTCCTTTCTTATGTTATGCTAATCCAAACCATATTCTAGATTAATTTTTGTTGCATTGAAATTAAACTCAGTCATACAAGTTTTCATGATTCATATAATCTTCTTGATTATGCTAAAATTCAAGCATTCATGCAATACAACATAAATAGGCACAAGTCATTCCTCAGTGGGGGCACCAATTTGAGGCGGTCCGAGGCGAGCAACAAGAAGAGCGGCCTCTAAGCACCCTTCGAGGCTCCCGTGCTGCTCAATTAGGACTGGGGCAAGCACAATCAGAGACAAAAACAACCCACACCCAGAAACCAAACAAGAAAAGGGGCACCACCTAGTTGTACATGAGAACTAGGATGCACGTGATATCTCCTTGTACTCAAACGCACAAAGAGAGGGGAATGCAAGATAGCCACACACACCAAACACAAACATTCACCACGTCAGAGAGAGGTAAAGAGCACAAATCAACTTGAGCAACTCAGTCTTAGCCTTAAAGACTAGATGCACACAAAGCTTGATGAGAAATAGGGAGACAACACAAAACTTGACCTTGTTGCCAATACACAAATTGTCTTAGGGTCACGGGAGCCCTCTCACCGAGCACCCTCTTACAATTGACCTTTTAGGCAAACAATTCAACAAGCCCTCAAACCACCAAGCATGAAATGGCACAACAAACTTCAAGTACAATATACCTTCAACCACTTGATGAGCCAACTTATCAAGTCAATTTGGAGAGAAGAGTCGCAGTTGCAGCATATAATTGCACCCAAAACTATAAATCTTATTTATGGACAAGAGTAGGCTACAAGTGTGGTGAAGAGTATGGCATACACTCCACTCCTCTAGATGGCATAACTAACTTCAAGCTTCTCCATGCACCTATGTGTAATGATGAAATAGAGCACTCATGATGCACACACTCTACACAACTAGGCTTGAAAAGTGGTGTGTTATGTGTTGAGAATGGTGTGGTGTAGTGTGATCATATGATGATTTACAAGGGAGAGAAGGGCTCTATTTATAGGTTTTAGAAGCCCCGATTAGGATTACGCCTAATCAAGTTTATTTGAAGGAATAAAAGATTATGCATATATATATATATATTTTTAATGAGGGTGGGTCTCTCTTGTCCTTTGAGTCACATGGATGTGGGCTCAAGGGAAGAGAATTATTGAGGATGATAGGAGAGAGGATTGAGTGAATAATTTGGGAGTGCCTACTCTAGCAGAGGGTGCATTTTACAATAAGGTTAGTGGTTAGTAGTTAGTAATTATCACTAAAAAATATTTACAAAATTATTCACCATATGGTGAGATATATGATGAGAAAAGTTAGAGAAGGGATGAGCTTGTAAAGAGAGGTTGAAGCTTTGGAAGAGTTAACATTCACCTCTTTACAGCACCACAAGAAGAAGCAGTCAGCATGGCGAAGTAGCGCGTGTCGATGAAGCTATGTTATCTTCAAACTTTGGAAAATTCATGATAAAAGACTTCATTTACAGAGGTTATCCTTGGATTTTTGCTGATTTTTTGAACTTCTTTACAAAGCTGGAGAGAGTATGGTAATATGGACATATATGTAGAGAGAAAGGGGGACACATAGGGTGTAGAAATGGAGGATGAAGGCTATGGAGGTGTGAGAGATGTGGCAATGCTGAAAAAGGTGAATGAGGACATGGGAGTTTTAGGTTTGGGAGTGGGAAGGAGAGGGAGGAGTGTGTGTGAAAGAGGAAAATGATAAAGTGGAAGAGGGAGTGTGGCTGCATAGCATGGGCAAACTGGGGTCCACCAATAAAATCATAGCTCACAGCTTGTAGCTCAAAAAAATATGAAAAAAATTGAGGTGAAAGTTCAGCTCACGAGCTACAACTTTTCTTTGTATCACCTTTTCAAATTTGAGGAGCATGCGATCTTTAAAAATGCAGCAAAACGGACTATTTTTTCCACTACACAAGGTCCTTGTGAGGTCCTTCTTTGGATGATTCTTTTGAATACCTCCAAGAGTGAGCTCCCCATGGTGCATGCATGCATTCCGCATACCCTTGACCTTATCTGGTGGGTCTATAATTGAAGATATTGTTGAGATCATGATATAAGTGAATAGTATAACTAAGAAAATCAAATATTGAGGGGTCTAAAAAAATATGTACATGTCAAATATAAATAATATAGGTGGAAAAAATATAAAGGGGTCAAAATAAATCTCTCTCATTATAAGTATACCATAAAAAGATGAATATTTTTGGTGGTCTAATTTATGAGAGTAATAGAGAATAGATGTAGGAATAATAAAATGACAATAGTGAAAAAATATACACATAAATAAACTAGTTTTTTTGGATTTTTGTTGGGATGGAGTTACACTAAAAATAAGAGAAGATTGCATGAAATTATTTTTATATGAAATAAAGAGTATGCAAAATGGTAACAAAAAATATGGTAATGGTGAGTCAATGTACATAGCATAAATAACACACCATAGGTAGAAATATTTCAATAAATACCAAAATAATGATGAAGAATCCTTTTATTTAGGCCCTATATACAATGAAACATTTACACACAAATGGGCCATAATATACTTATATTTTTTATGTTTTTGGCTCAACTAGCCCAGTGACTAGCTAATTAAGGGTTTTTAAGAAGATATGGGAAAAGTCCCCTAACTCACACACCTATGTACAATGAAATGGTAGGGATAACCAAAATGTTTGAGTGATTTGATAGGGTGAGGCAGCTTACTATGGCAATTATGGAAAGCCAAAAAATGGCTATCATTGTGTTCAACCTGAGTTTGAAATCCAAATTGGGTGTGTGTGCGCCTTGTGTAGTTAACGAGGGGTAGAGAGAGAGAAAGAGTTGCATGCACCTAATGTGGGATAGAGAAAAAGTGCGTAGAGAACTGCTCAAAAAAGAGAGAGAAACGAGAGAGAAGTCGACCAGTAAGGTTCTGGCCGCTCAAGCAAACTGAAGTGCGTGGGTGAGAATCCACAACAAAGCTACATATATGTGTGCGTGCTAATAGCAGACAAGAGAGAGTTTTGTGGGTGCATGATGTGCATGCAGAGGTGGTGAATAGCCCACCATTTGTAGTAAGTGGTTGGCGGCCTTGACATGTGTGAACGTTTGATGCATGGGAAGAGAGGTTCAAGGTAAAGGTGGCCACCAGCTGACGAGAGAGAGAGAGAGAGAGAGAGAGAGAGAGAGAGAGAGAGAGAGAGAGAGAGAGAGAGAGAGAGAGAGAGAGAGAGAGAGAGAGAGAGAGAGAGAGAGAGATTAATGATGTGTGGATCACTCATCTACTCCCTGGCGGTTGCTACTGCATGTTGCACGAGTGCCAGAACTGGCGGCATCAACTCCCAAACTGGCAGCAGGCATGGAGGTTGTTGGCTTGGGTAACGGGGCAAGGAGGTAAGCGACTAGCCTGTCTCGTGGATTTTGTCGGGCAAAAAAGTCCCCTACTATGGTAGACATGAGCGAGGATCTCCAAGGCCGGCGCCGGTTTAGAGCTGTGTATACTACACCATCGGTGGTCCATGCTGCAGAGGGAGGAGGGCTTTCTAGAATCGGAAGCAAAATCTGTTGCACCATGGGGTAGTCGCATCGAGCTGTGCAAAGATCTCCATTTTTTTAAAAAAAATTATTTTGAAATAAGATCAATATGGGGTAGGTTCTCACGATGAGTCTAAGCCGAGTGGTCATCTTTGAACTAAGTGTGCGTCAAATCATTCTCGAGCATCTCCTTGGAGTGAGACCTTGTCGGGTTGCTATCGAGTTCTACAACACATATGTTTCAGACACAAATCTTTCTTCTTTATCTTTGCCTGTACCTTCCAGTTAGAAAATCTACAAGGATTTCTCCCAATGCGATTCCCTTTTTCTTTGCTTTCTCAATATTCTACAGTCCGTTCTAATGTCGAGAATTCTTTTTCTTCTAACTTGTTCTATCAGGAATCTCCTTGATCTTATACATCTATCGCCATTGCATACCAAACTACTTATGTGCCCCACATAATTATTCATGCAGATGATATTGTAAATGAAATCTAGTGCTAATTAATTAGGATAATCATAAACAAGTAATGTCTTTGTGCTAAAATTCAAACAACTATGCATGATACCACTGCTACAGACGGGAGCGCGGTGTCCCTGCAAAATACCCAAAATAGTGTACTACAAACCATAAAATGATAAATATGCATATCTGGCACATCCACAAGCATGGAATAGAAGCTATATGCAAACATAGAGAGATAGAGAGAGTAAGTGAGAATATGCAGGCGCACCTCCTAGAGTGGAGTTCTACGCTAGCATGGCGAGAGAGGAGGGAGGAGAGGAGAGGAGAGAAGAAGACACAAGCACTGGATGCAATCTCTGCCCGTGCAAGAGTGACCATTTCCCTCTTGCACGTATTTGATTTATAGATTTCTTGAATGGTGAATGTGATTACAAAGTGGCTGGCCGATCATAAATGGCCAAAGCTCATAAAAGAGCACTTGAATAATAAAATATACAATATATATATATTTTTGCATAGGCTTAGATCGGTCAAGCCTTTTCCACATGTCAGCTACAATAAATTAGTAGAATATCAATTCCATAACAATGAATAGGTGAAATCCTTCCATGATATTGCTCTCTTGTTTATCTCTCCATTCCCCATGCTTGGATTAAGTGAAAATTTGCTTCTAAGCTATGGTTCTTTCATTTTCAAAAACTAGGCATCCTAAAGTTTTAACACTTTGCTTTGTGAATATCAACTCATTAAAATTTTGGATTTATGCGTGCTAATCATAGGTAATTGGCATTGACCTTAGGTTAATATAGGATCATTGCTCATTAGTCCTAGGCTCTTAGTGATTTGTTCTAATACTCCATTCATTTTTAACATGACCTAGGGCTATGACCACTCCTATCCTTCTATGAGCACTTGATTTGTGATATTTAACATCTCTAATTAGGTTGATTAAGTTGGTTCTTAATCTTGTGATTAGTGTATGTGCCCTATTGTTTGCTTGTGTGTGGATGGGTTTAATGAAACTCTAGCACCATTCACCTTGTGTGTGTAGCTTTTGATGAAGTACCTTGATTGGCATGTGGTGATTGGAGAGGCCAACACCAATGCAATTAATGTGTGATTGTCATGGGTGTGCTTTGAGATTCTAGTATATCACAAGTCGAACTTTGGTGGGCTTAATGTGTGTAGGTGATGCTTGATTGATGATGTGATTAGAGTTAGTGATTCATGGCTAATCTCTATTGCATTGAAAGAGCATTCTCTTGAATCCTCTCATTCAATACATTTGATGATGCTCATGCTTCCATGCCCTAGCCAAGTTGTTGATCCTAGGATTGATAATTTTGTTGGTCTTGGGTTGATTAGGATATGCTACAATTGCCCCCAACACCCTTGATTGTTATGACTAGAGCCATTCATTGGCTAACCCAAGGCTTGAGCCAATAGGCTTGTAGCAAGAGTAAAGTAGAAAAATCAAATCCTCTCACTCTCTCTCGTATACTCCACAAACCATACACACACTCCCCCATTGTGTGTTTTGCACACAAGTCATCTCCTTCTCCAAGCTTGAGAAGTGGAGAGCCTACACCAACACCCCTTGGCCATGGAATGCAAATCCAACCAAGTGTTATGATCAAAGAAATGCTTATCAATCTCTCCATCTTCATTTATCACTATGCAAAGCTATGATCTAAGAGTGATTATATGTGAGGAAAATACTTTTGTCTCATAGAGATACATCTTCTTCTCTTCATCCTCCTCACTCTCTGCTAGCTCTCTCCACCTTTGATGGTGTTTGAGGTCTTGGGATTGATTCTTGCTTATTGCAAATCGATTATCTGTTGTTTTAAGCATAAGTTTGGTTAAGTTTATTGCATGAAGCTTTCCATCTTCATGGCACCAAAGAGGTCTTAAGGAACACAAAGATTGTATTGTACCAAGTCTCTCTTCATGGGAGAACCTATAATAAAAAAGCCTATTGGAGGGGGGATCGGCTCCAAGTAAATCCGGTCCTCAATTGTTGTCAATTTCTCTATGTGTCTCTTTTTCAAGTTATTGCTCATGCCATGTTAATTAGGAATGTGTAAATTGCTGCTATCTCCAACCTAGCACTCTCAATATCTACATTAGGAATCTTCTTCATGAAATGCTCACTATGGCTAATCTATTTCCACTACACTCAAAGTTATTAGCTTAATTCCGTTACATTGGTATCAGAGCTATTGGTTTCTCTTTTTTTGTTTAAGAGGGAGGTCCTAAAAGTTTTTTTACGAGAGGTTTTTAAGCGATTGAGGCGATCTGGGGCGGACAACAAGAGAGGCAACCACTAAACACCCCCCCTCAAGGCTCTTGTGCTACTCAACTGAGGTTGGGGCAACCACAAGAAAGAAACACCAACAACAAACCCATAGCCAAACAAGTGAAGGTGCACCACCTAGTTATGGGATGCAAACAAGAATGCAAGAGAGATTTTGTCACAACCAAAAGAGGTGCAAACAAAACACACAAAAGAAATCTCACACCAAGACACACACCAAATGGAGTAAGAGAGAGCTAGAGCAAGGGAAGAGAGAGAGAAATGGAATTTGCATAATACCTCGTTTGTAACTTGGAAATAGAGATTGTTTGTTACAATGCTACCATAGAGCTTGTAAAAAAACTAACCCAATGTGTATTGAATGCTAAAAATTACCAAAACACACACACACACACACACACACACACTATGGTACTATAGGTATTCTGGTTACAATCCCCCCCCCCCCCCCCCCCCCCCCCACACACACACACACATTCATCTAGCCCAGAAATTGATGGGACACTTTAAATGATACTGCTCAAAATATGCTATATAAAGACCATGGGACCCGGCCCTTGAATAATAAAGCTTAAAATGTTTTCCCTGGAGTGTCGAGCGTGATTAAAGTCTCTGCCCTCATTACACCGAGAAGGCGGCCTCTTCTCCCTGGCTATGGATCTCCCCTCTCAAGGGTATTTGTGTGCCGTTTGATGCTACCACACACTCACTAAGGCGGGCGGCTCGGCTCACTCATTACTCCGGTGTAGAGGACTAACAGTCCACCCTCTATTTAAATAGGTAAGGGCGCACCTCTGCCCCTCACTTAGCCAGTGATTGTTTTGTTGTGTTTTTTTTGAGAGGATTTAATGCCTGCTTCACGAATAGAGCTATGGAGCTCACCACTCAAGTATCTCAGGTTTTTTTCTACCCTAAATTTGCCTCGCTGCCGGTTATGATTGGAATTTTTTTGCAGTAAGCAGTACTCTGCTATTTCGTTAACACAGTAGGGAGAATGATTTTCAATAACATTGTGGTGGTTTTGCTGCTTGCGGTCGTGATTGGTTTTTACAATTGTCGTTAACTGTGGTTCTTGTACATGGTGCATATTACTCATGAAAATTAGGTTATTATGGTACTTAGCATGGAATATGGTTGCTAAAAGTGGTTGGCATCTACTACTTGATTACATTTGAGGGGAATTAAAAGGGTTTTTTCTACTGTTTTTTTGAAAGGAAACTCTGCGCAGCATGGCTTTATACTACTACGTGACTATGTTTGGATTTTTTCAAAGCCGCTTGGTTGCAGGGTTTTTTTCCGTCTGCAAACATTACCTAGTCTCGGCCTTTGTAGCATTTGAGGCGCTGGGTATTTTGTAATACTGTGCGTACTCACGTTTTGAGTAAAGGGACATCATTTAAACTTGGCGATAAAGCTGGGTATAAGCCACCGTTTTGGGGTTGCTAATGGATTGATGAAATGGTTCTCTTTTCAACTTTTTTTGAAGGTAAGTATATGGCAGTTTTGGCTTAACACTTGTATGAAAAGAAACCAAGAAAGAGCTCTGAAAAGGTTGTACTTCAGATAAGGATGGATTCCTACTACTCATTTAGTCATCGCGCTGATATTAATGTATGGCATGTTGTCTACCGATTTTTTCACTTGGAAAAACCTTTCGTATGGAGGGAGTGTTAAACTGTTGTACCACTATTTTTGGACCCATGTACTAGTTTATGTTGCTTTTACGGGAAGGAATATGATCAGTTAAATTCGATGAACGACCTGATCATTATGTTTGTTTGCAACAATGCTTTACAACATTTGCATTCATAGTTTGTCCTTGTTTTTTGGACAGGCTAGGCCTCTACCACTTGGCTAGCTATTAGTTTGTGACTTGTAAGAATAGATTTGTTGAAAGGTCAACCTTTCAACAACGCTTCCACAAAGATTCCATAAAGATTCCTCAAAGATTCTCTAAAGATTCCAAATAAAGATGCTGATGAAGTGATGAAGACGAAGATGGATGCTGTAATGTGAAGATACAAGCTCATGGACATCATCGAATATCCCGTTATTATTATTTTGAGCCATTACGGCCACTTTTGTAATGTTTACGGGAACTTCATATTTTAAATCGGCAATTGTATTTTGGCCACAGATGCTTGTTGGATGAGCAAAGCCAGCTCACAGTGTTGTAATTAAGCTCTATAGAAGCCTAGGGACAAATCATGTCATTTTGGTCGGACATTAGGTTTTCTAAGGCTTAGTATATAAGCCAAAACCTAAATCTGTGTAAGGAGACTTCTAATAATTTGATCTTCTGTGTCGTTGGGAGACTGCTAGAGAGTGAGAGTGTGTGTGTGTGTGTGCTACAGGAGCTACGGTGGTCGGAATCGCAAACGGAGAGCATCAGTGTGTTGCCCACATGGAGAGCTATGCATTGATGCTTACATCACGCGCGTTCGTTTGTGTTTTGGCAGATTCACCCGCGAGCTACTTTTGGAGTTTCGGTGAGTAACTGTTGTCCATTTTTGCATTTCAGCATATCCACGCGATCAGAGCAAGTAGAGCTACACATTTGGCACTTTAGTTTTTGAAAACGTCGACCTGCAAAAACCGGCCAGACATCCTACGCGTTTTCTACACGGAGGGTATTGGGTAGGTTTTTTGGTCATGGACCTTAGGGAGAGTGGCCTATTGGTGTTGATAGGATATCCCTCAAGTTTCGTAACGTTTCGAGAACATCTAATGGGATTTTGGCTTGCGGAAGCATCATAGGAGACTCTCACATTCACAGAACCGATGGCATGTAGATTTGATATCTCTGTAGGAAGTAGTCATTAGTCGGTCGAGTAGAGGTTGACACCCTTTGCTTGCTTCCACGCACCTGTGGGTCGAGCTTCGTCCTCAGTTGACATTATATGTTAGGTGAGTTCTCGCTATGATGACGTCTGTTGCGGTGTATCCGTCCAACATTGGCGCCGCTGCCGGGGACGAGAGCCCTAAGTAGGTGACCGAGACTAGTCCTTGAGGATAGAGGTCCCTCTGGCTTGCCAGAGTATATTCATTCTTTTAGATAGGATCGGAAAGTGGTGGACTCTTTTGGTCTTAGAGGGAGTCTAGGGAGCTTGTTAGGTTGTGGTGTAGAGAGTAGGAGTTGGAGTGGTAGATGTGGTGGTAGGTTGACTTGAGAGTCCGTGTGAGGCTAGGAAGCAACCAAGACATCAAAATCACCATCTCACATTGATGAGTAGGAGTAGGGTAAGTAGGATATCTTGATTGCTGATCTAGAGTACTTTATGCATGTCTTATTTGCTGTTAGGCTCATCAGAGAAGTGGAAAACGCTAAGTAGGAAAGGCGATAAATTGTGTTTGAAAGCTGATTTGAAGTCCAAAAGTTTCTGTGATTATTGCTGAGAGCTCTATAGAGCATAAGGAATACTACTGCCAGAAAAAAATTGCATTTTAAGACAATAGACATCCTACGCGTAGGATGTCTCTAGGGCACTTTTGGCAGGGAATTTGGGAAAACAGAGGTTACCAGTGGGTTCAGAGGGTAGGTTTTACCCTAGTAACATATTGAATTGAGTGTTTTTCCCTATTTTTGTTGACCAAAAGCCAAAAGGCAGAGTCAGAAAACATAAAATTTCAGAAAAGGCTTAAATTGAGTGATTTTTGCATGTTTTTGCAATTGTGAAGCATACTTGCACTTGCTGAGAGCATAAGGAAGCATTAGGGACACTTCAGTCTGAAAAAATCAGTAGTAGACATCCTACGCGTAGGGTGTCTACAGGGTGATCTGGGCAGTTTTTGGAAAATCTGAGGTTACCAGTGTGTTTAGAAGGTAGGTTCTACCCTATTTTCACCTGGAAAGTGGAAATTTGACCAAATTTTGACAGATCAAAGCCAAAAGACGAGAATTGCTAGACATCCTACCCAAATTGTGTCCAAGGCCTAATTTTGAGACCAAACCATAGGATGACTCCATAGGCATGTTCTAAATGTTGTATTGAGTGCATGTGATAAATTTCATCTCATTTGGGTCAGTGAAAGTGAATATTGAACAGACTTTAGCGTTTTTGGATGGGAAAAAGGAAAGAATAGCTAGTTTTGGGGTCTTTTGACATCCAAACTCAAATCTAAGCATACCAGTGGGTTGCTGAAGACTAGAGGAATCTTTGGTCCAAGTTTGGGTTCATTCTAAGCAAAAAGACATCCTACGCGTAGGATGTCTCCTACATGATTTTGAGACCAAAATTCTACTGTGACCATACCACGCCGTCATATAGCCTTAGATAAGCCTCCTAGGCAAATTTGGTCCAATTTGGAGTTGATTTGACTTGGGAATTCATCAGAACAGACATCAGGCTTTTGGAGCAGATTCTTGATCATTTGACCAACCTATAGGTGTCAGAATTAAAAAGTAAAATTATATGTGATTTTAGCACATCAAGGGGAAGCTACAGTGCAAGTTTGAGCTGAAACAGAGCAAAAAGACATCCTACACGTAGGATGTCTCCAGGGTCATAAAGTGGTCAAAATTCTACTTTGGCCATATAGGGAGGTTCCCAATGTCTCAAGGATTCCAGAAATTTTTTCAAAAGTGCATTTGGACCTTGTTTGGCCTATTTACCACAAGCAAAGACAAGAATTGTCACACATCCTATTCTTGGAGTGCACTAGAAGCTTATGCAGCCCAAATCTTGACCTATTGGCATCCAAATTCAATTCTAAGCATACCATTGGGTTGTTGAGCACTAGGAGAATCTTGGGATCAAGTTTGAACAAAATCTGAGCAGTATGTCTAAAGGTGGTAATGTATACCATCTCGTCATGGGTTTACCTCTAACTACGCACTTGGAAGAGTTAACAACGACAATTGTCAATGCAAAAATGAGTGACACACCACATGACACAAAACAAGGCACAACACAAGACACAACATGGAAAGCCACAACACATGTCTTGTGCACCGCACCAGCACAAGAAGTACCAGCTATGAAGATAGCCCAACTTCAAAAAGAACTAGCTCGGTCTCCAGAGCTACTTAACAGAGCACAACAAGTCATGTCATCAGGCATTGAACAGATTCCAACATCAGATATGGAATCCTCTCGGATGGGGGGAGTTCAAACTCAACAAAGAGACCCTATATCTTCAAGAGTGGGATTAAGAAGTCCAGCTTTACAAGAAGTAGTGTCCTGTTCAGGAGTCCAAGTGGAATTTCAAGAAGCATTGGAAGATGCCGAGCCGGAGGAGAGACCACTGGAAATTCGCAATGCCCAATGTAAAAGGTCAGGTCAAGATGTCATTGTGGTCGACAAATACGATAGGCACTATGAAATAGCCGATGTGAAAAATATGGATGAGTATAGAAATTGTGGGAAACCTGTAAGTCACATACTTGGACCTCGTCCAAAAGCACCATCAAGGGAAACGGAAAACAAAGATTCGGTTCAATCTTCACCCTCGTTGTAGAACTCACCAAAATCAACTCGGAAACATAGCCCTAAGGCTATGCAGAAGCCGCACGTCAAAGACCATATACTGATGGAAGAATCAATTGCTAGAAAGCATGGATAGTGAATTGATCTTGTATGCAAGCAATGATGGAAGATATTTTCAGCTTCTCAAGGACAAGACGATGAAGGATAAAGAGACAAAGCCAGTGGATACACCTAAATTAGTCGTAATCTACAGGTTCATGCATGCAAAGAAGAGGTCATATATGTATCTAGATACCACAGGAAACCATTATCAATAGTATTATGGAGAGCTGCCTCGTCCAAAGGGTGCACATGTTGAGATAACAACATATTGCGACCAATGTGCCATTGGTCATTTAGTGAAGGACTGCCCAGCAAAGCTCTACATGGAAAAGAAGAAGCAACAAGCCAAAAGCAAAGTTCAGACAGTGACAACAAGGGAACGGAAGCAACAATACCCAACAAGATCTCCGGAAAAGAAGCAGATCTTGTCGCAGAGCACAAAGATAGGCTCAAGACACAGTTGCTTGAAGTCAAGGGTGTCAATGGCATTATCATAGAGAATCACGCTTTCAAAAAAGATCAATTGAATCAGCTGATTCAAGATCTCTTAAAGAACCTCAGTGATGACAAGTCAAAGCATACACAAGGTGATGAAGATAAAGCTCACAGTTCAAGGGTCGAGAGAAAAAGAAGCCAAGATTCTGACGATAGTGAGCCAACACAAGAAGAGGTGGTAGAGGTAACAAAAAATCTTAGTGCCGCGTCACAAGTGGAAGACATACAAATAGAATCAATGTATGAAGCTGAAAGTCTACCGAATAAATTTTCTATTGTGGACTCTTCATTGGTGATTGAACAAATCAAAGAGTATGAGAAGCTAAAAGAAGATGTAACTGAAGACATAGAATGCACAGAAGAACAGGAAATGACTGAGTCCAAGATTGACTACCAAGGACAAGCAATACATGATATGAATGAATATTTTCGAGAAGAGACTCTACGAAAACCCATGGAACAATGGAAACCAAAGGCCAAGGCGACCATTGCATCAGAAGAAGAGAGTCAACCTCAACATCTTGCTACACAAGCTTCAAAACATTTCCAAGAAGAAAAGTCACCATTGAATGACCTTCAAGTGTTAGAAGAAGTAAATAGTGACAGAGAGCTTCTAAAATCAAGAATCAAGGCGTCACAGTCAGAAACTAGCAATGAACACCAACAAGCAGCTACGACAGAAGATAGTAAGCACTTGGGACATGCTACAACCAGTCAAATGACAAAGAAGTTCAACATACAAGAGGATGACAAAGCCTTCAAGGCACAAAAGTCTAAGAAAATTATCAAAAGCAACGAGGACATCAGTTACTTGGCAGCCAACAAGAAGATTAAATTCTCGTTGGATGTGCATGAGAAACTGAAATTCAATTTTACAGCAGAGATAGATTGCACTGCCACGACTAATGTCATGTCTTATGGGCTGTGGTTACTTCTAGGTAAGCCAGAACTGTATGAGATTGAGGTACAGGTTCCTATATCACATGGAATAGCTGTCACAAGTTTAGGGATTGCAGAAGCTACCCTTAAACTACGGTCAAAGGTAATCAAAGACAGATTCCTAGTGGTGGATTCATCGAAAATGAGTACACATTTGATTTTGTCCAAGAAATGGGCAAAGGTAGTTGAAGAAGAACCTGGATTTTCAACAATGGTCATCACGACTAGCTCTCAAGAAATCCAGCCTACTACTGCTCCAAGATTATCGGCTTCCGACAAAGGCAAAGCCAAAATGAGCCCACAAATGTCCTACCAACAGAAGCAGCCCCTTAAATCAGAGTCTTCAATCCAACCAAAAAAAGTTCAAGATAGAGCTTCTATATCAATTGACCACATGCTTCCACATGAAAGGCAGACTCCAAAGAAAGTTTTTCAACCAAAATACCCTACACTGCGAGATCATCGTCGACAAAAATATTCAAAGGTCTACATCAAAGCTAAAGAAATCAAGTTCAAGGACCCAATATGGGTAAATAATCCTAGCCAATTGACGAAAGGTAAACACATGGGATGGATAGCCTCCCACTACAGCTTAGCAGAGCAAGGCTATTATGAGAGTCAAAAGAAACTTTGGTTACAAAAACCACAGACCTCGGCTTATGTGGGGGATAAAGGTTTCAAAAAGCGTCCCCAAAAGCAACAAAGCTCATATTTATATCGCCAAAGGAGACCAACCAACAAGGCTTGCCAAAGGGATGCAAGAAATTTCAAATCCAACTGGCCTTCATACCAACATAGGACTTCATCGATAAATAATCCCAAAAATGGCACTCTTGTACACCTCAATTCGACATCAAAAACATCATGGGAAGTGCCATCTACAATTCTTCAAGCACAAGATTACTATCAAGGAAATCGAAGAATCTGGCTACCAAAGATGCTAGGTAAACATTCTTCAAGAAAACGACTTCATCTTGAAAATAATCGCAATTTCACGGAAGGCAAAATCAAGGACAATGTCACAGTCCAGGCAAAGGATATCTGCAAAGACACTCTAATCACACGATGCAGATACAAATGGGTGCCAAAAGAACAACACATAACGAAGAAGATTGAAGTCATCTCTAGCTCTCAAGAAATGTCAAGACATGATAGACAAAGTGTTACGGAGAATGGAGCGAGCCAATCTTCTCAACCAAGGGACCAACAACAACAAAAAGAAATTTTGACAACCAAGGTCACCCAGGTATGGCAAAAGAAACCAATATTGCCAATATGGTCCTTTACAAATCCTCTCTTCGAGGATGGGAGTTTTGAATTTCAAAACCTATTCTTGGTCAAAAGCTCCCGAGAGTAAGTCAAGTAACCATAAAAATCATGGCATAAGAGTCAAGAGTCGGGAAGCTGAGCCACTAAATGAGCAAGTGTCAGACCCAAGCTTCATGTCTTAATATTTTTTGTGGTCTATGAGTCTAGATATTTAGATTATAGCTCAAGATGGAAGAGTTGAGCATATTGTAAAATGGGGTCACTCATGCTGGATAGGTGAGCATAAGAGTCGAAGTCTACTATTTTAAATCGTGGAGTGGCAGAGTAGTCCAGAAAACACTCACGCACATGAACACAGTGAGGAGAGTGGAAAAAACCTCATTGACAAAAACCCTTCTTGTGGGTAACGGCAGCTCTTGAAGTCAAATATATTTTGCTTCTCTAGTTACGTTCACTCCTGGAAGCACCCATTCAAACTCCTCTCACACCACATATTGTTTCCCATGCATCTATCTGTGCAAGCATATATAATGTCCCATCATTGGACATTTGCATTTGACATGATTTGTGTTACACCCATGCACTTACACAACAAAATGACGATAATGAAGCAGTAACAGGTTTCATGAGCATTTGCTCAACAACAATGACTGTGACTTCAAGCTACTAACACTTATCCAATGTATATCCAGTCAAATAATAGTAGCCATACGGCCATAAGTACTTTAACTCAACAAAACTCGGTTACATCAATACATAAGTACATATAGCCTCACATTTAATGGTGACTAAAGGTATTTTTTTCCCACTGGGTTTTTCCCTTTAGTCCTATCCAGGTATCCAAGACCTTCATTTTGTAATATACGCCACATTTTATTTTTACTATTTTTCTTATTAAAACACAGAAAAGCAGACCAACGACATCCCCAAACAACTACATGCTCATCAACTATAGGATCCAAGGGGAGAGGCCCATAAACAATTAAAAAAGGCTTCAAGATTACAGGTACACATGCAAGATGACACCCAAAGAACAAACAATACAGAGCTACCAAGATAAAGACTTACTGCAACAACAAACCTCACTCGACTTATTCACGCTACAACAACCAATCGGAGGGGGAGAGCTATGGTTTCAACTACACTACAAGTACAAGAAAAAGGTACCTCTACAACATACAAATCATTTGGTAGAAGCAACTTCAACAACAAAAGCTTCAACCAACACCAAAACATGAAGCACTCATCAAGGCCACTGCAGACATAGGGTCTTGTCGGGGACGACAAGACTTCGCAGGGGGAGAGTGTTGAAAGATCAACCTTTCAACAATGCTTCCACAAAGATTCCATAAGATTCCTCAAATATTCTCTAAAGATTCCAAATAAAGATGCTGATGAAGTGATGCAAAAAAAGATGGATGCTGTAATGTGAAGATACAAGCTCATAAACATCATCGAATATCCCGTTATTATTATGTTGAGCCATTACGGCCACTTTTGTAATGTTTACGGGAACTTCATATTTTAAGTTGGCAATTGTATTTTGGCCACAGATGCTTGTTGGATGAGCAAAGCTAGCTCATAGTGTTGTAATTAATCTCTATAGAAGCCTAGGGACAAATCATGTCATTTTGGTCGGACATTAGGTTTTCTAAGGCTTAGTATATAAGCCAAAACCTAAATCTTTGTAAGGAGACTTCTAATAATCTGATCTTCTGTGTTGTTGTGAGACTGCTAGAGAGTGAGAGAGTGTGTGTGCGTGCTACATGAGCTACGGTGGTCGAAATCGCAAACGGAGAGCAGCAGCTTGTTGCCCACGAGGAGAGCTACGCGTTGATGCTTACATCACGCGCGTTCGTCTGTGTTTTGGCAGATTCACCCGCGAGCTACTTTTGGAGTTTCGGTGACTAACTGTTGTCCATTTTTGTATTTCAGCATATCCACGTGATCAGAGCGAGTAGAGCTACACATTAGGCACTTTTGTTTTTAAAAACTTCGACCTGCAAAAACCGGCCAGACATCCCACGCGTTTTCTGCACGGAGGGTATTGGGTAGGTTTTTTGGTCATAGACCTTAGGGAGAGTGGCCTATTGGTGTTGATAGGATATCCCTCTGAAGGAGTACGAGCGGAAGTGCGACGCGAGAGAGAGTGCGAGAAGAAGAGCACGACGATATGGTGAACTCGCTCTACTATAATGTGTAGAGCATAGTGAGTTCTTATTAGGTTTTTACAAAAGAATATGTGTATATACCTCGCGGCCCGGCCACTTACCTGGACGACCACATTGGGCTTTATACCCCAACAACCTCCCACTTAAAGTCCCATGTGGTACTTTAAGTGTGAGAGAAGCTACTATACAAGCTAATATACAAGAGATGTAGAGAAGTGATGTACTACCCTACACCTAACTGCTTGCGAAAATGCGCAAAGCTCTCTGAGGGAAGTCCTTTTGTAAGTAGATCAGCAGGATTTTCTGTGGTGTGAACTTTGACAAGCTGAAGTTGCTTATCCTTGAGCATTTCCCTGATGAAATGATACTTCACATCCACATGCTTTGTCTTTGAGTGATAAATTGGATTGCGAGCCAATTGTATAGCACTTTGACTATCACAATATAACACAGAAATCTCTTCTTTGATTCCCAAATCTGTTACTAGTCGATTAAGCCAAATTGATTCTTTGCATGCCTCTGATGCTGCAACATATTCAGCCTATGTAGTAGACTGAGTAACACAATCTTGTAATCTAGAACGCCATGATACTGCTCCACCAGCCAATGTAAAGACATACCCTGATGTAGACCTTCGGTTGTCTAAGTCACCTGCATAATCTGAGTATGTAAAACCCTTTACACTTAGCTCCTGACTCCCATAGCATATACGCATACTCTTTGTAGATTTTAGGTATCTCAATATTCCTTTCACTGCCTCCCAATGTTTCTTGCCTGGGTTTGACATGTATCGACTTACTACTCCCACTGCAAATGCAATGTCTGGGCGAGTAGCAATCATTGCATACATCAAACTACCCACTGCAGACGCATATGGAATCTTATCCATTTCAGCCTGTTCTTCCTGAGACACAGGACAATCTTGTTTGCTAAGTTTCACATATGGTGGCAATGGAACACTCAGTGCCTTTCCCTTCTCCATATTTAAACGTTGCAAAACCTTGTCAATATACTCTGTTTGAGATAACCAAATCAACTTCTTTGATCTTTCTCTCTCAATGCGCATACCAAGTATATGACTTGCCTCACCCATGTCTTTCATGTCAAACGATTTTTCCATCTTTGACTTCAAAGCTGAAATTTCTTCCAAGTGCTTGCCAGCAATCAACATGTCATTCACATACAAAATAAGGATCAGCCAACTGCCATCCTTAGCCTTCTTTGTATATAGATAGTGATTGAACTCACTACGTTTGTAGCCTTGAGAAAGCATAAACTTGTGGAATTTATGGTACCATGCCCTCGGTGATTGTTTTAAGCCATAAAGACTCTTTAACAACTGGCATACCCAATCTTCCTTGCCTTTCTCAACAAACCCTTCTGGCTACTGCATGTAAATTTCCACATCTAAATCACCATGCAAGAACGCTGTCTTGACATCCATTTGGTGCAACACCCAATCTAATATGGAAACCAATGCAAGAAAGGATCTCAATGTAGTCATCTTGACCACCGAAGAGAAGACTTCATCAAAGTCAATGCCTTGTTCTTGCTTAAAGCCCTTGGCAACAAGCCTTGCTTTGTACTTTGGCTGACTATCATGAGCGGTGATCTTATACCTGTAAACCCATTTACAAGGTAGAGCCTTTTTGCACCGTGGTAATTTAACTAGCTTCCATGTCTGGTTTTTATGCAGAGCTGTCATCTCTGACTGCATGGCCAATTTCCAATGCCCGGAGTCCTTCATTTGCACTTCTTCCTTGTAACATGAAGGCTCATTGCAATCAGTCAACATGACATAGTTCATAGATGGAACAAACCTATCAGGAGGTCGCGTGACACGTCCAGATCTACGCACAATAGGTGGCTCAGGCTCAGCCACAACCTGTGGTTCCACTCTATCCTGCCCTTGCTCCTCTTGAGCCCTGACATTTTGTCTTGCACGTGCACGTCCATCTTCTTGGAAGACAACTCTTCTAATCTACTCAACCCTCTCTGGTTTAGAATGATATTTGGATTCATTAAAGTGAACATCATTGCTGCGGACAACCTTTCTGGATTCGAGATCCCAAAGTCTGTACCCCATCTCACCAGAATTACCATAGCCTAGAAAGATGCACTTTCTACTCTTTGGATCAAGTTTGTTCCTAAATTCCTTTGAAACGTGAGTATATGCCTCACAGCCAAAGACTCTGAGATGCTTGTATGAGGGCATTTTGCCTGACCATACCATCTCTGGCACTGAATCCTTCTGCAAAACCTTGCTAGGAGATCTATTTACAAGATGAACAGCTGTTGATACAGCTTCAGCCCAAAACCCATTTGGCAGCTGTGCATTAGACAACATACTTCTGACCTTCTCTTGTATGGTCCTATTCATCCTCGCAGCAACACCATTTTGAGGAGGATTGTAAGGAGTAGTAAGTTCACGTTTTATACCTTTTGACTCACAAAAGTCCTGAAAGGCCTTTGAAACATACTCTCCACCATTGTCAGTGCGTAAGCATTTAAACTTCTTGCCACTCTGATTCTCCACAAGTGTCACAAAGGTTTTGAAAACACTAAACGCTTCATCCTTGTGCTTGAGAATGTAAACCCATAGTTTCCTCGAGTAATCATCTATAAATGTCATAAAGTAAGAAGCTCCCCCTAGAGATAGGTTAGGCATAGGTCCACACAAATCACTATGAACAAGTGCCAACTGTGTATCTCTTCTACTGCTTCTATGCTTATGTGGCTGCTGTGTTTGCTTACCATACAGAAAATGTTCACAGAATTCAAAATCATTAAATGAAAAGCCAGTCAAATAACCAGAACGAGACAAGATTTCCATTCCCTTCTTGGACATATGTCCTAACCGGCTATGCCACAAAGAAACGTTCGGCTGCTCGGTTACATTGATTACATTTTTAGAGACATTTGATACATAAATCATGTAAGGTCCTCCAGACTTTACTCCATGTGCTACTGTCATAGAACCCTTGGATATCTTCCACATGTTCTGTCCAAAAGTGGTGACGTAGCCAGCATCATCAAGTAAACCTGTGCTGATCAAGCTCTTTGTAATTGCGGGAACATGTCTCACATTCTTCAGCGTGAAAGAAGAGCCATTCTGAAACTTCAATTGAACATATCCAACACCTCAGATCTCACATGTCTGCCCATTGCCTAGCTGAACATGATCTTTAGTGGTCACATAAGAGGTAAACCACTCCTTGTTTGGAGACACATGAAGTGATGCCCCTGAGTCTATAATCCAGTCACTCAGTGCATTTCCATCAGATGCTGTAAGAAGAGCTAAGTCCATTGTATTCTTCAAGAAGTAGATGTCTCCTGACACTAAACTGTCATCATGTGCAACAGTGTTTGTCACATTTATTTCTTGAATCTTCACTGAGGACTTGTTCTTCTCACCATGGTCTTCAGCTTTCTCTTTGCCTTTTTCTGCTTTCCATTCTCTGCAGTCTCTTTTCATGTGACCCTTCTTGCCACAATGGTAGCATTCTATTTCACTCTTGTTTTTAGCACTGCGGGACTTGCTACGAGACTGATTCCTCTTTCCACCTTTGTACTTTTCTTTGGTCCTTCCCCTGACAACTAAGGCTGTTCCTTTGCCTTTGTCCATTGTCTTTCAATTGGTTTCTTCAGTAAGCAGACTTCCTTCTACACCTGCTATGTTCAAACCATCTGGAGGTGCAGAATTACTCAAAGCTGTGCGAAAAGTGTCCCAACTTTTCGGCAATGTGATCAACAGGAACATAGCTCTAACAGGTTCATCAAACTTGACACCTTGAGCTGACAACTAACTATAGATTGTGTTGAATTCATTCAGATAACTGGACATAGGTGTCCCTTCTTTCATCTTCAAGTCAACCAGCTTCTTAAGCCAGTATACCTGTGAAGCTGCACTCTGCTTCTCATAAAGATCACTCAGCTTTAACCATGCTTGATAAGCCGACAGCTCGTCTACTACATTGAAGTGAACGCTTTCTGCCAAAGTCAGCATAATGGTAGAAAGTGCCAATTCATCCATTTCGTTCCATTCATCTTCGTCCATATCTTCTGGTTTTATCCCCTTGAGCTTTATAGGTTTTATCTGCTTCTTTTGTACCAACACGTGCCAATTCTGCTTCTTCCACAATGGGAAATTGGTTCCATCCAACTTCTTGATATTGTAAAGAGCAGTGTCCTGTGATCCAGCCATAGCTACGCTTCACAGTAGTTTACTTTCCTAGGAAAAATTCGGCAGAGTTTCCCCTGTAAACTGACCTCTGAACCAATATCAACCTGTCAAATGAACCAAGAAAGCTTCAGATTCTGCAGAAATTTTGGCAGAGTCTCCTTTGTAAAATGGCTCTGGTGTACTAAAAACAAACCAAAAAACAACTCAAAAAACCACTATCTCTCTAACACTGTAAGCTGTGGGTAAACTTGTCCTGCACCTGTACTGTCTCTGACTGTCCTGTCACTGTCCTGTAAGCATAGACTGTGACAATGCCTCAACGGCAGTAAAGAAAAGATGCAATCCCAACTGTCTAGCTCACAGTCAATACATCCTAGCTGCCTATCTAAGGGTGCTCGAGGGATCGCTCCAAGACCTGTATCACAGAAAGGATCTCAACATTCGAGAATCCCCTAGCTCAATAAAACCTCACTCGACCCTCAACAAAGGCTGCAGTAAATCTGACAGTACATAGACTTCCCACAAAGTCAAACATCCACAAATTTCTCACTGTATGCTGTAACCGCTGCGGCGGTTGTTTGCTGCGTGACTCACAGCCAACAAACCCTCAACAGACATACATCATCTCTGACAATACATCCCATGTGGAAGTACCTGCAATGTTAGGATGAAATCTGGAATATGAAGCAGCAAACACAAGCTACCTGATGAACTAGTGGATGTTGCCTACAGTCTGTGTGTAGATGCGCCCGTGTCGTATGTGACACGCCTCCAAGAACTGTGAGCCGTCCTTCGATGTGTAGATAGCCACAAATCAACACTCTGGGAGTGTCGATATCCTCAGCACCTACAGTCGTAGGCCGAAAACCCCAACTTTGCAGAGTCTGATCTGCACCCGCCGAGACCACGTAGTCGAAAATGGCCTGTGCAGACCTTTGTCGAAGCCGAACAGTGACCGAGATGACCTTAGAATGAAATTCTGAGCACACCAAGCCCGTCGGGCTTGCCCACGAGATTTGGGGCCGTGTCTTCGCCTATCGAATTTCACTCCAATCTAAGCTGGTGACTCTAGCCTCCTGCAGTGCTGCCCCGAGCCTCGATCTGAGCTCTAATACCAGTTGAAGGAGTACGAGCGGAAGTGCGACGCGAGAGAGAGTGCGAGAAGAAGAGCATGACGATATGGTGAACTCGCTCTACTGTAATGTGTAGAGCATAGTGAGTTTTTATTAGGTTTTTACAAAAGAATATGTGTACATACCTGGCGGCCCGCCCACTTACCTGGGCGACCACATTGGGATTTATACCCAAACACCCTCAAGTTTCGTAACGTTTCGAGAACGTCTTAATGGGCTTTTGGCTTGCGGTAGCATCATAAGAGACTCTCACATTCACAGAACCGATGGCATGTAGATTTGATATCTCTGTAGGAAGTAGTCATTAGTCGGTCGAGTAGAGGTTGACACCCTTTGCTTGCTTCCACGCGCCTGCGGGTCGAGCTTCGTCCTGAGTTGACATTATATGTTAGGTGAGTTCTCGCTATGCTGACATTCGTCGCGGTGTATCCGTCCAATGGGGGGAGAGTGTTGAAAGATCACCCTTTCAACAATGCTTCCACAAAGATTCCATAAAGATTCCTCAAAGATTCTCTAAAGATTCCAAATAAAGATGTTGATGAAGTGATGATGACGAAGATGGATGCTGTAATGTGAAGATACAAGCTCATGGACATCATCGAATATCCCGTTATTATTATTTTGAGCCATTACGGCCACGTTTGTAATGTTTACGGGAACTTCATATTTTAAATCAGCAATTGTATTTTGGCCACAGATGCTTGTTGGATGAGCAAAGCCAGCTCACAGTGTTGTAATTAAGCTCTATAGAAGCCTAGGGACAAATCAGCTCATTTTGGTCGGACATTAGGTTTTCTAAGGCTTAGTATATAAGCCAAAACCTAAATCTGTGTAAGGAGACTTCTAATAATTTGATCTTCTGTGTCGTTGGGAGACTGCTAGAGAGTGAGAGAGTGTGTGTGTGTGTGTGCTACAGGAGCTACGGTGGTCGGAATCGCAAACGGAGAGCATCAGTGTGTTGCCCACGTGGAGAGCTATGCATTGATTCTTACATCACGCGCGTTCGTTTGTGTTTTGGCAGATTCACCCGCGAGCTACTTTTGGAGTTTCGGTGAGTAACTGTTGTCCGTTTTTGCATTTCAGCATATCCACACGATCAGAGCGAGTAGAGCTACACATTAGGCACTTTAGTTTTCGAAAACGTCGACCTGCAAAAACCCGCCAGACATCCTACGCGTTGTCAGGAGTTTTTTGGAGCAAGGGATTGCGCATATGTACATATACATGCATGGTGCATCAAATAAAGAATTGCCCATTTTTCAGAGCCAGGTGGTTACGTGGGGCCCACATGTGTACAGGTAGGACAGGGTGTACATAGTGCATAGATTTTCACTATTACCAGTACCACTGTGTTTTTTCTACAATAAGGAGGATTTGGTAGCGCGAAAAACTTTTTGAGGAAGCTATCCGCGGGCCGACGACATGAGGTAAGCAGGTGCGTCAGATGGCATCGAGTGGCGTCAGGAGGCCGAACGGGGTCAATATTTGCACGTGGATGAATACGGACACAAAGTGGTGTTTTCTTGTGAGAGTTATGCAGAAAGTTCATCATTAGGACCACTTTTTGGGGCCACTTCACGTGGTTGCGAGACGCATTATTGAAAAGAAATGAGTGCCAGGTGTGCGGATGATGCAAAAAAGGTGACAACTATGCATTGCGAGGTCAGTTTTTGGCCTGTTCGGGGTCTGTTTGATGTCATCTTAAAGGCCAAGGGTTCCCAACTAATAAATCTAAGTGTGGGAACTGAAAAAACTGAGAGAAGACCAGAAAAAACGTGGAGAAGAGAGGAGGAACAGTCGCAGGTGTGTTTTTGGGGTTTTTGGAGCTTGTTTTGGCCGTAAACTGCTCATCCGAGGTCGGATTTGAGCACTTTAACATTGTAGACTGGGATTTTGGGCCATTCTGGACGCGATGGCGCTGTCCATTTTGCCAAATTCCTCACTCTTTTCCTACTTTTTTTCTGTGTAAGTTTCTTCTATGAGCGAAGTTTCTGCTCTAGTTTGTGATTGTATCTGGCTTATTTTACCCATATTGTGTGAGCTATTTGCTCCATTGGTGTTGGCCCAAGCTCAATTGTATCTAAACATCAGAAATTCTCCTCTTTTGAGCTGATTTTTTTGGGTGTGTGTGTGTGGAGTGGGCAAGTGGATAGTCTCTCTCCTCTCACTTCAGAGGTGTGTTCCCTGTCTCGGCCAGGTGTGTTGTCTAAGCCAAGTGGTGCCCCATAGTGTGTGTGTGTGTGTGTATCTTCCCAAGAGTGTGTGTCGGGTCGTTATAGAGGCGCTGTGTGTGTTTTCATCCCGCTCACATTCTTTTGGCACTCCCACGGAGGATCTTCTTCGAGTACCTTCTACTTCGAGCTTCGAGCTTCGGGATTACAGGTTGCAGGTTGCAGATTACAGGTTACAGGTTACAGGGACACGTGCAGGTACAGGTGATTCACACAGGTACAGGTAGCTGAAGTACAGTGATATACTAGCATTGGTGTCACTTGTAGTTGTTGTGGGTATGCATCATTTGGCACCTGTTTGAGCGCATTGTCTGTTGGATTGTACGTTACTTATGGAAACTGCCATTGTATGCATTTGTGGAGCCATACTTGGTTGTATTTGGCAGTCCCAGCCATTTCTGAGACTTGGTATGGAAGATAGTCATTTCTGAGACTTGACTATACGCGATTTGCATTAGCCTTCGTGTGAGGGTCGATAGCGTGAGGTTTTTATTGAGCTAGGGGATTCTCAAATGTAGAGATCCTTTCGGTGATACAGGTAGCTGGAGCACCCTTTTTGTGACCTCGCCATAGGCTATGTACTAGTGAGTCCTACTTGATGCTCGGGTTCTATTGTTGATAGTTTATGCATACATATACAGTCTATATTTTGGGTTCCTACTGCTCTATTTCTGGGGAAACTCTGCCAAAATTTTTCCCAGTTATGATGGCTAGTTTTTTGGTCTTTTGAGCCATTTATGCTGTTATGCTGCTGAAATTTTGGCAAAATCAGAGGTTAAGTCAGGTGTGCCTTCTTGGGAGCTTCATGGTTGGCTTTAATGGATGATCAAAATGGCCCTCAATTCACTCCATTTCATTTAACTCAAAGAATCCAGATAAATGTTCATGTGTCCAGGAAGATTTTTTTCCAGCAGCGCATAGTCTTTATGTTTGGGCCAAGAAGATTACGAGAGATCTTGGAATGTCCTTTGCCTGTTGTAATTCCGATGATCAACTATGAAAACTCATTTGATGTGCATGTGTTTGTCCTTATCTAAAATTGAGCTCCATTGAAGTTTTTGGGGATTGGGTAGTCAAAAGTTTTGGGTTCTTGCACGTGTGCTCAAAGGGGTTCTCAAAGCATTGAAACTTGGGTAGCCATGGCTTTCTCTTATCCGGAGATTCATGGAAGAAGTGATGAAGATGTGGAAGAATTTTTGGAAAAGATGGAGGTTGCCTGCATTAGCAACCAGATTCATGACCCTACGCAAATGTTACGCCTTCTCCAAATTTGTTTGAAGAGTGATGTACGAGTTTGGTCCAAGGCATTTCAAGAGGAGTTGCGTGCAGCGGATCCACCTGTACGATTGAGTTGGGACAATCTAAGGCATGGATTGGAAGTGGAGTTTGTGAAGATAGAAGATCCTAATAAAGTGTGGCAAGAAGTACAAGGTTTGGTGCAGAAGGAAGGTGAGCCAGTAGATGCGTACATACGTAAGTTTTCATTGGCATGGGAGCGAATGTGCAAGGCCTTAGCACCACAGGTACCCCCGCCTGACATGATGAAGAAGGACAGGTTCTTGGCTGGTCTTTGGGAGAATATACGTTGGAGAGTGGAGCTAAAGAAGCCTAGGACATATGAGATGCACCAGAGGTAGCAAGGAACAAAGAGTGGAAGTTGAGGAAAATGAGCCAGTTAGAGGTGGAGTCTTTGCCAATGAGGTCTGAATTTCAGCCTATAGAATCTTTACAAGGTCGCATGTCAGGGGTTCATCACGAACCAGTGGTTCCTGTTACTACTCAGGTTATGCCAGCAGTGGTCACTACAGCAGTACAAGATGATGAGCTAAGGCAAGACATGAGGCAAATGGTAGATTTGATGAAGAATCTCAGCCTAAACATGCTAGGTCAAGTGGGAAATAATCGAGGTCGAGGGAGGTATGCAAATCAGCTAGGAGGTGAAGAAAGACCTAGGAATGGTGTTGGACAAAGCAATGGTAGGTTTTGGAGGCAGACGCCCACCTGTTACAATTGTGGAGAGTTGGGTCACATCAGCCCGCAATGTGATAAGCCACCAAGGATGGGGGGAGACATGTATCCATTGCCAAGACAGGTGTTAACTAGGTCAAATGATTATGGCATCGAAATTAAGGGAGACGAAGGAACCAGTGGATTGACCCAGGAGGAAAAAGGAAAGACAAAAGTGCTAAGTGTAGTCACCTTGGAGAAGGCATCAAAGCTAGAGAATACATTAGTGATGCCTATTGGGAAGAGGACCACAGAGGAAAAGAAAGGAAGAAGTGCCCCAGGTCCTAGTAAGAAGAAAGGAAAGAGCCATGAAGGCGAGGATGTCAAGGCCAAGAGGAAAAGGAGAGCTCGTCGAAAGTTTCATGTTTCAGATTTTCCACTAGGGGATGGGCAATTAAGTTATGACTTGAAGGAGGATCTGACGAGCAGGAAGGCAGATGTTACTTTTGGGCAGCTTATAGAGATGGTGCCTAAGCTAAAGCGACAGTGGAAGAGGATGGTTAACCCAATGGAGAAAGAGCCAGAGAGAGGTTCAGTAAAGGTGTTGGCAATGGATGAGCTACGAGACATTTGTCCGATAGTAGATGTGTGGCATAAAAGGAAAAATTTGGGACAAGGTTATGTGGATGGCGGAGCCCAAATATGCGTCATAACACACTTATGCGTTGAGAAGATGGGTCTCACAGTGGCTGGGGTGTCAGGGTTTCGGATCAGATTGGCAAACCATCAAAAAGTAAAATGCTTGGGTGTTGTAAAGAGCTTAGAAGTGGAGGCATATGATGCAAAGGCAGTGGTTGATTTTCATGTGATGCCAGCAGGGTTGGGAGCATATCCTATTATACTGGGCAGACCATGGTTATGTGCAGTGGGAGCTGTTCAAGATTGGCGACATGGTACGATTAGCCTCTATGGAAAGATAGGTACCAAGAAGCTTTATAATATGGACACAAGGAAAGTAGTGGAAGAGCTTTATGAAGATGAGGATGAGTCTAGTGATGAAGACTCTTTCACGGTGACAGATGAGGATAGTGATAGCACTACCAGTAGTGATGAGGATGCTGATGTTGCATTTCTTTTGATGGTCAAAGAAATCCAGGAGTTTGGTTTAGTTGCATTTGCGAATGAGGTTGAAGATGAAAGTGAAGGGCCTTATGAAGTGATTGAAGGGCTGATGCAAACCAAGGTTGAGTTGTCAAAGAAGAAGGAATTGATGACACAAATGATCAGTGGAGACCTCTCAACTATGGAGAAGGATATATATTTGCACATGCTGGCTAGTTTTCCTGATTTGTTCATTACTTCATATGAAGAGATCAGAGGGTTCAAGGGCTAAGAGATGCATATAGAGCTAAAAGAAGGTGCTAAACCAGTGCGGCAAAGGCTAAGAAGGATGGGTCAAGAGCAAATGGAAGCCTTGCGAGAAGAGGTGGACAAGTTATTGAAGGCAGGGTTCATAGTCCCTGTGGAGACCATAGAATGGCTGAGTCAAGTTGTAGTCAGTCCAAAGAAGGATGGGAAGTGGAGAATTTGTGTAGATTTTAAACCCTTAAACGCAGCCACTAAGAAGAACCCATATCCTCTTCCATTCATGGATCAGATCTTGGATTCAGTGGCAGGTTATGAGAGGTACAGTGTGTGTGATGGTTTTTCAGGCTATTTTCAATTGAAGATTGCTCTTAAAGACCGCACAAAGACAACTTTTATTACGCCATGGGGCTGCTATTGCTACACAGTATTACCATTTGGGTTGTCAAATGGACCTTCCTTCTATCAAGAGAGAGCAAATTGGGTGTTGGAACCATTCATTGGTAGTTGTGTTAAAGCTTTTATGGATGACTTCTGTGTTTATAGCAGTAGGGCTGAACACCATGAGAAGCTACAGATGGTATTGGCTCGATATGATGAATGTGGAGGACAACTAAATCCAAAGAAATGTCATCTAGCAAGCCAAGGGTGAAGTTATTGGGCCACATGGTGTCAGAAAATGGCATTGGGGCTGATCCAGACAAGGTTAAGTCTATTATTCTTCTTCCATCACCTACGAGTACGAAGCAATTGGCAACCTTTATACACAAAGTGAAGTACATGGAAAGGTTTATTCCATTGTCTTCTCAGATTCTTTATCCATTACAACAAGTGGCAAATCATGATCCATTGCAATGGGATGACAAGTGTGAAGAAGTGTTTCAAGAGGTGAAAGAGGTGTTAGGGGGTTTGTCAGCCATGTAGGCTCCTGATTGGGAGAAAGTTTTTTATGTAAATCCCTCAGTAGGGGATGATGCCATTGGAGCCATGCTATTGCAAAAGGGGAAGGGCAGCCATTATATGAGGCCAGTGTATTGTGCAAGCCGAGTGAAGTTGGCAGCGGAGAGAAAGTTCTCGGAAGTAGAGCTAGTGATGGCCAGTGTAATATTTGCTTGTCGACAATTTCGTCATTACTTGCTACCACGGCCTTTTGTTTTCTTGACGAGTTATGCCTTTTTGCCACAGTTAATTAATGGTACTAACATGTCAAATGTGGTGAAGAAATGGGTAATTGAGCTGCAAGAGTTTGAGTTCTCTTTTCTAGTGGAAGATAGTACAAGGGCTACCCTAGCTGATTTGTTGACCTACAAAGAGAATCCCCTTATTGTTAAGGAAGAGGTGGTGAGAAAGGTAGTTGAAGAAGTGCCACAGATCAGCAATGCACATGTGTTGTTCTTTGATGATTCATACAGAAAGAGCCATGATGCAGCTTCAGGGGGTATAGCACTTTATGATCCAGAGGGGAAGCTAGTATGCAAGAGAGGGTTCAAATTGGATGCTCATAGTAACAATGAGGCTGAATATGCTACTCTGGAAGCCGGATTACACATTTGTTTGAAGCATGGGGTTCGAAGGTTGAGCATAAAAGGTGATGCCTTGTTAGTGGTGAAGCAAGTGTTGGGTGTGTGGAAGAGCAAGAACACCTCATTGAAGGAAATGTGCTTCAGAATTAAAGGCCTGTTAAAAAAGTTCGAAGCATGGATCATCAGAAACATTGAACGTGCTCTAAATGGAGAGGCACATGAAGCAGCTCAAGGTATGATTGGGGAGCTATTTGTGTTGAGGAACACTTTACCTCTTTATCATGGCCGGGAAAGTTTGGATCAAGAAGAGGAGTTTTTGCTAACAGGAATCATTCCAAAGGAGATTTAGAAGTCTAAGAAGTATGGCTTTGTGCGTAGAGCATACAGGTACAAATTGATCTCGTGTTGAGACGTGTACCTTGGCGGGAGGAGCTTTACAGAGTGTTGGAAGAGAATCATGAAGGCGCATGTGGTGGCCATTTTTCTCTAATGATCACCTTGCATAAGATTTTGCAAGAGTGGTATGTATGGCCTAGTTTGCACAAGGATGTTCACCATTGGTGTAGGTCTTGCAATAGGTGTCAAGCATTTGGGAAGAGAGTGTTGAAGTCAGAGCTACGAAAAACCATTATGGCGTTTGATGTGTTTGAAAAGTGGGGGATTGATGCAATAGGCCCGTTACCTATCACAAGCAGGGACAAAAGCTATATTTTGACGACAGTGGACTATCTTTCTAGATGGGCAGAGGCTATAGCAGTAAAACAGATCACTGCAAAGGATGTGGCAAAATTTTTGTATGATGAAATATGTTGCAAGTTTGGGGTGCCACTGGAGCTACTTTCAGATAAGGGGCTTGGCTTTAGAGCTAAACTGCTAGATTTTTTATGTGCAAAGATGAAGATTAGGCACCAGCATACCACTCCTTATTACCCACAGTGTAATGGCTTAAATGAAAGATTCAATGGTGAGTTGGTGCAGATTCTTTCGAAAGTGACAGAGCACCAAGGAAAGAATTGGGATTTGGAATTGCCTAGTGCATTATGGGCTTACCGTACTTCAGTGAAGACAGGTACAGGGTTTACTCCATTTCATTTGGTGTATGGAAAAGAAGCACTATTGCCTCTGGAAGTAGAGTTGCCTGCGGTCAAGATGTTAGAGAAGTTGCTTGGGCTGCCTAGTGATGCATTCGAAGAGAGGCTCTTACAGCTACAAGAGGTTCAGCTGGATAGGATGAGTGCATTGGAACTTTATGGGCAGATGCAAGATAGGGCTTTAGCAAAGATAAATGAAAAGGTCAAAAGTAAGGGTATCAAGAAGCATGACTTGGTTTTGCGCTACAACAGTAAGCTGGACAACACCTTCCAAAAGAAGTTTCAAATTAAGTGGGAAGGCCCTTTCAAGGTAGTGGAGTGTTTTCCAAATGGCACATATCAGCTGGCTAACCTGGATGGTGTTCTACATAAGTCAAGGGTAAATGGATTGCGTCTTAAATTGTATCATGCTAGATTGATGATGGTGGAGCAAGATGAACTGTCTGTGGAGCAAGCAATGTTGGTGAAGGATGAGGAGACCTGTGATGCAGCGAGTCTCATATCGCTCTTTGCTGCTGCTGATCATGAATGATCTAGCAGGTTAGGGGATGGGCAAATTATGTCAGGAGTTTTTTGGAGCAAGGGATTGCACATATGTACATATACATGCATGGTGCATCAAATAAAGAATTGCCCATTTTTCAGAGCCAGGTGGTTACGTGGGGCCCACATGTGTACAGGTAGGACAGGGTGTACATAGTGCATCGATTTTCACTATTACCAGTACCACTGTGTTTTTTCTACAATAAGGAGGAGTTGGTAGTGCATAAAACTTTTTGAGGAAGCTATCCGCGGGCCGATGACATGAGGTAAGCAGGTGCGTCAGATGGCATCGAGTGGCGTCAGGAGGCCGAACGGGGTCAATATTTGCACGTGGATGAATACGGACACAAAGTGGTATTTTCTTGTGAGAGTTATGCAGAAAGTTCATCATTAGGACCACTTTTTGGGGCTACTTCACGTGGTTGCGAGACGCATTATTGAAAAGAAATGAGTGCCAGGTGTGCGGATGATGCAAAAAAGGTGACAACTATGCACTGCGAGGTCAGTTTTTTGCCTGTTCGGGGTCCGTTTGAGGTCATCTAAAAGGCCAAGGGTGCCCAACTAATAAATCTAAGTGCGGGAACTGAAAAAACTGAGAGAAGACCAGAAAAAACGTGGAGAAGAGAAAAGGAACAGCCGCAGGTGTGTTTTTGGGGTTTTTGGAGCCTGTGTTGGCCGTAAACTGCTCATCCGAGGTCGGATTTGAGCACTTTGACATTGTAGACTGGGGTTTTGGGCCATTCTGGACGCGATGGCGCTGTCCATTTTGCCAAATTCATCACTCTTTTTCTGCTGTTTTTCTGTGTAAGTTTCTCCTATGAGCGAAGTTTCTGCTCTAGTTTGTGATTGTATCTGGCTTATTTTACCCATATTGTGTGAGCTATTTGCCCCATTGGTGTTGGCCCAAGCTCAATTGTATCTAAACATCAGAAATTCTCCTCTTTTGAGCTGAGTTTTTTGGGGGTGTGTGTGTGGAGTGGGCAAGTGGATAGTCTCTCTCCTCTCACTCCAGAGGTGTGTTCCCTGTCTCGGCCAGGTGTGTTGTCTAAGCCGAGTGGTGCCCCATAGTGTATGTGTGTATCTTCCCAAGAGTGTGTATCGGGTCGTTATAGAGACGCTGTGTGTGTTTTCATCCCGCTCACAGCGTTTTCTACACGGAGGATATTGGGTAGGTTTTTTGGTCACGGACCTTAAGGAGAGTGGCCTATTGGTGTTGATAGGATATCCTTCAAGTTTCGTAATGTTTCGAGAACGTCTAATGGGATTTTGGCTTGCGGTAGCATCATAGGAGACTCTTACATTCACAGAACCGATGGCATGTAGATTTGATATGTCTGTAGGAAGTAGTCATTAGTCAGTCGAGTAGAGGTTGACACCCTTTGCTTGCTTCCACGCGCCTGCGGGTCAAGCTTTGTCCTCAGTTGACATTATATTTTAGGTGAGTTCTCTCTATGCTGACGTCCGCCGCGGCGTATCCGGCCAACAAGATTGCATTGGACTCCATTTGTAAGAGTAAAACAACATCAGTTCTATACTTAGAAGGAAATATATTTTCTTATTTAGCAATAGAACCTCACTAATATGACAGATAAATAACTCATGAAGTTTGTTTTTTTGAGGGGTTACACCACTCAGATTAGAAGGGGAAATCTATCGCTTAGATTAGAGGTGATAATTAAACTTATAAACACAAAGGTTTTACTGTGGACCTAGCTTGTTTAAGGTAAAAATATTTTGTAAGATGGACATGGATAACAACTGGTATGGTCCATTGATACCTGTAAAACACATCCAAGGCGAACTGATTGTTGTCTTGTTTGGATGGATGTAGGTAAGGACTCTATCTTATCTCGGAAGGTTTGTCTACTTTGGCAAGCTACCCTACTTTGGATGGAACACTCACTGATGACTTGGGAAGTTCTTTTACTTTCTGCATACTGAAAGGGGATCTTTTTCCTACAAAAATTGTACTTAAATGATTCTAATACTGAGTTGTTTTTTTCCATATCTATTCCTTGCTCCATTGCCAGTTTGTTGAATGTAAAAATTCAATTATGTCTTATTATCTAAGATTTAACAGCTACACACACATGCTATACATAAGGTTTTTCTTTCCAAGAGAAACCGGGATGTTGGCTTTGAAAACTCTCTTTGAAATTGAGTTCTAAGTTGGACCCACAATCTCTAATCCCTTCTGGTGTTAGGTGGTCCCTTTTAGACTCGTTTTCTGGTTCCCTGCTCACAGCTACTATAGCCTTTGACTTTGCCAATTGAAGGCTTATAGGCCCAAAAATATTACAATTACTGTTTCTACTTCTATTTATGTTTACAATGTTCCCTTTTCAGGACTGCTTACCCTATAGAGAGACAGCTCGCATGAGCACTAATCACAACCCTGAGAATCATGCAAATATTCTCGAACAGATTAAGATTTACCTTAAGGACCGTAAACCAAAGAATGCCTTGGCAGTCAGAACTAGACCCTTCCTCTCTAGGAAGGACAAAGGTTGTATTACCTACTATGGCAGTGGCCACTGCTCTTGTTCTCAGATGTATTAGCAGCTTGGATGCTTTGCAACTAATTTATGATTCGGCTCTTACCTCTTATCTTTCTTACATATGATGTCTTTTAATGATTGGGTTAATATTTTAGCAACTTTGGATAAAGACTCCATGAAAGGAGTAAATTTAATTTCCCAATACATTGCCTAGCTTCCTCTATTATCCTCACAATATCAGCAAGAGCTTGCTTTGTTCTCCTCCTTTGGTGCAGATCTATCTAACTTTCTTAGGAAGTTATGCGGGCTTAATCCCTCTTTTGTCTGTGCACCAACCACTCCTTCTATTCCACAAATTAGTGGAATCTTCTGTTGGGATAGTGCAGCCCATGAAGCGGTTAAGGAATTTCAGAGTAATATTTGCTCCCTCAATGACTGAAACCTCCTAGAGATGGTGCCCAAAATCTCTAAAGTTTTTCCTGTCTTGCCCATGAGACAAATTGAAATTGAATCCCTCGGGGTTGACCATCATCTTTGGGTCAACCCAACAAAGATTTCTTAGCTCTATTTTAAGTGAAACATGGGTTTACCTTGCCAACCTCCCTGCCTCTACTATGGAAGATTGCAGACTCAAGATTCTTAAAGGAGGGAAATTCTTGGACAAAGGTGAACTCATCAAAGCACCCTTCAATCTCAATCTCATTGACCACTCCAAGTGCCCCTCAAATACAGGCCTGTACATCCATACCAAAGGAAACATGGAATTCACCAAGAGTAACCCTGATTTTTACACTGAGTCCATCTGGAATGTCTTTTGTCCTTATGTGAAATGTGCCTGCAGATTTCTTGACCCTAAAGCCTCTTTTGAATCCAACATCATGTGGTTTGATCATACCATCTGGTTTATTCTCAACCATTTGAACTTACTATTCCCGAAGAAACCTGTGGATTTTCATCTTTCCCTCATTTTCTCTTGGTTAGGTGGCCAAGATAAGCAGATTCTAATTGCAAAGATTGCCTTCAACATCTTCCGTGGACTTATACTTGATATCTTGAAGGAGTTAAAAGCTGATGAACCTGGCATTTAATTAACTACTTATGCTAACTTTAAAGGTGTTAAGCTCATCACTAGTCTTCTTAAACCTTGTATTGATGAGGATGACTCCCCTGCTCTCAAAAGAGCTAACTCTTTGATCACCCCCAACTCCTTTACTTCCTTCTTAACACCTAGTTCATCCTCTAACCGAGGAAGAGTTCGTAGCTTTATAAGATGAAGAGGTAGATCTCCCCCCATTAGGAACTTCCCTGAATTTTAAACCCTGGGTATATTGTAGGTTGCTACAAGCCCTTGCGGAAGAAGAACTCTCAACAAAGTGGATCCAAAAAATGGCTTCATCTACATACACTGTCTCTTTCACAATGTACTCCTCGATTGGTATCAAACCAAAGAATCTTTTTTGTCAGTGCTTTGATCTTTTTTTTGGTAATCACAAATTGCTCGACAATATACTCATAGGATGGAAATATCATCATCCCGTAAAAAGGTTGATCTATAATAATGACTTTCTTGGGCAGGATGCTGTTCCTCATTGTACATGTGTTCAGTTTACCACTTTTTGCAGAAGTTTTGAGGCTTTTGGTAACCATGTTTGGACTTGTGATCTTAGCATTATTGAAAATACTAAAATACGTAGAATTTTGGCCAAAGGGCTCAATCATATACGTAACTTTCCCAAAAACCCATACCTTGCCTTATCAGCTATACTAGGCTATCTCACTGACCTTGTTAGTGCTCTCTGATTGGAGATGACAGTCCTACCGGACTTAAGGGAAGTGGTGAAGGAATGCTTCCTTCGTAAAATTTCACAACTTCCTAGTAAATGGTTATCATCTAAAGACTCTTGGATTTTTCAAAAGATCTCTGATAAATGGTTTGTTGTCAGGATTGAAAAAAGCTCTAACTATCCCACTATTGTTTGCAAATACCTGGCTTGGAAGGCCGCTCGCAATCGAGTATCTGGTAAGGAATTCTGTCATATTAATGCTACACCTCAAACTATTTCCAGTAAAATTGCTAAACACTTAGGGCTACTAGGCTACTCTGTGCTGAACATTAAGCTACCAGTGCTTTTTTCCACTTATAAAATCCATAAGCATCAGTTCAAGTGGATATCTGATGCCTCCAATTGTATCTTTACTGATATCACAAAGGATATTACTTTTTGCCTTGACCTTAATTTATCTGAATTTGAGCTTATTTTTGCCACTAAACAAAAAATCTGCCAGGACTTCTTACATGTCCAGTATAATCCCTTCTGGCTTACAAAAACTCTACGGAGGTCTCACTTAACCTTCCTTAGCAAATCTTCCACATCTTTACTGGTGGCGCCAATATTTGCGGATCGCCACGACGGACGTCCATAGCATAGCTCTCAAGAATCAACATAAAATTATCGATAAAGGGGAAGCGACTCGGATGAGGCATGGAAACTCACTAGGGTGTCAATCCTAATGAAGTGAACTTGAAGAGATGCAACTACTAACTCTACAAGCAAATCAAACGCACTAAAGCCAAGTAATCTGCCTATGTCCTTCTACACAGCTATACAGTCATCACGCCCGTTCACCATGCAAATCATATCAAAATCGCACGAAACTTGAAGGGAATCTACAGGGGACTATCAGGAACATACCCTATCACTATCACAGCATTCTGGAGAGGTACAAAGATCGCGATCGTTCGTCCCACAGTACGCAAAAACAGTAAATGGATGATCCTAAAGGGTCGTTTTTGGGTCCCTAAAGCGTCTCCTAGGGTCAAAACAACATAAAATACGCATATAAACACTCAAAACAGCGATTTAAGGCCTAAACGGATGCGTTTGAAATCTTCACCGAATCTTGAATGCTTACACTTGAATGAAAGAGCAGAGTAAGAGGAACACAATGCAAGAAACAAAACTGAATTTGGATTACCGTAGCCCAAAAGCGATGATTACAAGTTGGAGCAAAGAGGTATCTCTCTGTACGTAACGCAGTAGTCCCTTATCTTCAAAAAATAATCTACCCTTTTCCCACTAACCTTAGTGTATATATACCTAGGGCTTTCTAAAGTGGCTGGCGGCCAACTTCTCATGGACCTTTACATACTTTAGTGGAAAAATTACATCTTTGACTCAGACTTGACATAGGCGATTGACATTAGGCTTTTACAGGGTTTGATGTATTAAACATCGGAAAAATAATGTGACCACATCAAAACTTTGACCGGCTGACCCAACGGGCGCCTTGGCTAGGTGGGCACTTGTATGTTGTTATCACCTCCAAACACTCCCCTCTTCCTAGCTCGTGTCGTCCCTTGACACGACTATTTGTAGTCTGGTCTTCTTGTTGATGAGACTCCCCCCTTCCTTGATGGAGTTATATTATGCATGTTTTGATTTTTCAAATGGGGTGCCCATTTGCCTTTGATTGATGAACACGTGTTCTTTGTGATTTGGATGTTGTGGACAAGGCATTTGTGCATGTTGTAACACATCCTTCTTTACCTTTCCATTTGTGCAGTTGGTCGATGATACCTGCTTCTTTGGATACTTTGCCTCCTGGTGCAATTGACTTTTTATTGGAGCTCGTATCTTAAAATGTTTGAGACTTTGACATGTGTTCACTGGCAAATTTGATTTTGTTTGCCACTTTGTCAATAGAGCTTTGTTGATATCTTTGAAGATAAGAGCTGCTCTTGTCGAAGCGTATTTGAGAACAATGTGGCCCCACTTTATCTCTTTGAAGACCGTGTAACAAATTCTTTATTAGTTTCATTTGATGGAGGGAATATATACAATAGACTAGTGATGGGTGTTTCTAAATTAGGGTCTAGAACCGGAATGACCAAAGGAAAAAACCCAGTGGGAAAAAATGCCTTTGGTATATGCTCTTATTGGGGTTGAACACTTGGGAGTTGAGTACCTATTCATGCAAGGTGAGTGCTTGGGAGAAATAAAGTAAGAGTGCGTAATGCAAGCGCCAATTATGGGACACTCTATATGCACACAAGAGTTCTTTCAAGAAATTCATGCGGTGTGAAAAATGAGTTGTTGGGTGCTTCAAGGAACAAATGTAGCACATGTGATATCCAAGGACATCTCAATAGCTTCCACATTTCCAAGAAGGGTTTTTGATGTTGAAGCTTCTCCACTCATTACTCACTATGCATAGTGCGTGAGTGTATTTTGGATTCTCTTCTTCACTTTACCAAACTTAAAATACATAGACTTGGACTCTTATGCTCACCTATACCAGCATGAGCGACACAACATAAATATTCTCAACTCCTCCACCTTGAGCAGTACCTAGAATAGCTAAGACTCTTAGACCACACAGAATATTACTCGAAGCTTTGGGACTAATGCCTTGCTTATTTAGTGGCTCAGCTGCCCGACTCTTGACTTTTATGCCATGTATTTTTAATGGCGACTTGGACTTACCTGTTCATGGCCTGAAACCCAATGCCATAAGTTCTTAAGATTGAGGCCTCTATCATTGCTTTGGTCTTTGGATGCCACCATCTTTTCAAGTAAGTTGGCATACTTTGACTCCTCTAGCTTCTTTTGTTGCATGGGATGTTCCGTAAGGAGGCCGCATTGTTGTACCTTTACTTTTTCTTCTTTGTGAGGAGCCTGAGTTTTCAACAGTGTTTTTGGAACCCACTTTGTTCTTGTTTCATGAGTTGCTCCCTTGACCTGATGGACACTAGGATTTTGTATCCATACTTGGCTATTACCATTGTAAAAGCCTTGCTTCTATAGTAGAAGACTAGGGATCCATTTTGAGGTTGTTTCTCCCTTGGTTGTGCTTAGTCTCCATTGGCTCTTTGTTGTTGTTGATTGTCTTGGTGTGGGGTCCTTTGCTACTTGGTTGGTCTTAGTGGCTCTAGGTTGAGAAACTACTTTGGGTAACCATATTTGGGTGTTACCTTCATAGAATCCTTGTGCTTCAAGTAGCTTAACTAGAATCATCCGCTGCTGCATCTATTTGTGTTGGGTAGCTTCGTTGAAGGTTGATTTCGGTACCCAAACTTTTCGCGTTGCCCGCTTGGAAGGTCTTTTTTTTTGCCTTTTGTTGGTGTTCTTTCGCTTGCCTGAGTATTTTGTATTCCGTTGATAGCGCGTCTTGTTCCTTGTAGAACTCGTTGGTTGAGGTGGGTAGGTCCAAGCTGTTACTTTAGGCTTTTTGACCCAAACATTAGTGTTTCCTTGGAAGTAGCCTTGAGCAGTGATTGACTCATTTGATGCTATCCACCCTGTCACCTTTTGTTGTTGTGGTTGAACCTGTGTTTCATGTATCCAAACTGGGTCTTTGACTTGGATGTGCTCTTTGGATACCAACACTTGGTTGACATTCTTCGGCTTCTTCTGGATGCTTTTTTGTGATGGAAACTTTGATTGATAGACTTTTTGCTTTGGTTTCCATTGCATTGTTGATGGTGTGGCTCTTGATGTAGAGGCTTCATGGGAAATTTGATGGAAGCTCGTTTAAGGTAAAGTCACTTGGCGAGGTTGATATACTTCAATGTTTACCTTTGCTTTACCTTTTTCTGCATGGATTTGAGAAGCTTCATGGAGTCTTACCGTTGTTGTTGTTGAAGCTTTCGATTGTTGTCGAAAGAAGATGTTCCTCCAGCTCTCTGTCAGGACCAAACTCTCTTTGATATGATGGGAGTTGATTATGTGGAAAGTATCTTTATACACCCCGGTACTCAATTTGAGTACAGCTTCTGCCACTCCAAAACTAGGAATCGACATTTTTGAACTTGTGTAAACTGTTTCTTCTAGCTCATTGATGGTGGCTTTCCCATCATGATCCACGTTCCATAAGTCATTAGATTCTTAGTAGCATAAGGATCAATTGTGACCGAACATGTAACTTTGAGCCCTGTTTGTCCGCATAAATTGAATTTGATCATCATTGGAGATAGTCCATCTTCTTCCTTGTCCCTGTTCTTCTTTTGATCTTGCATTTGTTGAAGATTTGCCGTTGAACTTGGAAGCTTTTCTCCTTCATCTACTTTCATTTGCACTTTTTCTGGAGTCGGCTTCTTTGAAACAGCTTTTGTTGTTTCTTCAGGTATGTCAATAATGACATATTCTTGTGGTTGCTCTGCTTCCTTCGTTTTCAATTTTGCCTCATGCTCCAGGATGTAGCTATCTGTCTCACTTTTTCTGCTTTCACACTCACAAACTTCATTAACTTCCTTCAACACTTTCAACATAAAACATGAAACTAGGTCGTAGCCTTCTTCATTACAAAACTTGGTTGGAGTTAGCTCATTTACACACACATCCAAGGTTCCCAGTATTTGAGTCCATCCAAAGGGTTCACATAACTCCTCTGGAAATGGTTCCAGTATGTAAGCTTCATCATCCATTGATCTTTCTAGGATGCAATCCTCCTTCACTGAGCTTCCACACTTCGAAGCACCACACATCCAAAGTTCATGTTTGGTTTGTAGCCACGCAGGTATCTCTTTACCATTGACTATAGTAGAATCAATTTCTTCTAAAGGAGTTCTATTCACATCTCTATAGCTATGGTCTTTTATGCTTATTTTTGTTGTGATATTTTTATGTCTCAAGTAGATATAGTCATAGCCCCAATCTTGAACCATCTTAAGTTGACGCATGAAAGGTCTTCCTAAAATGATATCAAAATTGTTCCCTTTTCCAAAATCTACTATTGCAAATGTATGTTCATATTCAATTCCACAAGAAGTCACAATAACTTGCTCTAGGATACCCATAGTTTTTTCCGTGCATCCATCTGCAAGTTGCAGCTTCATTCTAGTTTTCCTAAGCGTTGGTCTACCCCATTTTTTCCAAATGTCTTTTGTGGCTATGGCTACTCCAGCCCCACTATCAAGTATAGCCAGTGTTTTAACTCCTTTGTATTCCACAGGTAAGGTGGTGTTTCCTTCTTCTCCTTCGCAATATTCCCCCACCTTGTTTATTGGCACAGGTTTAGCGTTTGCATTTTTTTGTTGAGTTTTGTTTGATTGTTCATTTGAGGGTAGATCTTGAAGAGGTATCTTTAATCCCATCTTCCCCAAATTGTTGCCTACTTCATCCCATACATGTGGTCTAATCTTAAGCAGTTCAGATAGAGTAACGGTGCACTGTATTGGAGCTGACATCAACCCTTGCATACTCTTTGTATCCATCATCTTGGATATGGCTTTCCTATGAGATGGCACCACTCTAGTCTCTGAGCCTGCCTCATGTTCTCCTATGTATGAGGGTAAGGTCTTCAAGGACTCTGGTTTGCTTTCAATTGAAACTTCCGTCCCTGCATCTCCATTTAGAAATTGAATGTCTCCCTGATAGACTTCATGCCCTGTATTGACCTCAGTTATGGGTGCAGATTGGAAAGTCGCACTTCCATCTTTTGCACTTCTAATTGCTTCCCACAATTCATTTGGCCACGGCTCATCTATCTCTGGGATAGGTGCCATAAATTGTGATCTTGACCTTGCATCATTAGTGGTGTTGGCCACTACTTTATCATCTAGTTGAATTGCTAGGTTGTTGGTTTCTTGTGTTGCAGTCTTTGCTTGCACATCCTTTTGTGATTCTAGCTCAATGTTTCTTTGAGTTAATGTTTTGACAACCTTTGCCTTAGGCATTTCAAATCCAACACTTTTTGGTTTTGTTTCTAGAGGTGGAATTGGTGCTACAGGCTCCATCATTGCCTGTGCAGTTTTTACCAATTCCTTACACATTTTCAACCTCTCATTCTCTACCTCAACATGAGGATATTTCATCCCTCGTTGCTCTAGGGTTTGGTTGGGTTTCAATCTAGCCTCATATGCTTCCAGTGCAGAATCTAATGGCTCTAGGACTTTGTCTACCAACACAGATCCTCCAGAAGACGCCTTCCTTGGTTTCTTATTGCTCACCACCATTTTGTTTTCCCGTTCTTGTTTTAATTGCTTCTTTGTCTCTTGTAATTCTGTTTGTAGTGCAGTTTGATTTGTAATTGTTTTTGCTTTAATTTTGTCTCTTTTGGCTTTCCAGGATTTTCTCCCAGTCCTCACTGACACACTAGTTGTTTCCCCTTGTTTGGGTTCTTGATCTTTCTCCTCATTAGCTTGGTCCTCAGCATTTTCTTTTTCTTGGACTCTAGTCACTACCTTCACAAGAATTTTGGGTTCTGCCTCTGATCCACTTGGAGAAGGTAACACTCCCACAACATTCATTGTTGTTTTCCCCTGTTTGTTTGGGTGTTTTGGACAATTTTGAACAACGTGTGTAATGGCACACTCCAAACAATATCCAATTATCTCTACACGAGAACAATTCTTGGCCCAATGATTACCTCCACACTTGTAGCATGGTCCATCTTGTTGAGTCACTGGTGGCACAATGGACAGTTGTTCTTGCTTAGCTAGAATGGTCTCTGGTCTACGCTCTTGATTGGCTATGAACATCAGAGTGTCCTCATTCAACGAATAGAGTTTTCTCATAGGTTCTTGCCTTAGCCTAGGTTGTGATACCTCATCTCTTTGTAAAGCCCTTGATACAACCCTATTTTGAAATAATGGATGATTTGGTAATGGCATTTGTTTTTCTATTTGATGTCCAAATAGTATCCCCCTCGTGTAG
The DNA here is from genome assembly GCF_014529385.1 of Adiantum capillus-veneris. Taxonomy (NCBI): domain Eukaryota; kingdom Viridiplantae; phylum Streptophyta; class Polypodiopsida; order Polypodiales; family Pteridaceae; genus Adiantum; species Adiantum capillus-veneris. The sequence goes on from NC_140960.1 coordinate 109,645,802, forward strand.
GTTTGATTATAGCAGCACTCACTCATCTCATGATTGGTCCATTTTTGCTCAATGGCACACCATTTTATTCGTTGTGCTACTTGCGCTGCTAACTCATCTAGGTTGGTCATTAATTGAGACATAACCACTTGCCTTGTGTTGGTTTCACTAGATGCTAAACGAGCATTATCCATAGTGATCTTTGTATCACCAATTTCCTCGCCATAGGCTTTACAATTGTCAACTAGGTATAACACTTCTCTCGTGACTTATTCAAAGGAAGTACATCCTTTTAAGTGCAAATCTTTCTTGAGAGTTTCATTTTTCAAACCTTCTATGAAGAGAATTGATAATCTTTCATCCTGTGGTAACTCGCGTTCCGGACATCTCTCTATATATTGTTTGAACTGTAGCGATGCTTCCTTCACTCTCTCATCTTCTTTTTGCTTGAATTCATAGATTTGGGACACTGTGTTGTGCTTGATTCCCCTTTTAGAGAACTCCACAACAAATTCTTGCAACAGTTGTTCAACGTTTGAGAAGGCATTTTTGTCCAACGGTTGGAACCAATTCAATGCATCCCTTCCAAGTTTAAGCCAAATCCCTCATATTGTGTATGAAAATACAATACTTTTTTGGCTCTTAACACTTGTTTGAACAAGGATGCATGTACGTATGGATCCGTTAATCCATCATACTTCTTCTTGATACATTTGGCCAATTGATATGGTCTCATTGGTTCTGGTTCATTTGGTTCTGGTTCAACCATGTATCTTAGCGTGTTAAGGTCTCTCACAAAGACATCCCTCGTTCCTTCTTCTCGTCTTGGAGCAAATCTTGGTGGAATCCCCTTCGAGACATGTTTTGGAAATGTTGATGGATTTGTAAGTCTAATTGGTGGTCTCTTGGTTCCAGTCAATGAGGTAGGAGCTACACTCCCGTGAATAGCTATTTTGGATGTTTGAGGTCCATTTGATTCCATAGTTTCAATGTTCGCTTCTTGAAAATCAGTCTCAAAAAACCCTGGTACGCTTACACTCGGTTAAAAGTATTAAGCAGAGATTGGAGTACCCATGTATGTATATATTTCTAGCTCAATTGGGCTGATAAGTTTGTACTCTCGTCCATAGTTATCTACCATTAGAACTTGCACTCCCTGGTCATCTGTGTATGTGAAGGCATAGAGGTTCTTGTAGTCTGTCAACTCTTCAATAATGGAATTTAAACATCTATAGAAGTTTTTTTGATCCTCAATAGGTAACCTATAAAGGCCATCATAAGTGTAATCCGTTAGAACTCTCGTGGCTTCATTGGTTTTGATGAACCTCACGTTGGGTTTGTTGATTAGAGGATGCTTCTCCTCTAAGTCTCCAACAATTCCCACTTTTGCTCTTCCAAACTCCTGCATTTTAGTTGATTGGTTTGGCTTCTAGTGAACTACATGATCACTTGAAAAATATCCATGAGCCATCCCTTGAGGTTTGGCTTGATATGATTGATAAGCCTCATGGTCTTGTCTCCACCCTCTTGTTATACGTGTTGCAGTATTTCTGGCTATTTGTGTAGGTGGCATAGCTTTGAGTTGAGTGGGAAACCTTAATGTGGATGAGTTGTCATGTTTAAGCCTCACTCAATACTCTCAAGATGATCCTTGATAAGAACACCTTGGCTTAGTGCACACAATCCCTTTTTGCCCCTGGTCAAGTCTCTAAAAAGTCAGGAATTGTGACTTTTTTGGTCTCTTGAAACTGGTCTTCAGGTACCCTAAAAGTTTGGATTTAGGAAACCTAGAAAAATTCAGCTCTAAAACCAAAATTCAACTGGTCTAGGTGTGTGCTATTGCCCGCAAGCTTTCTTCCTAGCTATACCTGACTCAATTTGGAGTTGTCTATCAAAAGTTAGAGCACGTTTGGTGAACTGCACTTGAAACAACACTCAAAACAGTTTCTAGATCAGGACACAAAGAGATTTTGTGCTTGTATCTTGGCTTCCAGAGGGTATTTTTCACTCAAACTTGAGATTTGGGATGTACTCAAGTAGGTCTACAAACTTATGAAGTCAGATACCCCCACTATGTAGAGGTACACCGATCCCAATCGTTGACCCCATGTCATAGATTTGGAAGATTTTTGCAGAGTAGCTAGCCCTTGATGTCTTGATACTAAGTGTCTTTGTATTTTTGAATTTGGAGATGTTTTGACCAATGAAAACCCAAATCCCAGGTGGTTGCAGTTACTAGCCTGATTGTGTAACTGGGTCATTTGACCACTTTCTTTTGCTTTTTTGACCTTGCTCCTTTTGGAAAATATGTTGCACTAGATGTCAGCTACCTACTCATAAATTTTCAGTCCAAAATTTCACTGGGGTACACCGATCGTGATCGTAGTTCTAGCTCCTTTTTGCATGAAATTTTAGGAGTTGATAGACATGGGTATGATTAGTCTATTCCCAAACCCACTTTGCATTTGGATCACAAAAACTTGAATTTTCTCAAAATTTTGGTATGAAGGATCAGTGATCAATGTTTGCCCTATTTGACAACTGTCTTTTGGTTCTTTGACCCTGGTTCTTTTGGGAAAGTTGTTTGTCTAGTCATCAGCTAGCTACTCGCCAAGTCTCAACTCAAAATGTCACTATGGTACACTGATCGTGATCGTACTTTGGAGCCCAAATTGGATGAAACTTGGGATATGGTAGACAATGATGTGTACAGTCTACTCCCCAAATCTTTTTGAATTTGGACAAGAAAAAGTCATGTGTTCACCAGATCTTGGTCTGGTGAAAACAGATCTTGGTTTGCTGCAGTGGTTTTCTGACTGTGTGCTATTTTTGGCTATTTTGGTGATTTTTTTGATTTTTTTTTTAATTTTGAAAACTCCTGGTATCTTCTATAACCTAGGTGTATGTGTGGGTAAAGTCTGGTCAAAATCTGGGACTGAGGTACACCATCGTGATCGTAGTTTGGGGCCCAAATTGGATGAAATTTCACCAGCTTGTTCACTAGGCTATTTTAAGACTACCTGCCAAATATTTTTGAATTTGGACTCAAAAAAGTCAAGTTTGTACTATTTCTTGGTTGGAAGTGTCTGTTTTCCCAATTTTATCAGTTTGACTTGATTTTGGTGTTTGTTTTGGGAAATGAAAGCTATTTGGGATTGTTCTGTTTACAAGCTATCCTTCTGTATGGTTTCTTCTCAATTTTGATGTGTTTTGGTCTACTGAAAGTCAATTTTTATGCCAGTTTAGCAGTTTCTGTATTCAGATGGTTTGACCAGTTTTTTGTGGTTTTTGGCTCTAGGTCCTTTAGACTTTTATGTTTGTATACACTTGGGGAGTCCATAAGTAAAGTCTGGTCCAAATCTGGCACTGAGGTACACCGATCGCGATCGTAGTTCTGAGCCCAAATTAGACCAAATTTGGCATGCTTGTAGACACTAATGTTTTAAGGCTATCCCCAAAGTCTTTTTGCATTTGGATCACCAAAAGTCAAGATTTTACAGTTTCTGGGTTTGTCAGGCTAGTTTTATCCAAGTGGCCTGATTTTATTGATTTTTGATGTTTTTGGGTGTGGTTGTTTTAGACAAACTTGTTTAGAATCTTATCAGGAAGGCACATGTCAAATCTTGTATAATTTTGACACTGAGGTACACCGATCGCGATCGTAGTACTTGGGCCAAATCTGATGAAATTTTGTCTGCTCCCTCTGACAAGTGTTTCCCAGTGTTTGGTTCTACCACTTTGTGATTTGAATCAATTTTAGCTCTGTTTGGTCAGATTTTCAAAATTTTAGAGTTTTATGGCCTTTTTGCCCAAGTTATGGTTTTCTGGTTTCTCGACTCTAACTTTTACCCCAAATTTGACTGGAATGTGATTTATTTATCCTACTCCTAAGTACAGAAATGAAAGAACATAAGAAAATGAATCAAACAAAACAAACATGATAAAAAACGGATGATGGATCAGTACTCAATCGATACAAAGAAATTTGAAGAGAAAAAATGCTTAAAGCAACCTCACTCACAACTCCCTATATCTCTCAAGAGTAGATCTAGCCAGTCCCCCGACCCTAGACTCCACCAAGTACTAAATCTCTGTCTAGATGCTTCACTGAAATGTAAATGGAATGCAAATTATCTTTTGGAACAATAAGAAAACTCTGAATATGCACTCGGTCACTCATCACCTAAGATTCATTCCCCGGCAACGGCGCCAATGTTTGCGGGTCGCCGCGACAGACGTCCATAGCATAGATCTCAAGCATCAACATAAAATTATCGATACAGGGGAAGCGACTCGGATGAGGCATGGAAACTCACTAGGGTGTCAATCCTAATGAAGTGAACTTGAAGAGATGCAACTACTAACTCTACAAGCAAATCAAATGCACTAAAGCCAAGTAATCTGCCTATGTCCTTCTACACAGCTCTACAGTCATCACGCCCGTTCACCATGCAAATCATATCGGAATCGCACGAAACTTGAAGGGAAGCTACAGGGGACTATCAGGAACATACCCTATCACTGTCACAGCGTTCTCGAGAGGTACAGAGATCGCGATCGTTCGTCCCACAATATGAAAAAACAGTAAACGGATGATCCTAAAGGGTCGTTTTTGGGTCCCTAAAGCATCTCCTCGGGTCAAAACAACATAAAATACGCATATAAACACTCAAAACAGCGATTTAAGGCCTAAACGGATGCGTTTGAAACCTTCACGGAATCTTGAATGCTTACACTTGAATGAAAGAGCAGAGTAAGAGGAACACAATGCAAGAAACAAAACTGAATTTGGATTACCATAGCCCAGAAGCGATGATTACAAGTTGGAGCAAAGAGGTAGCTCTCTGTACATAACGCAATAGTCCCTTATCTTCAAAAAATAATCTGCCCTTTTCCCACTAACCTTAGTGTATATATACCTAGGGATTTCTAAAGTGTCCGGCGGCCAGCTTCTCATGGACCTTTACATACTTCAGTGGAAAAATTACATCTTTGACTCAGACTTGACATAGACGATTGACATTAGGCTTTTACAGGGTTTGATGTATTAAAAATTGAAAAAATAATGTGACCACATCAAAACTTTGGCCAGCTGACCCAACGGGCGCCTTGGCTAGGTGGGCACTTGTATGTTGTTATCACCTCCAAAAAACGTCACAGAATGTTACAAAAATATATCGCCTTGATGGGGATCTTGACCTTAAGGATGTTCTTGCCAAGGTGATTAAATTGGCTTTCTCCAATGCTAGAAAGAAGAAGTTTTTCTACATCTCTCTTTCCAAAAAACCTAGGTGGATTCACTTATCTCACTCCGTACACTCCCTACACTTTAATGAAGCTAAGATTTGCTCCTACATCTACTGGTTGCTGAATAACTGCACAATAGTTTCAAGTGGTCTTTGTTTTAACCAATGCCTAGGCATCCCCATGGGTTTTTCATGCTCTCCACTTATGTGTAATATTTACCTTTCTTTCTTTGAATACAGGTGGTGTCTCAAGACCATGGAAACTTACAAGAATAAACTTCCATAGTTCAAACATACTTATAACTACATGGATGACCTACTTAGTGTCAACAATAGGGACTTCCCAAATGAAATTTGTCTGATTTAACCTCACTGCCTAAAAATTGAACCTACCCCTCTCCATGAGACCATCACACCCAATGGGGCTTTCTGCACATATGTCCAATTTCTTAACCTCTCAATTTCCCTTCATACCCCATTTGTTGGTGGGTATGATCTAAGGTTTGTGTGGAAAAGGGATCTCCTGAAACTGCCACTCATAGAATTCATAAAAAGGAATAGCAATAGGCCCTACAAGGCTGCTATTAGCTCTTGTATCTTCCATAATACACTTAATTTTCTATTCTTCCTCTAACCCTTCTCTTGCCTGGGAGGAGGTCTTTTTGCTAATTAAAAAGTATTGCCTTAACGGGTTTAATAGAAATCAGATTTGTAACACTATCATACAAGCTCTCACCCATCATAACTAGCCTGGGTTACACTTTAAACAAGATAATCTCATTTTCTCTTATTAGTTAGTAGGCCTATACACAATGGGCCTACTATTGACCCATTGTGTATTGCACCTGGGATAGGGTGGGTATACACACACACACACACACACACACACACACACACACACACACACACACACACACACACACACACACACACACACACACACACACACACACACACACTATGGTACTATAGGTATGAGGGTTACAATCCCCCCCCCCCAACATTGATCTAGCTTGGAAATTGATGGGAAAATTTAAATGATACTGCTCAAAATATGCCATATAAAGACCATGGGACCCGGCCCTTGAATGATAAAGCTAAAGTGTTTTCCCTAGAGTGTCAAGCGTGATTAAAGTATCTGTCCTCATTACGCAGAGAAGGCGGCCTCTTCTCCCTGGCTATGGATCTTCCCTCTCAAGGGTATCTACATGCCGTTTGATGCTACAACACACTCACTAAGGAGGGTGGCACGACTCACTCATTACTCCTGCTCAGAGGATTGGCAGTCCACCCTCTATTTAAATAGGTGAGGGTGCACTCTACCCCTCACTTAGCCAGTGATTGTTTTGTTGTGTTTTTTCTGAGAGGATTTAATGCCTGCTTCACGAATAGAGCTATGGAGCTCACCACTCAAGTATCTCAGGTTTTTTTCTACCGTAAATTTGCCTCACTGCCGGTTATGATTGGAATTCTTTGCAGTAAGCAGTACTCTGCTATTTTGTTAACACAGTAGGGAGAATGGTTTTCAATAACATTGTGGTGGTTTTGCTGCTTGCGGTCGTGACTGGTTTTTACAACTATCTTTAACTGTGGTTCTTGTACATTGTGCATATTGCTCATGAACATTAGGTTATTATGGTACTTAGCATGGAATATGGTTGCTAAAAATGGTTGGCATCTACTGCTTGATTACATTTGAGGGGAATTAAATTTCTATTGCTTTTCTCAAAGGAAACTGTGCGCATCATGGCTTTATACTACTATGTGACCATGTAACTTTGGTTTTTTTCAAAGTCGCTGCAGGGTTCTTTTCTGTCTGTAGACATTACCTAGTCTCAGCCTTTCTAGCATCTGAGACGCTGGATATCTTGTAATACTGTGTGTACTCACATTCTGAGTAAAGGGACATCATTTACACTTGGCGATAAAGCTGAGTATAACCCACCGTTTTGGGGTTGCTAATGGATTGATGAAATGGTTCTCTGTTTAACTTTTTTTGAAGGTAAGTATATGGCAGTTTTGGCTTAACATTTGTATGAAAACAAACCAAGAAAGAGCTTTGACAAGGTTTTACCTCGGATAAGGATGGATTCCTACTACTAATTCAATCGCTGATATTAATGTACGGCATGTTGTTTACCTCTTTTGTCACTTGGAAAAACCTTCCGTATGGAGGGAGTGTTAAACTGTTGTACCACTATTTTTGGACCCATGTACTAGTTTATGTTGCTTTTATGGGAAGGAATATGATCAGTTACATTCTATGAACGACCTGATCATTATGTTTGTTTGCAACAATGCTTTACAGCATTTGCATTCACAGTTTGTCCTTGTTTTTTGAACTGGCTAGGCCTCTACCACTTGGCTAGCTATTAGTTTGTGACTTGTAAGAATAGATTGCATTTGAAACAGTAAAACAACATCAGTTCTATATTTAGAAGGAAATATCTTTGCTTATTTACCGACCGAACCTCACTAATATGACCGACAAATAACTCATGAAGTTTGCTTTCTTGGGAGATTATACCACTCAGATTAGAAGGAGAAATCTGTCACTTATATTAGAAGTGATAATTAAACTTATAAACACAAAGGTTTAATTGTGGACCTAGCTTGTTTAAGATAAAAAAGTTTTGTAAGATGGACATGGATAACAACCGGTATGGTCCATTGATACCTGTAAAACACATTCAAGGCTAACTGGATTGTTGTCTTGTTTGGATGGATGTAGGTAAGGACTCTATCTTATCTTGGAAGTTTTTTTTACTTTGGCAAGCTACCCTACTCTGGATGGAACACTCATTGATGACTTGGGAAGTCCTTTTACTTTCTGCATACTGAAAGGGGATCTCTTTCCTACAAACATTGTACTTAAATGATTCTAATACTGAGTTGTTTTTGTACATATCTATTCCTTGTTCCATTGCCAGCTGTCTTTTGAATGTAAAAATTCAATTATGTCTTATTATCTAAGATTTAACAACTACACACACACACACACACACACACACACACACACACACACACACACACACACACACACACACACACACACACACAGTGTTAGGGTCTGGGAGCCCTCTCACCAAAATACCATCTTACAATGGTCACAAATCTGGCAATGAAACACACTAAGCACTTTTTCAAACAAGCTCAATGATAGAACTTAAAAGACACAAGTCACCTTACATTTTCCAAAGAGCTTTACACAAGTGGAAGGATGAAGATCCTGAAGCCAAGCACGTCTTTGAAGCACCAAAACTCAATTGTTGATAGAGAAAGAGCATGTACAATAGTGGTTTGAGATAGAGCACTCACACTCTCTCACTTTTCAATGTGTAGCATCAAAGATTCTCTCACACAAAGTGGGAAGTTCACAAAGTGGTTGGTACACCTAAGTCTGTCCTCATACCTATAGTATTGGGCTACTATGTGAGAGCTTGGGGATGATTTACATGAAGGATAGGGGCCTATTTATAGGTTGGAGACCCCTTATTAACACTAGAATGGTAACATGACACTTTTATGTCCTTGGACACTTTTGTGTCCTAATAAGTGACAATCTTGCTTGAATTATTTGAAGAGTATGAAAATGAATTTCTAGGTGCTATATATCCACAAAGTTGCCTTATGAGCTGAAAAAAACTTAGCATTTTTTTTTGAGTATCGATCTCACCATTAACCTTACTCTTGCACAACATTTTTGAACCTAAAATGTGTAAAAAAACGGGTCCTGTTTTTGGCTTTTTTTTTTCAATTTTTGACAACTATACCACTCTAAACTTCATGTTTGTGAGGTTTAGATGGCTAGAGGTTAGGCCTTCATAGTTCTCAACATGTTTTGATGCTTGTAGGGAGAGCTAAGTGTTAAAACTGAAAGTTATGACCAATTTACAAGAATTGCATAATCCTGTTTTTTGGGAAAAATTAGCACTTTTATGATTTTTTTGGTGGCTTTCTTGATATCCAAATTCAATTTTGATTGTGTAAGTGTAATGTATAACATAAAGCTAATCTTCCTTGAGTTTTGGGGGACCTAATATGCTATATAGCATAGCATATAATGATGGTTGAGTTTTTTGATTGCTGAAGAATACGATACATTTTAGAGTAGCAAGTATAAATTTCTCAATATTGTTAGTTTCTTAAGCCAATTGTGTGTATTTTGTAGGTAGTGACCATATCTAATCATAGACTACAAACTTGGTTAGATATTGAGTAGTTTCTATGGATTTCTAGAGGTCATAATGCTAAACCCAGTTTTTTCATGTTTGCTGTATTTAGCACTTTATCATTGCCCCCAAGGTTCCAATTGTACGAGATCCATTATCCTTTTGACATGCTCCATGGCTCCTTTTGAATCCAGAGGACCAAAGAGAGCTAAGAAAACATGTATATAGTATCTGTATTGAGCGTGACTATAGAAACTTTGATGATAGGTCCGCAGAATGGCAAAAATGCAACTTTTTTGTACCTATTTTTTTTGCCCAAAACACAATTAGTGAGGTAAAAGCAACCATATGTTTTGGTCACCAACCCATTGAAGTTAAAGGGGCGTTTTATCTCATGTCCTACAAAAATCTCCACTCTTATTTATATGCAATTAACCGTAAGAAATTGTTGTTTTAGGCAAAATGCACTGGTCCATCAACTTTGGAGGCTTGTAGTGACCAAGGGATGAGAAAAATTACAAGTTTCTCAATTTTTCCATATGTAGTAGTTATTGAACTATAAGCTCATGAAAGGATTTTTCAAAATGAGTGGATCTACTATGGTTTTGGAAATTTTTCCGAAAACCCTGAAAGGACACTTTTATGTCCTGTTAGGTTACCATTCTAGTGTTAAGGCTTTTGATAACTTTATTTTCATGCTAATCAAATGAGGATTAGGATTTCTTTTGAATATCAAAACATTGCGGGCCTTCTTTGTCTGCTTGAGTCATGGATGTAGGATCAAAAGAGAGCATTATTGATGGTAGATAAGGTGAAAGTAGAGTTTTAAGGGGGGGGGGGGGGGAGAGAGAGAGAGAGAGAGAGAGAGAGAGAGAGATTGTTTACTTTACACATGTCTCGAGGTGAGGTGTCTTTATGGTTAGGTCAATGGCTATTTTGCGTTAGTATGTTAGTGGTTAGTGTTAGTAATCACTAAAAAGTTAATGATATGTTTACAATGGGTAGAATGAGGTGGATGGTTGAAGTAAGATGGTTGAATGAAGTGAGGGAATCCTTGTGATGTTGAAGCCTTGAAGAAGTTTTGAACTTACTTGTGTAGGCTCTCAAAAATGACTGCCGATCCTCTTCTTCTTCTTCTCCTCTTACATTGTCGTGGTAAAGGTTGAACACCATGATGAAAGTGACGATGTTGGATGATGATAATACCTTAGTTTCTAGAGATTAATCATGGTTTTACATACTGAAATTTATGTATATAGAGAAGAGGTAAAAAGAAATTGTGATTCAGAGGTGATAGAGAGAGGCATAGCGATGGTGTATGTACATGTAGAGTTCATATGAGAGCTATGGAGGTGAGAGGGGAGGTTGATGGTGAAGAGGGTGAGAGAAACCATGGAAGGTGCAGGTTTGATTGAGGGATGGAGAGGAATGAGGGTGTGTGTGTATAAAAGTGAATGGAGGTGAGAGAAGATTAGGGTGACTTGTGAGAAAAAGTAGGCAGACTGGGGTCCACAAAAAAAACCATATCTCACCGGTGGAAACTCCACAAATTATGAAAACTTTTGAGGTGATTATTCAGATTATGAAAACTTTTGTCTTTTGGTAACATTTCCAAATTTGGAGTGGAGGTGGATGCCAAAAATCCCATCAAAACGCCTGTTTTTTCTCCATCCAAAATTCTTTAGTGGCCCCCTCTTTTGTTGAAAATGCATAATCCTCCAAGAGTGAGCCCCTTCTTGCATGAGATCATGACCTAATAGATTCTTGAGGGTTCAAAACTATGCATGGAGTAGGAATATTCACAAATATGAGATTCTCTTCCAACACTCTATAAAGCTCCTCCCGCCAAGGTACACGTCTCAACACAAGATTGGTCCCTTTCATGTACAAGACATCACCAATCAATTTGTACATGGGTGATGTACGTACAAAACCATACTTCATAGACTTTTGAATGTCCTTTGGAGAATGATTCCTGTCAGCAAAAACTCCTCTTCTTGAGCCAAAATTTCCGGGGCATGATAAAGAGGTAAATTTGTCCTCAACACAAATAGCTCCCCAATCAGGCTTTGAGCTGCTTCATGTGCCTCTCCATTTAGAGCACGTTCAATGTGTCTGATGCTCCATGCTTTGAGCTTTTATAATAGGCCTTTAATTCTAAAACACATTTCCTTCAATGAGGTGAGCACGTTCAATGTGTCTGATGCTCCATGCTTTGAGCTTTTTTAACACGTCTTTAATTCTAAAACACATTTCCTTCAATGAGGTGTTCTTTCTTTTCCACACACCCAACACTTGCTTCACAAGTAACAAGGCATCACCTTTTATGCTCAACCTTCTAATCCCATGCTTCAAAAAAATGTATAATCCGGCTTCCAAAGTAGCATATTCAACCTCATTGTTACTATGTGCATCCAATTTGAACCCTCTCTTGCATACTAGCTTCCCCTCTGGATCGTAAAGTGCTATACTCCCTAAAGCCGCATCATGGCTCTTTCTGTATGAGCCATCAAAGCCATGCATTTCTGATTTGTGGCACTTCTTCAACTACCCTTCTCACCACCTCTTCCTTAACAAGAAGGGGATTCTCCTTGTAAGTCAACAAATCAGCTAGGGTAGCTCTTGTACTGTCTTCCACTAAAAAAGAGAACTCAAACTCTTGCAGCTCAATTACCCATTTCTCGACCACATTTGACATGTTAGTGCCATTAATTAACTGTGGCAAAAAGGCGTAATTCGTCAAGAAAACAAAAGGTCATGGTAGCAAGTAATGACGAAATCGTCGACAAGCAAATATTACACTGGCCATCACTAGCTCTACTTCCAACAATTTTCTTTCTGCTACCAACTTCACTCGGCTTGCACAATACACTGGACTCATATAATGGCTGCCCTTCCCCTTTTGCAATAGCATGGCTCCAATGGAATCATCCCCTACTGATGGATTTACATAAAACACTTGCCCCCAATCAGGAGCCTGCATAGCTGATAGCCCCCCTAACACCTCTTTCACCTCTTGGAACACTTCTTCACACTTGTCATCCCATTGCAATGGATCATGATTTGCCACTTGTTGTAATGGACAAATGAGCTGTGAAGACAATGGAATAAACTGTGCCATGTACTTCACTTTGTGTATAAAGGTTTCCAATTGCTTTGTACTCGTAGGTGATGGAAGAAGAATAATAGACTTATCCTTGTCTGGGTCAGCCTCAATGCCATTTTCTGACACCATATGGCCCAATAACTTCACCTTTGGCTATGCTAGATGACATTTCTTTGGATTTAGTTGTCCTCTACATTCATCATATCGAGCCAATACCATCTGCAGCTTCTCATGGTGTTCAACCCTATTGCTGTAGACACAGAAGTCATCCATAAAAGCTTTAACACAACTACCAATGAATGTTTTCAATAACCAATTTGCCCTCCCATGATAAAAAGATGGTCCATTTGACAACCCAAATGGCAATACCGTGTAACAATAACAACCCCATGGCGTAATGAAAGTTGTCTTTGTTTGGTCTTTAAGAGAAATCTTCAATTGAAAATAGCATGAAAAACCATCACACACACTGTACCTCTCATAACCTGCAAGAACTGAATCCAAGATCTGATCAACGAATGGAAGAGGATATGGGTTCTTCTTAGTGGCTGCATTTAAGGGTTTAAAATCTACAAAAATCCTCCACTTCCCATCCTTCTTTGGGCTGACTACTACTGGACTCACCCATTCTGTGGTCTCCACTGGGACTATGAACCCTGCCTTCAATAACTTGTTCACCTCTTCCCGCAAGGCTTCCATATGCTCTTGACCCATCCTTCTTAGCCTTTGCTGCACTGGCTTAGCACCTCCTTTCAACTCTATATTCATCTCTTCTCCTTTGAACCCTCTAATCTCTTCATATGAAGTAATGAAAAAATCAGGAAAACTAGCCAGCATGTGCAAATATATCTCCTTCTCCATAGCTCAGAGGTCTCCACTGATCACTTGTGTCATCAATTCCTGTTTCTTTGACAATTCAACCTTGGTTTTCATCAGCCCTTCAATCACTTCATAAGGCCCTTCACTTTCATCTTCAATCTCATTTGCAAATGCAACTAAACTTGACTCCTGGATTTCTTTGTCCATCAAAAGAAATGCAACATCAACATCCTCATCACTACTGGTAGTACTATCACGATCCTCATCAGTCACTATGGAATATTCTTCATCATTAGACTCATCCTCATCTTCATAAAGCTCTTCCACTACTTTCCTTGTGTCCATATTATATATCTTCTTGGCACCTGTCTTTCCATAGAGGCTAATTGTACCACGTCGCCAATCTTGAACAGCTCCCACTGCACTTAACCTTGGTCTGCCTAGTATAATAGGATATGCTCCCAACCCCGCTGGCATCACATGAAAATCAACCACCACCTTTGCATCATACGCCTCCACTTCTAAGCTCTTTACAACACCCATATATTTTACTTTTTTATGGTTTGCCAATGTGATCCAAAACTTTGACACCCCAGTCACTGTAAGACCCATCTTCTCAACGAATGAGTGTGTTATGACACATATTTGGGCTCCGCCATCAACATAACCTTGTCCCAGATTTTTTCTTTTGTGCCACACATCTACTATTGGGAAAATATTCAGTAGCTCATCCATCACCAACACCTTCACTGAACCTCTCTTTGGTTCTTTCTCCATTCGTTTAACCATCCTCTTCCACTGTCGCTTTAGCTTAGGTACCATCTCTATAAGGTGCCCAAAAGTAACATTTGCTTTCCTGCTTGTCAGATCCTCCTTCAAGTCATAACTTAATTGCCCATCCCCTAGTGGAAAATTGAAACATGAAACTGGCAACAAGGCCTTCTTTTCCTCTTGGCCTTGACATGTGCACCTTCATGGCTCTTTCCCTTCTTCTTGCTAGGACCTGGGGCATTTCTTCCTTCCTTTTGTTGTGTGGTCCTCTTCCCAATATGCATCACTAATGTATCCTCTAGCCTTGCTGCTTTCTCCAAGGTGACCACACTTATCACTTTTGTCTTTCCCTTTTCCTCCTTAATCCACTGGTTCCTTCTTCTCCCTTAATTTCAATGCCATGATCACTTGACCTAGTTAGAACCTGTCTTGGTAATTATAACACATGGGCATCTGCCTCCAGAACCTACCATTGCTTTGTCCAACACCATTCCTGGGTCTTTCTTTGCCTCTTGGCTGATTTGCAAACCTCCCCAACCTCAATTATTTCCCACATTACCTAGCATGTTTAGGTTGAGATTCTTCATTAAGTCTACCACTTGCCTCATCTCTTGCCTTAGCCCATCATCTTGCATTACTGTAGTGACCACTGCTGGCATAACCTGCGAAGTAACCAAAACCACTGGTTCATGATGAACCACAAAGCACATTGAGGTGCATTACCACTATGTCAGGGAGAGGCTCTCAGCAGGAGAGATCAGCTTGGCTTATGTGCCAACACAGGACAACCTTGCAGATCTTTTCACAAAGGCATTGTCTCGTGAGAAGCCTGAAGCTTTCCGCAAAGCTTTGGGCTTACTCCCCTTTGTGGACTGATCCTGTCCTCAGGGCATGGCACTTCCCTTTACTCATGTGCCAGCTCTCGTTCACCGCATCACTCCAGGGGGGATTTGTTACCATATACATGTGGTAGTGATGTGTGTGAACACACTAGGACCGCCGGGGCATTTTTTCCCTCTTTAGGAGGTTTTTTCCCCCGTGCATTGTATATACGCCCATCACTCTAGGGCTATCCATCTTTTCATTGCACACTAAGTAACACACTCTCTATTGTGTGCCTTGAGCTTCCTTTGTCTTCTCCATGCTGTGTGTGTTTCTCTGCAACCCTAATTCCAACACTCATTACATAGAAGGTGGTAGGCTAGGAGACCCCGCTAGATTGTGAGTACATACAACTAAACATAATAAGATGAGGACCAAATTTTCATTACAAATGAGGAAAGGTTTAGAGCATGGTCACCTGTGCCCACTGTGTAGCCCAACTGTCCCGTTTGCTGATAGCCACAGAGTCCCATGATTACCTTGTATAGGGCGGGTCAACAACTATTGGGGAGGGTCATGAAAAGAGCTCACTGCCAATCAGCTACGTCCAATTGAATGTGATTTTTGCAATTAAGGAGGATCCCACTGATTTTGAAGGCATAAGAACAAAAAATTTTGACTTTTTATGTGACGTGATGTAATGGAAATGGCCTATGAACTTTGAGAGTAGCGGAATTAGGAAATTAGATGAAGCACTTTTGTGAGATTACTTTGTGAGCATAGCGGGTGAAGTTAATTGATGGTAGCAACATAAACATGGTACTTGGTTAACTTGGCATGAACAATACTTTTGCAAGCGAGAGTTTAGAGATCATGACAATAGTTGAGGACCGGATTCATACGAAGTCGGTCCCCCCTCCAATAGGCATTTGTATTATAGTTCTCCCATCAAGAGAGACTTGGTACAATACAATCTTTGTGTTCCTTGTGACCTAGGTGATGCAATGAAGATGGAAAGATTCATGCATCACAAACATAACATAAACTTTGTAGAAAGCATTAACTATCCCAAGCCTCAGTCCCAAGGCCTCAAACACCTTCGAAGGTGGAGAGAGCTAGCGAGGAATGAGGGTAGGGAAGAGGAAGAAGGAACATTCCATAGGAGAAAGGAATAGTTCCTCACTTATCATTACTCTTCTTGCTAGCATACATAATAGCATAGTAATGAAGATGGAGAAGATGGAAAGCTTAAGCATTGAAGCATGGCTCTTGGTTGGATTTGCATTCCACAGCCAAGAGTGTTGGTGTAGGTTCTCACTTCTCACAAGCTTCGGAGAAGGAGGTGGACCTCAACTTTCACCAAGTGGGAATAATCCACAAAATGAGTGTGTGTGTGTGTGGGTGTGTGTGTGGTGTATACCCCCCCCCCCCCCCCCCCCCCTTGCTTTGTTGGGATGAGTTGTAGCTTTTACACATTTTTCAAGCTCATTGGACCGCTCTCCCCCCAGCCAATCACATGTTGCATGCATTCAAGTACATGGGTAGTCTTTGGACAAGTGTCCTCCTTACCCCTTAGAGAGAGAAAGCTTGAAATATCTAGATATTTTTTGGATGGAGCTAGAAGTTCATTGGACCCCTCTTTAGATCAACCAATAGCATTCAAGCACACCATGTGGTTAAGCATAAGGAGAGTCTGACATGTGTCCCAGGTGCCCTTTGAGAAAAGGAGTGCCTTTTGGGTGAGTGGAAGGTAAAGTCAAATATTTCCCTAACTTTGGGACTTTCATGCATAGGAAGCTTCGCAAGCACGTTCCTCATTAAGTTTGTAGGGTCTCTTTTTGACTCAAGCACCTTACCCCCCCATGCATGGGAAGCTTCTCAAGCACCTTCCTCATTAAGTTTGTAGGGTCTCTTTTTTGCTCAATCACCTTAACCCCCGTGCATGGGAAGCTTCTCAAGCACCTTCCTCATTAAGTATGACAAGCACCTCAATTACCTTACTATCATCAAGCATGACAAGAACCTCAAGCACCTTAGTCATCAAGCACGACAAGCACCTCAAGCTTAGGTCGGGTTCCCACCTCAAGCTCAGCCCTAGCTTGCCTAAGGTCAAAGGACCTTTAACACTAACCATTGGAGGTCTTTAATGTAGCTAACCCTACGGTCTTTTAAGCTCCATTAAAGGCACATTGCTCTTTGATAGACTACCTCCTTTTGGACCCCTATTGAGATGTAACCATCTCTCCTCTTGGTCCCCTACTGAGGTAAGTCTAGAAGCACTTATTGCACATTGCTCTTTGATAGACCATCTCCTTTTGGACCCCTATTGAGATGCAACCATCTCTCCTTTTGGTCCCGTGTTGAGATAGGTCTAGAAGCACATGTCTCTATTCTAACTCTTGTTCCTGTTTATTCTCCTACATTAAATGATCAGTTTAATATGAGAAAATCATTTGGTAAAGTTAGATATTATATTTTATGACATTACCTCTCTGTTTAAATCATAGTTGTCCTCGACTATTAAGAGGTAGAGAAGATAAAGCCTAGTCATTAGTCCATGTTTCTTAGCGGGTAGAGGATCCCTTTTTACCCTACGACATCATTCCAAGATGGATGACTAGTCCATTTGGTGCTTGGGAGATGTGACTGCCGCAAGCATGTCTGCTCTTTAGTCCATATCATACTTCCAAAGTAGAGTGACAAGTTCTACTTGGTGTTTGGGAGACGTCGTCACCACAAACATGATTCTAAGCATGCATACTATTTAAATTTGTGCACAAGAAAAAGAGAACTAGTCTTATAAGACAAAAACATTTTTCATTTAAAATGCATTTTCATATGCTTACTCTAGTGCAGTATTGTAAGCATTGACAAGGTTCATATTATCCTTAAGCTAGGTTCCTTGCATCCATTTAGCATCTTTAAAAGGATAATTCTTTAACTTAATAAGATATCGTCAGTTAATCTTACCGTTTCTTAATACCTTGTCTTCATGTCATCGGATGGACTTAGATTGAAGTACTTCTTTTTTATCTTTGATTTTTGGAGGGTCTGCAACTATTGCTTCTTTTGATGGAGCTCCTTTGTAAGGCTTATGTAGGTTCTCATGGAAAACAATTGTGCATGAGCCAATGGTTGGGCAACTTCAATTGATAAGCCATCTCATTGACTGGCTTAAGAATTTTAAGGACCATAGTATCTTTTTGCTAGTTTAGCATCATACTCTTGGTGGTCCGTAGGACTCTTGCCCGTAGTATGCCTTAGATGAGCCTTGAGAAACTTTGGCAAGACCCAATTATTTTCCTTAAAGGCTAAGGATCTTCTGTGCTTATTAGCAACAACCCTTTTTGCCTTTCCTGTGAGATGGATATAACCCCTTTAATCTTTGTAAAAGATTCTTGTAAGTCTAGGCTATATTCCCATAGAAGTATGTACAACATCATTGTACGCATACTCTATAAGAGGTAGGTACTTCTACCGTGGAGAATATTGATCTACTTCCATGACATAGGCTTTTAGTAGATCAAGAATCGTTAGATTAGTTATTTCAATTTGGTCATTCGTTTGTGGATGATAGGCCAAACGAGAAATGTAATCTACTTCCTAGATTCTCAAAGAGACCCTTCTAGAAATTACTGATCATTCTAGGATCTTTGTCCGACACTATGGATGTTGGAGAGCCATGATGCTTGAAAATTTGAGATCTAAAGAGGGTTGCCATTTGATGTGCCTTAATAGTCTTTTTGACAGGCATAGAGCGTGTTTTCTTCTTAAGCCTGTCGACTGAAACAATCCAAGTTGCTTCCCTCGATCAAATTTCAACTTTTGGTATACCACGCATTTTGAAACATACTCTTGTATGTCTACTTTTCATGGTAGACCAGCAGAAATACATTTCTACTCCTTGAAGAGTACATTATGGATTCCCTTTTGCCCCGCATAAGGAGAAGTATGGGATTCATACATGACTTTTTAATTGTATGGGTGAGTAACACATAGCCTATTTCCGTTTAGAAGATAACCATCCTTCAAGGTGAATGGTTCTTTTTTCTTCCCTAATGCAAAGGCTATAATTACATACTTAAAGTCTCGGTCAGTAGCATACTTATCTATCATAAAATATAGATCATTGTGAGTTTCTATAGACACCATATGTACCCTTGGTCGTTGTGAAAGTGCATCGACCACTTGATTGTGCTTGCCAACAATGTAAGCAATATGAAATTTAAATTGCAAGAGAAAATTTTTCCACCTCATTTGTTTGTCGGAGAGCTTGGTTTGTGTCATGAAGTTCTTGAGGCTTTGTGATCCATATGTAGGATGAATGGATTCCCCAAGAGATAGTGTTTCCATGTGTTTAGGGCATATAGAATAGCTAGTAGCTCTTTTTCATATTTGCCCAATACTCACTTATCGAAGTTGAGTCTTTGACTCTCATATGCTATGGCATGCCCTTCTTGAAGCAAAATAGCTCCAAGGCAATTACCACAAGAATCACATTGGACCTCAAATGGATTTGAGAGATCTAGTAGTGTGAGCACACATTGAGCACACATTGAGCGATAAGATTCTTCTTAAGCTTCTTCAAAAGCTTCTTGCACTTTTGCAGTCTATGAATACTTAACGTTCTTTTTTTGTTAAGTCATGTAATGGGCCTGCTATGAGCGAGAATGTTTTCTATGAAGCATCTATAGTATGCACACATACTCATGACGCTTCGTACCTCCTATAGATTCCTTGGATTAGGCCATCCTTTTATTATCTCTAACTTTGTTGGATCCATACAGGTGCCATCTTTAGAGATAGTGTGACCTAAATATTGAATCTCTTGTAGAAAAAATTCACTTTTTTTTAATTAATGAAAAGCTTATTCTCTCTCACAACTTGAACGATTACCTGGAGGTGTCTCTTGTACTCAAGAAAATTTGAATGGCCTGAATATTTTTGTCCATCATGAGTTTGAATGCGTCTGGAGCATTTGTCAAGCCAAAACTTGTAAATTATCAAATAGATCTTCTACCTGTGGCACGGGAAATATATTTTTGATAGTAATCTTATTTAGTGCTCTATAGTGGACACAATGTGTCGTCTTTCTTTTGCACTAAGCAATGGTGAGAAAAATGGAGAAGAGCTAGACCTCAACATCCCTTTCTTTTGCACTAAGCAATGGTGAGAAAAATGGAGAGGAGCTAGACCTCACCATCCCTTTATTTTGCACTAAGCAAAGGTGAGAAAAATGGAGAGGAGCTAGACCTCACCATCCCTTTTTTCCACCAATTCATGCTCTTGCCTCATGATCTCCTCTTGTTGAGCTTGTAAAACTTGATAAGGAGGCTTGTTAGGCAGTGAGCTTCCTGGTAGGAGCTCAATTGCATGGTCATCATCCCTCATTTTAGAGGTATCTCACTAGGGATGTCATCAATGAAAACATCTTGGGATCCATTTAGGAAATTAGACAATTCTAATTCCTCTTGATTCCCTTTATTGCAAGGATATGGTGTTCCCCGACTCATTAGCATCTATGTACATGCTCTCTTCCTTGTAGGTGAAGTAGATTCTCCTTTCAGGGAACTTCATGTTGGAAGCCATGTGGTTAAACGATGGTGCCCCAATGATAACATTCTCATGTTTGAGAGGGGAGATGAAGAAATCCTTTTTGTCCACATAGCTTTGGAAATGAAGCCGTAATTTTCCAATTAAGGAAGTAACTGAGATGTCTTGTCCCTTGATAGCTCCACTGGCTTTCAATGCATCTCCCATCTCGTGGGGTTGTATGCCTAGCTTAGTGGTCAACTCCGTGGATATGAAGTTGTGAGTTGAATCAGGGCAAACAAAATAAAGGCATCATGCTCTTCCATCTTCCCCAAGTATAGGAAAGGAGAAATCCTTGGCAATGAGCATCCTCTTTTGGAGCTTCAAACATAGAGTCTCTAGGAGTCTCATTGCGGGCAATTCTTTTGGGGCAAGGACGATAACCATGGCCTTGCTCCCCACACTTAAAACATATGTGGTCCTTATAAAAAGCTTCTAGCTCTTTAGGAGAGAGTTTATATTTACCTTTGTAAACTCCCTTCTTCTTGGACCGATTGTTGTTGTTATTGGAATAGCCTTGCTAAGAATTTTGGGCATTGGTTTTCCTCTTGGCATCACTTTTGTCTTTATTTTCCACGGGCTTGACATTCCGTCTGGCCTCTTGTTGGAAATTGATGCGCAAAGCAACCATGGTGTGGTGGATTACTTTGGTGATAGAACCAGGCCGTTGAGAGTTGACATACTCGGCCATCTCTTTGGGTAATCCCGCATAGAATTGTTGCTTTTGCTCGGCAAAGTCTATCTTTTGAAAGACAATAGCCTTGAGATATAAATCCCAAAACTTGTCCACATATTTGTGGATAGAATCATGAGAGAGAAGACTCAAACTTCGCCATTCAGTGACCACTTTGTCCTTTGCATCGCTTGCAAGGAAGTCCAACACCCAAATCAGTTATAAGGTGTCTGAGCCATACACACTCAAGCGTAGCTGTGAAGACTGCCTTGTACTCAGTTTCACAACTAGAAGTGGCCACAATAGGTTGCTTCTTGCTCAACCATGAGATACATGAACTGCCGAGCATGAAACAAAAACCACTTGTGGACACTCGCGTGTCAAACAACCAGCCTAATCTGAGTCAAATAAGCATTAAATCTGGTAATGATCCCCCCTTGGGATAAAACAACCCAAGATATATAGTGCCACTCAAGTAGCAAAAGATCCGCTTGAAAGTTTGCCAATGCTTAGACCCTGGAGTGAAGGACATCCTCAAGAGAGGTAAACAACTCATGATGAGAGGTAATGTGCTTTGAGTGTGCTTTGTAGTACCACTATCAAAGTACCACACATGAGCATTTGCAGCAACTGACATGCATGCACCATGGACAAAAGGATCATAAGTGCACTGTGCACTAAAAGCCCATTCTACACAACATCAGCATCACAATCTTCTTTCACAGAAGACTCAACAATAGCTGCACTTGTAGTGGAGCCAATCGAGTCTTTCTTCTTAGCCTCTTTTGCCTTCAATTTTAGACACTGCTTGATCAAGTGATCATTAGCTTTACAATAATGGCAACGCATTTTCTTTTTTTTCCTTTTCATCAAAATTCCTAGATGAAGTGCTTCCAGTAGAAGCATTAGGAACATGTGCCTTTCCACTCACAAAAAAGCTATGAGAAGTGGCTATATTGTTGTTACCAATTTTTCTTTGAACAACAATAAATGCTTGTTCAATTGCATGTTGTTTAGCCTTGTTTTCTTTGGAAAGTAACTCTTGCAACAACAATGTGAATAATGCATCAAACTTGACAACTTCATGATTTACTTGGGTCATAAGTCTCCAAGTACTCACAAAAGTCTGGTAAGCCTATCTGACAAAGTATCAAGAACAGTCTGCAAAAGGGAACTGTAAAAAATGACCTCGCCTACAGAAATAAGTTGCTCATTTATATCCTTGACACCATCAAGGAAAGTGTCCATTTTATCTTCCTCATGCATAATCTTCAACTCCAATTCTTTACGCAGCAATGCAATTTTAGCCTCATTGCAACTTGCATAAAGACAAGCCAGAATATCCCAAGCATGTTTTACAGATTTTGTTGAACGAATGTAAGGAGTAATAGTGCGCTTCACAAACAGCACAATCAATGCATGAGGATGTATATCTCTTACATCCCAACGATTCTGCTCAACAGTTCTAACAACAACAATCCTGCAACCAAAACCTGCAACATTCTCAACATCGCATGTATCCACAGAATTAGGACGTACATCAATGCCCTACACAATATTTCAAACGCCCTTTTGACACAAGAACATGTTACATCATGTAAGCCCACATAGGGTAATTTTTCTCATCCAATTTGTCCTCAGCAGCAAATATCTTGAACACATCTGTGTTGTTGTTGCTTGCACCTAATGTGAAAATTGTCTGAAAAGAGGAGAAACGAAGCGGAAACAACACGTGCTATACAACACAACCCGTAGATTACTATAAGGGACATGTTATGCAAAAAGACATTGACATAAATTTTGCAAAAAATGATGAAATTGTCTGCACAACACTACTTGTAGTGGAAACAGAGGCCAAAATAAGCCCTAATGGAAAATCTGACTGAGCTTTACGAGCATGCCCGAACTATCTTTTGACTTGGTGAGGCTCACCAAATTTTGAGAAAGGGAGCAGGCGTGTGTTGACAATGCTGGCAAAGAAATTTTGTCATTTTATTGGAGATAGGGTTACATGGAAACACACACAGTTTGGAGAAGACGAAGAAAATTCAAGGCACACAACAGAGAGTAATATTACTTAGTGTGCAATGGAAATATAAGATAGCCCTAGAGTGATGGACGTATATACAATACACAGAGGGAAAAACCTCCTAGTGAAGGAAAAAATGCCCTGACTGTCCTAAGTGTTCACACACATTATTACCACATGTATATGGTAACACTTTCTACTTAAATAATTTCTTTCAAAATTAGGCACACATACCTAGTCAAGGAAACATCTTACCATTATACCTTAACGAGAGTTAGATTCATATGCCTTGTAATTAGTGAAGACCCAACCCAATTTATGGCACTTAACAACTGATTATAATTTTATTTGCAAAGCCATCATCATATGTATAGGGAGTGGATTTTAGGAAAATTTGCTTGCAGTTTTTGAAAATGCCTTAGAAGCGAAGATGCACTCGAAGCTTCACACCATATTTTGGACGTCGAACAATTCCAAAATTAAATGCTAAAGGTTTCTCCATGGTTGGAGAATGGGTAAATGTGAAATTTTGATAAAGCTTGATCAATGCTATCTTAGCTTCTTGATATGCAAACTTGACCCCAATGCAAGCTCGTGGGCCTAAACCAAAAGGCATGTATGCACTGGGGTGTCTCTCCTTGTTCTCTAAACAATCAGCTTCAAACCTATCCGGGTTAAACTCGTCAGGATTCTTGAAGTTCGTCTCATCCATCATGATCGCATTTGGGATCATCCACACATGTGTACCCTATAAGGACAAAAACAAGACCCCAAAAAAGGGTATGAGTCTCAACACATGAAGACTAGTAATAACAATGGAAGAGATATTGAGCTCTTTGTCAAACCTTCTTCAAATTGTATTCACCGATTTTGATGTCATTAGTAATGAAGCGGGCAATAACAGGAGCTGGAGGACAAAGACGCAATGTCTCCTTGAATACCTACACACACAAAGATTAGAAGTGCATTAGGTGGAAGGGAGATAGCATGCACTGTGATATATATATATATATATATATATATATATATATATATATATATATATATATATATATATAGAGAGAGAGAGAGAGAGAGAGAGAGGAGAATGTCAAGTTACAAAAGTGACCGCCCTTTTGCCGAAACATCCAACACTCTTTGTTCTAGAGCGTTAGAACTAAATCAAACATGAAGCCAGAGGAGAATGTCACCACCCCTAGGATGGTGAACATTGACATCAGAGATTACCCAATGATCCATGATGCATAATTAGAACCATAGAAGCCCTTTGTCTGAAGGACCATAGAAACCTTTCGCCTTAAAGAACTAAGACCATGATTCTTTCTCTCTTTTTTAAAATTTTGGGGGGTTGGGGGGCACCCATCCAAGAAGCTCTATGCGAGGAGTCTTGAACTCAAGACCTGATACCCCAGAGGGAATTGATTACTTGGGAGAGAGAGAGAGAGTTTGCCTGCTCGACATATGGAAAACCATCGAGGTCCTGATAGGAGAGCTCGGCGTCTGGAGGTCCATAGGCATCCACTTCTTGGAGGATCCTTTGCTCCACATCAGGATGGCAAGCAATGAAATAGAGGCAATTTGAGAGTGTCACGGCAGTTGTCTCAGAGCCAACCAGCAGGACCTCAAATGTCAGTCCATTGATGTAGCCATCTGTTAGCTCGCTCTTCTCTTTCCGCGCATTCAACAGAAGAGAGAGAAAGTCTATGCGGTTGCTAAGGTTCTCGTCCGCCTGCCGTCGCTCGAGAGTCTCCTTCAACACACTCATCACAGTCCTTGTGTTTTCCTCCATTCTCCAATCTGCAGTGATTGGTATTGAGCCTAGCACCTTGCGCATAGGCTTCTGAAGGATGGGAAAGAGCTCCCCAACGATGGTACTCAATGGTGCGTCCCCATCCAGGCGCAAGGCGGTGAAAAACTTGTTTGCAGAATGAACCAGCTTGGCATCCAAAGTGATACCATCACCAGCACTAGTGACATTGTCACCTCCCTTCATAGGACTCCTCAAGCCCTCCAACATTTCAAACTTGGCACCAAATGCAGCCTCCCCTATTATATCCAATGTCAACACCATCATGTAGTGGGAGATGTTGAGATCCTCATCTTCCGATTTCCCTTTCAACACCTGCACCAGCACATCGCCCATGCGGTTCATGAGCGGAATGTACTTGCGCATTTGCTCAGCATGGTAGAACGGAAGCACCGAATTCCGCATCAGTGACCATGCCTTCCCTCTGTTGCATAACATCAGCAGTCAGAAAAGCTATAGTTAGACAGATTGTACATCCATACGCGGACATTCAGAGTAGTTGGGCTTTAGAATGAGCAATCCTGAATTATGATAAAGATAGTACCTGCTGAAGAAAAGGGCGTGATGAAGGAGAGGAACAGTCTCAATGTAAGCAGGATAAGCACGGTCGGTGGCAGACTTGAAATGCTTGGTGCAGAGCTGGCGACAGAGCTCGGCGTCCGCGATCATGACGATGGGTTGGCGACCGAAGTGGAAGCGGTAGACAGGGCCGTAACGGCGGGCCATGTCGATGAAAATCCGAGCCTCTCTGTCGCTGGTGAGCAAGGGGAGATGGCCCAACCCAGGCAGCCAGTAGGGGGGGCACTTGATGTGCCTCACGAGGCGTACGGGCCACATCATGTACACCCAGTAGAAGGCGAGCATCACCGCCATCGCAGTTGCAATGGGCGGCCATCCTTGCAAGAGGGGGCCTGCAAGCAACAGCTCCCCCTCTCTTCGACTTATTGCCCACACATCGCCCATTCTGTCCCATAATGCTCTGGCTAACACAGGAACATGGTCGGCGGCCATAGCTGCAGGTGCCTTGGCTGATGCGGCGATGCCCCCAATGCCACAAAGGTGGTGTTTAGGCTGCAGCTTAAAGATCCCTTTGTCTCTCTTCCTTGATTTTAGGGTCTACATTTGATCCGTTTGACCGTTGTTCAATTATTGAAAATATTAAATCAAGGAGAGTATGTGTTGCATTGTGCACGTGTGTGTGTGTGTGTGTGTGAGAGAGAGAGAGAGAGAGGCAACTTGAAGCCATGAGAGAATGGTTTAGCTATGAGAAAACAAAAACTGATATAAAAGATACCACGGCTAAAAAATCACAAACAAACTATTAAGGTTTTTGCCACATGGACGCCAAAAAATAAGTGGTGCAAAGGCATGCTTTATCAATGTCATATGATATAGCTTGGGATGGTGGGCATGTGGGTGACTCGTGAGTCCTCGCTCAGCCCAACGTAACGACTGAATGTATGTGGTAGAAATTTCTTGAGCAGCTCCTTTAAGAGTCGTTCCTTTTTTCTTTTTTTTGCAAAACTCACAATTGTGAGTAGATTATATTAATATAGCAGACAAATTACAAGTTCCTGTCATGCCCATGTCAGGTCACGACAGCTTCCTAGGGCCATGATTACATCGGTTGAAGGGGGAGCCACCCCATGGCAAGAGATGAGCTCACCCAAGAGAGTCAATCATAGCGGCGTCAAAGATCTTGTTCCACTCATCTGAGTTTATCTGTCTCCTGATGGCGATGATTGCCTCTTTGCTTTCTTGTATTATCTTTGTGAACTTAGCTATTTCCAATGTACTCTTAAAAATCCGACCATTCCTTGCGGCCTTCTAGACTTGACGAAAATAGCAATATCTCACAATCTGCATGACGATGAGAAGTCCTTGATTCTTAAACACCTTTCCTCCCAAAAATAGGTCATTCTTGAAGAAACCCATTTTTCAGGTTTTCTGGACCTATTTGCATATTTTCCCAGCTAGGCCACAAATCGCCAGGAACTCCTTGAATAGGTGAGTCTTCACTAAGCCGATCTACATTGTGGACATCTATCTGGACCAATCCCCCTAGTGCACACCTTCACCCCAGTCAAGATGGCTCCCCATAGGCCCTTCCACACGAACACCTTCATCTTATGCGGCCATGGTGGGCACCATATATTCCTCACAACTATCTCCCACCTTGACTCAGGCCAGTGCTTGCCCCAATCAATCCTTCGAAGATATTAGTGTTGGAATTAGGGTTGCAGACAAATGCACACAGCTTGGAGAAGACGAAGGAAGCTCAAGGCACACAATAGAGAGTGTGTTACTTAGTGTGCAATGGAAAGATAGATAGCCCTAAAGTGATGGGCGTATATACAATGCACGGGGGAAAAAACCTCCTAAAGAGGGAAAAAATGCCCCGACGGTCCTAGTGTGTTCACACACATCACTACCACCTGTATATGGTAACAAATCCCCCCTGGAGTGATGCGATGAACGAGAGCTGGCACATGAGTAAACGGAAGTATCATGCCCTGAGGACATGATCAATCCACAAAGGGGAGTAAGCCCAAAGCTTTGCGGAAAGCTTCAAGGTTCTCACAAGACAATGCCTTTGTGAAAAGATCTGCAAGGCTGTCCTGTGTTGGCACATAAGCCAAGGTGATCTCTCCTGCTGAGAGCCTCTCCCTGACATAGTGGTAATGCACCTGAATGTGCTTTGTGCGAGCATGAAAAACTGGGTTCCTCGCAACTACCAATGCACTCTGACTGTCAGTGTAGATAGTGTTGGCAGTGTCCTGTCCAACACCCAAATCAGCCATAAGGCGTCTGAGCTATACACACTCAACCGTACCTATGAAGACTGCCCTGTACTCAGCCTCACAACTCGAAGTGGCCACAGTAGGCTGCTTCTTGCTCAACCATGATATACATGAACTGCCAAGCATGAAACAAAAACCACTTGTGGACACTCTCGTGTCAAAATAACTAGCCCAATCTGAGTCCGAAAAAGCATGTAAGTCTGGCGGCAATGATCCCCCCTTGGGATAAAACAAGCCAAGATGTAAAGTGCCACTAAGGTAGTAGAAAATCCTCTTGACAGCCTGCCAATGCTTAGACCCTGGGCTATGCATAAATCTGCTGACGTGTGAGACTGCAAACTGAATATCCGGCCTTGTGTTGCATACATAAATGAGGCAGCCAACGGTAGTTTGATAAAGAGTGACATCAACAGGATCGCCAGCATCATGTAGACTCAAATTTAAACCTGTTTCCATGGGAGTGGCAATAGGTTTGCAATCCTCAAGTCCAAACTTACATAGCAATGTCTCTATGTAACTTTTATGACACAAGGCAATACCACCATCACACTGCTTAAACTGTATACCCAAGGAATGATGCAACAACCCCAAATCTTTCATCTTGAAAGTAGCATTCAAATCAGCCTTAAATTCAGCAATATGTCTCTCATTTGGTCCAGTGATCAACAAATCATCAACATAAAGAAACACAATGAGAAGTACATCACCCTCACGCTTTAAATACAATGTTCTTTCTGTTGGACTGTTACGAAAGCCTTGTTTGACTAAATGAGTGTCAACTTTCTCATACCAAGCACGAGGAGATTGCTTCAACCCATACAAAGCCTTGTTACATTTGCACACTTTGTCCTCTTGTCCTTTTATGACAAAACCGCGAGGCTGCGTTACATAAACTTCCTCAAATATGTCACCATTCAAGAAAGCAGTAACAATGTCTGATTGATGTACATCCCAAGCAAAATGATCTGCCAATGCACATAGAAAACGCACAGTAGTCATACAACAAGTGGGAGCAAAAGTCTCTGCATAATCTATGCCTTTTTGTTGTGCATAACCCTTTGCAACAAGTCGAGCCTTATGGCGATCAATCTCACCATCCGGCTTGCGTTTCAACTTGTAAACCCACTTCGTACCAATGGCCTTTTTGCCAGGAGGCAAATCACATAAAGTCCATGTGTCATTTTCTATCAGTGCATCATATTCTTATTGCATGGCAGCCATCCAATTTTCTGAATTCTGTGCTTCATCAAAAGACAGAGGCTCCTCAACATCATGTAAGCTAGACACAACCAAAGCATAACAATGTGATGCATAAGATGCATGGCGAGAGCTTGAACGAGTACGACTAGACAAAGGTGCATCCAATTTACTGTCACGCAAAGTTTGCACTTGCCATTTTAGCATACCTCTAGCCTGCTCATTTTCAGCCCTTTCCTCATCAAGTACATCATGTACATCTGCATCAGTAATAGGCTGATCTAAAACATTTTCAGAAACCCCCATAGGCTGTACATTTGCGTCATTGGAACTTACATTCGTATTTCCCCCACTGAAAAGAGGCAACAAAGTGTCATAAATGTCCTGTGAGCTTACATTACTGTTTCTAGTGTCATAATAATCAATATCTAATTCTCCTAAATGATTTTCTCATGTTAAACTAATCATTTAATATGGGGAAGTTCCAGGGGAGAAAAAGCTAGAATATTGGTTAAGCTAGCAGACCGGCCACAGTAGGGATCCAAAGGAGGGAAAATAGGGATCCAAAGGGGGGGCCATCTGCAAAAGAGCCATGTGCAACAATGGGCTAAAAAGACCCTAAGGTTCAGCCCATTAAGACTTCCAAAATGCTAAGGTTCCAAAATTCAAAGGTTGTGTCCAAAGGTCAACCCTAGGGGAAATTGGATGCTTTGTGTGTGACCAAAAAGTCCTTTCAAATCCCTACATAGGAGGGGGCGGGCCTTGGGAGTAGGGGATGAGAGAGAAAGTCACACACACACACACACACACACACACACACACACACACACACACACACACACACACACACACACACAGGTTCCCTTTACACAAAGGGAATTAGGGACACATGTCAGCTCCCTAGCCCAGATGCCCACAAGGTGTGCCCAATTCCTATTGGATGGCCTTGGAGGTCGACCAATGAGAATTAGGCTAGAGTAAATCTAGTTTAATTAATTTAATAACACTTAATAAAAGAACCAATGAGAATTAAGTCTCCTAGAAGACTATTGGACAGTCTCCTAGAAGACTATTAGACTGTCTCCCAAGGGGTCCAATGAGCATTCAACAGCCCAATGGCTTGCCTGATTCCTATTGGCCAGGAGGCAAACGAGTCCAATGAGAGTTTAATTTAATTATTAATTAACGTAAAGCTCTCACAAAAGGGGAAAGGGGGACACATGTCAACTGCTTAATAGTCATTGGCTTGACTTGGGGAGGGCCAATGAGGGTTGAGCAAGAGCAAATAGCAAGAGGGCTCGCCCAAGAGAGAGAGGGGGCTGATTTTTGCAAGGCATTGTCACACACACACTCACACAATCTCATGTGTGAAGAAAGAGAAGACTATCTCTTCCCAAGCTTTAATGGAGAGCTCATCACCTACTCCAAGCTGGTGAGATAGAAGCCTACATCGACACACTCTTGGCATGTGGATGCAAATCCAACCAAGAGCCAAGCTTCAATGCATGCTCATCTCCTCTACCAAGCTAATTACTAAGCTAAGCTATGCTAATATGAGTGATTATGTGAGGAGATGTACATCTTTCTCGTAAGATACTCCTTCTTCCTCTCAATCTACTCTCGTACCCTGCTAGCTCTCACCATCTTCGAAGGTGTGTGAGGTCTTGGGTCTGAGACCGGGGATAATTTAAGTTGTGTTTTCTAAGTGTTTTGCTTAGTGCATGAAGCTTTCATCTTCATTGCACTAGCTAGTCTTGAAGGAACACAAAGAATTGTATTGTACAATGTCTCTCTTGATGGGAGAAACCATAATACAAAGCCTTTTGGAGGGGGGACCCCGGCTCCATGCAAATCCGGTCCTCAACTGTTGTCAATAGCTTAATTTCTCTCTCTTTTGAAAGTATTGTTCATGCTATCTAACTAGGTGTTATGATTTTTGTTGCTCTCTCCACCCAAGCACTCTTGTAATTCTCATTAGGAATCTATTCTAATGAAATGCCCACTATGTTCATGCTAATTTCCGCTACACACAAGTTACTAGGCCATTAAATGTTACATTGGTATCAGAGCACAAGGTTTATCTTTTCTTGCTCAAGAAGGGAGGTCCTCAAGCTAGCTATAAATGGTTGGTATTATTAATTGCCTGTGCGTAAGTAGAATAAGGATTTTTCAGCCTTGTAGTGCGCCTGCCTTCGTGTAGTTAACGGGGCATCACCGTCGAGAGCTATGGTCTTAATAGTGGAGTCCTACGGGGCTTGCCTACAGCTTAACCACTATTGAGCTATTAGAAGCTTGACAGGAGCCGGTGTTGTTTTGGTTTCGAAAGACCCTCTCTTCTATTCCTTGCAATTAATGGTATTCGAGCCGCGGGTACAGTAGCTTGAGTGCTTTTTCTAAAGGGGTAAAGAGGAGTAGCAACTAGGGCTTGAAGTGCCAAAGTACACCTAAAAAGTTTACACCTAAAAGTTGTTAGAATGGCTGACAATAGTAAAGAGAGTGAAATTAATGTTGATAACTTTGATTTTGCTCATGAGCAAGCTACTAATGATGCTTCAATGCTTGTTAACTATCTTGTTTCTAGGCTTCAACAAGCCATGGGCAATCCATCTCTCCAAAGTGAAGTGCAATGGTAGCTCCGTGCTCACGGGATTCTCCAAGCTCATCACCATGACGAGAGAACACCTAGGAAGCCTCCTTGTGAGACTACCAAAAGAGGTCTCTCTCCGATTCGGGAAGAAGAAGAGAATCTGTACGAAGGGCTCAAGAATTTACTTCTTGATGATGCATCTCCTTCCCAAAAGACAACTCAAGAGCCTCCACCGAAGGAACGAGAAGGAAGTGAGTCTCCGGCCACCTCGGCGGAGATGGCTCCACGAAGACGGCAGGCTAAACGCTCTCCATCACCACCAAAGCGGAGAAGACCATCACACTCTTCTCCACACCATAATTCAAAGAGGGATGATAAAAAGCAAGAGAAGAAAAAGGCGAGAAATAGGACACCCTCTTCTCCATCTTCTTCATCCTCTTCCTCTTATGAAAGTGATGGTGAAGACAACGAAGATCAAGACAAGAAAAAGGCGAGAAAGAGGTCACCCTCTTCTCCATCTTCTTCAAATTCTTCACCTTCTGAAGAAAGTGATGGTGCAACCTTTGAACCATCAAAAAGAAGAGGCCATAGGAAATCCTATGCCGCATGGAAGAGGTCGTCCAAGTTGAAGAAATTCAAAGAGGGAGGGAAGAGCATCTCTTTCCTTACCTATGATGGTACCTTTGGTGCTACGGACAAAGTCTTGGCCTTTATCCAACAGTTCGATGCGGCGTTTGGAGATGAGGGCTTCACGGAGTCCTCTAAGCTACGCCATGTAGCTATGCACTTTCAAAACTCCGCCAGGCAATGGTGGTCTAGCCTATGGGCCAACGGTGAAGCTCCACGAACATGGAAAGCTTTAAGAGCTTCCATTATGAAGCATTTTTTGGCCACCGATACCAAAGACAAAGTACTCACCGAATGGCGAAGCCTAAAGCTCTCTCCCTATGAATCCATCCACAAATATGTAGACAAGTTTTGGGACCTACAACTCAAAGCCATTGTCTTCAAAAAGTTGGATTTTGGAGAGCAAAAGAAACAATTTTGTGCGAGATTAACCGAAGAAATGGCGGAGTATGTTAACTCCCAAAGGCCACGTACCATATCGGCGGTAATACACCATATTATGGTGGCCTCTCGAATCAATTTCCAAACGGGGGCTAAAAGAAATAATAAGCCCACGGAAAACAAGGGTTCCAACGAGCCTAAGGGGAAGGACAATGTCCAAAAGTCTCATAATGGCAACTCCAACAAAGCTAAAGAGAAGGGAGTTTACAAAGGTAAGAACAAACTCTCTCCTGAAGAGCTTGAGCGTTATCGCAAGGATAACCGGTGTTTCAAGTGCGGCAAACAAGGACATGTGTACCGCGCTTGTCCCCAAAAGAACAATCGCGAAGATCCTCCTAGAGCTTCCTTGGTTGAAATCCAAGAGGAGGAGACTCACCAAACTCACCACAAAGGATCTCCTCTATGCCATGCTTGGGGAAAGGTAAGAGAACATGATGCTTTTATTCTCTTTGACCCTGGTTCTACTCACAATTTTATATCTATAGAGTTGGCCACCAAGCTAGGCATACAAGCCTATGAGATGGGAGATGTCCTACCCGCAAACAGTGCTTTCAAGGACCAAGAAGCTTCAGTCACTCCCTGTAAAGTGTGAGCTTTGTCCTAAGGTGTGAGTCAAGGAGAGGAGAGTGGATTTATCCCACATAGTGTGGAGCAAGGCTGTAGAGCTACTTAAAGCTCATTTCTTGAATCAATAAACAACTCATTTTGCACTACATGATTGTCTATGGTGAGCTTGTGCTAAGCTAAGTCAATACTCAAGATTGTGTTTATGAGTCCAAGCTAATCAATCTTGGAACCTAATTCACTTGAGTGATAAGCTTGCTTACACACACTCACACACTTGCACCATGTTTCTCTTTCATCCACCATAGCTAGCACGATCCAAATCCTAACATTTGGTATCAGAGCTATGGTGTGCTAGCTAGGATTTTCATTATGCATTAGTGTGTGTTAATCATTAGCATCTCCATTAGATCGATTTGCACTTCATTATCACGGCCCATTAACATTCTTCATGATTAGTTGCATCTCACTAATTAGGTCTTAATCTAGTTATGTGTGGGCATGTCCTTGGCACACCCAAGAGGCCACTACCCTCCATGGCTAGATAGGTTTGATTAGGGAGAAGATTAGCATCCAATTTTTTCGTTCCTAATCCACTTTTGTGTCAATTTTCTAGTGATTTGCACCTTCAATTAATCTTCCCGATCTTGCACTTATCAAGCTTCAATCATCCCATCTTGAAGCCTTCCTTGCAAGCTTCGCATAGAGCTTTCAAGCTCTGCAAACCGAGCCCTAGACTCCATTAAAGTTATCCCCAAAATTGCCTAAAAATAGGTGTGTGTGTGAGTTTGTGTGGGAAAGTGCCTGCCGAGCATAGCTTAACATTTATTTTTTCGGAGCCATTCCACGGCCAAGTTTGTGGGCTTGGTGGCTAGCTCAAATCAGTAAAGCCATTTGTGGCTTGTGGGGTCCGAAGTTCAAGTTGAGTGTTACCAAAGTCGGCAAGCTGGGCGGACCCCATTGGCGTCTTAAATTGATTTTTTGGAGCTGGACGCGTCCGCTGGAGTGCAATCACACGCATAAGCCTTTTTCGGCTCCCCCGCCTGCCCGGATAACCTGCCCGCTGCCCGGACCTGCCCGCGCCTGCCCGAAAAGCTGCCGTGTTTCCCGACCAAGCCCGCGCTTGCCCTTTTCTGCCCGGCTTGCCCGACCTCTTGGGCCCCCCTTCCCGTGCTGCCTCAAGAGACTTCAACCAAGCTATGCCCACTGGCACTAGCAAGGGATCCCACGTCCGAGAAGCCAAGGTCACCAAGCTACCACAAAGGGGTGCTCACCATCATAAGCACCGGGTCCCACTGCCTGGAATCCGGCCTCAAAACCCCAAGGCAAGCCTTTCTTTAGCCCCTGCTCCCACAGCTTGCTGCCTCAAAACTCCGAGCACCTCAAGAGGCCCGGCCTCAAGAGCTCCTTCCCGCGGCCAACATTTCGGCTCACAAAATTTATGTTCATTAAAGGTACTGCATGCCAACTTGATTCACCATTGATACTCACTGAATTAGAGTTGTTATATGCAAAATCAAAGGATTACAATTGATTGTTAAAGCCTATATTGTAAGCACACAACCCTTGTATCCATTTGCAAAGATTGGGTAGACACTGCCTTGAAGAGAGTCTCTTCAACTGGAAAGACCCCCAATTGCACCCATTGCACTAGCACCCATGCATTGACATCCAATAAATCAACTCAAAGGTGTATGTGAAGGGTGACTTCACCTCGAGTGAAGAGGTACTTCACATTTCATTAAGAAGATATTAAAATCTTGCAACCAAGCACAAAAATTTTGCAAATAAATTTTCTATCATCGATTGTGCTCGTGTAAAGAGGTAGACACTGGCTAGGAGAGTCTCCTAAGCTAAGACCCCTCTATTGGCACAAATGGGGGACAAGGGAATAGAGAAATTCAATGGGGAGGGATTTCACACTTGGCAAACAAAGTTAAGAGGCTACCTTATGAAAAAAAATTTGTGGTCTGTCATTAGCACTGTCTTAGAGATACAAGCCGAACCCGATGGAGTGCACACTAGGGCATCTACACTCATAGCAAGTGCACAAAAGTTGGCCAAAGACGAATAAGCATTGGGAATTATCATCACTTCTTTGCATGATAACTATGTGCATTTCATAGATGAATGTAAGCATGCACATGAAGCCTGGCATGTCCTAGAAAGTAATTTTGAAGCTAGAGCCAAAAGAAGCAAAGTTAGTCTTAAAAGACAGCTTTACAAAGTGACTATGATTGAAGGGGAGGATATTGCTAGCCTAGTGAACATGCTTAAGAGCATTGTCACACAACTCACTTACATCCAAGTTGAAGTACCAGAAGATGACAAAGTGGCTATACTTTTAAGTGCACTTCCACCTTCTTATGACCACTTAGTCACAATTCTTGAAGAAAAAGAACCAGCACCACCATTTCAAGATGTCATCAACTCAATCCAAGCAGAAGAAAGAAAGCAACGAGGTTCACTTACCCCATAAGGAGGAGTTTTCATCATCTTCAAGAGGAAGATATTCGCCATCAACATCAACAAACGGATGAAAGTCTTATGAATGTGGAAGAATGGGACACATAGCGAAAGATTGCTACACAAACAAACCTTGCAACAAATGTGGTAGGAAGGGACACCCTCCTTCTCGGTGCTACTCAAGTGGAGGCAGTAGCAGTGGAGAAAATAGCAGCAGTAGAAGCAACAACAGAAGAAACGAAGGCAAGAGACCTGACAGAGGATCAACTCACATAGTAGAAGACAAAAAGGACGAAGACGAAGGTAGCGTTTGTGAAGACCCATTTTGAAGATGCAGACTCTCTACTTGTAGGGGAGGACTTTTTCCTGTGTGGATACCAGCTTATCATCCTGTTTGGACATCACCATCCTTTGTGGATTGTTCTTGTGTGGATTTTACCATCCTGTGTGGATATCACCATCCATTGTGGACTTTATTTTCCTGTGTGGATATCACCATCCTGTGTGGGTTTTGTTAGTCTGTGTGGATCGTGCATCTTCAGTATCTTGTCTTAGTCCAAACCTCAAGGGGAGGATTGTAAAGTGTGAGCTTTGTCCTAAGATGTGAGTCAAGGAGAGGAGAGTGGATTTATCCCACATAGTGTGGAGCAAGGCTGTAGAGCTACTTAAAGCTCATTTCTTGAATCAATAAACAACTCATTTTGCACTACATGCTTGTCTATGGTGAGCTTGTGCTAAGCTAAGTCAATACTCAAGATTGTGTTTATGAGTCCAAGATAATCAATCTTGGAACCTAATTCACTTGAGTGATAAGCTTGCTTACACACACTCACACACTTGCACCATGTTTCTCTTTCATCCACCATAGCTAGCACGATCCAAATCCTAACACTCCCTTAATCGGGAAATTGAGGCTTCATGTTCAAAGCTATGTGGACAAAGAGGACTTCTTTATCTCTCCTCTCAAGCATGAGGATGTAATCCTAGGGGAACCATGGTTTGACCGCCTGGCTGCCAATGTTAAATTTCCTGAAAGGAGAATCTCCTTTAAGTTCAGGGAAAAAGACATGTATATAGATGCTAAGAAAATGGGTAACACTATCCCCATTGTACATACACCAGCTTTCAACAAGTCAATAAAGAGCTCTATTTCCGTGTACATGATTTTTGTTAAAGATTCTCAAAATGAACCTAATGCTTTAGCAAAAGAAAATAAAAGCAACCAAAAGGAATTAGAGTTATCCAATTTTCTCAAGGGGTTTCGAGATGTTTTTATTGACGACATCCCTTGTGAGCTACCTCCTAAATGAGGTAATGATGACCATGCAATTGAACTTCTTCCAGGAAGTTCACCGCCTAATAAACCTCCTTATAGAGTTTCTCAAGCTCAACAAGAGGAGATTATGCGGCAAGTGCATGAGTTAGTTGAGAAGGGCATGGTTAGGCCTAGCTCATCTCCATTTTGCTCACCTGTGCTATTAGTGCAAAAGAAAGACGGCACATATCGTATGTGTGTCGACTATAGAGCACTAAATAGAATCACTATCAAAAATAGGTTTCCCATTCCACGGGTAGAAGACCTATTTGATAAGCTACAAGGATCGACCTACTTCACCTAAAAAGTGGCTATCATCAAATAAGGATAGTTGATCAAGACATTGTAAAGACCTCATTTCGCACCACATTTGGTCTTTACGAATACATTGTCATGCCTTTTGGCTTGACCAATGCACCAGCCACATTCAACCGCTTGATGGAGAAGCTGTTCAGGCCTCATCAAACCTTCACTGGAGTGTTCTTTGATGATATTATCATCTACTCTAATTCATTAGACGAACACAAGCAACACCTCCAGGTAATATTTCAAGTTTTAAGAGAGAATAAACTTTATGTTAATCGAAAGAAAAGTGAATTTTTCTTGCAAGAGGTTCAGTATTTAGGTCACATTATCTCTCAAGATGGCATCCAAATGGATCCATCAAAGTTAGAGGTAATATAAGGATGGCCTAAACCAAGGAATCTTCATGAACTAAGAAGCTTTATAGGTATGTGTGCATACTATAGACGCTTCATAGAAAAGTTCTCACAAATTGTGGGACCATTACATGATCTAACAAAGAAAAATGTTAGGTATACATGGTCTGCTAAGGAGAACAATGCTTTCGAAAAGCTTAAAGAAAAGCTTATCTCTCAACCTGTGCTTACACTACCGGATCTCTCAAAACCATTTGAGGTCCAATGTGATGCTTGTGGTGATTGCCTTGGAGCTGTTTTGCTCCAAGAAGGGCACGCCATAGGCTATGAGAGTCGAAGGCTTGACCCTGTTGACCAATCTCTAGGCATATATGAAAAGGAACTCCTTGCAGTTCTACATGCCTTAGACTCTTGGAAGCACTATTTATTGGGGACTCTGTTCATTTTGCGAACGGATCACCAAAGTCTTAAGTACTTCATGACGCAGACCAAGCTCTCCGACAAACAAATGAGGTGGGCAAATTTCCTTTCGCAATTTCATTTTCATATTGCTCACATTGCTGGGAAGCATAATCAAGTAGCTAATGCACTCTCAAGACGGCCGAGAGTGAATGCGGTTTCCATAGCAACTCACAATGATCTATCTTCAATGATAGATGAGTACGCTATTGATCCCGATTTTAGAGATGTGATTTCAACCCTTGCATTAGGGAAGAAAGAAGAACCATTTACTTTACAAGATGGTTATCTTCTCTATGGCAATAGACTATGCGTTACTAACTCACTACGTGAGAAAGTAATGTATCAATCTCATGCTCCACCTTATGCGGGGCATAGAGGGATTCAGTCTACCT
Source organism: Adiantum capillus-veneris (assembly GCF_014529385.1). Classification (NCBI taxonomy): domain Eukaryota; kingdom Viridiplantae; phylum Streptophyta; class Polypodiopsida; order Polypodiales; family Pteridaceae; genus Adiantum; species Adiantum capillus-veneris. The sequence goes on from NC_140960.1 coordinate 109,684,329, forward strand.
TAAAGGGAATTGAAACATATTTCTATTGGCCTACCATGAAAGTGAACATACAAGAGTATGTTTCTTAATGTGTGGTATGCCAAAAGACAAAATTTGATAGAGGGAAGCAACTTGGATTGCTTCAACCCTTGCCAATCCCTAATTCACCATGGGAGAGCATATCCATGGATTCTATCTTTGGATTGCCTAAGTCTATCCATGGGAATACGGGAATATGGACGATAGTAGACAGGTTCAGTAAACAAGCTCATTTTATACATGTCAAAAAGACTATCAAAGCCCATCAAATGGCAACCCGCTTCATTTCACAAATTTTCAAGTACCATGGCTTGCCAATGTCCATAGTATCAGATAGAGATCCTAGAATGACCAGTAATTTCAAGAAGGGTCTCTTTGAGAATTTAGGAACAAGGCTAAACTTCTCTTCAGCCTATCATCTACAAACGGATGGCCAAAGTGAAATAGCTAACCTAACAATTCTCGATCTACTAAAAGCCTATGTAACGGAAGTAGATCAAAGATCCCAATGGGAGAAGTACTTACCCTTAGTGGAGTATGCTTACAATAACACTGTACATACTTCCACGGGAAAATCACCTTTCGATGTAATTGAGGGGAGATCAAAAAGTCCCTTGCTACTTAAGGTACATGGGAAGATCTTTGCTGCAGATGAGTATAGCTGTGCGCTCCTTGCCGCACTGTCGAAGCAAGGGCCTTGCCTAACACTGTGTGCGAGCCATAGATGGCTCCAAGCACACAACTAGCTTAACTAGTAAGCTCAAAGAAAGCGATGGTGTGTCACTCACCGCTCTACGCTTGCTTCATGGAGGATTCCTCGCCGCGAAGAAGAAGGAGCCGCCGCTTTGCCGCGCTCAACCACTTCGCCGCCGCCGTGCCGTCGTTGCAATGCTCGATCGCACACACACACTCTCTCTCTCTCTCTCACACACACACATACACACACACACACAAGGAGGTGAAGAAGAAGATGGAGATGGAGATGGAGCAAGAGCACTCTTCTATTGCACAAATGAGAGAATGAGTGAATTTTAGGTTTAGTTGGCTTTTATATGAGCTCACCCCATTCACACTTGGGCGCCCATGCTTAGCCAACTAATCCCTTGAATGTCCCAGTTAGAGTGCGCCTCTCATTGGCAATCACTCTTACCCTTTTCCTATTGGTCCGACAAGCCCGGTACCTGACTCTACCAAATACATAATACACGTCCGTCGTAGGTGATGGGGTGTCCATGAGCCGTGAGGGTTAACATGTCCCCCTTCCTGATGTTAACACCCATAAGACGCTTGTGGACTCTTTTTGTAAAAATGGAGACGCTTGAGAGCTAAACTTTGGAGACTTGTCAGAAGATTCCTTTCAGAGTTTTTAGCTTCAAAATTCTCATGCCACCCAACTCTACTCTTGGACTTGCTAGATTTTGGAGGGCACTAGGACCCCTTGGGGGGCCTAGTGCCCCCTTTGGGACAAATCCTCATCCTTCCTAGTGCGGGCGGAGGAGGGTCTCTCTCACTAGCACAAAAACCACCTCTAAAGGCTAATCTAGTGCACACCTTAGAGCCTAGACCAAGATGCTTATAAGGTTACAAGATTTTGGATGGATGTAACTCTTACTTCAACCTCACCCCCCAATTTTTTATATAAAAAAGACTCCACTACCCCCACTCCACCTCTCCCTAACCGTGCCCCCTTTGGGCTTCCCTCTTTTTTTTTTGAGGTTGCACCCTTCTTTCTCTCTAGCCTATAAATATGGAGGCTTGGTTGTCCATTTCAAGGTGACATTTTTTTCACAAACAAGCTGTCAAAAAAGAGAAATTTCACCACACCCTCTCACCACTCTGCTCAAATGGAATTTTCCTCTCAGGTTTGTAGCTTACCCTTGCTTTTGATTGTTCTTTTTTAGCTTGACATGTAGGATCATACTATGACACCTGCCTTCCACCATTTTTTACTAACATTTTTATGTTTGTTTTGATGGTGATGGTGACAGGTAACAGGGTCTTCCTTTGGCTAAAACATTGCAATCTAGCTCAAGCTCCCAAAGTTTAAGCTTTTCTCTCTCTCCATTGTTTGTAAACAAGCATTTTTCGTTATAATGGCTTCCAATAAGAGTTTTTTTGAGCATTCCTGACCTCTGTGTTTTAATGGTTAAAGTGGTGTCTTCATGTGGTAACTTCATGTAACCTACTCTCTCTCTCTCTCTCTCTCTCTCTCTCTCTCTCTCTCTCTCTCTCTCTCTCTCTCTCTCTCTCTCTCTCTCTCTCTCTCTCTCTCTCTCTCTCTCTCTCTCTCTCTCTCTCTGATCAATTTTTTTTGCCAATGGAGTGCGAAAGTAGTTAGGAAATTGAGGACACTTGAGAAAAAGAGTGGGTGGAATGAAGGCTACGGGTTGCATGCATTGATAGGCAACCACTACACGGGAGTGCATAGGGAGAAATTGGGTAGCCGTACGAGGGTGCAAACTCTCTCTTTCTCTCTCTCTCTCTCTCTCTCTCTCTCTCTCTCTCTCTCTCCCCTCCCCTTGGTGTGTGTGCCAAGGAGGTGGATAGGTCTTTTGAGAGCAAAAGGGCCACCAAGGGTCCAAGCAATGAAGAAGGCGGGCAAAGTGAGAACAAGGCAAAGAGGTAGGTCACGTGGCCAAGTGCAAGGAGGAGGGGAGGAGGAAATCTCTTTCTCCCTCCCTCCCTCTCTCTTTGTCTGCTTGTAAGAAATGGCATGTCTTCATAGAGAGAGATACTAGAAAATTTATTTTCTCCTTTTTCATACAATTTCTAAAAATAAATAAATATCTCCTTCATTTTAGGGTACGTATATTAAAAACGCAAAAGGTAAGTATTGATACCACTTTAAAGTTGTAGCGGCTACGAATTCAATGTCCAATGCCTCAATCTTTTGCATTTTTTAACCTAAGCTCTCATCTTTGAGCTCACTTTTCCCCGTTTCCTCATGCACACTGTTGTGTGTGAACCTTGAATGTTCTTTTCTCCATTGCTCTCACCTCCTCTTGCAGGTATTTTTCATTAGTCATACCTCAATTGAGCCTTATATCTTTTGTGAGGAATTGGAGATATGTGTATCATATGCACGTACAGCTCTCATGAGAGTGTATTGCATGGGAGGGGTTCATATCCTTGACAAATCATATTGGAGAAGATTGCTAGAGAGGCATCTTCATGACCCTAATTTTAACTAGTTTTGGGTATCCCCCTATATCTATTTGGCACATGGACCACTCGACTTGCCCCTATAAAGCAAAGGGAAATGTTAGCCTTAGAGACAGTGTTGTCAGAGATGGTTTTGCACAAAGTATGTCAAGATAGAGTAAAGTTGGGTTTGAATGCTATTGGTCCACTCCCCAAGTTGACAAGTAGTAAGGAATATACTGGGGTGGCCATTGATTATCTCACCAGGTGGGTGAAGGCAAAAGCAATGAAAGAGGTAAATGCTCACATAGTAGATCAAGTTATTTTTTATTGCATTTGTTGCTATTTTGAAGTGCCTCGGGTGTTGATTTTTGATAGAGGTCAAGGGTTTTGAAGTAAGTCGGTGCGTGCACTAGTGGAGAAATTGGGCATCCAACACAGGTTTTCTTCACCCTATCATCCACAGTGCAATGGTTTAGTTGAGAGTGCCAATGGAAAAATGGTAAGGATGCTTACAAAGTCCGTGTACAAGTAGGTAGAGGGTCTGATCTTGAAAAACGTTTGTGGGCTTATAGAACATCCTTTAAGGTTGCTACCAATTTTACCTCGTCTACATTGTTATTTCAAAGAGGCGGTGCTACTTGTACATGTCTAGTTGGGTGCATTGAAGGGTATGTGGCATGTTAATACAACTTACCAAGATGTTTTGTAGGATATGGTTACTTGCCTTGAATCATTGAAGATGGATAGAGAGGCTATAGTACATTTCTATGTGAAGCAGAGAGAGAAGCGGATTACAAAGTTCAACCAGAGCTTGCCAAAGAAGAAGATAGAGGAGGGATATCTAGTGATGACGTTTGAGAGCTATCTCGACTTCACTTTCCAAAAGAAGTTCAAGAATAATTGGACAAGGCCACACAGGGTTTACAAAGCTTCTTCCAATGGTATCTATCAGCTAGATTGGTTAAATGGTAAACATCTCAAACACAGGGTGAATGGTGTGCGTCTCAAGTTATACTTTGAGAAAGAATTGGTGCCAAATGTGCATCAAGTTTTACTTGAAGGGGTGGACAACCCACTTAGAGGAAAGTTGCAAGAAACAAGAATAAAACTTTGTACATATGGTTGCAATTTTCTGTGTTTGCTCAAGTTTTCACTAGTTTTGTAGATTCAGAGTCAATAAACACTTTTTTGGTTGAACATAAATGTTCAACAAGTGGATTGGGCAATGATGGTATAACTAAAGTATGTTAGATCTAGAAGGTGTCACAAGACATTCTATGGGTGTGTACATTCTATGGGTGTGTACATGTGCATACTTTGGTGCAAAAGCAAGTATGAAGGTCAAGGGTAGGCATGTGTGTCCAGATGTGCATGTTTTTTGAGGTTTTTTGGCCGAGAAGCTCTGTTGTGGGGTTAGTAAGGATGGTTGCTCAAGATGTTCAAAGTGAATACATTATGATGTAAAAGATGGTCTTCAAAGGGTTCTCCAGGTGTGTCCAGATGTGCATGCTTTTTGAGGTTTTTTTGGATGAGAAGCTTTGTTGTGGTTCTTATAAGGATGGATTCTCAAGATGTTGTGCTTCTTATAAGAATGGCTTCTCAAGATGTTCAAAGTGCAAAGATCATGGTGTAAAAGATGGTCTTTGAAAGGTTCTCCAAGTTGGTCTAGACATCTTGTCAATCATAGCTATAATGGTTGAGATATTACAATTTGAAGGAAAAATTGGTTTGCAGATCCCCACCGGGGTGGACTGGTGCGGCATGTTGATCGAGGTGTGTGTGAGATAATAGGGCTTGGCGTCCTAAATTATGGAGCACATCGGTCTTTTCAAATCTACAATCAGAGTCCGAATGATCAAATTATGTGAAAATGAAGTTTTGATAGGGGCCAAATCTGTATTGATTCAACGCTTTGGAAAGTGAGCCTCTGAGGGTTTTTTTCTTGGAATTAGGGTTGCAGGGAAATGCACACAGCGTGGAGAAGAGGAAGGAAGCTCAAGGCACACAACGGAGAGTATATTATTTAGTGTGCAATGGGAAGATAGATAGCCCTAGAATGAATGGGCGTATATACAATGAATGGGGGAACAAACCTCCTAAAGAGGGAAAAAATGCCCCGGCGGTCCTAAGTGTGTTCACACACATTGCTGCCACATGTATATGGTAAAAAATCGCCCCTGGAGTGATGCAGTGAACGAGAGCTGGCACATGAGTAAAGGGAAGTGCCATGCCTTGAGGACATGATCAGCCACAAAGGGGAGTAAGCCCAAAGCTTTTGGAAAGCTTTGAACTTCTCATGAGACAATGCCTTTTGAAAAAGAATTGCAAGGTTGTCCTATGTTGGCACATAAGCCTAGCTGATCTCTCCTACTGACAGCCTCTCCTTGACGTAGTGGTAATGCACCTCAATGTGCTTTGTGGGAGCATGAAAAATTGGGTTCCTCTCAACTGCAAATGTGTTCTCACTTTCAATGTAGATAGTCTTGGCAGTGTCTTGTCCAACCCCCAAATTAGCCATACGGCATCTGAGCCATACACACTCAACCGTAGTTGTGAAGATTGCCCCCTGTACTCAGCCTCACAACTAGAAGTGGCCATAGTAGGTTGCTTCTTGCTCAACCATGATATACATGAACTTCCAAGCATGGAACAAAAACCACTTGTGGACACTCGCATGTCAAAACAACCATCGCAATCTGAGTCCAAAAAGGCAGGCAATTCTAGTGACAATGATCCCCCCTTGGGATAAAACAATCAAAGATCTAAAGTTCCACTCAAGTAGCGGAAAATCCTCTTGACATACTACCAATGCTTAGACTGTGGGCTATGCAAAAATCTACTGGCCTGTGAGACTGCAAACTGAATATCCGGCCTCGTGTTGCATACATAAATGAGGCATCCAACAACAGTTTGGTAAAGAGTGACATCTGCAGGATCACTAGCATCATGAAGACTCAATTTCAACCTGTTTCCATGGAAGTGGCAATAGGTTTGCAATCCTCAAGTCCAAACTTACATAGCAATGTTTCTATGAGACTTTTTTGACACAAGGCAATACCACCATCACACTGCTTAAATTGTATACCCAAGTAATGATGCAACAACCCCAAATCTTTCATCTTGAAAGTAGCATTCAAATCAACCCTAAATTCATATATATGTCTCTCATTTGCTCTAGTGATCAACAAATCATCCACATAAAGAACCACAATGAGAAGTACATCACCCTCACGCTTTACATACAATATGCTTTCTGTTGGATTGTTACGAAAGCTTTGTTTGACCAAATGAGTGTCAGCCTTCTCATACCAAGCATGAGGCAATTGCTTCAACCCATACAAAGCTTTGTTACATTTGCACACCTTGTCCTCTTGTCCTTTCTTGACAAAACTGCAAGATTGCATTACATAAACTTCCTCAAATATGTCACCATTCAAGAAAGCAGTAACAATGTCTGATTGATGTACATCCCAACCAAACTGAGCTTCCAATGCACAGTATTCATACGACAAGTGGGAGCAAAAGTCTCTTCATAATCTATGCCTTTTTGTTGTGCATAGACCTTTGCAACAAGTCGAGCCTTAAAGCAATCAATCTCACCATCCGGCTTGCGTTTCAACTTGTAAACCCACTTCGTACCAATGGCCTTTTTGCCAGGAGGCAAATCACATAAATTCCATGTGTCATTTTCTAAATTGCATCATATTTTGATTACATGGAAGCCATCCAATTTTCATAATTATGTGCTTCATCAAAAGACAGAGGTTCCTTAATATCATGTAAGCTAGACACAGCCAAAGCATAAAAATCTGATGCATAAGATGCATGGTGAGAGCCTGAACGAGTATGACTAGACAAAGGTGCATCCAATTTACTTTCACGCAATGTATGCACGTGTCATTTTTGCATACCTCTAGCCTGCTCATTTTCAGCCCTTTCCTCATCAAGTACATCATGTACATCTACATCAATAATAGGCTGATCTGTAACATTTTCAGAAACCCCCATAGGCTATATATTTTCTTCATCATTGGAATTTACATTCGAACTTCCACCATTGAAAAGAGGCAATAAAGTGTCATAAATGTGTTGTGAGCTGACATTACTATCTCTAGTACATGACAGCAAGGGATGAAAAGAATCTTCCACAAACACAACATCCTGTGAGACCAAGATACGCTTTGTTTGCGGATGATACAACCTATAACCTTTGCTTTCAGCACTATAATTAACTAAAATACATTTGACAGCCTTATAATCCAATTTTCTGTGTTGTGTTTGTGGCACGAAAGCATATGCCAAATAGCCAAAAACACGCATGTGTTCAATAATCTTTTCAACTCCCTGAACCAGATAAGAGGAAATGTTGGCCCAAGTAATTGAATTTCCATGAGGGACAGACTCAAGAGAGGTGAAAAAATCATGATGTGAGGTAATGTGCTGTGTAGCTCCATATTCAAAATACCACACATGTGAATTTGCAGCAACTGACATACATGCATCATGGACAACAAGATTATAGGTACACTCTACACTAAAAGCCCATTCTGCATCAACATCAACATCACAATTTCCTTTCACAGAAGACTCAACAATAGCTGCATTTGTAGTGGAACCACATTTGTAGTGGAACCACCCTCTTTCTTCTTAGCCTCTTTTGCCTTCAACTTAGGACACTGCTTGATCAAGTGATCATTAGCTTTACAATAATGGCAACGCATTTTCTTTTTGCCCTTATCACCAGAATTTCCAGACGAATTGATGCCAGTAGAAGCATTAGGAACATGTAATTTTCCACTTGTAGAAGAACCATAAGAAGTGGTTGCATTGCTGCTACCACCCTTTCTTTGAGAAGCAATAAAGATGTGAGGTCCCTGCCCCTTGTCGAGAGGAGCGGAGTACCTTTGATAGGTCTCCAATCATGATAAGGAAAAACCAACGGACATTGCCTTAGCTACTACGTAGCCACGGGCATGAACCGTTAGTGAAGGATTGGTCCTATCTCGCTATGGCAGAGCGTGACCACCATAACCCTATCTAAAAACTATTTATAATCAATTATACCTAAAAGTATAAATCTTAGAGTGACCAACCTGTGCGCTTTTTTCTCCATGTTTCAGAAGCACAACTGCCAAGGTTTGTCTCTTTTAAGATTTATGACTAAAAAAAAATTCTAGCGTTGGAAAGTTACCCGACTCATCGGGTCCACCCGTCCATAGAATGATACCGTCGGGGTATCATTCCCCCACTTTCCACACCACACTCACCCTTCTTCTGTTATCTAATTACTACCACACTGTTTAAACATTCATGTTCCTTTACTTTATTTATGATACTGGTTCGTTAAAACAGCCCTTCAAACAATATTACAAACAATTGTCAAACAAGAAGTCGTCCAATTTTAAACCAACAACCCTTGGATTAGGTTCACTCAAGAATCTCTACTGGCGCTATTATGTCCGATCGGTATATACATTATTTATAAAAACCCTTGTCCTCATGAGCGTCCCATACCGCTCGAGAAGTACTCGTTGTGCTAATCTGGACGTACTCCCGTCACAGCAACAACGGTGCCAATCTGGGCGTCATCCTCACGCCACGGCAAAACAAAACCGTAGTATCCAGCTGGGCTAATCTGGGTGTACTCCCACCACAGCATCAGCGGTGCCATCCTGGGCGTCATCTCACGCCTCGGCAACTGCCACATAATACCAACGCTAATAAGTAGAGAGACTTGAGAGAAACCATACGGAAGGTTTTGGATAAACATTCTTTCCTATAGCAACCAGTTTAACCAGACAATCTTTCCTACTTGTCAAACATATTACGAGTTTCTTGGGGTTAAGCCCCGTGGTTTCGGTCCGTGTTTTCTTTTCATAAGGTAAATAATATATTTCTATGGTCTCGCATATGCAATGATGCATAACTTGAAACTGCAATACTAACCTGTACCATAGCTCCGATTGGTCTGATTGGTGGAGACATAGCATTTTCCGCAGGGATTCCACCGTTACTTGTACCAGCTTCATGATCATTAGCGCCTTGGGTTCGAGCACGCTTTGGAGCCATTTTTTGTACTACACTTATGTTATACACTTAGAACTTTAAATTGGTCAATTTCCCTAGTAATCTCCTTGTTTTCAAAGAGAGTCTGTAATTTGAACCCTCGCCAACTCGGATTCACACTTAGTGTTGTTGTTCTACATCTAATTTCTATACATCAAATATTTGATAATCTTAATTAATCAAAAATTAAGTGTGTAAATTACGAGTGAAAGTTTAGGAATGCATTACTTTTATGCTTCACATTTCTAATCCAATTCTAACTTCAATTTCTATACTTTAACTAAATCAATTTTTAGTATTATTCAAAATTCTAATTAATCTAATTGACAATAAAATTGGTGAATGAGAATTTCATCATGTATAATAAGAATATGATGAGTTCTCTTATGTATTAACTTTCAATTAATCATACATAAGTTAATAGTGAAGATGCACTAACTAGAGAGAGTAGGTATACTTAGAGAGATTAGAGTAAGAGAAAACATACACACACATCTTTTCTAAAGTTAATTGAATCGTACTATCCATTAGAAAGATTAGAGTAAAAGAGAACACACACACACATATCCTTCTTAAAGCTAATTGAATCTTACTAATCTATTAGAAGATTAGAGTTATAGATAGCACACACACACACATAACTAATTGAATCTTATTAATCTATTAGAGAGATTATAGTAAAAGATAACACACACACACACACACACACACATATCCTTCTTAAAGCTAATTGAATCTTACTAATCTATTAGAAGATTAGAGTAATAGATAGCGCACACACACACACACATAGCTAATTGAATCTTACTTATCTATTAGAGAGATTAGAGTAAGAGATAGCACACACACACACATAGCTAATTGAATCTTACTAATCTATTATACATATTAGAGTAAGAGATAGCACACATACATCATTCCTAAAGTTAATTGAATTCTTGATTAATACGCACCTTATTAGTCCACTAGAGTTTTTGCTCTCTTAGTGGTTTGTGGACGCCTTCTCTCTAAAAGAAGTGGCAGCACTTCGTGAGCGCTATAGAGGCAATCTCTATGTCTAAAGTGTGAGCATGGATACTCTATTTATAGCAGAAAAGAAAACGTCCAACTTTTTTTTTCCCAATTTTTTTAATATTTTTTTCTCCCCAAAAATCATACCCGCGTTTTTGGTACCCATGTGGTACCCATGAGCTTGACCACTTTGTCATTATCACCAAAAGATAAGGCCACACAGGCCCCCGCTCATTAAGATTAGTCAAGAGTAGCCTCTCCTTTTTCATGTGACAGTGTGTCCCACTTTGTCCCCTCCTATGTGAGTCCATGTGCCTTCATTTGTCATCCCTGTGTATTCTTTTGTCTTTATAATTATTTTATTTATTTCCTTAATGATAATTTACTTTACATTTTTAAGTTAAACTTTACAGTCTTATATTAACTTTACAGTAGTAAAAGAAAATTCTACAATCAATAAATAAGTCTTGCAATAAGTTAGTTAGTGATTCATATAGCTAAACATGTCAGAATTTTGTAGCATAAATTTTAATTTCTAGGTTTTCTCAACCTACGATTCATAATTTGAACTCGAATATCTTAAATAAGGAGTGATGGTTCAAAAAAATACAAATGCGTAATAGAACTTGTGTGCAATTTGAAAGTAGAGACCTTACAATCTCCCCAACTTAGAATTTGAGATGCCCTCATCTCAAGAACAGTGAAGGGTAATCCTTAAGAAGGGATGTCTTATCTTCCCAAGTAGCATCTTCTATATGGAAATCCTTCCATAAGATAAGATGTTCTTTGATGGATCTATTCCTAAGCTTTCTCTCTCGAGTTTCTAGGATAGTATCAGGTTGGAGTTGTAGAACATCTTGAGCAGGTAAAATGATTTGCTCATCATCAAGGACATGGTCAGGGTTATATACATAAGGTTTTAACAGACTTACATGAAATACATCATGCACTTTGAGATGAGAAGGGAGTTTAAGTCTATAAGCTTGATCACTTACAACCTTGATTATTTCGTAAGGTCCACAATATCGGTAGTTAAGCTTCTTATACCTTCCGAGAGATATATTGCTCTTTTTGGGTTTTACTCGTAAGAACTTTGTCACCTTCTTTGAAAATCCGATCAGATCTTTGTAAGTCGGCGTACTTCTTTTGTCGATCTTGAGCCGCTTGAATATCCTCTACCAAGGGTAGGTATTGAATCCACTTGCGAGGTTCCCTATTGCAGTAGGCTCTGAGGATGTCTTCAATTACTTGATTAACTCTTTCAGTTTGGCCATCAGTTTGAGGATGATAAGCAGTACTAAAACATAACTGGGTTCCAATAGCTTGAAACAATGATACCCAAAACTTTGAAGTAAACTTGGCATCACGATCACTAACAATCCTCTTGGGTAAACCATGAATTCTGAAAACCTCCTTCACAAACAAACGAGCAATATCTGAAGCTGTAAAGGTTGTCTTGACTGGGATTAAGTGAGCCACTTTAGTAAGCAAGTCGACTATGACCATGATTGAATCATATCCAGCTTGGACAGAAGGAAACCCGGTGATAAAGTCCATGCTAATACACTCCCATTTCATTTGGGGAATATCTAAAGGATGTAATTTACCTGGCATCTTTAGTCGCTTTGCCTTAATCCTTTGACAAGACAAACACTGCTTGACATAGCGAAGGACATCACCCTTCATACCTTGCCAATAGTAACTTTTGCAAATTGCATCGAGCATTTTTGGCATAGCCTGGATGTCCTGAAGTTTGGCCATCATGTGCTTCATATAGGATAGCATTCCTTAGGGTAGAATCCTTAGGTATGCATAATCGATTCCTATAGTAAATTTTTCCATCTTCTAAGGAGTAATGTAGAGGTTTAGGCCAATTTGATGATACCCTCTCTTCACATACGATACTAGCAAGCATCTGGTAATCTGTTCCTCTGATAGCAGCATCCAAGACCTTGTCTAGAATAGGGTTGTTAGCCATGGAAATTGCCCCCAGAAAAGCTTTACGGCTTAGGGCATCTGCCACAACATTATCCTTACCTGGTCTAAATTTAATATCAAAATCATATCCGTGCATGAGCTCTATCCATCTCCTCTATCTCATGTTAAGGTTAGGTTGGGTAAAAATCCACTTAAGACTCTTGTGATCTGTTACCAATTGGAATTTGCGTCCCAATAGATAATGTCTCCATAGCTTGAGAGCATGAATAACTGCTAGCAATTCTAAATCATGTGTAGCATAATTCACTTCATGAATCCTAAGCTTCCGAGAAGTATAAGCTACAGGCCTTCCTTCTTGAGCAAGGACTCCTCCTAATGCAAGGTTACTAGCATCTGTGACCACCTCGAATTCTTGGGTGAAATCTGGAAGTTTTAAGAGAGGTTCTGAAGCAAGATACTCCTTAAGCTGTTTGAAGCAAGATTCATGTTTTTCTTCCCAAATTATCGTTGCTCCTTTATTTAGCAAGTCAGTTAGTGGTGCAACTTTAAGAGCATAGTCCTTTACAAAGATCCTGTACCACCCTGTGATACCTAAGAACCCTCTGACTTCGGTTTGTGAAGTGGGTTGAGGCCATTCCACAATATCTTTGACTTTGTCAGGGTAAACAGAGACTCCTTTAGGTGAAATGATAAACCCTAAGTAACAGACCTTAGGGGTAAAGAAGGTACATTTGCTTTTCTTTGCATACAGCTTATTTCGGCGTAAAAGCTCTAACACTTTCCTAACATGTCCTTCATGCTCTTCCTCTGATTTGGAATAAATTAAGATATCGTCAAAGAATACTAGGACAAAATCGTCCAAGAATTCTCTAAAGATATCGTGCATCAGACGATTGAAAGTTGCAGGAGCATTCGTAAGTCCGAAAGCCATCACTGTAAATTCGTAATGAACATAACGAGTGTTGAAAGCTGTTTTAGAGATATCAGCCTCCTGGATTTGAATTTGATGATAGCCAGATCGAAGATCAATCTTTGTGAATATTTTGGCTCCATGTAATCTGTCCAGCATCTCATCAATACGAGGAATTGGATATTTATTCTTGATGGTAACCTGATTTAAGCCCCTATAATCTATGCAAAGTCGAAGAGAGCCATCCTTTTTCTTTTGGAAGAGAATAGGTGCACCCCATGGAGATGTACTGGGTCGGATAAACCCTTGCTCAATCAACTGCTTGAGATGCTCCTTGAGTTCTATAGCCTCTGGAAGTGACATCTTGTACGGCGCTCTTGAGACTGGTTCACTACCTGGAAAAATTTTGATTTCATGGTCTACCTCCCTAGGTGGTGGTAGTTCAGAAAGTTCACTGGGGAAAACATCCGAAAATTCTTCTAGCCACATTGGTTTAGGGTTGGAAGAAGATTTTTCTACTTTGTTTAGCTTGACTACAAAAATTTGTTGACCCTTGCGTAACCCTTTCAAAAGACGATTAGCTTTGACCAAGTAATCTTTTGGTCGTCCATTCTGGCCTTGAATAGTGACTTCTTGACCTAGGTTGTCCACAAAAGTAACACTTCCTTGGGCACAATGGATATTGGCATTATGACTGGCTAACCAATCCATTCCAAGAATTCCGTCATAGATTCCTATGGGTAAGGTTCGAAAAGTAGCATAAGTAGAGTATTCTCCCAACTTGAAATCTATTTTTCCCACAGTGTACTGAGATAACACCTCCTTTCCATTGGCTAATTCAACTCTCATCTTTCTTGCAGGGTGTTGATTAAGTCCTAACCTCCTTAAACATTTAGGTGACAAGAAAGAATGAGTACTACCACAATCAATAAGAAGCTCAAATTTTTCACCTTGGTGATTTGCAGGTGTTTGAATGACAGCATATTGTTGTCTTGCTCTTGGGTTATCAATTGCAACATGTAGAGTTGCTCTTTCCTCTTGTTCTTCTCCCAATGTTGGTTCTCCTATGATAACATTGACTCTGGCAGCCATTCCGCGCCCTCGACCTCGTCCTCCATTTCTTCCTCCACGATTTATTATTTGTCCTCGTCCTCTAGCCCGAGTAGGTGTATTTGTTGCGGAGACTTGCCTAGGACATACATTCCTGAAATGTCCTAGCTCGTTGCGTTCATAGCATCTAAGATCTACATTTTGAGCTCCATTTGCTGAAGCTGCAACTATTGGATGAGTTTGGTGAACTGGGTGAACTTGCCTTTGGTTCCACCTCATAGACCGTCCTCTCCTTCCAGCATTCCTTAAATTTCCATTTCGTATCCTTTGAGAGTTTGACATCTCTTTAGCTAAGGGTTTAGCTCTTAAAAGAGCATCTTGCAAATTTATAGGCCTCATGGCTTCTAGACGAGTATTTAAAGGAGCATTTAGCCCTTGGCAGAAACGGGCTACTTGTTGATCTGCGGTCATTGGCGGAGCATAGCGCCTAAGAGTTACAAATTTGGAGTAGTATTCTTCCACTGTCAGATGAAACTGACGTAAGTTGAAGAATTCATTCATCTTAAGGGATTCGTGTGCAGGTGGAAGATAACGTCCTTTGACAACATACTTAATGTCTTCCCAAGTTTGAGTGTTTTGAGCTACTTGATTATCTTTGCAGTGTTGTTTCCACCAAAGCTTGGCATCCCCCGTGAGACGAAACATAGACAACATTGCCTGGTTATCGCAAGTAGTACCAGCAGCAGCAAAATAATCCTCCATCTCTTCGAGCCACACTTCAGCATCACGCTCAACTAGGGCTCCTTCCCCTTTGAAAGAGGGAAGTTTAGCTTGCTTGAGAAGTAGCTTTTTCTCTTGAAGAGATGTGTACACCGCACTCTATGCAATATAGATTAAGTGAAACTTTATTGGATACTCTAACTTTAATCCACTTTAAGGCAAGACTTGATCAGACAATAATACAAACAAAAGATAATATTAATCCAAACTTTATTTATATACACATTATTGCTACCAAGGTTGGTAGTCTTTAGGTACAAGGATTGTAATGTCTCTATATTTTGAGTTTAGTGACTACAAAAGGATAGGCTAAAGGATCAAAATAATAAGTTTCTTTTGACCCTTGAAAGCTACGAGATCACATATGGGTCGAATCCTACCACCATGGATAACTTTTGTAACTTGGTTATAGACCCATTGAGTTTGAGATATCTTTTCTCCTCCCAAGGTAATGGTAGCATCCGGATTCTTAGTACCAAGGAAAAGATAAACTTCGATGAATTTTAACTCCTCTACCCAACGAAGTTTCTTGAGATTGGTATCCATGCACCATATCTTGTCAGCATCGATGGTATAGATTCCTCCAGATGGACTCCAGTTGATGCCCCATCCTCTATGCACCCTTGGAATAGGTGGTGCAAACACCCTATCCAAAATCATCATCACCCTTTTTCAAAACTGATAATTTGGTGATTGGCATGCATTTTCAAACATGATGGTGAACACCTGGAATTTCTGGTAGGCTGAATGAACATTTTCCTGTACCAGGAAAGTTCAGTCTTCAATACCATATAAAAACTCAAAACAATTTTTCTAGGTTCTTCTATTATTTCAAACATTCACATCCTTCAACATCCAAACATCAATCTAAAAATCTCCCCAAGCTTTAACCTAGGCTCTGATACCAGTGTGAGGTCCCTCCCCCTTGTCGAGAGGAGCGAAGTACCTTTGATAGGTCTCTAATCCTAATAAGGAAAAACCAACGGACATTGCCTTAGCTACTACGTAGCCACAGGCATGAACCGTTAGTGAAGGATTGGTCCTATCTCGCTATGGCGGAGCGTGACCACCATAACCCTATCTAAAAACTATCTATAATCAATTATACCTAAAAGTATAAATCTTAGATTGACCAATCTGTGCGCTTTTTTCTCCATGTTTCAGAAGCACAGCCGCCAAGGTTTGTCTCTTTTAAGATTTATGACTAAAAAAAAATTCTAGTGTTGGAAAGTTACCCGACTCATCGGGTCCACCTGTCCATAGAATGATACCGTCGGGGTTTCATTCCCCCACTTTCCACACCACACTCACCCTTCTTTTGTTATCTAATTACTACCACACTGTTTAAACATTCATGTTCCTTTACTTTATTTATGATACTGGTTCGTTAAAACAGCCCTTCAAACAGTATTACAAACAATTGTCAAACAAGAAGTCGTCCAATTTTAAACCAACAACCCTTGGATTAGGTTCACTCAAGAATCTCTACTGGCGCTATTATGTCCGATCGGTATATACATTATTTATAAAAACCCTTGTCCTCATGAGCGTCCCATACCGCTCGAGAAGTACTCGTTGTGCTAATCTGGACGTACTCCCGTCACAGCAACAACGGTGCCAATCTGGGCGTCATCCTCACACCACGGCAAAACAAAACCGCAGTATCTAGCTGGGCTAATCTGGGTGTACTCCCACCACAGCATCAGCGGTGCCATCCTGGGCGTCATCTCACGCCTCGGCAACTGCCACATAATACCAGCGCTAATAAGTAGAGAGATTTGAGAGAAACCATACCGAAGGTTTTGGACAAACATTCTTTCCTATAGCAACCAGTTTAACAAGACAATCTTTCCTACTCGTCAAACATATGACGAGTTTCTTGGGGTTAAGCCCCGTGGTTTCGGTCCGTGTTTTCTTTTCATAAGGTAAATAATATATTCCTATGGTCTCGCATATGCAATGATGCATAACTTGAAACTGCAATACTAACCTGTACCATAGCTCCGATTGGTCTGATTGGTGGAGACATAGCATTTTCCGCAGGGATTCCACCGTTACTTGTACCAGCTTCATGATCATTAGCGCCTTGGGTTCGAGCACGCTTTGGAGCCATTTTTTTGTACTACACTTATGTTATACACTTAGAACTTTAAATTGGTCAATTTCCCTAGTAATCTCCTTGTTTTCAAAGAGAGTCTGTAATTTGAACCCTCGCCAACTCGGATTCACACTTAGTGTTGTTGTTCTACATCTAATTTCTATACATCAAATATTTGATAATCTTAATTAATCAAAAATTAAGTGTGTAAATTACGAGTGAAAGTTTAGGAATGCATTACTTTTATGCTTCACATTTCTAATCCAATTCTAACTTCAATTTCTATACTTTAACTAAATCAATTTTTAGTATTATTCAAAATTCTAATTAATCTAATTGACAATAAAATTGGTGAATGAGAATTTCATCATGTATAATAAGAATATGATGAGTTCTCTTATGTATTAACTTTCAATTAATCATACATAAGTTAATAGTGAAGATGCACTAACTAGAGAGAGTAGGTATACTTAGAGAGATTAGAGTAAGAGAAAACATACACGCACATCTTTTCTAAAGTTAATTGAATCGTACTATCCATTAGAAAGATTAGAGTAAAAGAGAACACACACACACATATCCTTCTTAAAGCTAATTGAATCTTACTAATCTATTAGAAGATTAGAGTAATAGATAGCACACACACACACATAACTAATTGAATCTTATTAATCTATTAGAGAGATTATAGTAAAAGATAACACACACACACACACACACACATATCCTTCTTAAAGCTAATTGAATCTTACTAATCTATTAGAAGATTAGAGTAATAGATAGCGCACACACACACATAGCTAATTGAATCTTACTTATCTATTAGAGAGATTAGAGTAAGAGATAGCACACACACACACATAGCTAATTGAATCTTACTAATCTATTAGACATATTAGAGTAAGAGATAGCACACATACATCATTCCTAAAGTTAATTGAATTCTTGATTAATACGCACCTTATTAGTCCACTAGAGTTTTTGCTCTCTTAGTGGTTTGTGGACGCCTTCTCTCTAAAAGAAGTGGCAGCACTTCGTGAGCGCTATAGAGGCAATCTCTATGTCTAAAGTGTGAGCATGGATACTCTATTTATAGCAGAAAAGAAAACGTCCAACTTTTTTTTTCCCAATTTTTTTAATATTTTTTTCTCCCCAAAAATCATACCCGCGTTTTTGGTACCCATGTGGTACCCATGAGCTTGACCACTTTGTCATTATCACCAAAAGATAAGGCCACACAGGCCCCCGCTCATTAAGATTAGTCAAGAGTAGCCTCTCCTTTTTCATGTGACAGTGTGTCCCACTTTGTCCCCTCCTATGTGAGTCCATGTGCCTTCATTTGTCATCCCTGTGTATTCTTTTGTCTTTATAATTATTTTATTTATTTCCTTAATGATAATTTACTTTACATTTTTAAGTTAAACTTTACAGTCTTATATTAACTTTACAGTAGTAAAAGAAAATTCTACAATCAATAAATAAGTCTTGCAATAAGTTAGTTAGTGATTCATATAGCTAAACATGTCAGAATTTTGTAGCATAAATTTTAATTTCTAGGTTTTCTCAACCTACGATTCATAATTTGAACTCGAATATCACATGTTCAACTGCATGTTGTCTAGTCTTGTTTTCTCCGGAAAGTGACTCTTGCAATAGCAATGTGCACAATGCATCAAACTTGACAACTTCATAATTTCCTTAGGTCATGAGTCTCCAAGTACTAGCAAAAATCTCGTAAGAGTCTAGCAAGCATCAAGAACAGTCTGCACAAGGGAATTGTCTGACATGACTTCACTTGTAGAAATAAGTTTCTCATTGATATCCTTGCCACCACCAAGGAAAGTGTCCATATCATCTTCCTCATGCATAATCTTTGACTCCAGCTCTTTACGCAACAATGCAATTTTTGCCTCATTGCGGCTTGCATAAAGAACAACCAGAATATCCTAAGCCTGTTTTGGAGATTTTGCTCAACGAGTGTGAGGAGTAATGGTGCACTTTACAGACAACACAATTAACGTATTAGCCTACACATCCTTTACATCCCAACGAGCTTGTTCTGTCGTAGGCAAAACAATTCTAACAGCAGCAATCCTTGCAGCAGGACCTGCAACATCCTCAACATGGCCTACATCCTTAGAACCAGGACGTACATCAATTCCCTTCACAATATTCCAGATGCCCTTCGACACAAGAACATGTTGCATCATATAAGCCCACATAGGATAATTGTCCCCATCCAATATGTCCTTAGTAGCAAACATCACATCTTTGTTGTTGTCAGCCATGGTAAATGCTACACCTGATGTAAAAACTGTCCGAAAAGAGGAGAAAAGAAGTGGGAACAACACGTGCTATATAGCACAAACCGTAGAAGACTATAAGGGACCTGTTATGCAGAAAACAACATTGACAAAAAATTTGCACAAAATGACGAAATAGCCTGTGCAGTATTGCATGTAGTGGAAATGGAGGACGAAATGAGCCTGAATCAGAAATCTGAGCATATTGAGCTCTTCGAGCAATCCCAAAAAATTTGTCAAACTGCGAATGCTCTCCAAAGCTCATTGAAATTGCAGAAAGTGAGCAGGCATGTGTGCTCGGGCTGCTGACGACTAAGCCCAGGGGGATGCAACCTGCTCTAATACCAATTGTTTGGAATTAGGGTTGCAAGGAAACGCACACAGCTTGGAGAAGAGGAAGGAAGCTCAAGGCACACAACAAAGAGTATATTACTTAGTGTGAAATGGGAAGAGAGATAGCCCTAGAATGAATGGGCGTGTATACAATGCACGAGGGGAAAACCTCCTAAAGAGGGAAAAAATGCCGCGGCGGTCCTAAGTGTGTTCACACACATCACTACCACATGTACATGGTAACATTCTCGTCAAAGGCTTTAGAGCTAGTACACAACATTTGGAGTATACAAGTGTTTATAGGTCATCAATCAGAGTTTCGAGCATTGAGATGCGCTTGGTCAAAGTTGGCAGATTGCAACGATGGTAGAGGACCAGAAGATTTTTCTTGATTTGGAGCCCTTGGTAGAGACTTAGTTCAAGTCAAGGGAAATATCAAATTGTAGAGAAGGTGTTGAGAACTGAATCCAGGAACATAGGCTTTCAAGTGGACTTTATAGAGTGTCCATTGGTTGGAGGAGCAACGAATTATTGGACTCCCAAGGGGGCATAAAGAAAATATTTTTTGGGGGAGTTTGAATTGTTTTTTTGCGTTTTAAGGGAAAGGCACCCTGTGTGGATGCCACATGGCAGAGTGATTACCCCACATGCAAGGTGAGAATCGAAGGGGACTCTATATTTAAGCTAAATGGGGCACCTTCATTTGGTATCCAAGAGGAAGAGAGGAGCTTGTCACTATGGGTCCCTCCCCCCTCCCATGTGTAGGAGCTTTCCTGGACGCTTTGTTAGCGAATGTTGGGCGCTTGTTGGGAGTGTTGTGGAGGTCGACGGGTGGCCGTTGGTGACTTGTAGAGGGTTAGTGCACACCAGGGGGCAATGGCCCCTCCCTTTTGTTGACAAGAGGACCTTCCCACCCCCCACTAACATTGTTGCTAGTGCTCAAGGGAGGGGTAGTGTCCCATGAGGGAGAGAGATAGAGAATTGAGCAAAAGAACTCGCCCTCCCCAAGTGGAGGTCCTCATTCACATACAAAGTTGCCAAATGGAAAGTCGGACGAGTGGTTGGGGGATAAGAAAATGCTAAAAATGGGATTTTTTTTTTTATAAATAGCCTTTGGGTGCCATTATGGGGTTTTTTTGCTTGCTTGTGAAGGGAGAGGCCATTCTTGTGCACAGTGAAGGTTGTATGTTGTACATGCTTTTTGCACAAGATTAAGCTTGACTTGTCAACATGAAGTGTCGGTCCCTCTTCCCACTCTTCTTTCCTAGTACTCTATTGCTCCACGGTGCTGGTAATGTGTCTGCGTGTGCCCCCCCCTCCCTCGGGCTGTTTGTGTTTTGCAAACGCACGCACGCACACACACACACACACACACACACACACACACACACACACACACACACACACACACACACACACACACACACACACAGAGAGAGAGAGAGAGAGAGAGAGAGAGAGAGAGAGAGAGAGAGAGAGAGAGAGAGAGAGAGAGAGAGAGAGAGAGAGAGAGAGAGAGGTATTGTGTGTTGTGGAAGTGATGGAAGGGATTGTGTTGGTGTGTGTGTTCATGTGTGATCTTATAGAGCACGTGTGCATTTTTTTGTGTGAAAATGAGGGTTTGGTAGTGAACAACATGTTTGTGAAGGTGTTAATGAGAGGATAGAGGTGCTATGGATATTATGAGCTATATAGGGGCATCTCTATGTGTTTTGGATGTGTTTCCCATTCCCCCTCTTCAACATAAGCAATTTTTGCTAGAATATCCAGTGCAACTATTTTTGTTTCTACTGAGTGAATGTAAATGATGGGATGCTTAATAGAGTGCAATCAATACATGAGCTTGGCTATCTTCACCATTCCAATGTGCTTGCTTGGGAAGGGCCAAAACAACTCTCTTAGAGGAGTAGAACCTGCACTGCACATCATGCATAGACCCTATATCCACATGATTTGGATATAGGGTCTATGGATATAGAGAATAAGAGAGATTCGAAAGAGATTAACCAAAGCACCAATGATTAATTTTCATTGATCAACAATTGGGTTTCATTATTACAAATGAAACTTTGGGGGAGGTAGGGTTTGGGATGAATGCATGAAATGATGGTGTGCTACTATGCATGCTTAGGTATTATGTTTGTGTGCATGGCTACGTGAGATGGGATCAATACATAGCACTTATCGAAAGAAGGCAATTGATGTATGTGTCTAGAGAGGGAAGGGCTAATTTTGCAAGTGAGTGCACAAGATCCATCTAGAAACTATCCCCTTTCACCATTACACTCATTGTTACCATATACATGTGGTAGTGATGTGTGTGAACACACTAGGACCGCCGGGGCATTTTTTCCCTCTTTAGGAGGTTTTTTCCCCCGTGCATTGTATATACGCCCATCACTCTAGGGCTATCCATCTTTTCATTGCACACTAAGTAACACACTCTCTATTGTGTGCCTTGAGCTTCCTTCGTCTTCTCCAAGATGTGTGTGTTTCTCTGCAACCCTAATTCCAACAGTTGGTATCAGAGCAGGTCACGTCCTCCCGGGCTTAGTCGCCAGCTGCTCCAGCACATGCCTGCTCACTTTCTCCGATTTCAGTGAGCTTTGGCGAGCGTTCGTAGGTCGACAAATATTTTGGGTAAGCTCAAAGAGCTTGGTCTGCTCAGAATTTTGATTTGGGCTCATTTCGGCCTCCGTTTCCACTACGGGCAGTACTGCACAGGCTATTTTGTCATTTTGTGCAGATTTTCTGTCAGTGCCGTTTTCTGCATAACAGGTGCCTTATAGTCTTCTACGGTTTGTGCTATATAGCACAAGTTGTTCCCGCTCCATTTCTCCTATTTTCGGGCAGTTTTCACATCACGTGCAGCATTTACCATGGCTGACAACAACAACACAGATGTGTTCAAGATGTTTGCTGCTAAGGACAGGTTGGATGGGGACAACTACCCTATGTGGGCTTATATGATGCAACATGTTCTTGTGTCAAAAGGTGTCTGGAACATTGTGCAGGGCATTGATGTACGTCCTGGTTCTGAAGATGTAGGCGATATTGAGGATGTTGCAGGTCTTGCTGCAAGGGTTGCAGCTGTTAGAGTTGTTTTGCCTACGGCAGAACAAGCTCGTTGGGATGTTAAGGATGTGCAGGATCATGCATTGATTGCGTTGTCTGTGAAGCGCACCATTATTCCTCACATCCGTTCAGAAAAATCTGCAAAACAGGCTTGGGATATTCTAGCAGGTCTTTATGCAAGCCGCAATGAGGCTAAAATTGCTTTGCTGCGTAAAGAGCTAGAGTCGAAGATTATGCATGAGGAAGATGATATGGACACTTTCCTTGCTAGTGTCAAGGATATCAATGAGCAACTCATTTCTGCAGGTGAAGTCATTTCGGACAGTTCCCTTGTGCAGACTGTTCTTGATGCCTTACCAGATTCCTACCAGACTTTTGCTAGTACTTGGAGACTGATGACCCAAGGAAATCCTGAAGTTGTCAAGTTTGATGCATTATGCACATTGCTGTTGCAAGAGTCACTTTCTAGAAAAAACAGGACTAGGCAGCGTGCAGTTGAACAGGCTTTTATTGCTTCTCAAAGAAAGGGTGGTAACAGTAATGCAGCCACTTCTTATGGTTCTGCTGTGAGTGGCAAAAATTCTGTTCCTAATGCTTCTACTGGCAGCACTTCGTCTGGCAATTCTGGTGATAAGGGCAAAAAGAAGATGCGTTGCCATTATTGTAAAGCCAATGATCACTTGATCAAGTCGTGTCCTAAGTTGAAGGCCAAAGAGGCTAAGAAGAAAGAGGGTGGTTCCACTGCAAATGTTGGTTCCACTACAAATGCAGCCATTGTTGAGTCTTCTGTGAAAGGAGATTGTGATGCTGATGTTGATGCAGAATGGGCTTTTAGCGCAGAGTGCACTTACAATCCTGCTGTCCATGATGCATGCTTGTCCGTTGCTACAGATTCACATGTGTGGTATTTCGACAGTGGTGCTACAAAGCACATTACCTCACATCGTGAATTGTTTACCTCTCTCGAGTCTGTCCCTCATGGGAATTCAGTCACTTGTGACAACAACGCCTCTTATCCAGTTCAGGGAGTTGGAAAGATTGTGCTCACTGCTGCTAATGGCAGTTCCTTCACACTTGTTGATGCGCTTTATGTACCTGGGATCAAGAAGAATCTCTTGTCTGTATCCGCACTTGCTAGACTTGGACTTGTAGTCAAATTTGTGGATGACAGATGTACAGTTCATGATCTCAGTTTTGGTGATGAAATTGTTGCATCTGGGCTTTTGTGCCGTGGGCTGTATAAGCTCACTTTGTATGACAAGTGTGGACAAAATTTTCCAAATGCTGTTGCAGATTCAAGGGCTATTTCAGATGCAAAACTTTGGCATGCACGTTTTGGTCATCTGAATTTGGCCAGTTTGCTGCGTTTGCAGAAATCTGATATGGTTGCTTCTTTGCCGCCTCTTGAAGCACCTGTCAAACATGTTTGTGAAGGCTGTATTCTGGGTAAAATGCAGCGTTCTAAGTTTCCAAAGGATGGTTCAGTTAGGGCCACATGCAGGTTGCAGCTTGTGCATAGTGATGTTTGTGGGCCCATGCAAACTCCGTCCTTGGGCAATTACCTGTACTTCGTGACTTTCATTGATGATTACTCCAGGCATGCATGGGTATTTCCGCTTAAAGCCAAGTCCGAAGTTTTAATGTGCTTCAAACAATTTTTGGCTATGGCTGAAAATGTCTCAAAATGTACTATGGGCACCCTCCGTTCCGATCGAGGGGGGGAGTATATGTCTCATGAATTTAATGCATTTCTCGCTAGTCGTGGGATAAAACACCAATGTCTAGTGCCTTATACACCTCAGCAAAATGGTGTTGCTGAGAGAAAAAACAGGTCACTAACGGAAATGGCACGATGTATGGTCAAAAGTCAAGCTTTGCCGCATTCTTTTTGGCTTGAGGCCATCATGTGTGCCACTTATGTACTTAACAGGTGTCCTACGAAAGCTTTGCAGTCTATTACTCCATATGAAGCATGGCATGATAGAAAACCTTCTATTGAGCACATGCGTGTTTTTGGCTGTTTGGCATATGCTTTGGTGCCACAAGTGCAGCGCAGAAAATTGGATGATAAGGCTGTCAAATGTATTTTTGTTGGTTATAGTGCTGAAAGCAAAGGTTACAGGTTGTATCATCCGCAAACAAAACGTATTCTGGTTTCACGGGATGTAGTGTTTGTGGAAGACTCTGTTCAGCCCTTGCTGTCATGTACTAGAGACAGTAATGTAAGCTCACAGGACATTTATGACACTTTGTTGCCTCTTTTCAGTGGTGGAAATACGAATGTAAGTTCCAATGAGGCAAATGTACAGCCTATGGGGGTTTCTGAAAATGTTTTAGAACAGCCTATTACTGATGCAGATGTACATGATGTACTTGATGAGGAAAGGGCTGAAAATGAGCAGGCTAGAGGTATGCCAAAATGGCTGGTGCACACTTTGCGTGACAGTAAATTGGATGCACCTTTATCTAGTCGTACTCGTTCAGGATCTCGCCATGCATCTTATGCATCAGATTGTTATGCTTTGGCTGTGTCTAGTTTACATGATGTTGAGGAGCCTCTGTCTTTTGATGAAGCACAAAATTCAGAAAATTGGATTGCTGCCATGAAATCAGAATATGATGCACTTATAGAGAATGACACATGGAGTTTATGTGATTTGCCTCCTGGCCAAAAGGCCATTGGTACGAAGTGGGTTTACAAGTTGAAACGCAAGCCGGATGGTGAGATCGATCGCCATAAGGCTCGACTTGTTGCAAAGGGTTATGCACAACAAAAAGGCATAGATTATGAAGAGACTTTTGCTCCCACTTGTTGTATGACTACTGTGCGTTTTCTATGTGCATTGGCAGCTCATTTTGGTTGGGATGTACATCAATCAGACATTGTTACTGCTTTCTTGAATGGTGACATATTTGAGGAAGTTTATGTAACGCAGCCTCGCGGTTTTGTCATAAAAGGACAAGAGGACAAAGTGTGCAAATGTAAGAAGGCTTTGTATGGGTTGAAGCAATCTCCTCGTGCTTGGTATGAGAAAGCTGACACTCATTTGGTTAAACGAGGCTTTCGTAACAGTCCAACAGAAAGCACATTGTATGTAAAGCGTGAGGATGATGTATTTCTCATTGTGGTTCTTTATGTTGATGATTTGCTGATCACTGGACCAAATGAGAGACATATTGCTGAATTTAAGGCTGATTTGAATGCTACTTTCAGGATGAAAGATTTGGGGCTGTTGCATCATTACTTGGGTATACAGTTTAAGCAGTGTGATGGTGGTATTGCCTTGTGTCAGAAAAGTTACATAGAGACATTGCTATGTAAGTTTGGACTTGAGGATTGCAAACCTATTGCCACTCCCATGGAAACAGGTTTGAAGTTGAGTCTACATGATGCTGGCGATCCTGCTGATGTCACTCTTTACCAAACTGCGGTTGGCTGCCTCATTTATGTATGCAACATGAGGCCAGATATTCAGTTTGCAGTTTCGCAGGTCAGCAGATTTATGCATAGCCCAGGGTCTAAGCATTGGCAGGCTGTCAAGAGGATTTTTCGCTACCTTAGTGGTACTTTACATCTTGGCTTGTTTTATCCCAAGGGGGGATCATTGCCGCCAGACTTACATGCTTTTTCGGACTCAGATTGGGCTGGTTGTTTTGACACGCGAGTGTCCACAAGTGGTTTTTGTTTCATGCTTGGCAGTTCATGTATATCATGGTTGAGCAAGAAGCAACCTACTGTGGCCACTTCGAGTTGTGAGGCTGAGTACAAGGCAGTCTTCACAGCTACGGTTGAGTGTGTATGGCTCAGACGCCTTATGGCTGACTTGGGTGTTGGACAGGACACTGCCAACACTATCTACACTGACAGTCAGAGCGCATTGGCAGTTGCGAGGAACCCAGTTTTTCATGCTCGCACAAAGCACATTGAGGTGCATTACCACTATGTCAGGGAGAGGCTCTCAGCAGGAGAGATCAGCTTGGCTTATGTGCCAACACAGGACAACCTTGCAGATCTTTTCACAAAGGCATTGTCTCGTGAGAAGCTTGAAGCTTTCCGCAAAGCTTTGGGCTTACTCCCCTTTGTGGACTGATCCTGTCCTCAGGGCATGGCACTTCCCTTTACTCATGTGCCAGCTCTCGTTCACCGCATCACTCCAGGGGGGATTTGTTACCATATACATGTGGTAGTGATGTGTGTGAACACACTAGGACCGCCGGGGCATTTTTTCCCTCTTTAGGAGGTTTTTTCCCCCGTGCATTGTATATACGCCCATCACTCTAGGGCTATCCATCTTTTCATTGCACACTAAGTAACACACTCTCTATTGTGTGCCTTGAGCTTCCTTCGTCTTCTCCAAGCTGTGTGTGTTTCTCTGCAACCCTAATTCCAACACTCATTACATAGAAGGTGGTAGGCTAGGAGACCCCGCTAGATTGTGAGTACATACAACTAAACATAATAAGATGAGGACCAAATTTTCATTAAAAATGAGGAAAGGTTTAGAGCATGGTCACCTGTGCCCACTGTGTAGCCCAACTGTCCCGGTTGCTGATAGCCACAGAGTCCCATGATTACCTTGTATAGGGCGGGTCAACAACTATTGGGGAGGGTCATGAAAAGAGCTCATTGCCAATCAGCTACGTCCAATTGAATGTGATTTTTGCAATTAAGGAGGATCCCACTGATTTTGAAGGCATAAGGACAAAAAATTTTGACTTTTTATGTGACGTGATGTAATGGAAATGGCCTATGAACTTTGAGAGTAGCGGAATTAGGAAATTAGATGAAGCACTTTTGTGAGATTACTTTGTGAGCATAGCGGGTGAAGTTAATTGATGGTAGCAACATAAACATGGTACTTGGTTAACTTGGCATGAACAATACTTTTGCAAGCGAGAGTTTAGAGATCATGACAATAGTTGAGGACCGGATTCATACGAAGTCGGTCCCCCCTCCAATAGGCATTTGTATTATAGTTCTCCCATCAAGAGAGACTTGGTACAATACAATCTTTGTGTTCCTTGTGACCTAGGTGATGCAATGAAGATGGAAAGATTCATGCATCACAAACATAACATAAACTTTGTAGAAAGCATTAACTATCCCAAGCCTCAGTCCCAAGGCCTCAAACACCTTCGAAGGTGGAGAGAGCTAGCGAGGAATGAGGGTAGGGAAGAGGAAGAAGGAACATTCCATAGGAGAAAGGAATAGTTCCTCACTTATCATTACTCTTCTTGCTAGCATACATAATAGCATAGTAATGAAGATGGAGAAGATGGAAAGCTTAAGCATTGAAGCATGGCTCTTGGTTGGATTTGCATTCCACAGCCAAGAGTGTTGGTGTAGGTTCTCACTTCTCACAAGATTCGGAGAAGGAGGTGGACCTCAACTTTCACCAAGTGGGAATAATCCACAAAATGAGTGTGTGTGTGTGTGGGTGTGTGTGTGGTGTATACCCCCCCCCCCCCCCCCCCCCCCCCCTTGCTTTGTTGGGATGAGTTGTAGCTTTTACACATTTTTCAAGCTCATTGGACCACTCTCCCCCCAGCCAATCACATGTTGCATGCATTCAAGTACATGGGTAGTCTTTGGACAAGTGTCCTCCTTACCCCTTAGAGAGAGAAAGCTTGAAATATCTAGATATTTTTTGGATGGATCTAGAAGTTCATTGGACCCCTCTTTAGATCAACCAATAGCATTCAAGCACACCATGTGGTTAAGCATAAGGAGAGTCTGACATGTGTCCCAGGTGCCCTTTGAGAAAAGGAGTGCCTTTTGGGTGAGTGGAAGGTAAAGTCAAATATTTCCCTAACTTTGGGACTTTCATGCATAGGAAGCTTCGCAAGCACGTTCCTCATTAAGTTTGTAGGGTCTCTTTTTGACTCAAGCACCTTACCCCCCCATGCATGGGAAGCTTCTCAAGCACCTTCCTCATTAAGTTTGTAGGGTCTCTTTTTTGCTCAATCACCTTACCCCCCGTGCATGGGAAGCTTCTCAAGCACCTTCCTCATTAAGTATGACAAGCACCTCAAGTACCTTACTATCATCAAGCATGACAAGAACCTCAAGCACCTTAGTCATCAAGCACGACAAGCACCTCAAGCTTAGGTCGGGTTCCCACCTCAAGCTCAGCCCTAGCTTGCCTGAGGTCAAAGGACCTTTAACACTAACCATTGGAGGTCTTTAATGTAGCTAACCCTACGGTCTTTTAAGCTCCATTAAAGGCACATTGCTCTTTGATAGACTACCTCCTTTTGGACCCCTATTGAGATGTAACCATCTCTCCTCTTGGTCCCCTACTGAGGTAAGTCTAGAAGCACTTATTGCACATTGCTCTTTGATAGACCATCTCCTTTTGGACCCCTATTGAGATGCAACCATCTCTCCTTTTGGTCCCGTGTTGAGATAGGTCTAGAAGCACATGTCTCTATTCTAACTCTTGTTCCTGTTTATTCTCCTACATTAAATGATCAGTTTAATATGAGAAAATCATTTGGTAAAGTTAGATATTATATTTTATGACATTACCTCTCTGTTTAAATCATAGTTGTCCTCGACTATTAAGAGGTAGAGAAGATAAAGCCTAGTCATTAGTCCATGTTTCTTAGCGGGTAGAGGATCCCTTTTTACCCTACGACATCATTCCAAGATGGATGACTAGTCCATTTGGTGCTTGGGAGATGTGACTGCCGCAAGCATGTCTGCTCTTTAGTCCATATCATACTTCCAAAGTAGAGTGACAAGTTCTACTTGGTGTTTGGGAGACGTCGTCACCACAAACATGATTCTAAGCATGCATACTATTTAAATTTGTGCACAAGAAAAAGAGAACTAGTCTTATAAGACAAAAACATTTTTCATTTAAAATGCATTTTCATATGCTTACTCTAGTGCAGTATTGTAAGCATTGACAAGGTTCATATTATCCTTAAGCTAGGTTCCTTGCATCCATTTAGCATCTTTAAAAGGATAATTCTTTAACTTAATAAGATATCGTCAGTTAATCTTACCGTTTCTTAATACCTTGTCTTCATGTCATCGGATGGACTTAGATTGAAGTACTTCTTTTTTATCTTTGATTTTTGGAGGGTCTGCAACTATTGCTTCTTTTGATGGAGCTCCTTTGTAAGGCTTATGTAGGTTCTCATGGAAAACAATTGTGCATGAGCCAATGGTTGGGCAACTTCAATTGATAAGCCATCTCATTGACTGGCTTAAGAATTTTAAGGACCATAGTATCTTTTTGCTAGTTTAGCATCATACTCTTGGTGGTCCGTAGGACTCTTGCCCGTAGTATGCCTTAGATGAGCCTTGAGAAACTTTGGCAAGACCCAATTATTTTCCTTAAAGGCTAAGGATCTTCTGTGCTTATTAGCAACAACCCTTTTTGCCTTTCCTGTGAGATGGATATAACCCCTTTAATCTTTGTAAAAGATTCTTGTAAGTCTAGGCTATATTCCCATAGAAGTATGTACAACATCATTGTACGCATACTCTATAAGAGGTAGGTACTTCTACCGTGGAGAATATTGATCTACTTCCATGACATAGGCTTTTAGTAGATCAAGAATCGTTAGATTAGTTATTTCAATTTGGTCATTTGTTTGTGGATGATAGGCCAAACGAGAAATGTAATCTACTTCCTAGATTCTCAAAGAGACCCTTCTAGAAATTACTGATCATTCTAGGATCTTTGTCCGACACTATGGATGTTGGAGAGCCATGATGCTTGAAAATTTGAGATCTAAAGAGGGTTGCCATTTGATGTGCCTTAATAGTCTTTTTGACAGGCATAGAGCGTGTTTTCTTCTTAAGCCTGTCGACTGAAACAATCCAAGTTGCTTCCCTCGATCAAATTTCAACTTTTGGTATACCACGCATTTTGAAACATACTCTTGTATGTCTACTTTTCATGGTAGACCAGCAGAAATACATTTCTACTCCTTGAAGAGTACATTATGGATTCCCTTTTTGCCCCGCATAAGGAGAAGTATGGGATTCATACATGACTTTTTAATTGTATGGGTGAGTAACACATAGCCTATTTCCGTTTAGAAGATAACCATCCTTCAAGGTGAATGGTTCTTTTTTCTTCCCTAATGCAAAGGCTATAATTACATACTTAAAGTCTCGGTCAGTAGCATACTTATCTATCATAAAATATAGATCATTGTGAGTTTCTATAGACACCATATGTACCCTTGGTCGTTGTGAAAGTGCATCGACCACTTGATTGTGCTTGCCAACAATGTAAGCAATATGAAATTTAAATTGCAAGAGAAAATTTTTCCACCTCATTTGTTTGTTGGAGAGCTTGGTTTGTGTCATGAAGTTCTTGAGGCTTTGTGATCCATATGTAGGATGAATGGATTCCCCAAGAGATAGTGTTTCCATGTGTTTAGGGCATATAGAATAGCTAGTAGCTCTGTGATGCAGGGGGTGGGGCAACCCACTTGAAGGTTTGGTGATAGAGTGCAATAAAACATTTTAAATATGGTGTGTGCCAGGTTTTGCAGTTTACAGTGGAATAAAGCTTTTATGTGGTTGAGCATAAATGCTCAACAGGGGGGTGGGCAATGATGGTGCAGCCAAAGTGTGTCGACTCTAGAAGATGGCATGGATAGGTGTGTGCAGGTAAGCAGAAGCATGGCAAAGGACTGGAGAAGCCAGGAAGGTCACGGGATAGCAGGTCGTAGCGGGAGTGTATGCATGATGTGGCTTATAGGCCAAGGAAGGCTCCATAATGAGCTAATAGGGGTAGCAGGTGAAGGAGCTGCAAAGTGCAGTTTTGGGATCCAAAAATGAAGAGCTTGAAGTGCTGAAGGAACAGGTCCAGACGGCTCATCAAACCGAGCTACGGAGCCCAAGTTATTGAAGGTTAAAGTTTTGGTGGTTTGCAGATTTATGCCGGACAGGGCAGCTGGGTATAGGTGGTCCAACTGGAATATGAGGTATAGATGTGTAGAGATCAATTCATGGAGCCTACCCGTCTTTTCGGATTGCGGATTGGAGCCATCGTTTGCAAGATATAGTCATTTGAAGTTTTTCTGGGGAATAGGTCTGAGCCCACTTGGCCGCATGGGAGAATGTGCCATCTGGAATCTTCTGAGCCTCGCCGAAGTTCTAGAGCGGAGTGTACATTACACGGAGCTAACAGGAAGTGATTGCATGCCAAACGGAGGCCGGAGCGAAGAGATATGGTAGTCGGAAAACTTGGAGCATTTGACCGGATAGGGTTGTAGATGTTTTTTCCATTTTTGAAAGCTTTGGTTCGAGGATGCCGAGGGTAAAAGTGCAGATACAGAGAGGGTAGTAGGATCCGGAAAAGTGGGGCTTCACTCAAGCTTTGCGGCCCGGCAAGAGAAGGTGGGAGCACAGAATGGGAGCTAGGCCAAGGTAGGTTGCAAAGTTTTTTGGTTAAGAAAAATATAATGGGCTTTTTTGTTCTTTTGAAGTCTTAAGGGGCTATGGCCTCCTGGGGCCGCCACGTGGTGGGGGACAAACCCCACATGCGAGGAAAGGAGGCAGGAGTGCGTGGGTTATATGCTGGGGCGTGGCCCTCCCATAAGCATCCAAGAGAGGTGGAGGGGAGCTCCCCTTGGGCGCAACCATGGCGGGTATGCTCGGGTGCTACGCACGGCGCGGCAATGGCGTTGGTGGCGGTTTTGAGCGGCGTAGTCGGCGAGGCGGGCAGGGCGGCAGGTGGCTCCCGCGTTGTGTGAGCCCGATGATGACGTGGCAGGCCCCTTGCTAAAGGCGAATACCGCGGCCCTTGGGGCACCAAAGTTTTGAGAAGGAAAGGGAGGGGGGCAATAGCGATATCGCTATTGCCTTCCCCCCTCAGGTAAGAGGCAAATCCCGTAGGGGTCAAGCATGCAAGGAGAGCGAGAAGGAGAGTCAGAGAGCAGTCAGGTGGACAAAGCCAAATGCAAAGGCACCAAAGGAGGAAGTCCGGCTGACCAAAGGGAAAGGGCCATGGTGTAGCATGCAAAGCTTTCCAAAATAACTAAGCCAAGTGTTGGCAATGCATAAAACTTCTAAAAGCAACTCCAAATGGAGTGCACGACATGGAAGGGGACCCCATTTTTCTTTTTTGAGATTTCTACGCACACCCCTATAAAAGGGTGCTTATGTTCATTTGTATGGGTCTTTTGGACAAAGAGGGTCTTTCGACCAATGTTGTTTTGGCAGGAGGTTTTTGCCAAGGCTTTTGACCCATTGTTTTGGTTGCTGAGGTTCATGCCGGCAGTGTGTTGGTTGTACATGACATTGCCTATGCTAGAAGACTATTCCCTACTGTTTCAAGGCGTCATTCCCCCTTCCCCCTTCTCTTCTCTGCTTGTGTGCGTGTGTTTCCGGGCGTGTGTCGGCATGTGTTCCCCCGAGGTTTGTCGTGCAAACAGAGGTAGAGAGAGGCTGTGTGAGTGCGGAAGGCTGTGAATTGAGCGAAGCGGAGTGATTGAGTCTGTCTGGTGCATTGCAAGGCGTATGTGCGTGTGGTTGTGTGGAAGCGGTGGCTTGTTTATGGGTAGTGTTAAGTTTTGAAGGGGAACTCTAGTGGATTGGGGCGGTGTGTATACCCTGGCCTATAGTGAGACATTGTGTTGTGTGCTGGGTGTGTTCCCTTTTCCCCCTCTCCAACGCACTAGATCTTGTTATTGGCCATTTCTATTCCATTTCCTTGATCCTCAGGAGAAATTTGTAACTGGTTATAGCCACTATATCCATCCATAAAGCTGTACATCTCATATCCTGCAATCTCATCAAGTAACATATTTGTGAAGGATAATGGGAATGGATCCTTAATGGTTTGAGCGTTTAGTTTCCTATAATCTACACATACTCTTAGCTTCCCATTATTTTTGGGAACAAATTCAATAGGAAACAACCAATCACTACTGGCCACTTCAGTAATGAACCCAGCTTTGAGAAGGTGTCAATCTGTTCCTTGACCTTCTTAGCATAATTGGGATTCATTCGATACCGCTGCAGTCGTACTGGTCTGGCATCTGGTTTCAGTGGTATTCTGTGTTGACAGACCTCTGGATCCACCCCTTTGAGATCAGTATGTTCCCATACGAACACATCTTTATAGTGTTGGAACATATGCCGTGCCTTCTCTTTTATTGTAGGATTTAGATGTTTATTAACCTTGATCATTCTAGGGTTTTCTTCAGACCCTAAATTCCATTCCTCTATCTCGTGATCATTTGGAAGCAACCAGTTAGGCCCTCCACCCTTTCTCTTGGTTGACTCCTCAGCATAATCCCAGGACGATCCTCTAAGCTCTGAATTACCATTCTGATTTCTAGTAGCTCCTTCAGAGCACGCCGGCTCTACTGGTGTGCTGAACTCAACTAGTTCTTTTGGCCTTCCAGTTAACCGAATTGGTCGTTCTCCTGAATTCACTTGAGTGAACTGTTTTGGAAATTGTTTCTTTTGTTTTTCAGCTTCATCTTTGTTTATTAAAACTGCATTGAGATCCATCTCTATTAATGGTAAAATATTCATAGCTGCCAACATTCTCTCAAATTTTTTCACCTTGTACTTCTGGCAGAGCTCTTTGGGTCTAAGTTCTTTTCTCCAACTTCTGGTGTTATTCGTCTGAATCTGGATTTTGCTGCCGGCCCCTTGTATTATCAAAGTCTGATTAGCATAGTCGTGAACAACCTGTGCCGTTTGCAGCCATGGGCGTCCTAGTAGCATCCCATATGCTCCTTCCACATCCATTACTAGGAAACTGGCTTTGAACTTTGCTTTGCCCACTCGTATCTGCATATTCTCTACCATTCCAATTGCCTACATCAGTACTCTCTGGCTGCTCTAGCAGCTTCTTGTCTAAATCCTCAGTGATTTTTGCCGCTAGTTCTCTTTGCTCCTACCATTGATCAACCACCTTTTCTTTAACCTTGGCCTTCCATACCTCTCTGTGCTGAGCCCATTTGCTACTTTCAAGAGTGACTGGTTTCGCTGGACTTTTTGGAATTTCCTCAATCACCACCTCTATACTTCATGTAGCTGCTCGTATAAGAATCGATTCTGGAACCTTTGCCTCGATATCCGTATCCCCAGGTGCTTCTGGACAGTGAGCCATGAAGTGCCCATACTTACCACATGTATAGCAATTCAAGCTTCGATTCTGAAAATTACCACAACCATGGCCCCGACTGGTACCCGCTTGGTATGTACCGCGCCTTGTACCAATACCACTTACACCTGGTTTCTCTTCTTGAGAAGCACTAGTAGTTTCCACTCTTACTGGTTTAGCATTGATGAATGCCACCACTGAAAAATCTTTTCCCTTCTTAAAATGATGAATTCTAATACCACAGTTGTTCCATAGATGGCTAGAGGCTTTGCAATAAGTGCATTGTGGACATTCGTTTGGAACATGGTCTTTAGATTTACACTTTGAACACCATCTTTCCATTCTTCTTACCAGCTGTCTGGTCTTGCTAATTTCAACAATTTGCCAGGCCATCTCTTCAATCTTCCTAGACCAAGATCCCTTCTTATAAGATCTTGTCTTTGGTTCTTTCATCTGAGCTGCTTTCAGAGCTATTGGAGGTTCCAATGGACTCAGAATCTTCAGTAGAAGTACTGCTACTACTGGACCTCCTCTTCTTATGACTCTTTTCCTTCTTAGCTTGCTGTTCTAGCTTCAAGGCCCGCTGCACCAAATCATTGAATTTCTTGGTTGGTGTCAGCACCTCCTGTTCCCTAAACTTCTTACCGCAAAAACCATTCAAAAATCATGCTCGCAACCGCTTTTCGGATGGTGATTCCTACAGTTGTCTAGTTAGTTCCTTGATTTTCTCAATGTAGCTTTTGACTGACAACTTTCCCTGCCTTATCTTATCCAGCTCACAGAGTATATCCTCATCCCCTCTGTTGTCTGAATATTCCAATCGGAAAGCTTCAAGCAGTTTATTATATGATCTGAGTTGACAAGCCGGGTAATGGTAGTATTATTTCCTTGCTGCCTCCTTTAATGTTTGCGGAAAGTAGTCACCCCAATCATCTTCATAAATATTTTTAAACTCAGCATACTGCTCAAAGGCTTGGATTTGAACATCCAGATCATCCTTCTTTCCCCCTTTGAATATGGGAAAAGAAATTTTCAATGAAGATGTGTAATCATGTCTATCAGCCTCATTTCTTCCTCTTCTCACCTTGGAATCTAGACTCCTTTTGGAAGCTTTCTTATAAGGGTCCATGTCTGCATCCCAATTAATTTCTGCCTCCATCTCAGTTGTTGTCTCCTCCCTGGCTTTTCTACTGGAAGTATGATGACTTCCTTTACTTCCTTTGGCTCCTTTGTCTCTCTGTGTGGTCCGAGAACTCTTGGCCTTGCGTTCCTCCCGTTCAGCTCTGCATCTTCTGGACTGACTAGAATGATGAGAATCCTGTGTCTCATCAGCATGATTGTGCTCCTCCTGAGCCTCAATGTTAGTTACTTGTTCATCCTTGGGATCAGAGTCTCCTTCTGACTCCTCAGGTGTAAGGTTTCCAGTTTCTGAAACCTTAAAGATTGTATAAAGCTTAATTCAACTGATATGATTATTGAAAAAGCAATGTAGAATTGTCCGACTGTGGCAAATATTGGTATTTTTGGAATCTTAAGCACAGCAAACCCCGGGCTAGAAATTTTCAGAACAGAATTCCGATAAAATCTAGAAAAGTTACGGGCCCTGAAAAGTTACACTAGGAATTCAATTAGTTAAGAAAAATTGGATGGTTTTAGTAATTATTATTAACAAAGACTTTCTTATCCTAAGGCTCTAGAAATTACTGATATTTCCAATTTTCATCATTAAAAATCAGTGAAAATAGTAAAAATCGATTTTGAAAGTTGAGGGGGTTCCGTGTGGGGTAATGATGAACTCTCCCAGACTAGATTTAGCAGCAAGGGGCGTTTTTTAACCTGTAGGGCTGCTTGGGATACAAGTTACTGCCATTTTTCAGCCTGTGAGTGCCCAAAAACCTATAAATATGACCCTTGCTTCACAATTTCACACAGACTCGGAGCCTTGACACACTCTCTCTCATCTAGAGAGAACGCTATGCAGAAATCACTAGAGATTAAGCTCTAGTCGATTAACATAAACGGTAATTAGTATAATCCTTCTTAATTAGCAAAGCTAGATTAATATGTTTTGTTAATAAATCAAAGATTAAGCCTATGTATACTCATAAAACCTCTCTTAATTAATTATTCTCTGCTGATTGTTGTAATTAAGTTTGGTAATGTTAAGCTAATTAATTATCCTATCATATTAGGGCTGAAATTAGCCAAATTAACCATGAATTAATGGGAAATATATTAAATAAGCTTAGATTAAGTTGAGATAATTATCAGAGTTGCATTATATAGTAATTAAGCTAGGAAAATTGTCCTATAATTTTTCTAATTAATTAGGCAGAATTACACTATTTTTTAGAGAAAATTAAAGGGAAAAATAATCAAATTGATTCAAAATGTTGTGAATTATCTATAAGTGGTTAATTATGTGTTAGGGAACCCGTGATAATTAGGAGAAGCTCAGATAAATGATTTACCTAATTACTTTAGCAGAAATACTCTGTTTTTAAGACAAACTAAGTAGGAAAAATTAGTAAATTGATTTCAAATGCTTTGAATATTTATCAGTGGTTAATTATATGTTAAGGAATCCTTGATAATTAGGAAAAGATAAGATAATAAATTTACCTAATTACTTTAGCAGAAATACTCTATTTTTAAGACAAATTAAATAGGAAAATTTAGTAAATTGATTTCAAATGCTTTGAGTTATTTATTAGTGGTTAATTTTGTGTTAAAAAACTCATGATAATTAGGATAAGCTCAGATAAATAATTTACCTAATTACTTTAGCAAAAATACTCTGCTTTAGAGACAAATTAAATAGGGGAGATTAGTAAATTGATTTCAAATACTTTGAGTTATTTATAAGTGGTTAATTATGTGTTAAGAAACCCACGATAATTAGGATAAGCTTAGATAATTAATTTACCTAATTGCTTTAGCAGAAATACTCTGTTTTTAAGACAAATTAAATAGGGGAAATTAGTAAATTGATTCTAAATGCTTTGAGTTATTTATAAATGGTAAATTATGTATTAAAAAACCCTTGGTAATTAGGAAAAGCTCAAATAATTAATTTACCTAATTACTTTAGCATAAATACTCTATTTTTAGGAAAAATTAAATAGGAGAAATTAGCAAATGAAATCAAATTGAATTGAGTTATTTATCAGAGGTTAATTACATGTTAGGAAACCTGTGATCATTAGATCAAGCTCAGATAATTAATTTATCTAATTACTTTAGAAGAAATACCATGTTTTTAGAAAAAAATTAAATAGGAGAAATTTGTAAATTGATTTAAAATGCTTTGAGTTATTCATTAGTGGTTACTTATGTGTTATTGAACCCATGATAATTAGGATAAGCTTAGATAATTAATTTACCTAATTACTTTAGCAGAAATACTATGTTTTTAAGACAAATTAAATAGGAGAAATTATTAAATTGATTTCAAATGATTTAAGTTATTTATCAGTGGTAAATTATGTGTTAGAAAACCCGTGATAACTAGGAGAAGCTTAGATAATTAATTTACCTAATTACTTTAGGAGAAATATCCCTATTTTTAGGGCAAATTAAATAAAAAAATTAGCAAATGAATTCAAATTGAATTGAGTTATTTATCAGAGGTTAAATTACTAGTAAAATTATCTAATTATCCTAGTAAAATTATATTATTTTTAGGGGAAAATAAAAGAGGAAATATAGTAAATTAATCCAAAAACCTCTGATATAAATATTAGAGGTAGAACACACCTTGAGGAATCCATGATAAATACTCCAACCTCAGATAAATAGTTTAGCTATTTATCTTCAATAAAAGTAACCAATTTTGCGTATAAAATAGACAAGGAAAATTAGTAAATGAATTTATTTAATTACCAAATAAATACTTGAGGTCCAGAATCACTATTGAAGGGTGGAAAAATTACCTCAGCATAAATGGATGGTATAATAAATTACTATCAATAAAATTTTACCTAATTTAGACCATAAGTATAGG
The DNA here is from genome assembly GCF_014529385.1 of Adiantum capillus-veneris. Classification (NCBI taxonomy): domain Eukaryota; kingdom Viridiplantae; phylum Streptophyta; class Polypodiopsida; order Polypodiales; family Pteridaceae; genus Adiantum; species Adiantum capillus-veneris. The sequence goes on from NC_140960.1 coordinate 109,723,147, forward strand.
AGGAAAAGGTTATAAATCAAATTTATGATAATTCCTAAAGATAGAACATATTCAATTACAATTTAGGGTGAGTAATCGATTAGCCGATGGAAATTTATAATTACTAAGGCTAAAATGGAATATAAACTAAGGATAAACTTAGTTAAAGGGCTTCCCAAATTAAATGGTAATTATGGGAAATTACTTATAGCATAAATAAGTTAAAGTAGGAATATCTCATCAAATTGACTATTAAAGATACCTACTTACTCCAAAAATCTTATGAACCATCCTATGAAGATTATTCAATTAAACTTCTAATGGATTTAAGTCTTTTTATAAGGCGGCCGACATGGCTCCAAAGAGAACCAGGGGAAATCCTCTTACCGAGGAAGAGGATGTTAACAACAAAAGAAATAAAGTCACTAATGACCATGAGGCTGGGCCTAACCATAGGCCGACGGAGGAAAGTCTACGGGCTCCCGCCTAACAACACATGGACGAGCAGTCCTAGGTGGATTTCTGTTTTGTTCACTTAAAATCTTTTAAAGTTCATTTTCAAGTTATCATTGCATACGTAAGGTTAGGAAGGATAAACTGGCTGAAAACGGAAGGTAACTTCCAACGTGCATTTATTTATAATGTAGGAAAGAATTGTTTGGGATAAAACTAGTTGAATTAGGAAAGATATGATTGATCATCCTTAAGACAGCTTGTCTCAAGACACCTTCGAATCCTTAGTATAAATTGATGATAATGATTGGCTTTCTAGCCACGGATAAGTCGGTTACCACCATGAACGTTGAGTTTCTACTCCGTGTCATGTCTTGATGTTTCTACATAAGTTAGGATACAGTTTTTTATCCTAGGGGAGCCGCCCGGTTGTATGGACAACTGGTTTGGTGTATGGGCACCCGGAACCTTGGGTGGGGTATCCACTCCGGATTGTGAATAAGGAATGGGTGTCGTTTTTTCACCCTTAGGTAGTCTTGATACAAGAAGAGTACTGGTCATGGTTATTATGAACAATGTTTTGATTGACAATACCCAGTCTTAAGTTTAAAGATGTCTGTTTGCTAAAAGAATGTTTTCAATACTGTTTTCAAGGGTTGTTTTAATTAAATCCTGTTATAAACGATAAAAGGAATCATTATTTTTTTATATAATAAGAACGTGGTAGTAATTAAATAACAAAAGAATCATGTGTGAGTGCAGGGTGGTAAGTGGGGATTGACTAAGGTTGTCAATCAAGGACGGGTGGACTTGATTAGTCAGGTAACTATCCATCCCTGTGCACTAAAACGTTTAGAAAACTTCTTCACTTGGAAGAGGAGTCCACCAGCGGGCTGTGCCCTCACATCTGTTAGGGGGAAAAAAGCATTGGTTGAGGATACCTTAGCCCAATTGTGGCAGTTATAGGGCCGAAATAGTTTTTTGGACGTTGTCCCGTTTTCGCTGCGAGACAAGACTAGGTCTTCTTCTAAGGCTATAGACCCAAGCCATTGTCAATGGTAAAGGTCTATTCCTTGGATTTTTCTTGTTTAGAGACTCTGATTTTTATCAGACCTAGAGACCTGTCAAGGATCCCATCCCGATCTTGGTATTGGCGGGTTGGGGACCTTACATTAGGAATAGGGTCAGCACGATAGGATGGTTTTCGGCCACGACGGGGTTTGGGTGCCATTTCTATAGCTGAAACTCAAACTGGGAGAGGAGTCTGCTAGTCAACGAGCAATAGCTCTAGCCACCGTGATTGCCAAAATGGAATTGGAGTTGATCTCTTTAGATAGCTGATTCTAGTGTTAGAGTTTACAGCTACTAGTGATTCATTAGTTCAATTAGTAGCACTGGAGGAAAAGATAGAAACTGAGCTGGAACAGTTACATGAACTAGAATACATCTGTTGAGAAATAGACAAGCTGAATGACTGGATTTAGTGTTCAGATTTAGTACAGGTTCAGATTCACATTCAGATTTAGATTTAGATTCAGATTCAGAAGGAATGGATACAAAGCATATCTGGCTGAAGTATATTCGACTACTGTATTAGGAATTACAGAGTAAGAGTACAAGTGGGAATAATGTAGCTTAGGAACAGCTTCATGACTACAACCACACACTAAGAGTAGGAAGTCAAAAGATAAAACTGGCCAAAACTACAACCAACAATTGCCAACCCGATTAGAATGTAATGGGTCCTATTTATAGCCTCTTGGAGTTACTGTGGTAACCATCATGGTAATTACTTATTGATCCGCCGCTTGGCTTTCCAGGAGCTGGTTCCGACTTACTGAAACTGCCTCCTCCATCTACAGTGGCACTGTGCAAGGGTGTTGCAAGTGGATGGAAAAGACCAATGCAAGGTTTTTGACCCTGGCAGGTGATGACAGATAAAGCAGGGGGTTGGGCAACCCGCATGAGAAAAGGCTGTGGGTAGTAGATGTTACTTTAGTACATATGCTAAGTGTTTTGCGGTGTACACAGAGTTTGTCTTTGGTGTGCAGTTTTGTAGTGCAATAAGCCTATGTGTGGTTGAACATAAATGTTCAACGAGGGGGTGCGCAATGATGGTGCAGCCAAAGTTGGTCTAAGCTAGGAAATGGTCTATGCCAAGCAGAGGCAGCAGGCAAGTGCAGTGCAGAAGGCTAGGGCAGGTGCCAAGATTTTGGGCAGCCAAAGGATAGCGGAAGTGTATGCTCCATGCAGTTTTTTAGGCCAAGGAGGCGCAAAGATGCCATGTAGTGGCAACACTTGGCCCAACTGAGTCAATGCATCATGCATACCTGCTTTCCAATGCTTAAAGTTTGAACCATAAAACTTTGTATGGAAAAGTACAAACCCTGACAATGATGTACATGCTAAATCCATGGCAATAACATGTGACAAGACCAAGCACAAATCGATCAATTGACAATAGCCAAAGCCTGGCTAACTCATACACCAAGTACTATCAAAATACAACATAAGCTGGCATAATCCGTTGTCAGGAGTTTTTTGGAGCAAGGGATTGCGCATATGTACATATACATGCATGGTGCATCAAATAAAGAATTGCCCATTTTTCAGAGCCAGGTGGTTACGTGGGGCCCACATGTGTACAGGTAGGACAGGGTGTACATAGTGCATCAATTTTCAATATTACCAGTACCAGTGTGTTTTTTCTACAATAAGGAGGAGTTGATAGCGCATAAAACTTCTCGAGGAAGCTATCGGCGGGCCGACGACATGAGGTAAGCAGGTGCATCAGATGGCATCGAGTGGCGTCAGGAGGTCGAACGGGGTCAATACTTGCACGCGGAGAAGTATGGACACGACGTGGGTGTTTTCTTGTGATACTTATGCAGAAAGGTCATCATGAGGACCACTTTTTGGGGCCACTTCACGTGGTTGCAGGATGCATTATTTGGAAAAACTGAGTGCCAGGTGTGAGGATGATGCAAAAAGGTGACAACTATGCACTGCGAGGTCAGTTTTTGGCATGTTCGAGGTCCGTTTGAGGTCATCTAAAAGGCCACGGGCGCCCAACTAATAAAGCTAAGTGTGGGAACTGGAAAAAGAGAGAGAAGACCAGAAAACATGTGGAGAAGAGAGGAGGAACAACCGCAAGCGTGTTTTTGCTATTTTTGGAGCATTTTTTGGCCCTAAACTGCTCATCCGAGGTCGGATTTGAGCACTGTGACATTGTACGGTGTGGTTTTTGGGCGTTCCGGACGCAATGGAGCTGTCCATTTTGCCAAATTCCTCACAGATTTTTTGTTGTTTTTCTGTGTAATCTTCTCCAGTTGTATCTGGTGTATTTCCTCAATACTGTGTAAACTTTTTGCCCCATTGGTGTTGGGCTGAGCTTCATTGAGTCTAAAACACAGCAATTTTCCTCCTTTGAGCTGATTTGAGTGTGTGTGTGTGAGTGTGTATGTGTGAGTGTTGAGTGGGCAAGTGGGAAATCTCTCTCTTCTCACTCCGTCTGTGTGTTTCCTGTCTTGGCCAGGCTGGTTGTGTGTAAGCCGAGTGGTTCCCCATAATGTGTGTGTGCATCAGCCCAAGAGTGTGTGTCGGGTCATTATAGAGGCGTTGTATGTGTTTCCATCCTGCTCACATTCTTTTGGCGCCCCCATGGAGGATCTTCTTCGAGTACCTTCTACTTCAAGCTTCAAGCTTCGAGATTCAGGGCTACAGGTTACAGGTTATAGGTTACAAGTTCAGGTACAGGTGATTCACACAGGTACAGGTAGTTGGAGTACAGCGATATACTAGCAGTGATGTCACTTGCAGTTGTTGTGGGCATGCATCACTTGGCGCCTATTTGAGCGCATTGTCTGCTGGATTGTATGTTACTTGTGGAAACTGCCATTGTATGCATTTGTGGAGCCATACTTGGTTGCATTTGGCAGTCCCAGCCATTTCTGAGATTTGATCTGGAAGATAGTCATTTCTGAGACTTGACTATACGCGATTTGCATTAGCCTTCGTGTGAGGGTCGATAGCGTGAGGTTTTTATTGAGCTGGGGGATTCTCAAATGTGGAGATCCTTTCGGTGATACAGGTAGTTGGAGCACCCTTTTGTGACCTCGCCATAGGCTATGTACTAGTGAGTCCTACTTGATGCTTGGGTTCTATTGTTGATAGTTTATGCATACATATACAGTCTATATTTTGGGTTCCTACTGCTCTATTTCTGGGGAAACTCTGCCAAAATTTTTCCAAGTTATGATGGCTGGTTTTTTGGTCTTTTGAGCCATTTATGCTGTTATGCTGCTGAAATTTTGGAAAAATCAGAGGTTAAGTTAGGTGTGCCTTCTTGGGAGCTTCACGGTTGGCTTTAATGGATGATCAAAATGTCCCTCAATTCACTCCATTTCATTTAACTCAAAGAATCCAGATAAATGTTCATGTGTCCATGAAGATTTTTTTCCAGCAGCGCATAGTCTTTATGTTCGGGCCAAGAAGATTAAGAGAGATCCTGGAATGTCCTTTGACTGCTATAATTCCAATGATCAACTATGAAAACTCATTTGATGTGCATGTGTTTGTCATTATCTAAAGTTGAGCTCCATTGAAGTTTCTGGGAATTGAGTTAGTAAAAGTTTTGGGTTCTTGCACGTGTGTTCAAAGGGGTTCTCAAAGCATTGAAACTTGGGTAGCCATGGCTTTCTCTTATCTGGAGTTTCATGGAAGAAGTGATGAAGATGTGGAAGACTTTCTGGAAAAGATGGAGGTTGCCTGCATTAGCAACCAGATTCATGACCCTGCGCAGATGCTACGTCTTCTCCAAATCTGTTTGAAGAGTGATGCACGATTTTGGTCCAAAGCATTTGAAGAGGAGTTGCGTGTGGCTAATCCACCCGTAAGATTGAGTTGGGACAATCTAAGGCATGGATTGGAAGTGGAGTTTGTGAAGATAGAAGATCCTAACAAAGTGTGGCAAGAAGTACAAGGTTTGGTGCAGAAGGAAGGTGAGCCAGTAGATGAGTACATACGTAAGTTCTCCTTGGCATGGGAGCGGATGTGCAAGGCCTTAGCACCACAAGTACCCCCGCCTGACATGATGAAGAAGGACAGGTTCTTGGCTGGTCTTTGGGAGAATATACGTTGGAGAGTGGAGCTAAAGAAGCCTAGGACATATGAAGATGCACTAGAGGTAGCAAGGAACAAAGAGTGTAAGTTGAGGAAAATGAGCCAGTTAGGGGTGGAGTCTTTGCCCATGAGGTCTGAATTTCAGCCTATAGAGTTTTTACAAGGTCGCATGTCAGGGGCTCATCATGAACCAGTGGTTCCTGTTACTACTCAGGTTATGCCAGCAGTGGTCACTACATCGGTGCAAGATGATGGGCTAAGGCAAGACATGAGGCAAATGGTAGATTTGATGAAGAATCTCAGGCTAAACATGCTAGGTCAAGTGGGAAATAATCGAGGTCGAGGGAGGTTTGCAAATCAGCCAGGAGGTGAAGAAAGGCCTAGGAATGGTGTTGGACAAAGCAATGGTAGGTTTTGGAGGCAGACGCCCACATGTTATAATTGTGGAGAGTTGGGTCACATCAGCCCGCAGTGTGATAAGCCACCAAAGATGGGGGGAGACATGTATCCATTGCCAAGACAGGTGCTAACTATGTCAAATGATTATGGCATCAAAATTAAGGGAGACGAAGGAACCAGTGGACTGACCCAGGAGGAAAAGGGAAAGACAAAAGTGCTAAGTGTAGTCACCTTGGAGAAGGCATCAAAGCTAGAGGATACAATAGTGATGCCTATTGGGAAGAGGACCACAGAGGATAAGGAAGGAGGAAGTGCCCCAGGTCCTAGTAAGAAGAAAGGAAAGAGCCATGAAGGCGAGGATGTCAAGGCCAAGAGGAAAAGGAGAGCTCGTCGAAAGTTTCATGTTTCAGATTTTCCACTAGGGGATGGGCAATTAAGCTATGACTTGAAGGAGGATCTGACGAGCAGGAAGGCAGATGTTACTTTTGGGAAGCTTATAGAGATGGTGCCTAAGCTAAAGCGACAGTGGAAGAGGATGGTTAACCCAATGGAGAAAGAGCCAGAGAGAGGTTCAGTAAAGGTGTTGGCAATGGATGAGCTACCAGACATTTGTCCAATAGTAGATGTGTGGCATAAAAGGAAAAATTTAGGACAAGGTTATGTGGATGGCGGAGCCCAAATATGCGTCATAACACACTCATGCGTTGAGAAGATGGGTTCTCACAGTGGCTGGGGTGTTAGGTTTTCGGATCAGATTGGCAAACCATCAGAAAGTAAAATGCTTGGGTGTTGTAAAGAGCTTAGAAGTGGAGACATATGATGCAAAGCCAGTGGTTGATTTTCATGTGATGCCAGCAGGGTTGGAAGAATATCCTATTATACTGGGCAGACCATGGTTACGTGCAGTGGGAGCTGTTCAAGATTGGCGACATGGTATGATTAGCCTCTATGGAAAGACAGGTACCAAGAAGCTTTATAATATGGACACAAGGAAACGATTAGAGGAGCTTTATGAAGATGAGGATGAGTCTAGTGATGAAGACTCTTCCACGGTGACAGATGAGGACAGTGATAGCACTACCAGCAGTGATGAGCATGCTGATGTTGCATTTCTTTTGATGGACAAAGAAATCCAGGAGTTTGGTTTAGTTGCATTTGCGAATGAGGTTGAAGATGAAAGTGAAGGGCCTTATGAAGTGATTGAAGGGCTGATGCAAACCAAGGTTGAGTTGTCAAAGAAGCAGGAATTGATGACACAAATGATCAGTGGAGACCTCTCAGCTATGGAGAAGGATATATATTTGCACATGCTGACTAGTTTTCCTGATTTGTTCATTACTTCATATGAAGAGATCAGAGGGTTCAAGGGAGAAGAGATGCATATAGAGCTGAAAGAAGGTGCTAAGCCAGTGCGGCAAAGGCTAAGAAGGATGGGTCAAGAGCAAATGGAAGCCTTGCGATAAGAGGTGGACAAGTTGTTGAAGGCAGGGTTCATAGTCCCTGTGGAGACCACAGAATGGGTGAGTCCAGTTGTAGTCAGTCCAAAGAAGGATGGGAAGTGGAGAATTTGTGTAGATTTTAAACCCTTAAATGCAGCCACTAAGAAGAACCCATATCCTCTTCCATTCATCGATCAGATCTTGGATTCAGTGGCAGGTTATGAGAGGTACAGTGTGTGTGATGGTTTTTCAGGCTATTTTCAATTGAAGATTGCTCTTAAAGACCGCACAAAGACCACTTTTATTACGCCATGGGGCTACTATTGCTACACAGTATTTCCATTTGGGTTGTCAAATGGACCTTCCTTCTATCAAGAGAGAGCAAATTGGGTGTTGGAACCATTCATTGGTAGTTGTGTTAAAGCTTTTATAAATGACTTCTGTGTTTATAGTAGTAGGGCTGAACACCATGAGAAGCTGCAGATGGTATTGGCTCGATATGATGAATGTGGAGGACAACTAAATCCAAAGAAATGTCATCTAGCATAGCCAAGGGTGAAGTTATTGGGCCATATGGTGTCAGAAAATGGCATTGAGGCTGATCCAGATAAGGTTAAGTCTATTATTCTTCTTCCATCACCTACGAGTACGAAGCAATTGGCAACTTTTATACACAAAGTGAAGTACATGGCACGGTTTATTCCATTGTCTTCGCAGATTCTTTATCCATTACAGCAAGTGTCAAAGCATGATCCATTGCAATGGGATGACAAGTGTGAAGAAGTGTTTCAAGAGGTGAAAGAGGTGTTAGGGGGGTTGTCAGCCATGCACGCTCCTGATTGGGAGAAAGTGTTTTATGTAAATCCATCAGTAGGTGATGATGCCATTGGAGCCATGCTATTGCAAAAGGGGAAGGGCAGCCATTATATGAGGCCAGTGTATTGTGCAAGCCGAGTGAAGTTGGTAGCGGAGAGAAAGTTCTCGGAAGTAGAACTAGTGATGGCCAGTGTAATATTTGCTTGTCGACGATTTCGTCATTACTTGCTACCACGGCCTTTTGTTTTCTTGACGAGTTATGCCTTTTTTCCATAGTTAATTAATGGTACTAACATGTCAAATGTGGTGAAGAAATGGGTAATTGAGCTGCAAGAGTTTGAGTTCTCTTTTCTAGTGGAAGATAGTACAAGGGCTACCCTAGCTGATTTGTTGACCTACAAGAAGAATCCCCTTATTGTTAAGGAAGAGGTGGTGAGAAAGGTAGTTGAAGAAGTTCCACACGTCAGCAATGCACATGTGTTGTTCTTTGATGGTTCATACAGAAAGAGCCATGATGCAGCTTCAGGGGGTATAACACTTTATGATCCAGAGGGGAAGCTAGTATGCAAGAGAGGGTTCAAATTGGATGCTCATAGTAACAATGAGGCTGAATATGCTACTCTGGAAGCCGGATTACACATTTGTTTGAAGCATGGGGTTCGAAGGTTGAGCATTAAAGGTGATGCCTTGTTAGTGGTGAAGCAAGTGCTGGGTGTGTGGAAGAGAAAGAACACCTCATTGAAGGAAATGTGCTTCAGAATTAAAGGCCTGTTAAAAAAGTTCGAAGCATGGATCATCAGACACATTGAACGTGCTCTAAATGGAGAGGCACATGAAGCAGCTCAAGGCATGATTGGGGAGCTATCTGTGTTGAGGACCACTTTACCTCTTTATCATGGCCGGGAAATTTTGGCTCAAGAAGAGGAGTTTTTGCTAGCAGGAATCATTCCAAAGGAGATTCAGAAGTCTAAGAAGTATGGCTTTGTGCGTAGAGCATACAGGTACAAATTGATTGGTGATGTCTTATACATGAAAGGGGCTGATCTCGTGTTGAGACGTGTACCTTGGCGGGAGGAGCTTTACAGAGTGTTGGAAGAGAATCATGAAGGCGCATGTGGTGGCCATTTTTCTCTAAAGATCACCTTGCATAAGATTTTGCAAGAGGGGTATGTATGGCCTAGTTTGCACAAGGATGTTCACCATTGGTGTAGGTCTTGCAATAGGTGTCAAGCATTTGGGAAGAGAGTGTTGAAGCCAGAGCTACGAAAAACCATTATGGCGTTTGATGTGTTTGAAAAGTGGGGGATTGATGCAATAGGCCCCTTACCTATCACAAGCAGGGGCAAAAGCTATATCTTGACGGCAGTGGACTATCTCTCTAGATGGGCAGAGGCTATAACAGTAAAACAGATCACTGCAAAGGATGTGGCAAAATTTTTGTATGATGAAATATGTTGCAAGTTTGGGGTGCCATTAGAGCTACTTTCAGATAAGGGGCCAGGATTTAGAGCTAAACTGCTAGACTTCTTATGCACAAAGATGAAGATTAGGCAATAGCATACCACTCCTTATTACCCGCAGTGTAATGGCTTAAATGAAAGATTCAATGGTGAGTTGGTACAAATTCTTTCTAAAGTGATAGAGCACCAAGAAAAGAATTGGGATTTGGAATTGCCTAGTGCATTATGGGCTTACCGTACTTCGCTGAAGACAGGTACAGGGTTTACTCTATTTCATTTGGTGTATGGAAAGGAAGCACTATTGCCTGTGGAGGTAGATTTTCCTGCGGTCAAGATGTTAGAGAAGTTGCTTGGGCCGCCTAGTGATGCATTCAAAGAGAGGATCTTGCAGTTACAAGAGGTCCAGTTGGATAGGATGAGCGCATTGGAGCATTATGGGAAGATGCAGGATAAGGCTTTGGCAAAGATAAATGAAAAGGTCAAAAGTAAGGGTATCAAGAAACATGACTTGGTTTTGCGCTACAACAGTAAGCTGGACAACACCTTCCAAAATAAGTCTCAAATTAAGTGGGAAGGCCCTTTGAAGGTAGTGGAGTTTTTCCAAATGGCACATATCAGCTGGCTAACCTGGATGGTGTTCTACATAAGTCAAGGGTAAATGGATTGCGTCTTAAATTGTATCATGCTAGATTGATGATGGTGGAGCAAGATGAGCTATCTATGGATCAAGCAGTGTTGGTGAGGGATGAGGAGACCTTTGATGCGGCGAGTCTCATATCTCTCTTTGCTGCTGCTGATCATGAATGATCTAGCAGGCTAGGGGATGGGAAACTTATGTCAGGAGTTTTTTGGAGCAAGGGATTGCGTATAAGTACATATACATGCATGGTGCATCAAATAAAGAATTGCCCATTTTTCAGAGCCAGGTGGTTACGTGGGGCCCACATGTGTACAGGTAGGACAGGGTGTACATAGTGCATCGATTTTCAATATTACCAGTACCAGTGTGTTTTTTCTACAATGAGGAGGAGTTGGTAGCGCGTAAAACGTCTCGAGGAAGCTATTCGCGGGACCGATGACATGAGGTAAGCAGGTACGTCAGATGGCATCGAGTGGCGTTAGGAGGTTGAACAGGGTCAATACTTGCACGCGGAGAAGTATGGACATGACGTGGGTGTTTTCTTGTGATACTAATGCAGAAAGGTCATCATGAGGACCACTTTTTGGGGCCACTTCACGTGGTTGTGGGATGCATTATTTGGAAAAACTGAGTGCCAGATGTGCGGATGATGCAAAAAGGTGACAACTATGCACTGCGAGGTCAGTTTTTGGCTTGTTCGGGATCCGTTTGAGGTCATCTAAAAGGCCACGGGTGCCCAACTAATAAAGCTAAGTGTGGAAATTGAAAATAGAGAGAGAAGACCAGAAAAAATGTGGAGAAGAGAGGAGGAACAGCCGCAAGTGTGTTTTTGCTGTTTTTGGAGCATTTTTTGGCCCTAAACTGCTCATCCGAGGTCGGATTTGAGCACTGTGACATTGTAGGGTGGGGTTTTCGGGCGTTCCGGAAGCAATGGCGCTGTCCATTTTGCCAAATTCCTCACAGATTTTCTGCTGTTTTTTTGTGTAATCTTCTCCAGTGAGTGAAGTCTCTGCTTAACTTTGTGGTTGTATCTGGTGTATTTCCTCAATACTGTGTAAACTTTTTGCCCCATTGGTGTTGGGCTGAGCTTCATTGAATCTAAACAACAGAAATTTGCCTCCTTTGAGCTGAATTGAGAGTGTGTGTGTGAGTGTGTATGTGTGAGTGTTGAGTGGGCAAGTTGGAAATCTCTCTTCTCACTCCGTCTGTGTGTTTCCTGTCTTGGCCAGGCTGGTTGTGTAAGCCGAGTGGTGCCCCATAATGTGTGTGTGTATCATCCGAAGAGTGTGTGTCGGGTCATTATAGAGGCGTTGTATGTGTTTCCATCCCGCTCACAACGTGCAGTTCGCAAGCCAAAACGAACAACATTCTGTGCAAGCCAACTTTGACATGTGTATGTGTGTGTGAGAGACCCTTCACACGTCTGCCTTTTCCTTGATCTTTGTGGCCCCTTCCCTCCTTGTTTCATGTATGCAACCCAATAGTTTTTGTAATTGGAGCTCAACTACCAATATAAGACCAGAGAATACTAGGAATCTGCTTGCTCCGCACAACCTATGGCGACCCCTTTATAGGCTAGTCAAGCCCCCATGCGCAATTCCCACTGGGGTCCTACTTGTGTTTGCTTATCCTTGGCCTTACATTGTTTCCCATTGGAAATACTTACAAGACCACTAGTCATTTGCAATTCATAAAGCTAAGCTACAACTTTGCCCAGTTAAGCCAAGCTTTTCCCCCAATTGAATATGTCTTTTTCTTCATAGTGTGAACACTTTAGGAAGGTTCAACATTTTCTCTTTGTCAACATTTCCCTTTTCCAATAGGAATTCATAGAATCAAAACACAATTGATCTTGATGTGCACAATCTTATCATTTGGAATATTCATTGTGCGCTTTTGGAGCACAAATGCAGATTCATTCCAATGTGATGGGAGATATTTTGTGGTCTTTTTAAGGTTTTTAGATTTTGTGTTGTGAAGGCTCCTATTTTGAGCTTACTCAAGCAAGAATCAATGAGGGAAAATCCCTGTGAACACTAAATTTTCTTGGAACATTTGAAATGAAGAAGCGATGCCTACTCCTAAAGATGAGAGGGCAAGCCTTAAAGGTAGGGGAAGAGAGAGAGTGAGGTGAGAGAATACACACACACACAAAGGCTTCCCTTTACACAAAGGACATAATGGACACATGTCCTCCCTGGGAGAGTTGCCCCCAAGATGCATTCAATTCCTATTGGATGGCCATAGAGGTGGACCAATGAGAATTAGGCTAACGTACATTTAGTTTAATTCATTTTAAAGCACTTGATAAAAGAACCAATAGAAATTAAGCTCTCTATAAGACTATTGGAGAGTCTCCCAAGGGGTCCAATGAGCATTTAGCCGGTCCATGGCTTGCCTGATTCCTATTGGCCAGAAGACAAAGGGGTCGAACGAGAGTTTAATTGCATTAATTAATTACCTAAAGCTCTCACAAAAGGGAAAAGGGGGCCACATGTCACAAGGCTATCACTTATGCTTCTAAATTATCATTGGCTAAGCTTTGCAGGGTTCAATGGGGTGCTAGCATGAGTAAAAACCATGAAGGGTCGACCAAGAGGGAGAGGGGGATGATTTTGGCAAGTCATTATCACCTACACACACACACAATCTCATGTGTGAAGCAAAGAAGACTCTCTCTCCTTCGCAAGCTTTAATGGAAAGCTCATCATCTACTCCAAGCTTGTGAGAAGGGAGGCCTACACCAACAATGCAAATCCAACCAAGAGCCACCCAACCAAGAGCCAAGCTTCAATGCATGCTCAACTCCTCTACCATGCTAATTAATAAGATATGCTAAGCTATTATGAGTGATTATGTGAGGATATATACTTATTTCTTGTAAGAATACTACTTTTTTCTCTCAATCTACTCTCGTACCCCGCTAACTCTCACCGTCTTCGAAGGTGTGTGAGGTCTTGGATCTGAGACCGTGAGGGAATTGATGTTGTGGTCAACAAGTGTTAGCTTGGTGCTTGAAGCTTCCATCTTCATTTCACCAGCAAGTTATTGAAGGAACACAGAGTATTGTATTGTAAAATGTCTCCCTTGATGAGGGAAACCTATAATACGCCTTATGGAGGGGGGACCGGCTCCATGTAAATCCGGTCCTCAACGGTTGTCAATAGCTTAATTTCTCTCTCTTTTGAAGTATTGTTCATGCCTATCTAACTAGGTGTTATGCTTCTTGTTACTCTCTCCATCCACCACTCTTGTTATGCTCATTAGGAATATATTCTATTAAAATGCTCACTATGTTTATGCTATTTTCTGCTACACACAAGTTTCTAGGCCATTAAATGCTACATTGGTATCAGAGCACAAGGTTTCTCTTTTCTTGCTCAAGAAGGGAGGTCCTCAAGCTAACTATAAATGGTTGGTATAATTAATTGCAATTAAGTAGAATAGGGATTATTCAGCCTTGCAGTGCGCCTGCTTTGTGCAGATAATAGGACATCACCGTCGAGAGCTATGGTCTTAATAGTGGAGTCCTATGGGGCTTGCCTTTAGGTTAACCACTATTGAGCTATTAGAAGTTTGACACGAGCTGGTACTATTTTGGTGTTGAAAGACCCGAGTCTTCTATTCCTTGCAATTAATGATATTTGAGCCAAGGTTACAAGTGCTTGAGTGCTTTTCTAAAGGGGTAAAGAGGAGTAGAAACTAGGGTTTGAAGTGCCAAAGTACACCTAAAAAAGTTTACACCTAAAATTTGTTAGAATGGATGACAATAGTAAAGAGAGTGAAATTAATGTTGATAGCTTTGATTTTGCTAATGAGTAGGCTACTAATGATGCCCCTATGCTTGTTAACTACCTTGTTTCTAAGCTTCAACAAGCCATGGACAATCCATCCCTCCAAAGAGAAGTGCAACGGCAGCTTCGTGCTCATGGGATTCTCCAAACTCCCCACCAAGAAGAGAGAGTACCTAGGAGGCCTCCTTGTGAGACTTCCAAAAGAGGACTCTCTCCGTTTCGGGAAGAAGAAGAGGATCCATACGAAGGGCTCAAAAATCTAGTACTTGACGATTGCATCTCCTTCCCAAAGGACAACTCAAGAGCCCCCACCAAAAGAACGAGAAATAAGTGATTCTCCTGCCACCTCGGTGGAGATGGCTCCACAAAGACAATGGGCAAAATGCTCTCCAACACCCCCTAAACTGAGAAGACCATCGCACACTTCTCCACACCATAATTCAAAGAGGGATGACAAAAAACAAGAGAAGAAAAAGGCAAGAAAGAGATCACCCTCTTCTCCATCTTCTTCACCCTCTTCCTCTTATGAAGAAATTGAAGGAGGAAAGAACATCTCTTTTCATACCTACAATGGCACCTTTGGTGCTACAGACAAAGTCTTGGCCTTCATCCAACAATTTGATGCGGCGTTTGGGGAAGAGGGCTTCATGGAGTCCTCTAAGCTACACCATGTAGCTATGAATTTTCAAAAGTCCTCCAGGCAATGGTGGTCTAGCCTATGGGAAAATGGTGAAGCTCCACGAACATGTAAAGCTATAAGAGCTTCCATCATGAAGCAGTTTTTGGCTACCGATGCCAAAGACAAAGTACTCACCAAAAGGCAAAGCTTGAAGCTCTCTCCTCACGAATCTATTCACAAATATGTAGACAAGTTTTGGGACTTGCATCTCAAAGACACTATCTTCAAAACGATGGATTTTGGAGAGCAAAAACAACAATTTTGTGCAGGCTTAACTAAAGGTATGGTGGAGTATGTCAACTCCCACAGGCCACGAACCATATCTGCGATCATACACCATACCATGGTGGCTTCACAAATCAGTTTCTAGATAGGGGCTAAGAGAAATCTTAAGCCCATGGAGAACAAGGGCCGTAACAATGAGCCTAAGAGGAAGGACAATGTCCAAAAGTCTCCTAAAGGCAACACCAAGAACAACAAAGCTAAGAAGAAGAGAGTTTATAAATGCAAAAATAAATTCTCTCCTGAAGAGCTTGAGCGTTATCGTAAAGATAACCATTGTTTCAAGTGCAGGGAGCAAGGGGCATGCTTATCGTGCTTGCCCCCACAAGAACACAAGAAATGAGCCTCCTAGAGCTACCTTGGTCGAAATCCAAGAAGAGGAATCTCACCACATAGGATCTCCTCTATGCCATGCTTGGGGAAAGGTAAGAAAACATGATGCTTTTATTCTCTTTGACCCTGGTTCTACTCACGATTTCATATCCACATAGTTGGCCACCAAGCTAGGCATCCAAGCCTATGAGATGGGAGATGTCCTACTCGCCGATGGTGCTTTCAAGGGGCAAGAAGCTTCAATCACTCCCTTCATTGGGAAATTGAGGCTCCATGTCCAAATCTACGTGGACAAAGAGGACTTCTTTACCTCTCCTCTTAAGCATGAGGATGTAATCCTAGGGATACCATGGTTTGATCGCATTGATGCCAATGTTAAATTCACTGAAAGGCAAATCTACATTAGGTTTAGGGAAAAGATAAGTACATAGATTCTAAGGAGTTGGGTAACACGATACGCATTGTACATACGCAAGCTTTCAATAAGTCAATAAAGAGCTCTATTTCCGTGTACATGATTTTTGTTAAAGATTATCAAAATGAACCTAATGCTTTAGCAAAAGAAACTATAAACGATCACAAGGAATTAGAGTTATCCAATTTTCTCAAGGGATTTCAAGATGTTTTTATTGACGACATCCCTTGTCAACTACCTCCTAAACGAGGCAATGATGACCATGCAATTGAACTTCTTCTAAGAAGTTCACCGCCTAATAAACCTCTTTATAGAGTTTCTCAATCTCAACAAGAGGAGATTATGCGGCAAGTGCACGAGTTAGTTGAGAAGGGCATGGTTAGGCCTAGCGCATCTCCATTTTGTTCACCCGTGTTATTAGTGCAAAAGAAAGACGGCACATATCGTATGTGTGTCGACTATAGAGTACTAAATAGGATCACTATCAAAAATAGGTTTCCCATTCCACGGGTAGAAGACCTATTTGATAAGCTACAAGGGTAAACCTACTTCAGTAGGAGTGACCTTAAAAGTGACTACCATCAAATAAGGATAGTTGATCAAGACATGTAAAGACTGCATTTTGCACTTTGGTCTTTACAAATACCTTGTCATGCCTTTTGGTTTGACCAGTGCACCAGCCACATTTAACCACTTGATGGAGAATCTATTCGGGCCTCACCAAACCTTTACTGCAGTGCTCTTTGATGATATCATCATCTACTCTACTTCACTAACACAAGCAATACCTCCAAATTCAAGTCTTATGAGAGAAAAAACTTTATATTAATCAAAAGAAAACTGATTTTTTCTTACAAGAGATTCAGTATTTAGGTCACATTATCTCTCAAGATGGCATCCAAATGGATCCATCAAATCTAGAGGTAATAAAAGGATGGCCTAATCCAAGGAATCTTCATGAACTAAGAATCTTTATAGGTATATGTGCATACTATAGACGCTTCACAAAAAAGTTCTCACAAATTGCGGGACCATTACATGACCTAACAAACAAAACCATTAGGTATACATGGTCTGCTAAGGAGAACAGTGCTTTCAAAAAGCTTAAAGAAAAGCTTATCCCTCAATATGTGCTTACACTGTTGGATCTCTCAAAGCCATAGTTTTATGAAGCTATAGCACCATTCACCTCCTGTGTGTAAGCTATTGATGAAGTGCCTTAATTGACATGTGGTCATTAGCGTGTGCTTTTCATTAGTGTGCTTGGGGTTTCTAGTCTATGTCATGTCGGACTTCGGTGGGCTTGATGTGTGTAGGAGATTAATTGATTAGTGATTAGAGTAGGTTTAGAGTTAGTCTTGCCATGGCTAGTCTCTACTTACAATGGAGAGGTGATCTCTTGAATCCTCTATTCCATTCATTCGATGCTCATGCTTCCGTGCCCTAGCCGGGTTGCCGGATCCACGGATTTGATATCTTTGTGTGGGTTGCAATTAGTTCGTGCTACAACGCATTCCTACAACATGTGTCACCATTTCCCCTTTTTTGAGAGCTTTAGGCAATTAATTATGCAATTAAACTCTCATTGGACCCCTTCATCTTCTGGCCAATTAGGAATCAGGCAAGCCATGGGGCTGTTGAATGCTCATTGTACCCCTTGGGAGACCTTCCAATATTCTTCTAGAGAGATTAATTTCTATTGGCTCTTTTATCAAGTGTTTTAAAATGAATTAAACTAAATGTACTCTAGCCTAATTCTCATTGGTCCACCTCTATGGCCATCCAATAGGAATTGAATGCATCTTGGGGGCAACTGGCCTAGGGAGCTGACATGTGTCCATTATACCCTTTGTGTAAAGGGAAGCATTTGTGTGTGTGCATGTTCGTATGTGTATTATCTCACCCCACTCTGTCACTTCCCCTACCTTTAGGGCTCTTCCCCTCCTCTTTAGGAGTCTTTGAAGACTTTGTGTACACTACCAAGCATCCAATTTTCCTAAGCAATGACCATTGGACTTAACCTTTGAATTTTGCAACCTTAGCATTTTGGAAGTATTAATGGGTTGAACCTTAGGCCTTTGAAGCCCATTTCTTGCACATTGCTCTTCTGCAGGTGGTCCCTCTTTGGATCCCTGTTTTTCCTCCTTTGGATCTCTATGGTGTGACCAATCTGCTAGCCTTACCAATAGTCTAGCCTTTTCTCCCCTGTTATTTTCCCATATTAAATGATCAATTTAACATGAGAAAATCATTTAGGAGAATTGGATATTAGTTATTATGACATTACCTCTCTCTTGAAATCATAGTCGTCCTTGACTATGGGGTAGAGAAGATAAAGCCTATTTATTAGTGCTTTATCTAGTGGGTAGAGGATCCCTATCTTACCCTACGATATCGTTCCAAAATGGATGACTAATCCATTTGGTGCTTGAGAGCCTAAGCTGCTGCAAGCATGTCTGCGCATTAGTCATATCAATATTTCATAGTGGAGTGACAAGCTCTACTTGGTGTTTGAAAGACGTCATCTCCGTAAACTTGATCCTAAGCATGCATACTACTTAACATTTGTGCACAATGAAGAAAAAATAGAGTCTTATAAGACAAAAAATAGAGTTTGATCTATCTTCTATGATAGATGAGTATGCTATTGATCCCAATTTTAGAGATGTGATGTCAACCCTTGCACTAGGGAAGAAAGAGGAACCATTTATCTTACAAGATGGTTATCTTCTCTATGGAAATAGACTATGCGTTACTAACTCACTACGTGAGAAGGTAGTGTATGAATCTCATGCTCCTCCTTATGTGGGGCATAGAGGGATTTAGTCTACCCTAAAAGGGATTGAAACATATTTCTATTGGCTTGCAACAATGAAAGAAAACATACAAGAGTATGTTTCTAAATGTGTGGTATGCCAAAAGACAAAGTTTGATAAAGGGAAGCAACCTGGATTGCTTCAACCATTGCCAATCCCTAATTCACCATGGAAGAGCATATCCATGGATTTTATCTTTGGATTGCCCAAGTCTATCCACGGGAATACGGGAATGTGGACGATAGTAGAGACAGGTTCAGCAAACAAGCTCATTTTATACATGTCAAAAAGACTATCAAAGCCCATCAAATAGCAACCCTCTTCGTATCAGAAATCTTCAAGTACCATGGCTTGCCAATGTCCATAGTGTCGGATAGAGATCTTAGAATGACTAGTAATTTTTGGAAGGGTCTCTTTGAGAATTTAGGAACAAGGCTAAACTTCTCTTGGGCCTATCACCTGCAAACAGATGGCCAAAGTGAAATAGCTAACCTAACAATTATTGATCTACTAAAAGCCTATGTAACGGAAGTAGATCAAAGGTCCCAATGGGAGAAGTATTGACCATTAGTGGAGTATGCTCACAATAATATTGTACATACCTCCACAAGAAAAGCGCCTTTTGAGGTAATTGAGAAAGATCTAAAAGTCCCCTGCTACTTAAGGTACACGGGAAGAACTTCACTGTGCAGATGATTATAGCCGAGACATACAAGAATCTTTCCAAAAGATTAAGGATGCTATCTCTATCTCATAGCAAATGCAAAAGGCTGATGCTGATAAGCACAAAAGAGCCCAAGACTTTAAAGAAAATGATTGGGTCTTGCTTAAATTTTCCAAGGCTCGATTAAGGCACATGATGGGCAAGAATCCTACGGGACACAAAAAGTACTATGCTAACTTAGCAAAAAGGTACACTGGTCCCTTCCAGATTCTAAGACATACTCTTGTATGTTTTCTTTCATTGTTGCAAGCCAATAGAAATATGTTTCAATCCCTTTTAGGGTAGACTAAATCCCTCTATGCCCCGCATAAGGAGGAGCATGAGATTCATACACTACCTTCTCACGTAGTGAGTTAGTAACGCATAGTCTATTTCCATAGAGAAGATAACCATCTTGTAAGGTAAATGGTTCCTCTTTCTTCCCTAGTGCAAGGGTTGACATCACATCTCTAAAATTGGGATCAATAGCATACTCATCTATCATAGAAGATAGATCAAACTCTATTTTTTGTCTTATAAGACTCTATTTTTTCTTCATTGTGCACAAATGTTAAGTAGTATGCATGCTTAGGATCAAGTTTGCGGAGATGACGTCTTTCAAACACCAAGTAGAGCTTGTCACTCTACTATGAAAGATTGATATGACTAATGCGCAGACATGCTTGCAGCAGCTTAGGCTCTCAATCACCAAATGGATTAGTCATCCATTTTGGAACGATATCGTAGGGTAAGATAGGGATCCTCTACCCACTAGAAAAAGCACTAATAAATAGGCTTTATCTTCTCTACCCCATAGTCAAGGACGACTATGATTTCAAGAGAGAGGTAATGTCATAATAACTAATATCCAATTCTCCTAAATGATTTTCTCATGTTAAATTGATCATTTAATATGGGAAAATAACAGGGGAGAAAAGGCTAGACTATTGCTAAGGCTAGCAAATTGGTCACACCATAGAGATCAAAAGGAGGGAAAGCAGGGATCCAAAGAGGGACCATCTGCAGAAGAGCAATGTGCAAGCAATGGGCTTCAAAGACCTAAGGTTCAACCCATTAATACTTCCAAAATGCTAAGGTTCCAAAATTCAAAGTTTAAGTCCAATGGTCATTGCTTAGGAAAATTGGATGCTTGGTAGTGTATACAAAGTCTTCAAAGAATCCTAAAGAGGAGGGGAAGATCCCTAAAGGTAGGGGAAGTGAGAGAGTGGGGTGAGAGAATACACACACGAACATGCACACACACAAATGCTTCCCTTTACACAAAGGGTATAATGGACACATGTCATCTCCCTAGGCCAGTTGCCCCCAAGATGCATTCAATTCCTATTGGATGGCCATAGAGGTGGACCAATGAGAATTATGCTAGAGTACATTTAGTTTAATTCATCTTAAAAAACTTGATAAAAGAACCAATAGAAATTAAGCTCTCTAGAAGAATATTGGAAGGTCTCCCAAGGGGTCCAATGAGCATTCAACAGCCCCATGGCTTGCCTGATTCCTAATTGGCCAGAAGATGAAGGGGTCCAATGAGAGTTTAATTGCATAATTAATTGCCTAAAGCTCTCAAAAAAGGGGAAATGGTGACACATGTTTTAGGAATGCGTTATAGCACGACCTAATCGCAACCCACACAAAGATATCAAATCCGTGGATCCGGCAATCCGTCTAGGGCATGGAAGCATAAGCATCGAATGAATGGAATAGAGGATTCAAGAGATCACCTCTCCATTGTAAGTAGAGATTAGCCATGACAAGACTAACTCTAAATCTACTTTAATCACTAATCAATTAATCTCCTACACACATCAAGCCCACCGAAGTTCGACTTGACATAGACTAGAAACCCCAAGCACACTAATGAAAAGCACACGCTAATTACTACATGTCAATTAAGACACTTCATCAATTGCTTACACACAGGAGGTGAATGGTGCTAGAGCTTCATAAAACTTATCTACACACAAGCAAAGAATAGGGCACACACACAAATTACAAGATTAAGACCAACTTAATCAACCTAATTTGTGATGCTAAATATCGCAAATCAATTTCTCATAGAGAGATAAGAGTGGTTACTAGCAAGAAGTACATGCATCTCTCAACTCTAGAATAATGAAAGTGTAATACTACTTCATGACATGATGAAATGTAGAGAAGAAGAGACTAATGAGAAAATATGAATTAGATTAATCAAGAAGAGCTTACACTAGTTACAATGGTTAAAACTAGCCTCTCAATCATAGACATTAAACTCAAGGTTAGGCCATAGAGTTAACACTCTAGAGAGAGGGAGCTCTCAAAAGTGGATCCTCAAGAGTGGATACTCAAGAATGCGTCCTTGCCTCAAGGCTTCCTTTTAAGGGCTTTCACCACAATCCCTTCTACTATGGGTTTAAGCTTGATCCCTCAAACTACCAAATACAACTTTGGAACTCCAAGTGAGCCCAAGACTTATACAAAGTGAGTGGAAATATTATGCACAACCATAGATATCTCCCGCTTGATGCACATTTGGTGTAGCATGTGTTAGCCTCTGCTAACATTTCCCCCTTCCTAATTTGGCGCACGTCCTCGTTTGCCGGTGAAGCAAGACACGGTGACATGGTAGAAAGCAAGTCCATGGAAGAAATGTTGATCTGCAAAACATAAGAACAAGTAATGATCATCAAAGGCCAACAAGGATAAAAACATGAAGTACAATGAACAATCATGCAAAGTGAATTTTTTGCTTCTAAAAGATGGGTGAATCATAGTCAAAAACTAGACAACGAAAAGCAAAAAAACACCTAAACTATTGTGAAGATTAAACCACTTGATATTTCAATTTTATGCATAAAACACAAGCAATAAATTATGACCCTATGCTAATGCAAGTTCATAAACCTACTAGCCTAAAAACTATGTGACCAATATTAATAAATCATTCAAGTCTATCATGTCTACGGCCAATTAAAAAGCTTCTAATCTATTAGTATATTGTCAAAGCTTTTTGAAGCTCATGGAAGTTTTGATTTTGTCGTTCATTGAAAAAATTAAAGCACAATCACAAGTCTACCACCCCAAGGAAATTCTAGGTGCGACTCTTGGCTTCTTGAAGGTGTTCCAAAAGCCTACTGGCCTACCAAGGCAACGGTTAACCCGTATCAACCCAGGGCATCGGTTTAGGGCCTTGACCAAGCAAGCCAAGGTGATTCCCCTTGCCTGCCAAGTGCTAATAAGGTGCTAGGCCACACATAGACACAAAATAACATAGAAGTTTTCTTTGCATGTGTCTAGTAGCATTTTTGCTACTTTTTCTTGACACGTTTTTGCTTCATTGATTCATTTTTTAGCACTTTTTTATTGCTTTCAACTTGAGATGCTAATGGAAATTGGACTAAAGGACTAAAGCCTAATCATAGCCCTAGGTCATGCTAAAAAAGAATGGAGTATTAAGACTATCACTAAGAGTCTAGGACTAATGAGAAATGAACCTACATTAATCTAAGGTCAATGCCAATTACCTATGATTAGCACACATAAAACCTAATTTTTTGATGACTTATTTTCACAAAGCAAAGTGTTGAAACTTTAGTATGCCTAGATTTTGAACATGAAAAAACCATAGCTTAGAAGCAAAAAACTACTTAAAGCCAATCATAGAGAATGGAGAGATGAAAAAGAGCAAAATTATGGAAGGATTACACCTATTCATGCTCTTTTGGGCATCCTTGAGCAAGCATCCTCTGTGTAGAGAAGTCTCATGATCTTTTTTATTTGCAAAAGAAGCTTTTTAAAGCTAAGTGTAAACACAAGCTACAAAAGCCAATTATTGAAAGCCAAATGCACACAAAAAACATTATTGAAAACCTAAAGCTAGGGTCTTGCATACCGAAATGTGCCAAAGGGAAAAAACCCAAGGGAAAGAAATGCCTTTGGTTAAGCACATGATGCTCTTTGATAGCAAGTTTATGCATACACACCAACAATGAGAGAGGTAAAATGCTTCTACATAAGCAAATTTTACAAGTTTTACAACCTCTCATACATGGTTCAAAGTTGATTAGTTTCTAGCTCTAATGAAATATGGAATAACAAGCCAAGAGCTTAAAATAATGCAAATTTTGAATGAAATGAAGTGACTCTTGAAAGTCAAATTTTACAATTCAAAGATTTCCAAAAAGTTGGCAAACAACTAGCTCATGAAATTCTACAGAGATGATTGCAACTTGATGAAATGAAAATGAATGGCTATCAATAGCCAAATTATGTACTTGAAAGCTCAAAAAAGTTGGCTAAACACTAGCTCAAAATGAAAAAAAAAAAAAATTTAGACCAAGCTATGAGCTAGCATTACAACTTTAATCCAAACAATTGGAATGGCTCTAATTAACCAAATTTTTCTATATTGCAATGATGACCCCTTCTTTGATCAATGGAAATCACACTCCTGCCACACCTCTTCAAAATGAAGCTCAATTGTAATTATTTCTTTTTAGTATATGAACATCCAATACGAGCACTAATAGAATTCACAATCAATCACAAGCCCAAAATTTTCATGCTCTCTTTTGGTCATTAAAACAAGCTCAATGTTGGTGCTTTGCAATGATTTCATTCAATTTAAGCACCAAAATGTACAAGCCATGTTAAGTTTAAGCACAAAGTCCCAACGAAGCAAGCACTACTCATCATCCAGTGTAACTCTCACATGCATATCACAAAGAATGTTTCATTTAGTCCAACGGGACATTCAATCAAGCCAAAGATTGGTGCAATGAAAATCATTTGTGCATGGTGGTTCATATACACTCGAGGTCCACACAGCAAATATTGCATTTATAGCTAAAGAGGGACAAAGATTATTGACAAAGTGAATTTAAAGCTTTCTCGAGGCCATTCGTAGCTCGAGTTGGTCCCCTTGGCGATATCCCTCCAAAATAATTCTCCAATTTTAGTGCAAAAAAAACTTTGCATTTGAAACAAGCACTAAAGAATCATGCTTAATCTTAAAAATTTAGTCCAATCTCATAGCCATTCACCCATATTTGATGCTCAACTATAGCACATTTTGCATACATAGTAGAGAGAGGGAAAGAGATGAAGTAGAATTTCAATTGTACTAGACCCAATTGGCCGATACCACTTCAAATACCATTCTACAATTAGTGCCTTAAAGCAATCTGGCATTGAAATCAAGTACAAGCTAAACCATATGAAACATCCTCATCATTGGCCGCAAGATTGACCGATCCCATTTTTGAGCTTCTTTGATTATTATTCATTTTTATCAATTTTACCTACCAGCCCAAGATCATCCAAGTCATCGAGACTGATTTTTTTTCCCCCTTTTAATTTATTTATTTCACTAAGGGAGAGGGTGATCTCGTGGAACCATGCTTGAATTTTTTATGACCGAGTGTGTGTGTGGGTGTGTGTGTTGCGTCTTTATGTGGCCGAATCCAAAAATAGTGGCTGGTGTGGGGCTCATGGCAACCGTGGCAGCGTGGCTGCATGCGACTCGCAAGGGAGAGCAGTCAGAGGAGGGTCAAGGTCCGGGGAATGCACCCCTTAGTAGTGGGTCAAGTACTAAGAGCTGCGAAAAACGGGCGAGCCGTGTGTTCATTTGATTGATAGAACCATATGGCTGCAGCGCAAAAAATGGGTTTATGTGTGTGTGTGTGTGGTTCCATTGGCTAAGCAGAATTTTTGCACTCTCGCAATCAAGCCAGGCACGCGGCTTTTGAGGAGTCAAGACTGGAGGCTGAGACTGAGATCCCGAATGATAAGTGTGGGGTCAATGGGTTTGGCTACTGGTGTGCACTGTGCAGCAGGTAGGTCACAAAAGTCAAGGGAGGTATTGAGATCATGGGTGCACGGTGCACCCGTTTCAGCATAATTTACCAATCACATCGTGTGAGATGGGCCATGCCACAGGAAAAGCGTGAACTTGAATTGATGAGCTTGAGCATACACACATCAACATAGTGGTTTCTCGGCGACCTGCCAGGCTAGTGGGTTAGAAGGGTGGGTCGCACCAACTCTTGGCAGCTAGCATCCCCACAAACGGGGCGAGCGCCAATGACAGATTCAAATTTTTTTGGTTATTTTATCTTTTTTAGTATCTCTTTAAAACAAGGTTCTCACAGAAGGTATTGTGTGTGGGTGGGTTTTATTTTTATTTCATTTTCTATTTTTATTTTTTGAAAATGTTCACTTAGAAGATATTCTCACAGTCGACTCTCGAGTATCACTCAGCGAATTCATGGGAGATTGACAAAGATCATAGGGAGTGTGTAGTATGACTTGAAACCAGGATTTCCCTTCAAAATTTTCTTGAAATACATAAAAAATTTCACAATGTTCACAAAAATGATTATCAAGAACAATTTTTGGATTCCCCTTTGATATCATTCTTTATATGGAATCATGAGTCAAAAATCGTTGTTGCAACTTAACAAATAATGATTAATTTGCATCAGCACATCTAAGCAAGATTATTCTCAAAATAATTGAAAATTCTCATACGAATCCATTAGATCATACCACACAAGAAATTCCGATTTTGACTTTAAATTTGAATTGACTTGTAATCAATTGAGGAATGCACACATGCTTCATTAAGGCACAATTTTCTCACAATTGCAAATTCAATCCATGTACCAACCACTGCAACTTGAGTTGCTCATATCATTATCCTCAATTGCGCATAAAAGATTGGTCAATTTAAACCTGGTTTTTAATCATTGCAAATTTAATTGCTCATATCTCAAAGCCCTAATCATCCAAATCAAATAGGATTTGTCATTTGGTTTGTACGGTTACACATAATTGATTATAGCATTTGCAAAAGCACAATTCAATGAAATTTTCACCAATTCCCATTAAATCGGCATACACATTAATTATTTGGCCAAATTAATCATAATTGGTAAAAAGTACCAATTATTCATTCAAGCACCGGATTGAACAAGCCATTGAGTAGGCACACACACCCAAATTTAGGCCAAATTTTATGAAAAAATTACATCAATTCCACATTGGAATGCACAAATTTCAAACTCAATCAAGCATAAATGAATGCATGCATGCTTAATTTCTCAAAAAAATAGCACTATTTTTATCCAATCAAGCAAGGCACACACTTAAAAATTAAGCACAAAAATTAAAATTTGGCTCAATTTGCAATGCATTCAAGCTTACACTTAATGATTGCACACACTTTTCATGCAAGTTTCACAATCAAAAACCATTTAGGTGTCCCAATTGACCATCAATCATTAAAAATCAAGTGGTCATGGATGGCACACACACACACTCAATATAAGCCCAATTTTTTGGCAATTAGGCTTATGTTTGAATTAGCCTCACATATATACTCATCATTTACATGATTGCATACTCATGTATCATCAATTCCATCACTTTATATGTATGCACAAACTAAAAATTAGGTGCACACACACTTGAAAATTTTTATAGTTTTCTTTTCTCTTTGGTGTATGCATGCACACAATGATTTTTATGCACACACATGAATTCTTGATGAGAATTAAGCATTATTTGGATACACACAAAGTTCATTAGTCACAATTTGACTATCAATTTCATTCCAAGTGTATCAAATTAGGTGCAAAGTATAGGTCAATTTGTGTTACACACCTAATTTTAGCAAATGACTAGCAAATTGAATCACATTGATCAATCAAAAATTGACATAACAAGTGAGTGCACTTACATCATAATTACACTCCAAGCTATTACTTTGCTCCATGTGAAGTCGCATCATTGCACACACAAGTGTGTGCACCATCAAATCGGTTCCAAAATTGACCATTTGTAGGTCAAACTCAAACACTCAAATCATCAAATTAGGCATAAATTGGTACAATTAACTTGATTAGGGTGATAGTTCCACCTCTTACAAGGGGATTTCACATACTTTACACTTCAAATGTTAGTGGTTAGGTTATCAAGGTTAGTCAAAATTAGTAAAAATTAGCATGAAATTAGTAAAATTAGCATAGAAAGAAGTGAAATTAGCAAGGGTTAACATGAAATTAGTGAAATTGGGGGTGGAATTGGGGATTTGGGGTATGCATAACTCAACATTAACATCAATTTCTTGCACAACATCATCAAATCAAACCAAGAAATGAGTTACACACATTAAAAAACCAACAAAATTAGTAGTCAAATTACTCTATTCTACACATCCTAAACTCACTAGCTTAGGTTATCAATCCCCGGCAACGGCACCAAATGTAGGGATGCGTTGTAGCACGACCTAATCGAAACCCACAAAAATTATCAAATCCATAGATCTGGCAACCCGGCTAGGGCATGGAAGCATGACATTGGATGAATGGAATAGAGGATTCAAGAGATCACCTCTCCATTGTAAGTAGAGATTAGCCATGGCAAGACTAACTCTAAACCTACTATAATCACTAATCAATTAATCTCTTACACACATCAAGCCCACCGAAGTCCGACTTGCCATAGACTAGAAACCCCAAGAACACTAATGACAAGCACACGCAAATTACCACATGTCAATTATGGCACTTCATAAATAGCTTACACACACGAGGTGAATGGTGCTAGAGCTTCATAAAACCTATCTACACACAATCAAAGAATAGGGCACACACACAAATTACAAGATTAAGACCAACTTAATCAACCTAATTGGTGAAGCTAAATATCGCAAATCAATTTTTCATAGAGAGATAAGAGTGATTACTAGCAAGAAGTACATACATCTCTCAAATCTAGAATAATGAAAGTGTAATACTACTTCATGACAAGATGAAATGTAGAGAAGAAGAGACTAATGAGAAAATATGAATTAGATTAATTAAGAAGATCTTACACTAATTACAATGGTTAGCACTAGCCTCTCAAGCATAGACATTAAGCTCAAGGCTAGGCCATAGAGTTAACACTCTAGAGAGAGGAAGCTCTCGAAAGTGGATCCTCAAGAGTGGATACTCAAAAATGAAGCCTCCTTGTCTCAAGGCTTCCT
Organism: Adiantum capillus-veneris; assembly: GCF_014529385.1. NCBI lineage: Eukaryota > Viridiplantae > Streptophyta > Polypodiopsida > Polypodiales > Pteridaceae > Adiantum > Adiantum capillus-veneris. The sequence goes on from NC_140960.1 coordinate 109,751,504, forward strand.
TTTAAGGGCTTTCACCACAATCCCTTCTACTATGGGTTTAAGCTTGATCCCTCAAACTACCAAATATAACTTTGGACCTCCAGGTGAGCCCAAGACTTATACAAAGTGAGTGAAAATATTATGCACAACCATAGATATCTCCCGCTTGATGCACATTCGGTGTAGCCTGTGTTAGCCGCTGCTAACACATGTCACAAGGCTATCACTTATGCTTTTTAAATTATCATTGGCTAAGCTTTGTAGGGTCCAATGGGGTGCCATCATGAGTAAAAACCATCAAGAGTCAACCAAGAGAGAGAGAGAGAGAGGGATGATTTTGGCGAGGCATTATCACCTACACACACACACACAATCTCATGTGTGAAGCAAAGAAGACTTTCTCTCCTTCTCAAGGTTTAATGGAAAGCTCATCATCTACTCCAAGCTTGTGAGGAGGGAGGCCTTCACCAACAACGCAAATCCAACCAAGAGCCAAGCTTCCATGCATGCTCATCTCCTCTACCATGCTAATTACTAAGCTATGCTAAGCTATTATGAGTGATTATGTGAGGATATATACTTCTTTCTTGTTATAATACTACTTCTTTCTCTCATTCTACTCTCATACCCCGCTAGCTCTCACCATCTTCGAAGGCGTGTGAGGTATTGGGTCTGAGACCATGAGGGAATTGATGTTGTCACTTAACAAGTGTTAGCTTGGTTCTTGAAGCTTCCATCTTCATTGCACCAGCAAGTTGTTGAAGGAACACAGAGTATTATATTGTAAAATGTCTCCCTTGATGGGGGAAACCTACAATACAAAGCCTTATGAATGGGGGACCGGCTCCATGTAAATCCGGTCCTCAACTCTTGGCAATAGCTTAATTTCTCTCTCTTTTGAAGTATTATTCATGCCTATCTAACTAGGTGTTATGCTTTTTGTTGCTCTCCATCCAAGCACTCTTGATATGCTTATTAGGAATCTACTCTAATGAAATACTCACTATGTTTATGCTATTCTCTGTTACACACAAGTTACTAGGCCAGTAAATGTTACAAGATAAACATATGATATGCTTGTAGCACATAAACACTTCATAGAAGAAAAATTTTGGAGTACCTATTTAAAGGAACACCAGGTAAAGACTAGCAAAATGTGCATAACTACCCTACAAGAACTTAAAAGGTTCTTAATCTTTCCATTTTTCCAGCTGAACCATAATCACTCCTAAATAGACAACCTTGGTCACATAATTTCTCAAAGAGAGAGAGTGTTGATGATCCTTAGAGTGTGAGAGTGATCAACACCTTAGAACTCATCATGACACATACAAACGTATGGAGTTAGTGTCATAATCCATGAGACTCATACTCTCCACATGTGGAATATGTCTCTTATGACATGTTGACTCTCTATGTGAGTCTCTTTTGCAATGTTTCTTGACCTTATTGTAATCGTTTCTAAAAGTCAACATCCTATAGTAAGTTAAAGTGAGATGAGTTTACCTGCACTCCTTGTCCCATAGAAAGCTTACCATGAGTATAACATGAATAACACATAACACCATTAGTCTTATAGTACCATCATAGGACTCATGTCCACAAGTTGAGTCATTGTAACACCTAGAATTAGTATCATGATCTAAGACCCTTGCATGCAACATAAATCATCTTGTAAGTCTTTACATGGAAACCTTTTGGTGTGTTGTTGAATCTTTCATGTAAAGTACCAGATATCATAGCAACGGAATACTTGATTGTGAAATGTCAAATAATTGTCAAAATAAATGTTCCTTAATTGGTTTGCCAAGTTTTATAACCTCATTAAGAAAACATCATCTGTTGCATGTAAATAAAAATGATAAGACCTAATCATAAAATGCATTGCTTCTTGTCCAAAGAGAAAAATTAAATGCTTGATAAGAATCTCCATATTCAAAACATAACGAAAAATGTACATGGGGAAAAACTATCCCAATTATAAGGCTGCTTTATGTTTATGCCAAACTCCATAAACAATTGTGCAAAGAATCATAACATAAAAAACTTATGTATGCCTTGTAAGTATTGCTTAGAGACATTTATAAAACCCTCTTTGTGTGGAGCTAAGTCCACCAAATTGGCATTACCTTGCATGGTTGTGTATGGCATCACACCTTGTAGACACATCCATGTTCCTTCAAACTTGAATTTCCGTGTTAGTCTATGTTTCCCTCCTTCAGAGATCTTTAGAACCATGTGTTTCTTTACATGCAACTTATGCAAATAAGTAGGAGCCGTTGGATAGGGGGAAGGGAAACACACTCAAAACACAAACATGATGCCTCTATATAGCCCAAGATACTCATTGCACCCCAATCTACTATAGTTCACCTTCAAAACTCAACACCTTCGCATACAGACCATTGTCTGCATGCATACAAACACACGCATGCTTTGCACCATCTGCTACAGCTGAAAGCATGGAGTTCCCTGCAAAATACCTGTAATAGCATACTACAAACCAGAACAGACTAATCGACATACCTGGCAACCACATAGACGCATAATCGACGATATACACGAAGAAAGAGAGATAGAGAGTGGGGAGAGAGTGACAGAATGCGTGTAGGAGCACCTCCTAGAGCGGAGTGCTACGCCGGCACGGCGAGAGAGAAGAGATTAGAGGAAAGAAGAAGAAACGAGCACTGGGTGCAATCTCCCCCCGTGCAAGAGTGACCATTTCCCTCTTGCACGTATTTGATTTATAGATTTCTTGAATGGTCCAATTGGTTACAAACTGGCCGACCGGTCATAAATGGCCAAAGCTCATAAAAGAGCACTAGAATAATAAAATGTACAATGTATATATTTTCATTCTCATACCAATCTTTTCCACCTGTCAGTTGTAATAAATAATAAAATATCAATTCCATAACATACCTCGCCGTTGGAAAGCAACTGTCCTCAATTGCGAGATAAAAATCTTCAAACAATACTTGTCAAAAACAATGAGTAGAAATCTATATCAAATAGTAAAAGAAATTCATAAAGTTAGACAACATTGCTTATGCCTGTCGTCATCCACATACTACCAATTCTAGTGTCCCATACCACTAGAATAAGCAGTATATGTCATACCCTGATGAATCAAGATATCATTGGTCACACTCATCAAATCAATGCTCATCAATCTCAAGTTCACTTTCATAAATACTGTCGTGACAGAAAATCATCATATACCAAATCCAAATCCAAATCCAAATTCAAAATATCTTTCATTTTCTATACCCGGGTAACAAAATCATACTAGTTGCAGTGGTGGCCAGCCACTGCAGTATGATTTTGTGATTGGTGTTGCCTCAACCAACGAATCTACACTAATAAGATGTGCTGCATAAATCGGAGAATCTGCACTAATGCTGCCTAAATCGACGAATCTGCATTTCATATTGTTTAAAAATCATGAGTCTGTAATTTATCAGTGTGCTGCCTAAATCGGCGGATCTGCACAGATAACTGGTGTTGCTTAAATCGGCGAATCTACACCAAGATGAGCATTTACACACTGCCTAAATCGGCGAATCTGTGTGCATGTGACCAATGGACTAGACAAGACATAAAAAGAGAAAACATGTACTATCTGTGTGACACCACATTGGAGTGTAGTTGAGTAGCAGAGTACTTACAAATTTTTGTTCACTAACTCAAAACACTGCAACTCATATGAGTAGCTGCATAGCTTAATGCCAAATCCTGGAGGTGGTTTGCAGAAGTGACTAGTATCCAAATTGGGAAATGCTAAACAGTTTCTTGAAAACAAAGGTCAACAGTAAAATTCATCATGTGAGTAATGTTATGCAAGTTAGAACAAACCAAAATTCAAGTCGTACAGATGGGTGTCAAATATCGGTGAGGTGGACTGTATATGAAGAAGATTAGTAAAATTTCACCAGTAGTTAAAATAGCAAAACATCGGCTAGATTCCATGATTTTCTTCACGTAAATCGGCAAAGTTTTATAAGTTTTAGTGTGAATACATGAGTTTTTGACCTAAAAACAAAAAAGCTTTAGGTGTGCCCTTATTGTCTTTAGTTAGAAAAATTGTTTTTGGCAAGCCCTAACTCGATCAACAAACATTGCTATGAGTACTCTGATCCAAAGAGAATTTCTCATGAAAAATTTCGTAGAAACTACTTTCGATGGTCATCTTTGAATGAATACAACAAACACCAAAATACCAAGAGACATAGTCGCTCTTATCTCCACCTTAAATATAGCGCGTAGCCCACGAACATCAACACAAGCGATGAGAGATCATATAGGACACTTATAGTATGTGTGTGTGTGTGTGTGAGAGTGTGTATACATATATCATCAGAATTGATGAGCGAGTGTGTGTGGGGGGCAAGAGGTCATTGACCTGCGAGGCTGGTGAATACAAAGGTAGGGTCTGTAGCATGGTTGCAGTCTTGATATCAATCACGATTTAAAAGGGAAGGGGGAGAGGGGGGAAAAGAGATAGAAATGTAATGAAATGGTATATTAACCATCGGCAAAAGGCCAAAATTACCTATGAGAGCAAACTAGTACAATCCTTGTGTATCTATTCCAATGCTTGGGTATAAAATAAAATAAAGGACATTAAAAGATTGAAAGAGTAAAACTAAAAACCGGAAAGCGCCACATTAAAATTATCATGATTATCGTCAGTGTACATGGATGCTTAGCATTGGGCGTTGTCCGAGAAAGGATTGCATTGGTCTCTGAAGAGTGTCGTCAATGTTCGTTGTTTTAAGGAGCCGTAGTGGAAGAGGAAATAGAGATATCGAAATAAATTGAAATGTTTTATATTACTCATCTTCAAAAGACCATGGGATCAAGCTCAGAAAGTCCTTAGGGATCTAACCCAATGTTTGGATACAAAAGAAAATGAAGTATAGTAAAGACTAAATTGTAAAAATACTAAACCTAAATTCCAAAAAAAAAAGACTTAATCGTCATCCTCATCGTGGATGGCCGGGGATGCGCGACAGCAGAGAGCGTAGTGGTAGAGAGTATTGCAGCAACCAGGGAAGAGCTACGTCAATGACCACCTCTAATAATGTGGATGTTTACTTATCGAATGACACATTTAATTGGATTCAATAAATATGCGGGGCAGTTTTCTTCACAAATCGACAGTGGATAATTTACCAATATTTGTTGTAGCACAGAGGCTCAAATTCTTCAGAAGTAACTGGATGAAAGTTTGGGAGCATTGTGTTGCTCATCGAGGCCCAGTGACACTATCTCTGCTGTGGTGGGCAACTTTTGGGCTTCAGAAGTCTTATAGTGCTAGTGAGAAGGCCAAAGAAAAGCATAGGAAAGGCAAGAAGTTGCGACGACAGATGCAAGCACTTTTTGAAAAAATAAAAAAATAAAATAGAAAAATAGATGGCACAATTGGGGATATGACCAGTAGGGATGAGACATGTGAGGAGACAACTGGTGCATATTTTCATGAAGCCTTTCTGGCAGACTATAATTCCCAAGCATGCAGCCCTGGTGGACATGACACCTGGATGGATGTCAAGCAAGTGCAATAGTATGAAACTCTTCCGCCAACCGCAACGTGTATGCCACCATCAAAGAGTGACTAAAGACGCAACAGCTTTCAAATAATCCAGTTAGCTCTTGGGTTGCCTTCATTGAGTCTTCCTTGATGCGATAAGTACAATAGACAGGTGAGCGCTTGCATGCCCTTAGGTAAGCCCTTTTTCTTCCTTCGTAGCCAGCTTACAGCCCTGTCCTTTGTGGCTGGTTCCAGTGGGTGGCCGTCATGCGAGCCTCGTGGGATGCAGCTTCATTGGCATCGAAAACTGCTTACTTGCTGGAGCAGCTACCGGTTGCGGAGTTTGATACCATGCAGAGGAAAAATCTCAATGGACTCACGACATGAAAGTAAATTGCCAGGTAGAGGAGCTGCAGGCTGAGCGCTAGGCCCAGAAGATGATGTTGTAGGCCCAATAGCTTTTGCTGATGCAATATCCATCGAGCAGTGGTACCGCAGCATCATGTGAATGCATGCAAGTGTGCTACATGCCTGCTTATAGATGCATTCTATGCGCTCGAGTCTGGGGACAAGAAGGAGAGAAGGTCTTCAATCAATTGTTGCATTTGTGCTCAAAAGAGATAGAAAAAGCGGTGGGTCTGAGAGCGTGGGGCGACAACTAAAGACAGAGAGACAGAGTTAGGTGGCACTAGTTGAGGACAACAGCTACTCAGACTGCAGATGACGCCACCCCTTGTGTGTACTCGTAGGTTGGCAGTCCACAGCCGTCGGGGGGTGGAGAAAAATAAAGAGAGAGATTTGGACGGCGGCTGAAGAGAGAGAGAGAGAGAGAGAGAGAGAGAGAGAGAGAGAGAGAGAGAGAGAGAGAGAGAGAGAGAGAGACAGAGAGAGACAGAGAGAGAGAGAGAGAGAGCTGCAGTATCGGATCAGTATTGGCCTGGAGAGAGAACTGAAGAGATGAGTTGCATGAGCACCGCATAGTCTCCGGGTGGTGTTCAGGGGTGCTGAGAAAAAGGTGAGGTTGGTTGGCACGCAGTGTAAGAGAGAGAGAGAGAGAGAGAGAGAGAGAGAGAGAGAGAGAGAGAGAGAGAGAGAGAGAGAGAGAGAGAGAGAGAGAGAGAGAGAGAGAGAGTTCCGTGAGATGGTGGTGGTTAAACACAGGCCACATGGCGGCACAGTGACAAAGAAGGAAAAGACTCAGTGCTGCATGGAGGGTTAGTTGCGTGACTGGGATTGCGACACCCGCTTTTGCATGAAATTCAAAGGTAGTGGCGTTGGATTGGTCAATAGCCAGTATTTTCACTGACGGCACTGGCGTGGCCGCGAGAGGGGGGCATGAGGGGTTGGGTTTGATGGTGCATGCAACTGTTTGGGGGAAAGTGAGAAAGAGGTATAATTGTTCTCGTAAAACTCGACTTACCATAATGGGCTTCTTAATGGCACTATCAACACTAAGTATGCGTCTAAGATTTACAGGCATGATCTCTAAGCAATTAGGGTTTTAATTACATGGACATATTTGACCTACCAATCTTATGCCTATATTCTTTTACGACAAAACGTACAATTAAGGCATAGTTAGTAAATATGATGGATAATGAAGCAAAACATGAAACAACTTTTCAAGAAAAATTCTGCAAATTGAGGTCATAATTTGCACTTATCTTTATATATATGTTTCTCCATCACGTGTGCATTGACAGGAGCGTTACCAAAGCTCTGATACCACTGCTACAGCCGGAAGCATGGAGTTCCCTGCAAAATACCTGAAATAGCATACTACAAACCATAGAACAGACTAATTGACATACCTGGCAACCACATAGATGCATAATCGACGATATACACAAAGAAAGAGAGATAGAGAGCGGCGAGAGAGTGACAGAACGCGTGTAGGCGCACCTCCTAGAGCGGAGTGCTATGCTGGCACGGCGAGAGAGAAGAGAGGAGAGGAGAGAAGAAGACACGAGCACTAGGTGCAATCTCCCCCCGTGCAAGAGTGACCATTTCCCTCTTGCACGTATTTGATTTATAGATTTCTTGAATGGTCAAATTGGTTACAAACTGGTCGGCCGGTCATAAATGGCCAAAGTTCATAAAAGAGCACTAGAATAATAAAATGTACAATGTATATATTTTCATTCGCATAGACCTAGCTTGGTCCAGTCTTTTCCACCTGTCAACTATAATAAATAATAAAATATCAATTCCATAACACCATCGATTGATAGCACACCACACCAAGTTTGCCCGTTTATTATTATCTCACAATGTACACCAGTCTCTCTTTCTCTCTCACACACAAAGGTCTGAGGAGGCACAAGCATCTCACACACTAGCATCAGACAATTGGAGCACAATGAAGATGAAAAGGGGGGAAAGGGGGAAGAAATGACACAAAATTTTGGTAGGATTTGCTTCAATTTTGACCAAAAACACCATTTACATTGACACCATGCGACTCACTATCATTGGCTCCGTTGGCAAAAATATGACGAGCACAAAAAACCTTTGAGAAATCTCTATCTTTGCATCCATGCACCTCTCCTCAATGAGAGCGGAAACAAACCCCTCTTGATGGTGCCCTCATTGGCTCCAAAGCGATCCAAGAACTCTCCTCCGAATACTTGCCAAGAACTCCTCATTGAGCTTGCAAAAAATTATCCCTTTCTCCTCTCAAGATTTCCTCCTTGGACTCCTTGTTACACATGCTTAGACATTCATATCCATGGTATCTAATCAATCTTTATTTTTAATCCTACTTGCAGGTTCTCACAGAGGGTATATTTTGATGGAGCTCAATCGATACAAGTTTTGATAGGTTTTCTCAAATCAACAAAGCAAACACCAAGATTTTTTTTATCAATTTCTTGAGAGATGTTTTCTCACTTTGTAATTTTACATATGAGAATGAAAATTATGATTCTTCTTAAGATCACCTAATTTTTTGTTCTGTAATATAAAGTTTTGTTAACATTAGATTGTACTTGTTTAGTTTGGGAAAAAAAAGTCAAAAAGATTCTTTTTTTCTTTGATTAAGTCATCGATTGCCTCATTTCTTTAGAGTTCTACTCCATTGAGAAAGTTAGAATCTATCATAAACCAATTAAGACTCTTTTGGAGCCTAGGTGGACCTTCAAAAATTTATCATTAAGTTACAAATTAGCTCAAACAAGGAAAAAACCTTCAAATCAACACTTGAATTTCCTACTTAGATAATTTATTTGTACAAAAGAAAGCTAATATTCAAAGGCCCTTTAGGTTAACTATTAACCCTCGTGGCTCACGGACACCCTATCGCCTACGACGGACACTGTAACCGTATTATTTATTTAAGTAGAGTCAAGCACCGGGCTTGTCGGTCCAATAGGGAAAGGTAGAGTGATCGCCGATGAGAGGTGCACTCTAACACGAACATGCTAGGGTTAGTTGGCTAAGCATGGGCGCCCAAGTGTGAATGGGGTGAGCTCACATAAAAACCAATTAAACCTAAAATTGAGTCATTCTCTCATTGTGCAATAGAAGCTGCTCTTGCTCCATCTCCACCTTCTCCTTCACCATCTCCTTGTGTGTGTGCATGTGAGAGAGTGAGAGAGAGAGTGTGAGAGTGTGTGTGCGATCGAGCGTTGCGGCGGCACGACGGCGGCGAGGCGGTTGAGCGAGGCGTAGCGGCGTCTCCCTCTTCTTCGCGGCGAGGAATCCTCTATGGAAGGAGCATAAGGCGGTGAGTGACACACCATTGCCCTCTTTGAGCTTACTAGTTAAACTAGTTGTGTGCTTGGAGCCGTTTGCGGCTCGTACACGGTGTATCGGCAAGTCCCTTGCTTCGACAGTGCGGCAAGGAGCGCACATTTTTGGCGCCGCTGCCGGGGAATAGCCCTGCACTAAGCCCAAGAGGCACTTTGTGCTTCTTGTATGAGTGGTTTGCAGTAGGAAAGAAGAGGGAGAGGAAGGCGTATTTTTTCTGCAAGTTGTTAATTCTGTTTTTCTGTTGCGCACAGTTTGCATTTTCTGTTTTTCTGCTGCGTACATTTAGTATTAGTTAGACAGTTAGCAAAATTCTGTTTTTCTGTTTGCACACAGTTAGCATTAGTCATAGAGTTAGCATTTCTTGCGTTTTTTTGCATTTTTTGTGTTTTCACTACACAGTTCTGTCAAGTTTCAATTTCTGCATTTTCTGTGTTTTCTGTGTTTTCTGGTTTGTGCACAGTTAGGCGCACAGTTAGTTAATTAAGTAGGTTAGTAATTAGGTGAACCACTGATTAGCAGGTCAGTAGGTAGGTGGGACAGTAAATAGTTAGGTGAGGTCAACGCGCACCAAAACGCGTACCAAATAATATTTCAAAAAATAAAAATAAAAAAAATAATAATAATTTATTTATTTATTTTTTTTAAAAAAAACCCCGAAAAATAAAAACGTGAGCGAGGGGGAGGTTAGATTTTCGAAAATAAAAAGCGTGAGTTATAAAAACGAACTAATACTAAATCGGGATCATTTCTCCAAGCCCAAGCCCAAGCCCAAGCCCAAGCCCAAGCCTCAGTCCTCAGTCTTATGATATATACTAGACTCACTCTTATATATATACCCTACCTCCTCAAGAGGGAATGAGAGCATGTGGGACAAGTCCTCCACTCTCCTCCCTTCTCTTCCCACTTGCACCTTTAGACTTGCTATTTGGAGCCTAGTTCCCCAGCTAGGAAAAGACTGTTTCGGGCTTTTCTGGAGCAAAATAGAACCAAACGGTGGGCTGTAAAGCACAGTGCGTCCCTCCTAACGATACGCTCGTTTCGAGCTATCACACGGCCCATTCCATGACACGCTCTAAAAAATCTAGCAAAAAAACAAACAAAAAACACGCTAAAAACTAGTCACAAGGCCTCCTAGAGCAGCTTTTTGACACCTTAGGGTATCAAAAGCACATGCACTTACGCTCTGGGCGGGTGCTAGAACACGATCATATTGAGGGTGCCTCTATTCATACGGACACCCATTACCCATCCACGATAGGCTCTAGACTCTCAGCGGGGACACAAGGTAGCACCACCCAAGACCCTAAAATAGCCGCTAGTGATTCCTCCTCCGACTCAGAAATCATGGAAGCATACCCTACCCAAAACACTGAGAGAGAAGGCCATGCACCTCCCGAAGCTCCACAGCCTAGTACTAGTATGTTTAGCCGTTTCATGGAAACATTAGGTAGAGCTACTCGCTCGGAATCTGATGCAAATGAAGCACACGAAGGGGGTGGGGAAGTGGACTCTCCTTTCACATCGCACGTGGACCCCACACCCCCAAAGAGTGTCCATGTGGATATCCTGCCAACTTCTTACCAAGAAGGCCCTATTGAGCTGCCTCCTTCAGAAGTTCCCTCTAGAGTACCGTTGGTGACAAGTAAAACCATGGGGAGCAACATTGCTTCTACCTCACAAGAAACCGTTAACACGTTGACTCTAGAAGGATTGTTCATTAATGATCATTGGACATACGACCTCCACACTGAGGTGTTGACGGATCTACACTCTGGCCACGCCTACCATGTAGGATGGATAGAGATTGTACAATCCACCTCTAGTGCCACGAGCATCGAAGATCAACAGAAAATGATCTGTAATGTTATCCATGGCATTATTCAATCAGAAAGGCAAAACCGAGGGGTAAATATACTCTCAACTGGCCCCATGAGATTTCTGGATACGAGCAAGGCTCAACAGCCTACTCTATCACAAATGGAGACTCCTCTAATGAGCCCCATGGACCCATCTTACGTCATTTCACCTGGGGTCTCTATGCAATCTGAGCCTCCGAGTGACAACATTAGCTTCCCTAACTTGGCTCAACCCTCTATTAAGGAAAACCCAGTGCTCACTCCAGGGATAAGCCTGACTAAGAATGTACCGATGACATCTACGGTTAGCGCAGTGCCACTACCTAGTGTCGTAGTACCTAATATGGGGCCTCGACCGTATGTGCCTCTAGCCCCTTATGCACACATGGCCCCCACACCTCCAATTGTACCACTTGTTTATGCTCCTCGAGTGCCGCTCCCTAGCCCTTATCCGAGTGGACCTATGCCCGGTTATGTTCCATATCCTGCATCATCCACACATATGCCAAGACCGGTACCCGTCCCTCTCCCACATATGATTCCAAGAGTACCTCCACCGGCCCTGCCTCCTCACATAGGTGACTTGGCAGCGTTTGCTCAAACCATAGGTCGATCTATCGCGGAAAATATGCGTCATGCATCTGATAGAGAGCCTAGAAGTAAGGCAGTACAAATTGCCAAACTCACGCAAAAATTCAATGGGGACGAAGATGCTAGAAAACACATTGAAGTGTTTGAACAAGTATGTGATTCCTTAGGGGAACGCAACGAACTACATAAGTGCAATGCCTTAAGCTTCACATTAAGTGGGAAGGCTGGAGATTGGTATAGAACCCTAAGGGTGGACGAGAAAACAATCTACCCTACCCTTCGAAGGTTGTTTCTAAAGGAGTACATACGAGAAGGTGTGCTTTGGGGTGTAGCATCTCAGCTACAGAAGGCCGAACGTAAGGAAGGAGAGTCAGTAAGGGACTTCATTAGTCGTCTAAAGCACTTAAACTCTCGCTGCCCTATAAATGAGCGCTTCAACAATAACCAACTGCTTGATCGATTCATTCGAGGGTTGAGGAATGAAGGAATCTATAATGGACTAGTGATTAGAGGTATCACAACGTGGGAAGATGTCACTGCCAATGCAATCCAATTAGAGGACAACTTGATGATAGCAGGCATGAGGGTGTCTACTGACACGAGATCCACTAGCTCACAAGCCATTGAGTATGAACCCATGACTGCAAAGCCCATTGCCAATGAGCCAAAGGTATTTGAGACATTCTTGACAGACCTCACCAAGGCAATCCAAGAGTCTCTTAAGGATAATCGACTCCCTCAAAATAGTCACATGTATCCAAGGAGGGAGCAACAATGGTGTTCCATTTGCTTAGGTCCACATAGCACTAGTGAGTGCCCTACGTTTCGAGTAAAATTTAATGGAACTTGCAATGCATGTGGTATGTATGGTCACCAAGCTAAGGATTGTTTAATGATCAAACGTATGATGGCAAATAGACCACCTGTAGCCTGGACGGATGCACCTCGAGCTCCTGTATTGATGCCTGCTCCACCTGTTGAGCAACTACCGCAACACATGGTCCCTAGATCTCAAAATGTTGTACAAGCTACACTGCTATCACCTCCTGTGCTAGGACCGCAGCCCCCGCATCCAAGAGTCGCCCCTATGAACCAAGTGGGTTGTGAGCCATCAAATGCTTATGCAGATGGCTGTGAGGAGGAAATAGACACTAGTATTGCCTACGGACTTGATACATTGGAAGAGTGTCCTATATACTACATGGAAGATTGTTGGGGGCAAGTCAAGCCGGTTTATCAAGCTGCTGCTCTTGCATCCAGAGGTCAAAATATCAACACCCAGGCTAGGAGGCCACCTCTTCAATGCTACGAGTGTGGTGGACCACATCGGGCAGCGGAGTGCCCTATTAGGCTGCAAAAGAATGCTGCACAGATGCAAATGAATCAAGGGAGCACGTCTGCAATGCCAATACTCACATGTAATCGTTGTGGCATAGATCACTTGATTGCCCAATGCCCCTATAACCCAAATGCGCCTAAAATCACACCCCTAAATTTGGTCGAAATTGCTAGTGTGACATCGCCAATACCACCCGTCGCACCCGCTTATGCGATTACACGGTCCATGCTTCAAGGGCCAGGCCATATCCTCGAAGAGAGAGATACCGCGTCAGTTATCCAAGCAAAGAAAAAGAAGACACGAAGGAAGAGGTCACAGAATACGGGAAATTCAAAGCCAAGTTCCAAAACAAACATAGGAACAAGAGATGACCCCGTGTATATGAATGACCTCGAGGATGATTCAGATTCAATCGAGACAATGGAGACTAGAACCAATACCACAAAGGGAAAGACCGACAAAGAAAACCGTAACATGGAACCAAATGAAAACCGAATAAGAGAAAACCATAAAGAGCCTCTGAAAACACCACAAGTGTTTCCAAATCCAATCCAAGACCCCCAAGATAAACCACAGGGGCAAAAAGGGAAGAATCGTAAAAAGAAGATTGGGACATACCCAAACCCAGTAGACGAGATTGAGCAGGTGAAACATCTAAGAGGTTTAGTGGAGGAGACTCAAAGGAAACTAGAACCAGAACCCATGCATGTCAAAATTCATGACAAAGTGTTTCCCACGCAAGTTCATCCACCCCACATGAACCATAGACCGTTAGCCATATCTAGTATCATCCAAGAAGGGAGTGAGGACGGGACATCAGAAAGTGAGCATACACCTTTCTTGTTGGAAAGGATGTTTAACGAAGGAATACCTGATCCCATTGAGGAATATGAGATTCCATCCTCACCAGTTCCTAGTCAAGGACCTACACCCTGCAAAATGCCAATGAATGCTGCCAAACTAGTGGACTTCATGTCTTCTGAGGTCCGAACTACGATCATAGCAAAGCTGTATGGAGATCCTGAGTTATTCCTTGCACTTCGAGCATTCCTTAACGGAGAGCTACGAACGGGATTACCGCAGTTTGCACAACCAAATAGGCCTGACTCGATTATGATTGATGAAGAAAATCATGTGCAATCACTTGACTTAGATGGACACGAGTCTGTGATCGAGGTACCCATTAACGAATTAGGGCAATATTTTGAAGGCGACGAGTCTAATGCGACCCTACCCATCACTACCAAGGGATTAACTATAAAGGGAATTCTTGATGGTGGTGCGGGAGTTAGCATTGTTACAAAAGATTGTTGGGAATCCATGGGAAAACCCCGCCTCAGTGTTACTAACATTGTGGTAAAGATGGCAAATGGTACCATAGCCAAACCTATGGGGATGCTCAAGGATCTTAAGATCAAAGTTCTAGGACACAAGGTACGACATACATTCATTGTAATGGATTTCGTTAAACACCTTATGTCATATGAAATGATTTTAGGACGACCATTCATGAGGGAAGCACAAATGGTTCATGATTGATCTAAAAATCATGTCTATTTGCAATTCCAAGACTCTGTCCTTAGAGTGGATTTGGTGACTGGTAAGGTACACCCCTTAGGGAGTAAAACCATTATTGATCATCGCTCTGACACCACAGTTCACTCGGCCCCACTACAATATTGTTACACTTGTAAGAAGGATACAGACATTGGCCAAGATTCTCCTTACATGGATGTGTTACCGGGTATGACGGAATCAGACAACGTAGACTAGGTACACCTAGCTGCAACCATAGATACCTGGGGAAATAGAGGAACCACTTGGGTCACACCGGAGGGGGAAGAGGTACCACAAATTGCACCTCTGAACATGATAAGTGCCATACATGCATCTTCTAAGGGCAAGGCAATTGTGGACCAATCTGACAGTGACACCGATAGCTCAATAGAAGACTTTGACCAACACGACTTGGACACTGACTCCCAAAGTGAAACGGATTCTGAATCTCATGAATTAGAGAGTGGAGCAAGTTCAGAGTCAAAACATTCGGAAGGACCGAGCACATCAACCGATGATAGCTCCCCGAGAGTGAAGAGGACACCAACGAGGACTCCTTTAGTGAGCCAGATCTAAATGCAAATCAAAAGCAGGTCTCAAATAAGAAAAAGAAAAACCTTAAGAGGCGTCGATATCGAGCCAATGTACGTGCTAGGATAAAAAAGAAGAGATCCTCAGCAGAATGGCTCAGTTATATAGGAGCATGTGATGCTCATCGAAAATTGGTAGACAATTGGGGTGAATATCTCCAAAATGTTATGTGGTGTAGACCACGACCCCATGACATAGCCCAATTAGAGATCATAGACAAGCCAAAGTTGAGCCACACTGCAAGGAGGCGTCAAAACCAAGAGTTAGCTCGACAACACAAGAAAGAAGAAATGGAAGCACAAACCAAAGCACAACCAGAATCCACAGACTTGCATCCTGCACCAGAACATTTCAAATCTTACACCACAGGGGAAGCAAAGGTTGTGTACACAAAATCCCAAAGAATACCTATCGATGGGAATAATGGAATCTATGATGGTCCGGCAATAGTTAAAGAAATAGAATTAGCTGACCCCGGTGATGAATCAAAACCTGTTTTTATTGCCCAAGACCTCACAGAAGTTGAAGAGGCGGTCCTCAAAGAGCTTCTCAAGGAATTCAAGGACGTATTCCCTTGGACATACCATGATATGAAAGGTGTTCCACCTTCTGTGGTCCAACATACAATCCCTATGATTAGCACTGCAAAGCCCGTACAACAAAGACCCTACCCGATGAATCCTAAGTACGCAAAGATCATTCAAGAAGAACTAGAAAAGCTTATCAAATGTGGGTTCATATATCCTATTGAACACTCTAAATGGGTGTCTCCAATAGTTATCATG